>NW_026125669.1:0-1200000 GCF_943737965.1 Phodopus roborovskii | reverse complement strand
ACTCCTCCACTGCTGGTGGGAGTGCAAACTCATACAGCCATTTTTGAGTTCAGTATGGCGGTTCCTCAGGAAAATGGGAATTAGTTTACCACAGGAACTGGCAATCCCTCTCTTAGGCATATACCCAAAGGATCCACATCCATGCAACAAAGACATCTGTTCAACTATGTTCATAGCAGCACTATTTGTAATAGCAAGAACCTGGAAGCAACCTAGATGCCCCTCAATTCAAGAATGGTTAACGAAGATGTGGTACATCTACACAATGGAATACTACTCTGCAGAAAAAGATAATGGTATCTTGAAATTCGCAGGCAAGTGGATGGCACTTGACAAAACCATCCTGAATGAGGTAACCCAGTCACAAAAAGAGAAACACAGTATGTACTCACTCATATATGGATTTTAGAACTAGATCAAATGATCACCAGCCTATAATTCACATCACCAGAGGAACTAGGATACAAGTTGTATTCTAAGAGATTCATATAAAGTCCTTCACAGGACTGGGCAGGGACAAGTCCCACAGACCTCAGGTAAAGTGGGGGAGGACGGCTAATGGAGAGAGAAGTAGGAGAAAATGAGGGGGAGGAGAGGAAGGCATGTGCGACCAGGAGGATTGAGCCTGGTTAGGAATGGAAAATAGGAAAGAGAGAGAGAGAGAAAGAAAGAGAGAGAGAGACAGAGACAGAGAGAGAGAACATAAAAGAGGGAGCCAATATTGGTTTGAAGATAAAGTTGAACACAAAGAAAGGTCGAGGGAACTACAAGACTGCTCCCAACTAACAATCTCAGCTTCTGTGGAAAGGCTATGATAAATGCCCTTCCCGGAGAGTGAGATCATCAACTAACTTCTCCATGGAGCCCTCAACTAATGCCTGTTGAAAATAGGAGCAAACACACATACATAAACACTGAGTCGAACTAGAACCCAGAAGCAGATGGAGAGGACAAGACCATGCGGTAGAATTACATAGAGACAGCTTACCTGAACAAGGAGGAGCTAAGGGCCACTAGACTGATAGGTGGGAAGCCAACAGGGGACTGACTCGGACCCCCCTGAATATGGGTCTCAGCCAGAAGGTCTGAGCAGTCTAAGAGACCTCAGACAGTGGAGCCAGGATGTATCCCTGGTGCACAAAAGGACTTTGCAAACATATGCCCCATGGATGGATAACTGCCTTATTCTAGAGATAGGAGAGAAGCACTAGTCCCTACTTCACAGGACTTGTCAGATCTACATGACCCCAACTGGATGGCATTCCCCTACATATGGTATTGTGTTGGGGGGTTGGGAGGGGAGGGTGTTTAGAGTGCATGTGAGAGGGCAGAGAGGGCAAAAGGGAGGGAAGGAAGGAGGGAGGGAGGGCTGTTGAGGAGGGAGGGAGGGAGAGGGATCTGGGATTGACATGTAAAATAATAAATTAAAAAAAAAAAAAAAAAACGCTTTGACTCCAAAATTTAAGTTGAAGAACAAGTTACTGGGGAAAAGGATTTCTATTTTTGTTTCCACAGAAAATGAAAAGATGTGGATTCCTTCCAGACTAATGCAGTTTGATCTCGCCAGCCCGCCTGAAACAGAGTACAAGCTGATCCTACATTCCAAACAGCTGGACAAAACAGCCCTACAGACTACAGCTAGGATATCTGAATCTTCTTCGAATCCCCCAAGACAGTGCCCGTTACCAGCAGGATGTAGTTTGGAAAGAACGACGCCCAAATTCCAAAATATTGTGTATAAATGTTTATTTTCATTTAATTGGACTTTGTTATATAAAATTAAATAAATAAATAAATAATGCTGCTATGAAAAAAAAAAATGGGTTGTATTGATTATATAATCCCAGAGCTCACATAGTGAGATGGGAAGCAGTCCAGCCAACATGGAATACTCAGTGGCAAACAACAGATGACAGGGACTTTGTCTTAAGCAAAGTAATTATGCACAATCTCTACCTTAATTGGTCCTTTCTCCTGATCATGTGCAAGATACCACACATGCACCTGCATTTACATCCATGCTTTCTCATATTACATATACTTACTCACCCCCTCACAATATTTTAATTAAAAAAATAAAAAGGAAAATTCTTATAAGATAGAGTTAACTTAATTCCAAGTAGAAAAGGCACTATTAGAAGCCAATTAACTGTGGAAGATTTAAAAGAACAACAGAATAGATATATGGAAAGGTAAATCCGCAGTAACATTTGTAATCTAAAGTCAGGGGATGTTTCATATTATTCTAAGAAAATTTGATTTTTTACCATGGACTCAAATGAGTTACCTCCTTGAGCCAAGTTACTATAGGAAGTTTATAAAAGTCTGACACTTCCAATCAAATTGACCTGAATCCCCCGGATTTGAAATAAAACACTAACATTCATTTTTCTATTATTGAACATCATAAGGTCATTTTTGAGTCACATTTAATTATACTACAGATGAGTTTTCACCCATTTCTTCTGAATCTTCCAAGTGTTATTTTGACAGATTGTATAGTTCATATATTTTTTCCTTTTGTATTTGAAGACCATAAAGAAATAGCAAAACTTGACAGTCAAATGCAAGATAATAAACAGGTCTAAGCTCATACACAGAATAATTGATCTGTTATATTTAACATTTTCATTAAATATGCATTAAATCCAAGGAACACTTTTTTAAATATCAGGTTCATAAGGTTTTTGTTTCAAATAGTTATGAGCAAAAGGCAAGTGTTAGGAAAAATGCAGTCTTCTGAGTGTTCACATGGAAACCTCTGGATCAGTAAACTTATTTTATAGCTAAAAGTGTTCACTATTAATTTACCTTAATGAAATTATTCTGGGTTTCCTTGTGATTGGGTCTAATCAAATGAAACCCAAGAGTAGAAAATATTCTCTGTCTATAGTGACACAGAAATGGCAGGAAAGTTCTCCATCAAGGCTTACTTGGGGATGCATGAATTGGTCTTCAGTTGCTGAGACAGGCTTGCCATTTATAGAAGTAAGGACCTTATGACCTCATGCCCACAGCAAAGGGATTGATAAATTGTGCCAACCAGATGAATGTGGGTAAATGCTATGTCTCCTCCAGGGCACCTAGATAAAAACCTAAGACAGCTGACACATTGATTCTGACATTGTTATGATTCACAGTCTGAGACCATTAACTGGAATAATTTAAAATCCTGACCTCTAGAATGGTGAGGAAATAAATGTGGATGCCTTAAGCCTGTGCATGTATAAAAATTTGTTACATAAGCAATCGAAATAACAAGAACCTGGATGCAAACTTGATGCCTCTTACTGAAGAATGGATAAAGAAGATGTGGCATATATACACAATGGAATAGTACTCAAGGGAAAAAAACACAATGGAATCTTTAATTCACAGGCAAATGGAGGACTTTTGTGAGGTAACCCAGTCAAAAGAGGAACATGGTATGTACGCACTCATATAAGGGTTTTAGTCATAGAGCAAAGGATCACCAGCATATAATACACACTGCCAGAGAAACTATGATACAAGGAGGAACCTAAGAGAACATACAAGGTCCCCAGAAGGAGAAAGGAACAAGAGCTCCTGAACATATTGGGAGTAGTGTGGGGCAGTGAGTAGAGAGAGAGTTAGGAGAAAGAGGAGGGAAGGAGAGGAGAACATGTGGGACCAGGAAGATTGCCTAGAGGGACAAATAGATGAGAGCAAAAATATAATAAAATAAAAGAGGTACCATAATGGAGGGAGCCATTTTAGGTTTGAAGAGAAACTGACTCTAGAGACATGTTCAGAGACCTACAAGGGTGACCCCAACTAACAATCTAAGCAACAATGTAAAGGCTACTGTAAATGTTTTTCCCTGATAATGAATTTGATGACTAACTTACATGCCATCATATAGTCCTCATATAATAGCAGATGGAAACAGATGCAGACACCTACAGCTAAACACTGCGCTGAACTCCTGGAATCCAGCTGCAGAGAGGAAGGGGTGATAAGCAATTTGGTCAAGACCAGGCTATAGAAACCCACCTGAACACAGGGGAGCTCATGGACCCCCAGACTGATAACTGGGAAACCAGCATTAGGCCAACTCAGACACCCTGAACATGGGTCTCAGTTACAAGGAACAGATGAATGGAGTTCTGACAGTGAAACCAGGATGTATCCCTTGTGCACAAAGGGACTTGGGAGCACATTCACCATGGAAGGAAACTCCCTTAGCCTAGAGGCAGCGGGGAGTGCTTGGATCCTACTCCAAATGACTTGAAATATTTTTATGATTCTTCCTGGAGGGCATTACCTTCCCTGTGAAGTGTGGGGAATGGGGTGGGACAGGTTCGGGGGCATGGGTGGGAGGGAGAGGGTACAGGGATTGATATGTACAATAAGAAAAAATAATAATAATAAAGAAAGAACCATAAAAATTTAAAAAAGAAAAGAAGGATAAGCTATTAATCCTTTATATGTCTCCCACTTCTAAAGATTCACACTTAATTTCTTTTAAACAAAATATGTAGAACCCTCAGTTACTTAATATTGTCATAAATAGCAGGTGGAATCCCTGATTAGTTGCTATAAGAAAGGTGTCATTTCTCTCAGCCTTTCATTGTTTACTGTTATTTACAGTTGGGAAGAACTAAGCTATGTGCTGTAGGAAGTCTCTTAAGAGCAGATAAAAAGAAACAAACTCAGAACTTAAGTGATATCAGTAAGCAGTTGTCTAGAGTTTAAATGC
This sequence comes from Phodopus roborovskii, assembly GCF_943737965.1. Taxonomy (NCBI): domain Eukaryota; kingdom Metazoa; phylum Chordata; class Mammalia; order Rodentia; family Cricetidae; genus Phodopus; species Phodopus roborovskii. The sequence goes on along the minus strand of NW_026125669.1, from coordinate 1,195,280 downwards.
CTAGAGATAGTATATAACTAATACAATTAAAATAAATAGTACTTTTCACTATTTTCAAACACGACATATAATGTTTTAGTTGGAAGTTATCGGGAAATGGGAAATAGTATGATATAAAAAATCAAAGGAAATATGTTCTAAGTATATTTTAAAATACATATGAGAAATATATATGCTTCCAACAATTCTAAAGATATATTTATCTTTTTATCTCTCACAAACATATAACCTACTTTGATTTCATTCAACATATATAAATTTGTACAAAAAGATCTTTTACACTTTTAGAAAAATATGTGTAGCACCAAGTTGAAATCAAAAAAAAAAAAAAAAGCTACTGCATTTTCTTGTACAACATAAAGGTCTTCAAATTGTTTTGTGACTTGTTTTCTGTAGATTATTCTGGCTTTAAATTCCAGAATCCTTCTGAATGTTGGAGTTGCAATGTGTATCTCTATACATGCCAATGAAGAGTTTGTCAAGGTTCATGGAAATGATACTTCTCTTTCTTAAGTGTCTTGTCTTCCATTTCAATAAAATTCAAACAGAACAAGTTGAATGTATCTTCTTTACCCGCTCTTCATTTCTACAACTACTAATCAACTATTAGTCTAGATGAGATTTTTATATAATAGGATTTGAAATAAATAAAATCATGTAGTAAGTACATCTTCTAGAAGAACATATATCTTTATCTCTGGATAATTAGTTTTTTTGCATTAATTGTTATAATATGATGAAATATCACAGGTAAATTCTGATTGTTTTTAATTTATCAATATATTCTTAGCCCTTCTAGATTATTTTCAGATGAAAGTTTTTCATGTAAAATTTCTGTGAACATTCATACAAGACATTATATAGTAATTAATTTTCTTTTCTAAATTCAAGAAGTGTCAGAATAATGGGTACATGAGTCTTTAAATTTTTAAAGCAAATATCCATACTATCCTTGGAAAATATTTCTATCAAGCTACATACTGCTTTACATTCTACTATTTTACAAAAGGAGTTATGTCAATATACTAACTCATAAGAAGCAAATACAAGTTGTGGTTCCTCTACCATGATATATGATCATAGTTTGAGGATTTGTGTAAAATTCAACTCATGTATCTATTCATCTTATAATTTGTATGTGCTTGTGTATGTGTGTATATGATATATGTGCAAAAGTGTGAGGTGGTAATTATGAATAAGCAGCTTTTTTTTTTCTAATGGTCAGAAGACGTAATCACTCAGTGAACCCTGAGCTGACTGGCAGCCTGCAAACCCCAGAAATCCTTTTTTTCCTATTCCGTAGTGCTTGGATTATGAAACTACGTGCAGATGTAGATGGTTTTTCTCAAGAGGTACTAAACTCTTGTCTTCATATTCACAAAGCTAATATTCTCACCCAGTGAGCCATTCTGCCATTCTGCTAGCTTCTTTTGTTTTTTTTTTAAATTTAATTGTTCATATTTTGCTTGAAGTTTATTCAGCTGTTGTGTATTTTTATCATTTCCATATGTGCAGACATGCAGACACCCCTCCCCCCCACACACAAACACACATTTATTTAGGGCTGATCATTGTGTTTGGATAGCCTATCAAAAGAGCTCTCTGCCTTATTCAGCAGCTTGTAGCTCTTAGTGTAGTGGTAAGACCCTGTAGGTCTTTCCTATCCACACTGGTATATCAGTTGATGTTATCACTGCAGCTCTTGTTGAGGTTTCCTGGAATTAACTTTCATTTCATGCCTACAAATAATCAAGCTTAGTAAAAGTCACATGTTTTTTTTTCTCCCAACTTCCATAGTTCCAAATAATTTTAGGCTCTGTATTTAATAATGTAAATTCACCTTAGTTTACTTCTATATTGTGTATAATATTGATGCAAGGTTTTGTCTATAACTTAGTTTCTCATGTAGTGTTTCCTTCTGGTCAGTGTCTCTGTTTCTAATTTTCCTTTCTCTTCTTTTAAACAGTTTGCCTATCTTTAAGTCAAAGTCTGTTTTGGTAAGGGTATTATATATTAAACTTTTAATTAGGTAGTTTTATATTCTACCATTATTTTTAGTCAATATTTTCAATATAAAAATATAAGATCATGAAATTGTATCAATTTTTGTACTATACCACCAGGCATTGATGGTGCATGCCTTTAATGCAGCACTCACGAGGCAGAGGCAGGCAGATACTTGTGAGTACCAGGCCAGCCTGGTCTACAGAGCTAGTTCCAGGACAGGCTACAAAGCAATACAGAGTAACCCTGTCTCAAAAAACAAACAAAGAAAAATTTTTGCACTGTAAAACCTTTTAAGATTTTGAAGAACTGGATGCTCTAGAAGGGGGAAAGGACAGAGCAGGAGAATAAGGATAGATCTCTTCATTGAGGGAGCCATTGTGGGCCTAGCAAGAAAACTGTCAGTAGAGAAATTCCCAGGAACTCACAAAGATGACTCCAGCTAAGAACCTAAGCATTAGTGGAGAGAGTGCCTGAACTGGCCTTCCCTTGTATCAGATTGAAGACTATATTAATTCTCATCATAGAACCTTCATCCAGTAACTGATAGAAACAGATGTAGAGGTTCACAGCTAAGCACTGGAGCAAGTTCCCAGAGTCCAGTCAAAGAGAGGGAAGAATCATATGAGCAAAGGGGTCAAGACCATTTTGGTGATACCCACAGAAACAGCTGCCCTGAGCAGGTAGGAGCTCACTGAAAACAGACTGACAGCAGGGGAACCTGCACTGGACCAGACTAGCTCCTCTGAATGTGGGTGATAGTTGTTTGGGTTAGTCTGTGGGGTCACTGGCAGTGAAACCAGGATTTATCCCTAGTGCTTGAACTGGCTTTTTGAAGCTCATTTTCTTTGAAGGAATACCTTGCTCCAGCTAGATATTGGGGGAAGGGCCTTGGTCATGTCTCAAAGTGATGTGCCAGACTTAGTTGACTCCCCATGAGATGCCTTACCCTATTTGAGGAGTGGAGAGTGGGGTAAGGTAAAGGAAGGTGAGGGGAGAAGTTGGAGGAGAGGCAGTGGGAACTGGGATAGGCATGTAAAATGAGAAAAGTTTGTTTTAAAATAAAAACTAAATTTAAAATTTTTATAAGGATTGTATTAATAGCTTCAAGTAACAACTATTTAAAACTATTTAAATGAATGAACTTTGTATATTTATTGGTTTGGTTAAATATATTTTAATTTCTTATGAAACATTGAAATAGTTTTCATTAACACAAACTTTCAAAAAATATCCATAACATTTTGTGTTTGGGAGAAATTGTACTACTATTATTTAAGAGTCTGTGTGTTTGGAAGCATGCATGTGTGTAGTGATGAGAGGATGATGTCTGATCCCTTGGAATTTGAGTTATAGAGGATTGTGAGGCTTTGTCTCCCTTCTGGGAATTGAACCCAGTTTCTCAGGAAGAATACACAGTGCTCTTCATCAGTGAGCCATGCTCTAGACCCTGGTGGTTACTTTAATGAATATTTAAAGGTCTTATGTTCCTTTTGAATTGTTTTTAGTTTCTATAAATACATCAGTGAATGTTTATTTCAATCCCATGTCCTGTATCTTTGATAGATCAACTCATTATCCTCAGCATGTGTTTTACTTCCCTTTGGGTTCTGTAGAAAGAGAAAATTGTATTTCTTCCTTTCAAATACTTCTCACATTGTTTTGTTTTTGTTTTTTGTTTGTTTGTTTGTTTTTTCCATCTGTGAAGTTATAAAGAAAAGGGATAACATTATAAATCCTTCTTCCCACCATCACCTTTGTGAGAGAACTGTCAATCTTTATTCAAACTTTAAGTTGTAGGAGTTGTTTTTAAACTACTGCTACCAGATACAATAATAATTACTCATTTAGTCTGCTAACAATTATGTTGACAGTAGATTATGTGTATGTTTGAAATCCATTAAGATGCATTGTTGTTTTACTATATATTTTCTATTTTATGTATTTATATTTGTCAGTATTGGATAAGAGAAATAATCTTAACTAAAATATTGGGGTGGCATCTTCTACAAACCAACTCCCTTGGAACTGCTGAAAAAAATAATTTAATTCAAAATCATAATTTATGGAATATATAAGACATATACCATTCTCCAATATAAAATCAATACTGCAACACCTAAGGGCATATGTATGAAAACCCACCAAAAGTTATTTGTCATAACAATATCCAGAAATTATACACTCAATTTCAAAATCAGAAGAAAAACATGTTACTACACATTCATGTAGTGAATTAAGTGCAGAGCAATGGGAAACTATTAAAGTGTATGCATTCATATGGGGTTTGTATTATAGAAATGAGTGTGGGTAAAGGAAATATTAACCATATAAGAATACCTACCTACTTCTTACTTTTTTTCAGATATAGTAAAAAGTCTCACAAAGTCAGTCTCTATGAAATAAGACTATAGAGCAACGAAAATAATTGGGAATGTAAGAGGCATCTAAAAGGCAAAATCACCCTCCATCATATTGATGGTAACTCCGAGGATATAAATACATAACATTTATATTTTTTGCTTAAAATGCATAAATTTTACCTATAATATATTTGAAGTTTTACACAAACACACACACACACACACACACACTGAGATAAATGTACTTATTAATTCAAATGCAATGACAAGAATCTAGACAGAAAGTCTATTTTGCTGTGGGTAAATTAATGAGCACTAATTGCAACTCTATTCCATCTAATTTCAAAGATTTTCCTTACTATCTATCTTTCACAATTCAGTACGAAGTTATCACCAAGTGTAACTTAGAGTATAGAACATATATTTCAAGTTATGTTTTATGTCAGGAATAGAACACAATATTTGGACCACAGTTATTCTTGACTTTGGATATTAATTCAACACAGTTCCAAGGTTTAAATATGTAGCCTGCAAAATATGTCGGAATTATGGTTTAAATTGAAATTTAGAATGCTAGAAACTACCCTGGATAAATATATCTTGAATTATTGCCAATGATGGATAATATCAAAATTGCAAAGAGAAGCTTTACTGTAACAATGTGAAAGCAGATTAGTAAACACAAAAAGGGATTCGTGAATAGCAGGATATTTACACACTTGTATATAAAACAATTAAACATATGTAATTATTATTTAAAAGTATAACTTCTTATTATTTCTTTTTTGTGCAAGTTTATTTTTTACATTTTTTCTGTGCATTGTTTGCATATAATTATACATCCTGAGGTAATACCTATAAGAGTTGTGTTCCTTGAGGATATTATTGCTAGCTTTTCCAAATGCTATCTTTGCTAGTGTCAGTATAAAATAGGCAGAACTTATTTTGAAAAGAAAAGGCAATAACTATTGGCTTCTAAAATTTAGTACTAGTTTTGGATTGTCATGTAAATAAAAAAAATATCTGAAGAAAAGTACAAAATACTCATCTCTACTCTGGGGCAACAATTGGTATTATTATGTATCATGAACAACTATTTCAGTCCAAAATGCTGACCCAAGGAAAGGAGGAGTAGCTATCCCTAGGAATGTGACTTAAAACCTAGTATTAGAAGTGGCAGTAGTTGTATAGAAAAGGAGGTAGTATTAAAAAACTCTAGTGCTGAGGATATGAAGTGTACTTGTATACCAAGTGAATCTAAGGTCTGAGGCAACATCACTTTTCCAGTTATCCTGAATATGAGGTGTTTAAGAACTGGAGACTCTGATTTCAACCTGACTGGCTAGCATTAAGTTAATTCTTTGTTAAGAATTAGGCTCATTTTTGCAGATTCTATGGTTAAAAAAAATTACCAAACATCTCTTAGATTGACATGAATTTTCAGGAAATAGTTAATTGGGGCAAATTGGAAGCACAAAGGCCTTAGAGGCAGGACAGGACATATCTATTATAGATCAAAATCTAGCTGGGATAGAGTTGTCTTTCTGATGCAGTGCTCACTATTCACTGCATCTGATTGAAATAATGCATCCATACAGAGATATTCACAAAGGAGCTGATCTTACATAAAATCTTTATCAACATAGATTCAGAATTTCTATATTTGAAATTATACCAGCATGTCACATCATTCATATATAAAGAAATGTCCACAAGAGAAACCTCAAATTTATTAGAAAACTAAATAAGGAAAAGAAAAGGAATTTACAAAGACTAAGGAATTTCCAGTTTAGCTAACAAAATAACATTTAAATGTCTAGTTAGATTGCCTGACCACAAAAAATAATGAGTACAATAGGTTTGGATATGGATTTTATGAATAATATATTCCAATTTAGAATTATCTCATTTTTTCTTATGAAACCCATCATGCCTATTAGTCCTACTGGCACATGAATTTCATAATGAATATTAAGTTTCTCATCACATGTGTAGTAAAAGTTACAGTTTGCTTTTTAAATCATATTGCTATATTTTTGAAATTTAACTTTCTAAAAATATATCAGACAGCTTTTGCCTAAGTTAAAATGGACTATAATGACATCACTGATCTGTTTATAAGATGCAGATCACAAGCCACATAATATAATTTTAAATATGATTCTGAACAATCTATCATAGGAATCACTTATATTCATATGTCTTTGATTCTTTAATTTAGGACTAATGTTCTCCCACTACTCATTACTTTTCTTGGTGTCTTATTAGTTGTTGTAATTGCACTCTAATTTCCTTTAATTAAGTATTAAGTTATTTTTATAGCATTATTATGGGCAATTTACTGATGGTTTAAATAGCTTAAGAGATATATTTTTAATTATATTCTGGATCATAAATACTATCTTACATTTTCAATATTTTTCTATTCTCATTTGGTTGTAATGTGGCATTCCCTTTGATCTTTTATATAGACCACATAATGAGCCTTCTATGGGTTGGTGAAGAATTTTATGAATGACAAATACCATTCATATTACATATTTCTATAATTTCTGACCTCATATAATTTATTATTGCACTATATTTAATGATAGATGCTTAAATCAAACATTCTTACAGATAACAGTAATGATCAAACATACAAAACAGAGACATTATTCTTTCAAATCTATTGTTTGGACAACTTACATCTGGTCTCTAAATAAATGGGTTGTTATAGATTCTTATCCTTCCATTCTACCCTAGATTTTGTATTAGAATATTTGAATACAGGATGTCAGTCCCTATTTGCAACAAAATATGGAAGCTTAGTTCTGAACACAAAAGCTTAGAGCAAAAAAAAAAAAAAAAAAAAAAAAAAAAAAGAAAAAGAAAAAGAAAAATCAGATGAAGCCCCTCAGATCAGAAAGCTACTGATCATCACATTAGGTCTCCTTGTCACCAGACTGTGGACATAGACCAACCTGAGATAAGTAGCCATGAAACAGTCAGCATGGCAACATGCTGTGTTGACAAGCTACCGAACCTAAAAGTGCTTCTATTCAAGTAAATGACATTCAAGTAAATCTCTATAAGCAATAGATTATGCTCATAAAACTCATCCCACTAAGAAACACGTCTATCACTAGCCAAACTTCTGATATGGTTTCCTAGTGCACAATTAATTACACATGCCATGATAACACTGGAAAACAGAAGACGAGGCCAACTCATTTACAATTTCTCCCTACAGAAACTATTTCTCATGAGATGAGAATGTGCACTGTTTCTAAACAACTACTTTGTTATGATTTATAATGGAAGGATAGAAAGTGAATAAAGCAGAAAGTTCACTATATATATCATTATAATAATGTGATATTCCTGTAAGGAAAATGAATGGAAATGTTTTCACTTTACTGAAACAGAAAGAATTAGAAAACTAGATATGTGTTTCATCACATAACTGATAAGTAGCAGAAATAATATGGAGATCAGAACAACTGAATCCTGAACCCAAACTTTCATGTGATTGATAGGAAACTGAAAGAGTTTCATATGAAACCCTGTTTTTTTTTTTTTTAAATAAACATTGTAGTCCATACTTTCCTAACAATCCAAACTCTTTAGAGTGCTACCCATGTGAGACCAAGGATGTTTACAGTTAGATATATAAGTTAGTACAACACAGGTGAAGACAGAAGAACTAATACTTGACTGTCATCAATCTGTGTTTGTCATAATGAAACCACAAGTTACTAAGCAAATTTGACATGAGGTTAAACCAAACAAAATCATACACCTGTATAAAATTGAAAATATTCTAGATGATAGATAAAACCAAATCAACTTCAGGATTACAGTGGTTGTCAGCTGATGGGAGATGCCATTATGTATATGTGTTTCTCATACTGGTTAATGAATAAAGCACTGTTGGCCAATAGGAAAGGAAGATAGGAGGGACTAGGAGACAAGGAGGAGATAGGAAGTGGTAAAGAGGAGTCAAGATGGAGAGTCTGGAGAGAGCAGTATGTGGCAGCCGGCTCCAGGTAAGAAGACCATATGGAAATACATAGATTAACACAAATGGGTTAATACTTAAGACAGAGCTAGCAGATAAGAAAGTAGTAACTGGCCAACAGCATAATATCAAATACAGAGTCTCTGTGTGTTATTTGGGGCTGGCGCTACAGCGAGACAAGACTTGGCGGTAGGTAGGCTGAAAAAACCATACTTCTTACAAATGGCACCCATGTGGATAAGAACTTACACTTAAAATTTAACAAAAGCTTAAAAAAGGGTTTTAGAAACAAAAGAACAGAGACAAGCAAGGTTTCATGTTAGCAGCATTTTCTTGGTTGGACTCTGCTTTGCAAGAGACAAGCAGATATTTGTGCATCTCCTTTAAGGGAAGGTTCCTGACTCAGCATAAACGGCAAAAAGCCTCATGGCTTTTAAGAAGCACTGCTAACAATTTATTGATGTGTATGAGATATGGCAATGACAGTGACCACATCTCCAAACCGGCAACCTGCTGCTTGCTGCCTGTAAACCAAGGCAGTGACCACAGCTCTCATTGCTGGTGGTAAAATAGCAGCCACCATCTTTGGTATACCAGGCAGGAACAACTATGACTTTGATTTTAGCAATGTTGTTGTTTACTAGATAAAAGATTCGTGGCCAGAAAAAGATAAAGATTTACAGTAAAGACAGATTCATATTAAGAAAAACCTCTAAAGGTTTACAGTGTGTTTTAAAAAATATGTGTAGGCTTGGGAAAGAAAAGAAATAAAATGGTTTAAAAAGACAGAGAACAGCTGGGTGTGGTAGCACATGCCTTTAATCCCAGCATTCGGGAGACAGAGACAAGTAGATCTCTGTGATTCCAAGTAAATCTGGTATACAGAGTGAATTCCAGGACAGATAAGAGTTACACAGTGAAACCCTGTCTGAAAAAATAAAAAAAAATAGAAGAAAGAGAGTAATAATAAAGCACTGTAAAAATGAAAAGCTCAGAAAGAATCTGTATACTGTATGACATTATATTGTCTTTGTATTGTTTGACTGCTGAGGAAACAACATATAAATTCAATTTATATATTTTAAAAATGCTTTGATTCCAAGATTTAAGTCTAAGGACAAGTTACTGGGGAAAAGAATTTCTATTTTTGTTTCCACATAAAATAAAAAGCTGTGGATTCCTTCCAGACTAATGTGCTTTGATCAAGTCAGGCCCCCTGAAACAGAGTTGCTGATGATCCAACATTCAAAACAGCTTGGACAAAGCAGCCTCAGAGACTACAACCAGGATTTCTGTGTCTTCTTAGGATTCCCCCATGACAGCACCCTTTACCAGCAGGAAGTAGTTTGGAAAGAATGACGCCCAAATTCCCAAATATTGTTTATAAATGTTTGTTTTCATTTAAATGGCATTGGTTATAAAAGGTCAATGATCACAACCAATATCCTTTTAAAGGTAAAAAAGGAATTATGGTATAGATATGAATACATTGTTTTGGAATGGATTTTCATTTATTGATACAATTTAAGGTCAATTTTGTCATATGTATATTTCTCCTTTTGTTTAGGTATTGTGTTTAATAGTTCATTCAGAAATGAATTGTATAATGTAGTACAGATTATAGATAATTACCTATGGTAGTCAAAGCTTTGAGTTAAGTTAGCTAGGTTTCGAGATACAAATAGATGTATTTGAGATAGATAGGCATTCTTCAAACCTTTCAAAGACCTACAGAATATGGCATTTAAAATGGTTTAGGGTTTTTGTGACAGTGAGACATAATTGCTCTTGGCAATACCTCCTGCACCAGAAAGGAAGATGGACTCGTTATGGAGTTTACTTTCAATATGGCAAGACTAGCCATTTGGACAAGATACTGCTCTTGTATGGACTGTTTGACTTGATGCTGTATAAACTGGACATGCAGGACCCACAGAAAAGTGACTGCTAATTCAAGAAGGACATTGCTACATAGTTCCTGCTTCATGGAAGAGTCTGCCAGAAAGTCTGCAGGCACAGAGAAAAGTGACTGACAAACTGCCAAAACAAGAAAACAGTTTAAAGTTTCCTGCTTTGCTGAAGAGTCTGCCAGACACACTATGGCCTATGGGCTGAAGATGGAAGATTACAAAAGAACTTTGGGTGACCAGGCAGTGAGTTGTCTCTGTCATTTCTAGAGCTTATATATTATCCATCTGTGGTCTTTGAATGAGTTGAAGACAGATAGTTATGGTTATAGTTTTCATTAGTTAGGATTAAAGATAAGTTACTTAGACTTTAGACACACAAAGATAGAATAGATGAAGGAATATTTTCTTCAAGTCTTGCTAAATATTGTTAACTGTGATTTTTATTTGGTAACTGTTGTATAATATATTTTGCTATGTTAAGGTTAAAACCCTTCTTATTTAGACAGAAAAGAGGAGATGATGGGAGATGCCATTATGTATATATGTTTCTCATACTGGTTAATAATAAAGCACTGTTGGCCAATAGGAAAGGAAGATAGGAGGGACTAGGAGACAAGGAGGAGATAGGAAGTGGTAAAGAGGAGTCAAGATGGAGAGTCTGGAGAGAGCAGTATGCTGCAGCCGGCTCCGGGTAAGAAGACCACATAGAAATACATAGATTAACACAAATGGGTTAATACTTAAGACAGAGCTAGCAGATAAGAAAGTAGTAACTGGCCAACAGCATAATATCAAATACAGAGTCTCTGTGTGTTATTTGGGGCTGGCGCTACAGCGAGACAAGACTTGGCGGTAGGCGGAAAAAACCGTACTCCTTACAGTCAGCACAAACCGGTATCTTAGAACACAGAGGGTGAACCTACTGGAGTAAACCAGAAACTCCATGGGTAGATAGCCATTTTTATTCACTTCTTCACAGGAAGCCAAATATGTTGGTAAATGCTAGACTAGAAGACATCTAGTTTATACAATCATTTTGAAAATTCTATCATGAGAATTATACAATCGTGGGATTCCATGAGGCTCTAAATCTGCTTTCACCCCAACACATACATAGGCAGATCTGTGTTTTAAATGGATTGCCAATTCTGATCCACAGACTAAAACTTTAACCTGCATTTCAGTGTCAATATCAATGCTAAAGTATAATCTGCACAACCATCAAAATGAAAAAGGCTTTCACATAATTCCCAATGATACAAACAATAATGTATAACAGAATCAGGCATGAAGAAATCATCATTAAGAGTTAGAATGCTAGCATGCACAGGACTGCCATGGGTCTGCACCAGATCCTCTACATATATATCATAGTTCTCAGTTTATTATTTTCATGGGATTCCTAAGTATGTGAATGTGCAGATCTCTGGACCTTCTCTTGAGACTTTTACTTTTGCTGGTTTGTTGTGTCCAATATTGACATGATATTTTAGTTTTATCTTGTTATATTTTATTTTGTTATAGTTTATTGTTACCTCTTAGAAGTATGTTATTTTCTAATGAGAGACAGAACTGGAATAGATCAAGATGAGAAAGGAGTGAGGAGAATCAATAATCAGGGTATATTGTATGGGGAAAGAATCTATTTTCAATAAAATGGAAAAGAGTTAACCCTTTCTATGAGCCCTAGTGGATAAAGTTCTTTGCTACTCGAGCTTAAGAATTTGAATCAAATCACCAACACTCACATAGAAAACCAGAAGCAAATGTCGAAAAGGGGGGTCCCTGGGGTTTTCTAGATAGTCAGTCTAGATTTCAGGTTCTATATCAGTCACTATGTTTAAAAAAAGTTGGAAATTATTTGTGGACATTAACCTTACACACAGAGACCTATCCACCTCTCCTTACTCCCCATACATCTCTTCTATTACAGGTAATATTGTTGCCTCTAAATGTTACCAAAGGCAACTCTTTTGTGATTGTTGTTTTAAAACCATATCTTACTAAGGAGCCCAGGATGGTCACCAACTCAAAATTCTCAGGCATCAACATTTTGAATTCATATTTAAGAACTGAACTACCTTACCTGGTGGTCCAAAGTGGCTTCAAGTTTTTACAGTGACATGTGCAATCCTGATGTCTAATAATGTGATCAAGAACATCTGAACTATGAAGATTTACCCTGTTGGTGTGTGATTTGAATTGTTTAACACTTGCTGTGCATACAGGCAAAGGCAAGTTGTATAGGTTTATGGTATTTTCATTATTTCTGATTTGGGAAATGGTTGAAATCTCAGCCTCATGCTTTGGACCACTTCTCTATGTCACAGAAAGGCTATCATGGAAAAATATGCCTTACTCTCTGGCAGTAATACACATTAACTACACAAACCAACAAAGAGAACCAGATTTGCTTCTCAATCTTTTAAAGATCTTTTACTTAAAATAGAAATGAAGCCTTCCAAAGTTTAGTTTACACTGAGAAAATAATAACAAACCAATTAGATGTTTCAGAATCCAGAAAGCTGTTTCATAAGCAGAGATTAGAATTAGGTCAGAATAACTATATCTAAACTCAAGAGGAAGGCAAACAAACGCTTAAATGTGCAAAACCCATGTTAATCCTAGACTGTAATGCTATTTGTCATATGCATTTGCACATAAATTAGAATGTGTAAAGAAAAACATTAATTTGCTTACATATTTAAAATCTAAAATACTCTGCACATTTTTGAAGCTAAAGTTAGACAGAAAATTTCATTTATCAGATAAGTATTGCAAGCCCAATTCCATTCTCTGTTTTCCAAATCTCCAATCCCACTGTGAGCCATACACTTTTGAACCATTTTATAGAGCAAATGATATTCAATTTTATTGACCTAACATATTTTAACTAGTTTGTAGTTTAGCAGAATTCAAGACTTGGATTTAACACTGTTTTGCAAGAAAAAGAAGAAAATCTGCTTTGCATTTGAGACTATGATGTAATGTTTCACATTTGCAGATTATTTAAAATGAAATGCAGGTTTTCACTACTTGGAAAGCCCACTTTCTCATTGGTATATATGGGAGGAAAAGTGTATTTCAGAATCAGTTTATGTATCATATATATATATATATGTATGTATCATACATATACATACATATATATATATATATATATCATCTATCATCTATCTCTCTATCTATCTACCTACCTATATCCCTACCTACCATCAATCATCTTCCTTTCATCTCTCACTTTTAACTGGTGTATCTGACCAGTACAGGAGGCATTAATTAAATAATCAACAACTCTTCATTTGAAACCATGCTCATTCCATGCATTAATTAATATCTTTCCTTAAATATAGAAATTGTTTACCAGTACTTTCTCTGAATGCTGATTTCTCCTCACACAAACAGAGCTGAGACACAGCTATGCCCAAGGGATTGCTTTCCCTTCACTGTTTTTTATAACTATAAACAAAGAATTACAAACGCTCATCTCATCATGAGGCATCCAGACAATATGCCAGTTTAGTCACCACTGATAATGAGACAAGCACCATCAATAATCTCAGTGCTAATATAATGAGGGTCTGCTTCATTTTCCCAGTGATACCTCAGCAGCTGCCAAGAAGTCCATCTTTAGGACATACAAATAAAAGGTGTGTCTCCCAACCAGTTGAAAGAAAATTGCCCCTATGATACAGCCACACTAACACAGACACAGCAACATTCTATTTCTCTTTGAGATTTCCTAGAGATAAAAATATTTCATTAAGATTTCAGAAAACAAATGAGATCTTCCTAAACTAAGTTTGAAATGGGCACAACTAATTGTTATTGTTGCAGATGGTTCTGGCTTCCGTTGTTTTGATTTTTTTCCTTTTCGGTTATCCATGCAGTTAAAAGCATATATATGATTTACAAACATGGATATATGAGGACCATATGATGTCACTTCCTTTACTTAATTCCTGGAGTGAATGCAGTTATGAACAGATGGGCAAATGACACAATTCTACTGCTAATGAACTTCCCTACTGGGCCAGAGGACAGTGCATTGTCCTTTTGTACTTCAGACTCTTAATTATCTGTATTTTTTCTTCCAGTGTGCATATTACGCATGCAAACATCTTTGAATTTAAGTCATGTTGATGGAGCATTATGGACATCATTAACTGGCTATGTTCTGGCTTGGAAGTGACAAATGCTTATAAATGCTGAAGAATAATATGTCTACTGCAGGCAGAATTGTCACATTGCATTCCAAGTTAACCATCTATGAAGCAGATGATATCTTATTGAACATGTAATTTGTTAAGGAACAAGTGATTTTATAAGATGTGAAAGATAAAAGATAGATCTCTGAAAAGTATGCTGATGGTGGGGAAATTGTGTGGGTGCTAAAGAACAGCTGTTCAAAGCTATTGGTTCTTAAATTGAACCACTGATGTTACAATCCATGCAGTAGCTGGCAGTTTTCTTCATTGAGTCTATAAAACTCTATTTCAGGTATCATAATTATTATGTCAGTTATTCAAGACAATGTGCTCATTTTTACAACAATCACATAAAACCTTTACATAATCCATCTTAAAAGTGGATAGAATGGAAGATTTGAGAATCACAGGTTGTTTCATGTGTATACTCATATACCAAAACTCATCAGGTATATAGGTATAGTTTATTCAATCTTATCTTAGCATAAAATTACCCACAGTAAAGCCAAGCTGAGTCTTAGAATATTTGAACCCTGGTGTGCAATTCTGTAATCAATCTGAACCCTGGTGTGCAATTCTGTAATCAATCTGAGATAGAAGGAAGGTCTTTGATATTGTAGTTACCATCTATAGGATACAAATATAAGACACACAGTTATACATGGATTTGAGAAAAGTAGCAAATAAAATTTAGCTCACTTATGCTAATGTGCCATTTGAATCTCTAATGGAAAAACATACTATTTGTTGTATCTGAAACTCCAGTTCACTTGGCTGTTCTGTTTTGAACAACTGTACCATGGATAATGGATTATCATTTGAAAACTCAAATATTTGCAATTTTAGATATGATATCCCATATAGCAAAATCAAAACATTATGAACTAAATTTTATTGTAGATTATATATACTATAGGGTTCACCAATTTCTTTTCTTGATTTGAGCTTATTGGTAGTACCTACTGGAATTTAGATAAAAATAAACAAACAAGGAACATTATTGGTGAAGAAATGTTCAAAGTAATGTCAAATTTGTAGCATATTTGGTAAGGTAAACACTAAAATGGGAATTCCACTTAGGACACCACTGTCCTATAATTCACTGAACACTTATAGGAAGCCCATATTTCTTAATAATAAAACAAAATGAGTCCATTTGAAAAGTTCTGCTTGTTTTTATACTAAAATAGTAAGTGTTAATTTATTATAAAGCTTTTATAACAGTAAAAATTATAACATATGATAGCTATGTCCTATTAAATTGTTTCAATTATTAAAAGTTACAGTAATATGCTAAAAGTATAAGTTAATATGTTCATTTTAATTTGTCATGTGAAAGCACTACAAATGTGGGTGATAATTTAATGTATAAGCCAGAGATCTAAAAATGCTCTTAATGGGCTAATATAAAAGAATTTGAAAATTTGACTTCCTTTCAGATAATCAGGGAAAATGGCCCTTTTCCAGTTCCCAGATGTAGCCTGCATTTCTTTTTTCTTTTTTAAATTTTTATTTGTATTCTTTTTTAATACATTACATCTGGACTACAGTTTCCCCTGTCATCACTCCTCCTGGTGTCCTAAACACACCTTCCCTCTCCGCCAGATCTACTCCTCCTCAATTTCCTTTTAAAACAAACAGAATTCCCAAGGATATCAACTGAGAATTGCCTACCAAGTTGCAATGAGACTGGGCACAAACACTCATGTCAAGGCTGGCAAGGCAACCCAGAAGGAGGAAAAGTATCCCAACAGCAGGAAAGAGTCAGAGAAACATCCTACCTGAACTGTTAGATGTCTACAAGAGCACCAAGTTGCACATTCATAACAAATATACAGAAGACCTAGCTTAGACCCATGCAAGGTCAGTGGCTGTTGTTTCAGTCTCTGTAATCCCCTATGAGCCCTAGTTAGTTGATTCTGGGCCATGCTCTCTAGCTGTTCTTGACCCCTCTGTCTCATACAATCCTACATCCCTCTCTTCTGCAGGGTGCCTCTGACTCAAGCTCATGTTTTCTGTAGGTCTCTGTATCTGCTCTCATCACATGCTGGTTTTCTAATTCCTCTTCCATGTCTAACTTAGCCCTAGGGCATTGGGAATTGTCTTGTAGATTCTGACTCCACCAATTACTTCCTGTAAGATCATTATGATAATAGTATGATGACATGAGAATATTCTTCCTATTTCAAAACTCATGTCTCTAAAACATTTTGCTCTTAAAAGTAACATATTAACAAATTTGAGAAATCAAGTTGTAATAAGTTTGTTTGTCCTTATTTTACTAGTCCTATGAATTTTCCATCAATCCAATCATGAAAAATTAGTTCCTTTGCTAATAAATATTCCAAACCAAGTTTATTATTTTTAACTGTGGATTTTTTTTAACAAAAATACTGATGGAAAAAAAGCAGGGAAATAATTAACAAATTAGTTATGGAGACACTTTTCAGCATTGTTCGTAAAAGGTTATCAACAACAATTCAATCTCCAAGATTCACAGAAAAAATGACAGTGTGTGTAACGGGTAATTATTCCAGTGATGGTAATTTGAAGATATGGGTTTGCTGTCTAGCTACCCTAGCCTAATGGATAAGCTGCACACAAGTGAAAGCCCACACAAAGCAAAGTAGATGGTACTTGAGAAAGGAGCTGTTGACCTCTGGCTGTTAAGTTTGCCAAAATTCATAGCATTTCTGCAATACTAATATAAGCTATATGTTATTTCATGTAATCATGTACCTACACAGATGCTGGTGTACACACACACACACACACACACACATACAGAGAGAGACAGAGAGAGAGAGAGAAAGACAGACAAATACAAATACAGAAAGAGATGTACAACACACAGGCAAAGACAGACAATGAGACAGAAATAGAGACTAAAGACAAATAGAGTATAAAATCACCTAATTTAGACTTTACCTATAAATGATGAGGCTTCATACCTCTTTCATTTCTGATAGCTTTGTATGGTCTTTCTAGCTGATAAAAGGATCAGTGCACATAGATTCAATATGAATGGTCACTCTTCTATGTTGTTGCAGGCTTTAACCTATTGTTTTATCAAGTCTAGAAATCTAAGAAATACCTGCTCCCAGGATCATCTTATAAGGCTCTTGCTTGCTTTCAAAATATTAATGGTAAGTGAACACCGCTAGGCTCAGGGATATACAAATGATTTAATCTGAATCTTACCATTATCTGCTAACCA
This sequence comes from Phodopus roborovskii, assembly GCF_943737965.1. Taxonomy (NCBI): domain Eukaryota; kingdom Metazoa; phylum Chordata; class Mammalia; order Rodentia; family Cricetidae; genus Phodopus; species Phodopus roborovskii. The sequence continues at coordinate 1,177,578 of NW_026125669.1, read as the reverse complement.
AAGCATTCTCAAACTTTTAAATATTTATATTGCTTATGTTATGTGATTCTATATTAAAATTCTTAGCATCTTGCTTTCCTCTTTAGAACTAGAAATTTTGTGTGTAATAATTTAACAAGCAGTATGTGTAGGCATTCTTCAGTTATGTCAATCTGTCACTCAGAAATTGTTATTTGGATTCGTAAAATTTGCACTGCTACTGTCATCAACCAGAATGTCTTCATTATATTGAGTAATGCATATTCTTTCTTCCACTCACATGTGTAGAAGTAAGAGTATAACCATGTGGATGTTTCCTCCTTCTACCTTTATATGAGTTTTGGGAATTAGACTCATGTTTTCAGGTTTCTTAGTTTTCTATTGTTGAGCCTTAGTTGTAGGAGATTTTTTTTTAAGCGTTTATTGAGACGGAGCACCACAAGTCAGTATTTTGATTGTGGTTTCCTGTAATGGGCTTGATCAAGGAGACATTTCCTTGATTAGGGGTGAGGACTACACTTATTTATAGGTATAAAAACTAATATTTATAGTTTAGTTAGAGATTAGGCTTACATAGTAATATTTTGTTTGTAGGTTCTGTTCAAAGATCTACAACTTCCCTATACCTTAGTAGTTGACTAGATTTCTAATACAAGAAATCATTCCCCTCTTGTTGAGAAGCTCTTCAGCCCAATTAAAGAGCTGTTAGGTACTGGCAAATATGAGTGTCCCTTCCATTGTTAGTGGTAGTATTATACAATATTAAGTCCTTAGGATTTTCATGCTATGCTAACCATTGCATTTGTAAATCCATATATTATCTTCAAAATATATATATTATTCACTGCAGTAGAAATGCTTTTTCTGTGCCTGGTGAAAATATGAAATGGTTATATAAAATAATTTTTATATTAGAAGTAGTAAAAGTAGTAAGCACATAATTTCAAGTGCTTCTGCTTTAACAGATTTTACATTTAAAATTTTCTTTATTCTTCTTTTTCTTTATTTTTTAGTTTGTATTTTAATTGAACATATAATTTTCTCTCATAGAATACATACATCCTGAGTATAGTTTCCTCTGTCCACTTCTTTCAGCTCCCTTCCACCTCCTCTTCCCCCAGATCTACCCCCCTATTTTTCCTCTTCAAAAATGAGCTGACTTCTGAAAGACTATAGACCAACAGGACAAAACAAAAAACAGGAGGACAAGTCAAAAACCCTCATATGGAGGCTGGAAAAAGCAACTCAATAAAAGGAAAAGAATCCTCAGAGAAGGCAAAAAATGTCAGATATCCACTTTGGTTCCAGGACACTAATACTTTAAATTTTTGAGACTTTCATATTTGATATTTGATATTTATATAGTGGCATTTATTAAATATATTCACAATAAAAGAAAAATATTCAAGAAATAATTCACCAAGAATATGAGAACACCAATGTCAGAGACATTCTTTTAAATAAAGAAATATAGATGGTGAAATGGCAGTAAAGGACATGGAAAATATTTCAGTGTAGAAGAAAGGAACTGATTCTGTAAAATGGCCCTTTCTTCATCAGGTGTGGCACCACACACATACAAACAAAGCACATGCCCATCCATAGACAGCTTGTTCATGATAATATGGCACAAATGAATGTCATTACTGCACTTTTAATAATGAATTACTAAACTTTTACCATGTGAGGACCTCACAAGAGATCAATTATTGGAATATCTTAATCTTTAAATTCCTGTCCCCAAATGTATGAAAAATAAATGTCTGTTGTGCATAAGATATGCAATATGTATATGTCATGCATTAAAAGAATATGCTAAGTACCATCAAACATGAAGTAGCAATGTCATCTATAAGTAGGTTGTTTAGTACACAAGGCATATAATATAACACTGCAAATTTAAATTTGTTAGAAATTGAAGTTTACATTTAACACATTTTGTAGGAATAATTGATTCTGGAATAAATAACTGATGTACATAATAATTTTTTAATGGCATAAGAGTTGTATATCCTCAACGTACCTCACTACAAAATAAAATTACTTTTATTTAACACTAATGATCATTAACTTTGTAATGAGAAAATATTACTGACCACTTACCCCAGACATTAGAATTATTTTCAATAATGAGACACAGCAACAAATATGTTGTACACAACTAAATAAAAATAAAAAGCCTATCGAACAGAAAGTGGGTGTGACTATAGAATTAAACTTGCCTATGAACTTCGAAATATATTGAAATCATAATAAATGAAGCATAAACTGAAGAATGATTCCAGACACTCAAAATATGAAATAGATGTTAATATTAAATGCAATGGTCTCTGAGCTTCAGGTGAAGAAATTGCATTATAAATGTGTTGGTTTGGAGTGAGCACCATTTATAAGCTTGTTCTCTTCATTGTGATCAATTGTAGATTTCTGTAAGTCTGCCTGTTACAAAGAGAAGTTTCTTATATATATATATATATATATATATATATATATATATATATATGTGTGTGTGTGTGTGTGTGTGTGTGTGTGTGTTTAAATTTGAAACAAGCTTGTTTTACCTGTCAACCCCAGTTCCTGCAACTTTCTCTCCTCCTGTTTCCCCCACCAACCCCTATCCCATCCCCTTTCTGTTTCCCAGTGAGGGTGAGGCCTTCCATGGGGAGTATTCAAAGTTTGTCATATCATTTGGTTAAGTATAGAGTATGGAACTGAGAGTGTGTGTGGCAGGGGTGGGGGAGGTGGTTGCAGACAGTTCTTCTTAGAAAAGGGAAACAGAAGTTATAGATGGGGGGTTACTGGAAAGCAAGTATCAACTGGAAAAGATAGAGTAGATTGAAGGATGGAGGATGTGGAGAGACAGGTAAAATAAATGGAAATTTAAAGGGTAGAAACCAAATACAATAGAAGCACATATATATTCCCATTATTTTGGTTATTTCAATTAGGTCACCTTCACCAAATAATAAGTCTCAGAGCTCCTCCTGGCCCTCTCTTGAAAATAAATTGAAGCTTCCAGAATGAAAATTTAGTTATATCTAATTGAATTGATCACCAAAATGGTCCCTTTGGAATCTATAAACAACCCAGTCTGTTGCCAGTAGATATGCTGCTTTCCACAAACTGGCAGCAGGATCCTATTTCCAGAATCAGGATATATAACTTCTCGGATTGGCATTATAAATAGTTGCAAACTGCAATGTGGGTGCTGGGCATCAAAGCCAGGTCCTCTGTTGACAAAAGACCATCTGACCAAGTCTTAATTTACTGCTGTGTTAGTTTAGCCTCTGATTTGTCCATAACATCCTCATGATCTCTAACTTTGCAAGGCTGTCCTTCTACATTATTATATTCTCTGCTTATATATGTTGGCAAGTGCCCTCAAATTAAGCAAACTTTTATGATTTTTTATAACTATCTTGTTTGTGCTGTGATAAAATAAAAATAAATCTGTTTAAACAACAAATAAGATTGAGCAGTGTCCATCTTACTTTTGTCTAATCTAGTCTACCAGATGTTGTTCTACAGAAATACTGGGAATTGATGTCTAAAGAATGACACAGTATGAAGAGATATAGAAGAAAGACTCTAGCAAGACAACAAAGAGAAACTATTCCTTTTCCTTGAATAGAACAAGTGGTAAAATCTACACAATGTTAGAGAGTTAGATTATTCTAGAAATCCAGGATCCAGTTGAAAAAATATATGGCCATCTGCAATAGTGAGGAGCAGTACATGTTTAGACAAATACAGGCATGTTCATTATTGCTTGATGTCAGCATAAAAAGAAGAAAAAATGAGGAAAGAAGAAGGGAATCCCAAGCTGCAGGATATTACAAACATCTCAGAAGGGATTTCCATTAAATCTTGGAAAAGCACAAATAAACTTTAAGGAAATTAGTATTAGAATTGTGATCATAAATCAGAAAGACTATTGTAACTTCAGTAAAGTCACTAAATTTGAAAAATGGCATGAGGAAAGTAAGCAAACTATTGAATTTAAGTCAGACAATAAATTTCTGAATGCAAAATGATACACAAGGAATATGGTCAGCCTGTGTCCTACTGGGCCTACTGCTCCACTGCTCTGATTGAGTACTGAGCCAGAGTGCTGGTCCAAGAACAAATTTAACCTTCATCACTGGGCCTATGCCAGAGGAAAAACCTCCTAGAGAGCTTGAACGACCAAGAGCTAAAGGCATCCAACTCCTGACCAAACAACACCCAACCATTGGGCTAGAGAGACAGACAGACTCCACCTGCACCCACTGGAACAAATGAGGAGAAGACAGCAATAAAAGACAACATCCAACAATAGAGAGGCAAGCATGATACCACCAGATTCTAGTAATACACCAACTAGATCTGAACACACCAAAGCAGATAAAGCAGTAGACAGCAACCTGAAATATAACTTCATAAAAACGATAGAGGCTCTCAAAGAAAATATGAGAAAATAACTTAATAGAGGAAATCAAAAAGGCTGAAAGACACTTAAGTGCTCAACATCCTCAGCTAACAGGGAAATGCAAATCAAAACAAATTTGAGATACCATCTTACTCCTGCCAGAATGGCTAAAATTAGAAACACCAATGACAACCTATGCTGGAGAGGATGTGGAGAAAGGGGAACACTACTCCACTGTTGGTGGGAGTGAAAATCCATACAGCCATTTTAGAGATCACTATTGACTGTTCCTCAGAAAATGGGAATTAATTTACCACAGGACCCAGCTATCCCCTCTTAGGCATATACCCAAATGATCAACATCTATGCATCAAAGACATTTGCTCAACTATGTTCATATCAGCATTATTTGTAACAGCAAGAACCTGGAAACAACATTGATGCCCCTCAATTGAAGAATGGATAAAGAAGATATGGCACATCCACTCCAAACAATGGAATACTACTCTGCAGAAAAAAATAATGGGATCTTGAAATACACAGGCAAGTGGATGGCACTTGAAGAAACCATCCTGAATGAGGTAATCCAGTCACCAAAAAAAAAAAAAGGAATATATATGGATTTAAGACCTAGGGCAAAGAATCACCAGCCTATAATTCACACCACCAGAGGAAGTAGGATACAAGGTGTTTTCTAAAAGATTCATAGAAGGTCCCTCACAGAAGGGGGGAAGAGACAAGTCCCCCAGAGCACAGGGGAAGTGGGTGGGACAGTAAATGGAGAGAGAAGTAGTAGAAAGAGAGGGGGAGGAGAGGAAAGCACATGCGACTCTGAAGATTGAGTCAGGGTAGGAGTAGAAGAGAGGAGATAGAGATAGAGATAGAGTAGAGAGAGAGAGAGAGAGAGAGAGAGAGAGAGAGAGAGAGGGAGGGAGAGAACATAAAAGAGGGAGCTATTATTGGTTTGAAGAGAAAACTGAAAATAAAGAAAGGTCTAGAGACCTACAAGACTGCCGCCAACTAACAATTTGAGCAACTGTGGAAAGGCTAGCATAAATGCCCTTCCTGGATAGTGAGATCAAGAACTGATTTATCCATGGAGCCCTCATCTAATACATGTTGGAAACAGAAACAAATACCCATAACTAAACACTGAGTCAAACTTGAATCCAGATACAGAGGGAGAGGACAAGACCAAGTTGCAGAAAAGCATAGAGCTGACCTGAACAAGGAGGACTTAATTGGCCCCCAGACTGACAGCTGTGAAGCCAGTATGGGACTGACTCAGGCCCCCTTGAATATGGGTCTCAGCAAGAAGGACTGAGCAGTCTATGGGACCTCAAACAGTGGAACCAGGATGTATCCCTGGTGCACAAAAGGACCTTGTGGACACATCCCCCATGGAGGGATACTGCCTTAACCTAAAGACAAGAGAGAAGTCCCAGTCCCTACTTCAAATGACCTGACAGATCTACATGACCGCACCTGAATGGCATTGCCCAACATGTGGAATTAGGGTGGGGAGGATGGGATGGGAGAGTGGTCAGTGTGCATGTGAGAGAGCAGAGAACGTAAAGGGGAGGGAGGGAAGGAGAGAAAGGGTAAAGGGATTGACATGTAAAATAATAAATTAAATAAAAAGTTTAAATTATATATAAAAAAGAAACTGATAATATATAAATTCAAGATTGCAGTTCTGATTCTTACTCCTGAATTCTCAATTTTTATGTTTAAAATATTTTGAAAAATCATATGACAAAATTTTAAATCATTTTAAGCCTTTATTTATTTTTGCAGTAGTATCTTTACACGATGTAAAAACTTTGCTTCATTTGTTCAACTATGTATTTTATATTTTATGTTGTACATTTTTTGAAATAAAGGCTATTACTTTGCTTTCCTAAAAATGAAATAAATAAATAAATAAATAGATAGATAAATAAATAAATAAATAGAGGAGAACTGTGAGTCTAAGATTCTTCAATAGGTGTTTCTGGATGCCTGGATATTTTCAGGTTTCCTCTTCTCTAGTCAAAAAAATAAATAAATAAATAAATAAATAAATAAATGGAAGAAAAAACAAAAAAAATTGAAGAAATGAAACATTATTTAAAGAAAGTACAGAAAGTCAAGAAAAAAACAATCAAACAGATAAAAGAAACAATTTAAACAGGTTAAGACTTGAAAACTAAAATAGAGACAATAAAGAAAACTCAAGCTCAGGGAAAGGGGGAATTAGAAAAGCTGGGTAAATAATCAGGAACTATACATGCAAGCATAACCAAGAGAATACAAGAGATGGAAGAATCTCAGGTGCTGAAGATAAACTAGAGAAAATAAGACTAATTGTCCAAAGAAAATCTTAAATCCAACTAATCCTTATCAAAAAAACATCCGGGAAATGTGGGACACCGTGAAAAGGCCAAATCTAAGAATAATAGGCATAGGAGAAGACAAAGAAGCCGAGATCAAAGGTGCAGAAAACATGTTCAACAAAATCATCGAGGAAAACTTTCCCAATCCGAACAAGGACATGCCCATGAAAGTACAAGAAGCATACCGAACACCAAATAGACTGGACCAAGAATAAAGACCCCTTGACACATGACAACGAAAACACCTAACATACAGAATAAAGAAAGAATAGTAAGAGGAGTGAAGTAGAAAGGCCAACTAACAAATAAATGCAGACCTATCAAAATTACACCTGAGTTCTCAATGGAAACTCTCAAGGATAGAAGGTCCTAGATAGATGTTCTACAAGTACTAAGAGTACAAGTATATGCCAGTCCAGGGTACTATACCTAGCAAAACTCTCAATAATTTAGGTGGAGAAAACAAGGTATTCAATCACAAAGTCAGATTTTCACAATACATATCCACTTATCCAGCCCAACAAAAAGTTCTAGAAAGAAAAGTTCAACACAAGGAAGTTAACTATGCTCAAAATAACATCGGCTATAGATAATCCCACATCACCAAAACGCAAATGCTAAAGCAGGGAACATATGTTCACACAATACCACCACCAACTAAAATCTAAAAAAAAAAAAAAAAATCAAGAATTAAAAATCAAATCTTACTTTCCCTCAATTTTAACTCACCTATGAAAAGACACAGATTAACAGAATGGATACGAAGACAGAAAATGTCCTTCTGCTGCATACAAGAAACACTTAATCTTCAAAGACAGATGTTACTTCAGGGTAAAGGGTTGGGAAAAGGTCTTCCAATCAAATGAACCCAAGAAGCAAGCAGGGTAGCTTAGATATCCTAATATCTAATTATTTAGACTTCAAACCAAAATCAATCAAAAAGATGAAGATGGTCATTTTGTACTCATCACAGAAGAAATCCATCAGCACAAAGTCTTAATTCTGACCATCTAGCCCCAAATACAGGTGTACCCACATTTGTAAAAATAAATGTTACTAAAAGTCAAAGCTCATATAAAACCTCACTCACTATAGTGGGAGACATCAACACCACATTCTTACCACTAGACAGGACCACCAGACAGACATAACAAAGAAACAAAAGAACTAACAAAGTTATATCCCAATTGGGTTTAACAGCACATACTAGGCAACAAACATAACAAACCTCAACAGACCAAAAAGAAAAAAAAAAAAAAAAAAGAATAGTCCATTGTATCTTATTGGACCACCTTGCTGTATAGTTTGAATTCAATAACAACACAAATTGCAGAAGCCCTACTACAAACTCACAGAAACAGAACAATGCACAATTGCACTAAAACAGGGTCAAAGAAGAAATAAAGAAAGACACTGAAGACTTCCTAGAATTCAATGACAATGAAGATATAACATACCTGAACTTATGGAACACTTTGAAAGTAGTGCTACCAGGAAATTTCTTTGCACAAAGTGTCCATATTAAGAAAACTGAGGATAGTCACATTAGGGAATTATTAGAACAAGTGAAAGCCTTATGGCAAAACTAAGTAAACTCACCCCGGAGGAGTCGATCTCAGGAATTAACCAATTTGAGGGCTGAAATCAATAAAGTAGAAACCAGGAAAATTATACAAAAAAGTCAGTGTTACAGAGTTGTTTTTTCTAGAAAATCAACAACATGGACAAACCTCTAAAATCATTAACAAGACATGGCTGACTAGTCTCTCCATATCTCTTCAGTAATGTAGTAAATACTTGAAGTTCTAGCTAAAGTAATAAGACAAAAAAAAAAAAAATCAGATCAAGGGGATACAATTGGAAAGAATAAGTCAAACTGTCACTATTTGCAGATAGTATAAGTTACAGAAGGGACCAAAAAAAATTCTACCAGGTAATTTCTACAGCTGATAAACTCCTTCAGCAAATTAGCAGGGTACAAGATAAACTAAAAAAAAATAAAATATATCAGTAGCCCATTTAAATACAGATGAAAAAATGGTAAGAAAGAAATCAGAGAAACACTACCCTTCACCACAGCCACAAAAACACATAACATATTTTGGGGGTAACAATTACAAAAAAAAAGTGAAAGTCCCATATGGCAAGAACTTTGTATCTTTAAAGAAAGAAATTAAAGACAAAACCAAAAAATGGAAAGATCTCTCATGCTCTTGGATAGGTAGGATAAACATAGAAAAAATGGCAATCTTGCCAAAAGCAATCTACAAATTCAATACAATCCCTATTAAAATCCCAGCACAATTCTTCACTGACCTTAAAAGGATACTAATCAACTTTATATGCAAAAACAAAAGACCCAGGACAGCAAAAACAACCCTGTAGAATAAAGGAACTTCATGATGCATCACCATCCCCAACTTCAAGCTCTACTATAGAGCTATAGTCCTCAAAACAGCCTGGTATTGACACAAAAATAGACAGGTAGATCAATGGAATCGAATCAAAAATCTTGATATTAACTCACATACCTACGAATACCTGATTTTTGACAAAACAGCTAAAAGTATACAATAGGAGGAGGAAAGCATCTTCAACAAATGGTGCTGGCACAACTGGATGATAGTGTGTAGAAGACTGAGGATAGACCCATGTCTATTGCCATACACAAAACTCAAGTACAACTGGACCAAAGACCGCAACATAAATCCAGCCACGCTGAATCTCTTAGAAGAGGTGGGTTGGTACCATTGACCACATTGGTACAGGAGACTGCTTCCTGAACATAAATCCAGTAACACAGACCCTGTAATCAACAATTAATAATTGGAACCTTCTCAATCTGAGAAGCTTCTGTAAGGCAAACGACCCAGTTGACAAGGCCAAAGGAGGAGCAAACAGGCCCCCAGACTTTTAGTTGGTATTCTAGCATTGGACTGACTCAGAACCCATGAATATGGGTCTCAGTTAGAAAGCCTGGACAGTCTAAGGTACCTCTAACAGTGGAACCAGTATGTATACCTGGTGCACAAAAGGAACTTTGGAGCATATTCCCCATGGAGGGAACTCCCTTAACCTAGAGGCAGGAGGGTGGGCCTATTCCTTACTCCAAATGACTTGACATATTTAGATGACCACTCTAGGAAGGCATCACCTTACATGTAGAGTGGCGAGAGGGGGGAATAGGATGGGAGGGTGGAAGAAGGGATGGGAGGGAGGGACAGAGAGGGAACTGGGATCCATATGTAAAATTTAAAAAATAAATAATGATAATTAAAAATACAAGGACTAAATTGTCTTTTTAAAATTTGCCATTTTGAGAACATCAGGATGATATTTAATGAAGTGAAGGCCTACTGGGGGTTGGAAATTTGGTTAAATGAAAATATATTTTCAACCAAGTGTCAGGATGTAATCCACTAAAAAGAGTGTGTATGCTCTACAAAATGAGAAATAAGGAGAATTTAATAATATTTCTAATATTTAAATATCTTAAAAGACTTAGAAATGTATATATTATGGGTATTAGATAGTTCAAATATTATAACCTTGTTACTAATATGATAATGTTACAAGAAAAGTGCAACTCCATTTGAGAACATGGGAAACATATTCCAAGGGCAGTACTGACTCAAACCAAGTAAAGTTATGTAGTAACTAACAACCCTTCAGGCAATCTCAAAGCCTAAGTAATGATGCATTTGAGGACATTCAGACACAAGAAAGTACAACTTAATCTTTTCAATTACAATTTATTCCAAAAACCTGTAAGGATATTTTTTTTCTAGAAATTTGAGCCCTACAAATATTACATTATTTTATCGACCTATACTGTTCAGCCTGCTCTATAATTCTGCCAATACATTTATCTCTATTGTCCTTGAAAATCCTACCTCATCTTTGTTTCTCTAGGTGTGTTTCATTATTTTGTCTTCCCTTTCTCCTTCACACTCTTCTCCCTGTTTTCCTACTACATCTATAGACATTTTCATAAGTCACTCAGGCACATTATAGATGGAAATAAATGTGTTACAAACATGTAACCTCCCTACTTGTCTATCACTACTAAATCACCAATGAAAGGTATCTCTGAACTCCGTAGGCTTTGAATACATGTTGCTTTTATTGTAATGATGAATTAAGCTGTTTTGACCAATGGCTAGGTATTGAAGCCTGCTGTGATATAACAGTCAAATCAAATCATTTGCTTTAAAAAAAAATCTGTCATTAAGCTTATTTTTTCAAAGCACTATTTTGTTTTTCTCATTCATTTAACTTTTCTATTTCATACTTTTACAAATAGTGAAACCACTTCTCCAAATGAATAATTTGCCAGAGCCTTAGAAGTTGTTTGAAAAACTCTATTAATTCAAACAAACAAAAAAAAAACATAAGAATAATTCAATCCAGGAATGAACTGAGGACACACTTTGGCAAACTCTATTCTTAATGAGACTTGAAGTAAGTTTGGAAACAACCTTGATTCTTTTGAGCCTCTTTGGTTCTATTTAGTCTTTTACAAGTTCAGTGGTTAAATAGTACCTTAGTGGAAGCAATATGGAACAATTCTATTAGACTAATAGCAAGGACTGATTTGATGTTTTCTGTTTTCTATTAAAGTGAAGAACAAATTAGGTCATGGTGATAAATTCAGCTCAAACATTGCACAGTGTGCATATGTGAACTATGAAGATTGTGGCTGTGTAGAATGAGAAACGAGATACAATGGAAATCAGAAATGAAAAGAAAATAAACACTCTAGAAAAGCTCAGCAGAAATACATTTCTGTCATAGAATTTGTAACCTAGAGCTTCGCAGTTGTCCCAAATACATACTTTCTAAATTAAGTTGTAACTGAACATGAGCTTGAAGAAGAATGAACAAAGACTTTTATAACAGAAGGTAACTTTTATTTTACATTATACTTCAAGGGAAACTTGAAGTTTAGCATTCTTAACTGACAACAAAATTAGAGTCAGGCCTTCTCAGTTATAGTTGATGTTCTTCCAATTCATTATGACAGATTGTTGAGGAATAGACCAACTCTTATGAGATGTGATTCTGTGACTGAATAGCAACCAATGTAACTCATGAGAAGTAAACCTCCAGTCGTCTTACTTTACCATTGAATTCAGAAATGTGTTTTAATTGCTTGGTATTCTGCTTCTGAGCCTGCACCCATTTGCCAGCATTCCAAAAAAGGCTAGTATATTCCAGAAGACCAGGAGACTAGAACAGCTCTTCCAAATTGTTGAATTCATTTCCGTAATTGATAGAAATTTTATATAGGAAGGTATTGTCTTTAGTCTTCAGCTTGGGATCTCCTTGAGTACTTTGGAACCCTGGTAACTTCATTAACATGCTGGAATTATGCTGTGATGTCCCTAACTCATGCACCTATCTTTTAAAACCATTTCAGCCTACATTATAGCAACTATCTCTCAGCCAATGCTTATCCCATAATTGCATGCCCCAAACCACAAGTATGCAGCAAAATTAAAGGTGATAGCAAGTATAAAATTGAATATAGTTTAACTAAATTTCTAAGTAACTTTCATCCTTCATAAAATCTCCCATCTCCCTTTTCTTCACTTTCTGACCGTTTTATGCCATCCCTCAAAAAAACTAAAAAAATTAAAACAAAAACAAAAAACAAACAATAAAAAAAACAAATACAACAAAGAAAAATAAACCTAAAAATTTAATAATATTTAAGATCCAATGAAAACTAGGAATTTTAATCTTATATTTGTTGGTTATTCCTTGGTGAATAAAAACTAACCAAATTGTAATTGTTTAAGATCAATATACACCAAAGTATTCCTAATTGGAAATGATTTTTGCAAGGTTGGTCTTTGACTTCTTAAGGGATGACTAAAGAAAACTCATCCACAGATATTTGCAAAATTATCTAACATAAATTTTAAACCAAGACTGACAGCTCATCCTTGCAATGCCAGTACTTGAAAGCCTGAAGCTTAGTTATGTAACGTGTATGGTTTTTTCGCCTGCCGCTGCTGGTCTTGTCCTGCTGCCGCACCAGCCCCAAATAATGCACAGAGACTCTGTATTTGATACAATGCTGTTGGCCCTGTTACTTGTTTCTTATCGGCTAGCTCTGCCTTAATTATTAACCCATTTCTGATGATCTATGTATTTCTCTTACCGGGGAGCCGGCGGCATACTGCTTGCTCCAGACTCTCCATCTTGGCTCCTCCTTCCTACTTCCTATTTCCTCCTTGTCTCCTAGTCCCTCCTATCTTCCTTTCCTATTGGCCAACAGTGCTTTATTATTAACCAGTATGAGAAACATACAGAATGACCTCTCCCATCATAGTTACATGAGAAAGTCAAGTCGAGGAATCCAGCATGTGCTGCATAAGAACTTTGCTCAACAACTTAAAAAAGAAGATAATTTTTCATATATATATATATATATATATATATATATATATAATCTTTTCTTGAAATGAACTGTCCCTTATCATTTCATAAAACTGTATCTCTTGTATTTTATTTAATAGACATTAAGCTTCTATTCATATAAAATCCTTGACAGGATTATTTATCACATTTTCCTTTCTTTTTCTCTTGGTCCCAAATTCTACTCTGACAATGACATCAACCACTATCATGTGAATAGCTTTTCCCAACCCATGTTCTTCATTTCCCTGGAATGCTGTATCTTTCAAATTGCACATGCTCCTAACTTCCCCACATACAGAATTTCTGGGAAATTTCTTCTTTTAGTTTTAAATTGACTATCTACGTTCTATTGATTTTGAATTTCTAGTGTATAGTATATATAATTTCTTCCTATAAGCACCATTCTCATTAAAAGAATAAATCATGAGTTAATCTACAAATTAAAAGTTTTTGCTCTTTAATATTCCACATTATTACTACATTTTGAGAAAATAAATCAACACAACAAATTTGTTTTAAAGATCAAATTGGCTTTTTAATTAATCATTAATGATTGAGGAGTATTCTGCTAAAAGTTGGAGTTGTCTTGCATATGGTGGGCAAATGGAGTTTTACTATGCAATTGGAGCAAGAACATGAAAATGTAGTAACGCATAAACACATATACACACACACACAATTTCACATGAATGGATATCAGGTTACTTTCCTTGTAATGGATAAAGCATTGGATATTCTCATCATAATAGCTTAGGTAATCAGGTGACCAGACCAGACACTTCAAGATTGACCTCTCCTAATCCTTTTCCTTCCCTCCTTCTTTCTCTCTCCCTCTCTTCTTGCCTTGCTCCCTCCTCATTCTCTTCTTCCTCCCTTCTTTCCCTACCCCTCCTTTTTCTTTCTCTTTTTGAACATGGTCATCTTAGAAAACTGTTCAACTTGTTTCCTGGAGGTAGTTCAGTATCACTGTTTTCTGTCTCCTCTACTGTTGTTTACAGTAGGTGTGATTATTCCTGTGCTATGAAGTAAAGCTCAAAGCTAAAAAAGAAATGTAAATTAGAAGTTCACAGTTCAACCTAGAATTAATGGAATGTAATTTTTCTATTAAGAAGGTTCATTCAACTATAAGCTGTTTCCTAAATCAATACATTGCCCTGTAGCCTCTTGTGTTTAAGTTACTGCTGCTTAAATCAATAAATTTCCTTGCTGCCCATTTCAAAATTCATTCCCATTGGGTTTTAGTTATGAAATAAATTTTATTTAAAAAGGGAAAAAGAGGTCATCCATGTGCTCCTTGTCTGCAATCTAGTGTGTTCTCTAGCTATACCACAGAGCAGGCTTACAAAGCATGGTGTATGCACATAAACACATCCATTTTTCTCCCTGCTCGTTGTCAGGGAAATGCACCTTAAGAGATTTTACTGCAAATATTTGTCATAAATCATTTTTCTGAAACCCTTAAGACTCATTCATTTTAATGTATTTCTAACAAGACCTATAAACTTTATGTCATCAGCCAATTTCCTTCTTTTATTATAAATAAAAGAAACATCTCATTTCCAGTCTTACTTAAATCTTCATTTTCTTTAAAGGCAATAGAAATGCCAATTTGCCAAAATAACTCAATTCCTTCCTTTCTGCTCTATCCTTCCCTTTTCTTGGGAAAGAGATAACTCAGAAAGATCTTCTGTATAATTAATCAATTGTTGGCTTTGCCTCAGACTAGCTTAGCTACATCTTTGAAATATTTAATTAGTTACTTTATAAAGTTATCTAGATAATTTTTGGTTACAAATGTGTCAGAAAATTATAATTTGAATCCATCAGATTACTTCTTTTAAATCACAAACCCCAATTTTAACATCATCACCTTGTACACACACACACACACACACACACAAACACATATTTACCCAACTAAATGAGACCTTTTGCCTTCAGCATTACAACTCCCAATAGATTACTGTCTAATTTCACAGATAGTTAAGCCACACATTAAATCCTGTACACCTTTAGTTAAACACACATCAGTGGAATCAAATAATTAGAGACCAAAAGGCCTCAACCCTATTGTTGATTATTTTTATTATTTCCCTTAGCATGTAAAAACATTCAGTTGTTCCTAAATTTTATTTCCCAATAGAAAACCAAACATCTTATTCCCTATATGGAAATCTACACTGCCTAGTTTTGCAAGTTTCTGTGTTTACACTTTGGATCCTTTAGTATCCAAGATATTTTATTTATACTTTCACTCTTTTGTATTTCACATTAACTGCCTTTGATCTAGTGCATTTAAAATGTTTCTGTTATTGCTGTAAATTCAAATGTTCATCTTTATAGCCAGGAGTCTTTAAAACAATGCACACTTATGACTTTAGGACAGTACTGGTACAAGAGGGTAATTTCACAATGTGGTCAGAAGCCAGTTGCTCAGTACTGGTAGGATTTCCCCACCTTTGTACAACACTGAAATTTGTGAGAAGGGACAAGAAATAGATACTCTGTTTTAGGATATATTTGGAGCAATAAACTGCATTACAAAACATCACACATCTTATTACTGAAAAATATAAGATATAAGGATTATCTGTATCTCACTGTGTTACTTTTTTTTTCTTTTGGGGTTAATCAACAAGAATGATTATATAGTTTAAAAATGCTTCAAGAGAATAACATTGTAGGGAAAATAAACTATTCTAGTATGTCAGCAGATGGGCAAGAAGTATTTCAGTGTGTGTCTGCCTGTATGTGCATGTGTTCCTGTGTTTGTGTGCGTGTGTGTGTGTGTGTGTGTGTGTGTGTGTGTGTGTGTGTGTGTATGTATGTATGTATGTAAATAAATTAAGAAAGATTGTCATTTATTAAATTCTCTTGACTTGAAAGGTGGTCAAGAGCATGGGATACATGGAAAATGAGAGACAAACAGAAGAATTTTTGTCCCTACACATGGTAATTTTTAAGTTCAAGGACTTACAGCTATCTGTGTATACATCACAGCTATGAGAAGAGAAACAATAGCAGACCCAGATGGAAAAATCACATGAGTAAACAGTACCAATATCTCCCATAAGTGGATCTCTGTGTTGTTGTTCTTAGGGACAGCAGTTGTCTCTATGTTTTATCCAGTGCTATGCTTAATGCAGTTAATTTACACTATTGCTCACATTAAGTTGTACAAATTTGATTCTTGGATACATGAAGTAATGGACTCACTTCTTGATAGAATTTTGGATTCGCTATCTAAATACCACACAAAAAATATTCATTTAATGTAGGAATAAATTCTTTCATGTGTATTTGCCAAAAAAATAAAAATTGCTGCATTAGTCCAATCATCATTTCAAAAGGTTAATAAACTTTAGTAGGAAAATTGAAAAATATGAACTGAATGCTGAAGAAGAAATCACCTCATTAATGCATCTTGTGTATTTTGTGTTTACAGAAATAAAAATGGGAGTTCTTTGGCTTGAGATTAAGAAATTTTAAGATTTTGGAAGCCATGACTAAAACTTAATTCTTACCTTGTGTCCAAAAAGAAGCTGTAAGGTTGACAGCAGATGTGTTCCAGGATATCCTGCCAGTGTCGGAAATATTATCTATCCTAACCAAAATGAATAAACTCATAATGTTGACACTTAGCTGTCTTTGCTATAAGACTCCCACCATAAAGTGTGCGTGAGATATTTTATTTTTAATTGCACCAAAAACATACACTCACTAACATGTCCATATATAATTTGCAAGAAATGTTATTTGCAAATTGAAAAAAAAATAATACCAGTATCTTTCTGTATAGAGCCCTGCCTCTTTTAGTTTTCCTCCTCACCTTACCAGCCAATGTCCCTCTGCTGATGTCCTCATGCTTGAAACACCAGTGGCACATTTTTGCATGTTGTCATGGTATGAACATGAAACATCTTTTAAAAATTCATTCCCTGGCTAATGGTGCTCTTTTCTCTGGTTGTAAAATCTTCAGAAGTTGGGACCCAGATGGTAGAAGTAAGTACTAAAACTGCTGTTGGGAAATTATAGCTCACTCTCAATTTTAGTCTGGTTTCTATTCTCTAAATGTCAGGTACTATAATCCTTCTTTCGTAAATTTGGTCATGATAGGCAGGGTTACCCCTTGAAACCAGTAGCTAATATAAATCCGCTTACCCTTCAGTTGTTGTTGTCATCCATTTAGTCACACTGATGAAGAAAAGTAAAAGTTTTTCTGGCTAACTATATACACAAACACACAGATATATACAAGATATGTCCCATATTCCTAAATTTAGTCTTTTTTCCTTCTTGTAAAGTCAGAAAATAAGCAAACTATAGTCAACATTTAACTAACAGAAAAGGGCTGGCAAATTTCATCGTATATTTATTGGACAAATACTTTTTACATTTAAACAGCTAAATCCATGGTTAACATCAGTGATTATGCTTACATATACAAACATATATGCATATATATGTAATTAAATGTAACCAAATTGATACATGTAATAAAATTCAAGATCATTAGGGCAGTTTTCTGGCATTAGAGCATTTTTTGAATTCAACCTTGTCAGACTTGTACAGAATCAGGACCAGAGAGAGATACAATGTTTCAGACCTGAGCTCATGTAAATTTTTCCATATGTGGTGATTAATTATCTATTACTGTCAGTTGTGTTAGTACATCCTCTGCTGGGAAAGGAAAAACTATCTATTTATCTTGGACAGTCAGTAGTTACCTTTACAAGAAACAGTCTGGATAGAGATTATATTAGTGAACTTATTGCGGTAAATAAGGATCAGGATAAACAAATAGGCCGAATAGATGTTTATTCAGGGAGAAATAACTTACAACCTAGACAGATGAACACCAGGAAATTCAACCAGATCCTCTCCTGTCCGAGTCACGCCAGCAAGAGAGCGCCTTCCTGGCCCCCTCCGACCTCCTTCCTCAGGTCACCTCCGCCCATCGCTCCACCCCCCAATGGGCGTGGTCAGTGCTACAGAAGGACTACCTCACTACAATTCCCCTTTTAGTCTAAAGAAAAGATTTAGGCTTAATACAAAACTATATACAAAACAGTGAATAACAAGTGTGCTCTAAGAAAAGGAAAATCGAGAACAAAATGAGACTACATATCTAGTCCTAGGGTGAGGGCATAATGGAGTTTACAATAGAGTTGTCCTAAGCTGGAAAACGTAAGTCTAGTACCTAATATATCTAACTAGGAAGAGAGAATAATAGTTGTGATAGTTTAAACTTCAACCTCATCAAGACCTGAGAAGGAAATTAACAATACTAGAGTAGACAGGAAATGCGGATGGACAACTTCCAAAAGGTGCAGCAAGGACAGAAACAGCAAGCCACCTGAACAGTCACCCTAGGTCTCACAGCGACGTTGGTACACCCAGATTTGGCTAAGGCCAAGAGAACTTGACAGACCACAACAACAGCAGGGAAATAGAATGGCTGTCTTACCCTGACTTGGCAAGGTCAAGCAGTCTTCTATATTTGTCTCCTGCAAGCACATAGGACTGCATGTCCAAATCAGTGGTCAAGGTGGGGGCAATTCTATGCCCAACAGGCCATTAGCTGAGGCGAGATTGAACTCCAGCAGGAGCAACAACAGTGTCCAACATATTTTCGGGAAAGTGCACGGTGTTGTCAGGAGCAACAGTGTCTCATGTCAATGGAGTACTAATATTAAAACATTTAAATGCCATGTTCTGCATGTCTATGAAGTGATTGAAGATTAAGCATCTATATCTGACTAATCTCATAGGTACAGGAAATGTGAGTGAAGATAATCTGGAACTGATAATAGAAAACACTACTGGAAGGAAAAATAGAGAAGACAATTTGGCAAGGGAGTCTGTTAAGCTAGAGAGTTCACACAATAGATATAAGGAGTGTGAATTTAAGTTGAAGATAATAGAAAAGTAAGGTCTTTCAAGGAATCTTGGAAGTTATAAATACACCCTCTTTTTTCTTTTTAGCAATCTGGGAGACACCCTGAATTCTGAGATGCTCTGTCTACAGTGTCATAACTACTTGTAGATATCTATGCTTCTAAAGTAGGTGGATAGCTGCAGTGGCAACAAAATGAGGAACCCTAAAGGCTTCTCACTAGCTACTTCTGAGAAAGTTTGACTTCTTTTCCTATTATGAATACTTATGCACTCTTACATAATCACTGTATTTATGGTTAACTGGGGTACAAAATTATTGTTCATGACTTGCTGTAATAGAAAGGACAGCAAATACCCCTGTTTATGTAGTGGTTGAAGCATTGCCTGCTGTGACCAAGACTTTGAAAAGCATAAGAATGAAGGAAAGAAATTCATACACTTATTCTGAGCCTCTCTGGCCTGTGGTAATGAGATATTACTGCTTAAACAAGGCATGAGGGAGGGGAGAGAAGTTCTCTTGCATTCTCTCATCAATATTGATGACAGCTCTGTTGAGTAATGTGGCTTCTGGGTAAAACAAAGTAGAAAATGAAAATTAGTTTTAATTTCAACAGGCCAGACATCTGGAATTAAATATATAAAAAATAAGTTTCCAACTGGGTAAAATGGTTTTATTTTTAAAGAAAAAGCCTATTTAAGGTTGATGAATTAGTTGTTTCCACTTAATTAATGTTCCCTGAAATAACTAGTTGACTGTTAGGTTAAGAATCTGATTATTCTAAAATATGTTCAAGTTGGGTCCACCTAAACGTATTATTATATTTTTTGTAAAATTTTAATGTGACAGAAACTTCTTCAACCTTGTAAAATAATCCTTTCGACTTTCCCTTTTTATTTTCCCTCCTTTCTTTTTATGTTCTTGCCTCCTTTCTTTCTTCCTTCTTCCATCCTTCCTATATTCCCCACCCCTCACTGCCTTCCTTTATTTTCCTAGAAAGTATTGCAACAACACATTGATTATAATCAAAATCAAGTTAAGAGCATGCTGAGACTATTCCTCCTTCAATAAGAATGGATTTGTAGCAAGGATAAAGGGATGGTTTTATGAGATTCCAAAGGGTAGAAGCAAGATGGAGAAGGAGAGGATATATGACCATACTGTTAGATGTCAAAGATATCTAAGAAAAAAATGGTATATTTACAATCTGGCAAGACCTACCATGGTAGTGCTTAAAATAAAATATTTGAACAATTGGTTTTCTATCTCTATCAGTTTAAACTCTGATCCCTGGTACTGCTCTTGACACTGAAGTTCAGTTTCACTGTAAAGAGATCCCAGTTGGGAAGATTGGCACATGGTAACAGTGACAGCTGAACAAATGTAAAGCTGTCAGATAAGGAAGGTACTGATCTAATTTACAAAGCAAAAGTGGAAAGGGCTCTCACAAGGAAATTACAGACCTCATAATACCCACACAACTTTTTTGTTACACTTGTCTTCTAATTACTTGAAGTTCTAATGAGATGTGGGAAAACACTAGGAGAAAATTACACTACATTATTAGGGTTTCTTTCAGTAGCTGTTAATGGCTTTGAATGGCATTTATTGTTATAAACAAACCTTTTAACCCAAACATATAGCTAAACCTATGAACTTAAGATGTGCCAATTATCTATCAAAAGTATTCATATTATCATTTTGTAAATGTCTTGGAAGCATATGGACCTAAAATATGAACAATGAAAAGTCTTCCTGCTTAGAAAAGTAAGAAATTAAAACCAGTAATAATATTTAAGATGTGAATAGTTATACTATGACCATGTTTTTCTAAAAGTAATTAAATTATCAAATTGCAAATTTATATATTATAATAAATCAGTGTCATATCCAGTCTAATTATCTAAAATGAATATTAGATATTTTATAATGAGACATTTTTTAAAACAACTCTAAATGGTTGGAAATAGCTCAATGAGTTTTCTGTTCAAAGCACATTTTATTCGTATGAGTATTACCAGATGGCCCAGAGTTTGGATCTAAGATAACCACTGTCATACTTTTAGCTTTAATCTAGTAAACATATTGTATAATTCATGATTTAGAAGGAAGGAAGATTGATGTTCCAAGTTAATTCCATTAGTACACATTAAGAAAATGAAGAGTAGTACCGAACATAATATTTACATTCATATTTTGATATATAGTATAATGGCTTCTGCAATTTAAGAGGGAATTAAACATAAGCAGAAAATTAGAACCAGGTTATTTTTGCTCTTTTAAAATACTAATTTGTTTTTCAGACTCACCCACTTTCTTTTTTGTATTATTATTTTTTATTATTTTACATATTGATACCAATTCCCTCTCCCTCCCACTCTCCCATGTCCCCAACCCCCCTCCCATCCCATTCTCCCCCTACTACACAGGGAGGGTGATGTTTTCCAGGAGGGATGAACAAAATCTGTCAAGTCATTTGGAGTAAGGAATAGGCCCTCCCTCCTGTCTCTAGGTTAAGGGAGTATCTGTCTATGGGGAAAGTAATCCCAGAGTCCTTTCATGCACCAAGGATACATCCTGGTCCCTTTATCAGAGGTCCCTTAGACTGTTCAGGCCTTTTAAGTGAGACCCATGTTCATTGGGTCTGAGTCGGTCCAATGCCAGTTTCCCAGGTATCAGTCTGGGGGTCCATTAACAACCCCCCTTGTTCAGGTCAGCTATCTCTGTGGGTGTCTGTAACTTGGTCTTGTCCCTATTTTCTTATTACTCCTCCCTCTCTGCATCTGGATTCCAGTATTTCAGCTGAGGGTGTCTCTAATTTTGAAGCTGAGATATTGGAAGATATTCACTCTAAAACTTCATTATTTTTCTAAAGCATCTCAACAACAAAAATTGGTGAGGCCTGTATCCTACTTTGGGTACATAAAGTCTTTATGCATCGGAAGTCATCTTCTGACACTTAATAACATGGACAGTGATGCCTTGTTTGCACATCTTATTTAATGGCACAGTCCCCTTGCTATTTCAGTTTGTTTTGTTTGTTTCTTATTGTTTTCACATGTAGAAAGGGAAGGGAAAGCATAATAATTAGTTGCCTAATGCCTTGCAACTCAATTGCTATGATTGTTATTCTTGGCTTAATCATTGTTCAATGTGAGCTCAATGTACATACTTATTCTGATATACTATACTATATGTCTGATCTAAAATTTACACAGACAATCAGGAATTTTGGATGTTATGTTAGTTTTCTTTTGTTTAAAATACTTCAAATATGTGGCAGAACAAATACTATTTTTCCTGATTATAAATTATTGTTTTTTGTAACAAAACAGAAATATTTCATATTTTCATAAACGGGAAATTTATGACACAAAGTGTTCTATTAAGACAACATATAGAGAGTTTAAAAGAAAATAAGAAAAAAGAATGGAATAATTATGAAAAAATGTGTCATAAAATGGTAAGTTAGTGCTATTCTTAAGAAAGGAAACTGCTTTTTGTCTTCTTTATCCAAATGTGGGCCTGATTTACTCAGAAGAGTTTTGCTATCTTCTTCAATCTGATCTCTCCAACATAGGCCATACTAAAATTGGGTAGCAAGCAAATTTAGAATATAAAAGGAATGAGGAAATTTTTTGTTAATTTATTATAGGAGTCTCACAAGTAATGGAACTACTTTCGTTTATTTTCCCCTGTATTTTGTTTTGTTTTTGGCCCTGTTGACTTAGGGCAGCACAAATAGCCACAATCAGGTGTTACCAATCTATACCCAGAAGTTGCCTTCAATGTTTTCCTTGTGGGGAGATGTTGCTTCCAAAGCCTCGCTCTTTTCAGAGAATGATCTTGCGCCTAGTCACCATGTTTTACTCACACATGAATTCTTCTGAGATAGGGGAAAGAAAAATTCTAAAAGGAAAACTAGGGAACATGGTAACATCACAGCTGGGCCTTCAGCTAAGATTGTGGGAGTTAATTACATTGGAAGGCCAGGCATAGGAAGATGGATTACAGTGTTTTTGTTTGTTTGTTTGTTTTTTAGAACAGATAATTCGGTGTGCATGTCAGCAGAGAGACCCTCCAGTTGGACTGGCCTGCCCAGAATCTGCCAGCATCTTGGTCCCTGCTCCACCCAAGGAGAGAGCCCACCTTAGAGTACCCTACTGCAGACTCCTGAGGACTCGGGCACAGAAATGTATGTTCCCAGGGACTGGCCTTCCCAGAGTCTGCCAGCATCTTGGTTCACCCTCTAGCCAAGGTAGGAGATAAGCTTGGGCCTGTTTCCAGCCTGGCTACACTCACAGAAGGAGCCCCCTTCCAGTGAACTCCTCTGAGCTTCCGGAAGACTTGGGAGAGTGTACAGGGTAACCCATCCCAGCAGACAAGCCCATCCTCAGTCTAAGAGCACCTTAGTCCCACCTCCACCCACTAGATGTGGAAAGCTAACAGATTGCAACCATTGGAAGAGACCCTTGGTTGCATACTCACCGGGAGAGGGAGAGACCCCACCAGTTTGCACTGGAAGAACACAGTCAACTCACCAGGAGAGGGAGAGACCCAACCAGTTTGCACTGGAAGAAGACAGTCAAAACATAAAGATCAATATGAAACCCCCAGAGTCTCTAGGGACCCCACATCGGCAAGACATGAACATCCCAAAACAGATGAAGGAGAAGAGAACAACCCTAAAAATTACTTCATGAAGATGATAGAACCTAAAAGAAGAACTGAAAACTTCCTTTAAAGAAATGGAAGACAAAAAAAACAAATAAATAAATAAAATAAACCTGCAAGAAATCAACAAATCTTTTAAAGAAAAAAATCAAACAGATGAAGGAAACAATTCAAACAGTCCATGACCTGAAAACTGAAATAGAGACAATAAAGAAAACACAAACTGAGGGAATATTGAGATTAGAAAAGCTGGTTAACCACAGGAACTACAGATGCAAACATAACTAACACAGCACAATGAGATGGAAAAGAATATCTCAGGCATTGAAGATACACTAGGAGAAACAGATTCATCAACCAAAAAAAAAATTATATCTAACAAATCCATAACAAAAAAATGTTCAGGAAATATGTGACACCTTAAAAAGGCCAAACCTAAGAATAATAGGTATTGAAGATGAAGAAACTCCCAACTCAAAGGTATGGAAAATATATTTAACAAAATCATTGAAGAAAACTTTCCAAACCTAAAGAAAGACACACCAATAAAAGTACAAGAAGCTTACATAACATCAATTAGACTGAGCAAAAAAAAAAAAAAAAAAAAAAAGAAATGCTCTTGCCACATATTAAAATACCAAACATACAGAATAAAGAAATAATAATAAGAGCTGCAAAGAAAAAATGTCAAGTAACACATAAACACAAATCTATCAGAATTACACCTGAAATCTCCATTGGAAATTCTGAAGGCCAGAAGGTCCTGGATAGATATTCTACCAACACTAAGAGACTAGGGATGCCAGATAAAACTACTATAACTAGCAAAGCTTTCAAACACTATATATGGGGAAAACAAGATATTCCATGGCATACCAGATTTAAAAAATAAATATTATCAACTAATACAGCCATACAGAAAGTTCTGGAAGGAAAACTCCAACACAAAGAAGTCAACTATACCCACAGAAATATAGGCAATAGATAATATTGATAATCCCACTTTACCAACAGCCAAAAGAAAAATAGGGGAAAATCCACTCCTAAAACCACCACCACCAACAAATCCAAAACAAACAAGTATTAACAATGGATGGTTCTTAATTTCCCTTAATATTAATGGTATTAACTTGCCTATAAAAACATACAGGGTAACAGAATGGATATGAAGACAGAATCCATCCTTATGCAGCAAACAAGAAACACACCTTAGCTTCAAAGACAGATGTTACCTCATAGTTAAGGGTTTGGAAAAGTATTTCTAATCAACAGTAACCAAGAAACAAGCAGGTGTAGCAATCCCAATATGTACAAATTAGATTTTAAACTAAAATCAATCAAAAGAGATGAAGAAGTTCATTTCTTATTCATCACATGAGAAATCCATCAAGATGAACTCTCAAATTTGAACCTCTATGCACCAAATAAAAATATACCCACATTTGTAAAGAAGTATTACTAAAACTCAAATCACATATAAAACCTCATACACTTATAAAGGGAGATTTCAACACCACACTCTCACCACTAGACAGGTCCACCAGACAGAACCTTAACAAAGAATCAAAGGAACTAACAGAAGTTAAGACCCAATTGGGTTTAACAAACATTTATAGACCATTCCATCCAAATAGAAAAAAAAAAATAACTTCTTCACATATACAAATTGAACCTTCACCAAAATTGAACACATATTTGGCAAAATAGTAAACCTCAATAGGTACAAAAATATTGGAATAAACTCCTGTATAATGTCAGAACACCATGCTCTAAACTTAGAATTCAACAATAACATAAATTACAGAAGTGCTGCACAACAAACTCATGGAAATTGAAAAACTGGCAATTGCATCTTTCCTGGGTCCAGGAGGAAATAAAAAAGAAATTCAAGATTGTCTAGATTCCATGAGAATGAAGACACAACATACCCGAACTTATTGGACATTTCGAAAGCAATACTAAAGGAAAGTCCATAGCACTAAGTGCCCACATGAAGATACAGGAGAATAGTCACATTAGAGAATCAAGAGCACAACTGAAAGCTCTAGAACACAAAGCAGCAAACTCAGCCCTGAGGATTTGCTATCAGGAAATGAGCAAAGTGAGGGCTGAAATCAATAGAGTACAAACTAGGAAAACAATAAAATGAATCAATGTAACAAAGAGTTGGTTCTTCAAAAAATCAGCAAGATAGACAAAACTTTATCCAAACCAAGTAAGATGCATAGAGAGACCAAGCAATATAGCAAGAACAGAAGTGAAAGGGAAGACATAACAACAGACACTGAGGAAATCTGGAGAATATTCAGGTTATACTTTGAAAACCTACATTCCAAAAAATTGGAAAATTCAAGGGAAATGGACAATTTTCTGGATACATAACACTTACCAAAATTAAATCAAGAACAGATAACAAATTTAAATGGACATATAACCACCAATGAAATGAAATTCAAAGAACAGCTAATACCAATACTCCTCAAAGTATTCCACATGATAGCAGCAGAATGGTGTTACCAAACTGTTTTTATGAGGCTACAAAGTATCTTAGTACCCAAGCAATGCAAAGACACAACTAACTAAGAAAGAGAACTACAGACCCATATCCCTCATGAACATTGATTCAAAAATACTCAAAAAAATCAAATCCAAGAACACCAAGTAGTCTTCAAACCAGGGATGCAGGGATGGATCAACATATGAAAATCCATCAATGTAATCTACCACATAAACAAACTGAAATAGAAAAATCCCATGATCATTTCACTAAATGCTGAAATATTCTTTACAAAATTCAACAACCATTCATGATTAAGGTATTCGATAGATCAGGAATAAAAGGAATATAACTAAACATTGCAAAAACAATATAAAACAAATGAACAGGCTATATCAAATGCAATAGAGAGAAACTATGCAATTACTCTAAAACCAAGAAAAAGGCAAGGCTGTCGACCCTTTCTATATCTCTTCAAAATTGTACTTGAAGTTCAAGCTAGAGCAATAAGGAAACAATAGGGCATCAAGGAAATATAAATTGAAAAGGAAGAAGTAAAACTCTCACTATTTACAGATGATATGACAATTAACATAAGTGACCTGAAACATTTTACCAAGGAACTCAAACAGCTGATAAACACCTCCAGGAAAGAGGTAGGATACAAGATTAACTAAAAAAATCAGTAGACCTGCTATATACAATACAGATAATAAAAGGGCTAAGAAAGAAATCATAGAAACAACATCTTTTACAGTAGCCACAAGCAACATAAAATATCTTAGGGTAACATTTATCAATTAAGTGAAAGACCTTTAAGCAAGAACTTTGTGTCTTTAAAAAAAGAAATTAAAAATGATACTAGAGTGAGATCAACAACTAACTTATCCATGGAGCCCTCAACTAATGCCTGTTGGAAACAGGAACAAACACCCATACATAAGCACTGAGTCAAAGTAGAACCCAGATGCAGATGGAGAGGAGAAGACCAGGCAGCAGAAACACATACAGACAGCTTACCTGAACAAGGAGGAGCTAATGGGCCACCAGACAGATAGCTGAGAAGCCAGCATGGGACTGACTCAGCCCCCCCCCTGAATATGGGTCCAGCCAGAAGACCTGAGCAGTCTAAGGGACCTCAGACAAGGGAGCCAGGATGTATCCTTGGTGCACAAAAGGTCCTTACAAACACATCCCCCATGGAGGGATAACTGCCTTAATCTAAAGACAGGAGAGAAGCCCTAGTCCCTACTTCACATGACCTGTCAGATCTACATGACCCCAACTGGATAGCATTTCCCTATATGCAATTGGGGTGGGGGGGATGGGAGGGGAGGGTGGTTAGAGTGCAGGTGAGAGGGCAGAGAGGGTAAAAGGGAGGAAGGAGGAAAGGAGGGAGGGAGAGAGGGAGGAAGGTAGAGGGAATTGGGATCGATGTAAAATAATAAATTAAATAAAAAAAAAAATGCTTTGACTCCAAAATTTAAGTTCAAGGACAAGTTACTGGGGAAAAGGATTTCTACTTTTGTTTCCACAGAAAATGAAAAGTTGTGGATTCCTTCCAGACTAATGTGGTTTGATCAAGCCATACTGCCTGAAACAGAGTACCAGGTGATCCTACATTCAAAACAGCTGGACCAAGCAGCCTTACAGACTACAACCAGGATTTCTGCATCTTCTTAGAATTCCCCATGATAGCACCCCTTACCAGCAGGAAGTAGTTTGGAAAGAATGACACCCCAAATCCCAAATATTCTATAAATGTTTGTTTTCATTTAAATGGACTTGGTTATATAATATAAATATATATAAAAATGATACTAGAAAATTGAAAGAGCTCCCATGCTCTAGGATAAGTAGGATAACATAGTAAAAATGGCAATCTTGCAAAAAGCAATCTACAGATTCAATGCAATCCCTATCAAAATCCCAGCAGAATTCTTCACTGACCTTGAAAGAATAATAGTCAACTTTATATAGAAACACCAAAAACCCAGGATAGCAAAAACAACCTCTACAATAAAGGAACTTCAGGAGGCATCACGATCCCCAACTTAAAGCTTTACTATAGAGCTATAGTCCTCAAACCAGCTTGTAATTGCAACAATCATAGACAGGTAAACCAATGGAATTGAATCGAATATTCTGATATTAACCCACACACCTATGAACACCTGATTTTGACAAAACAGCTAAAAGTATACAATGGAAGGAGGAAAGCATCCTCAACAAATGTAGTTGGCACAACTGGATAATGGTGTGTCGAAGACTGCAGATTGACCCATATCTATCACCATGTGCAAAACTGAAGCCTAAATGGATCAACGACCTGAACATAAGTCCAGCTACACTAAACCTCTTAGAAGAGAAAGTGGGAGGTACCCTTGAACAAATTGGTATAAGAGTAACTCCAGTAGCACAGACACTGAGTTGCACAAATATTAAATGGGAATTCGTCAAACAGAGAAACTTCTGTAAGGCAAAGGACACATTTGACAAGACCAAACAGCAGCAAATAGACTGGGAAAAGATCTTTACCAACCTTACATCTGTTAGATTGTTGACCTCCAAAATATACAAAGACCTCAAGAAATCCCCATGAGAGTGCCCCTTGCCAGCAGGAAGTAGTTTGGAAAGAACAACGCCCAAATTCCCAAATATTGTCTATAAATGTTTGTTTTCATTTAAATGGACTTTGTTATATAAAATAAATTAAAAAAAAAAAAAGGTGAGGTACAGAACTGAAGAGAAAATTCTCAAGAGCAAAAATCAAAAAGGCTGAAAGGCACTTAAGAAAGAGAACAACATCTTTAGCCATCAGGAAAATGTAAGTCAAAACAAGTATGAGATACCAAGTTACTACTGCCTGAAAAGCTAAAATTAGAAACAACAATCACAACTTATGCTGGAAAGGATGTGAATGGGAACACTCCTCCACTGTTGGTGGGTGTGCAAACTTATACACCCATTTTGGAGATCAATATGGTGGCTCAGCAAGAAAATGGGAACCACTCTACCATAGGACCTGGCAATTCTGCTCTTAGGCATATACCCAAATTATCTACATTCATGAAACAGGGACATCTGTTCAACTATGTTCATAGCAGCATTATTTATAATAAGAAGAACCTGGAAACAACCTAAGTGCCTCTCAATGAAAGAATGGATAATGAAGATGCAGCATATTTACAAATGGAATACTACTCAGCAGAGAAAAAAAAAGAAAGAAAGAAAAAAAATGGAATTTTTAAATATGCCGGCAAATGGATGGAACTTGAAGAAACCTTCCTGGGTGAAGTAACCCGGTCACCAAAAGGGGAACATGGTATATACTCACTCAGATATGGATTTTAGACATACAAAGGATCTGCAGCTTATAATCATATCACCAGAAAAACTAGGCTACAAGGAGGGACCTAATAGATTCATACAAGTTCCCTCACAGAAGGGGAAAGGAATAAGATCTCATGAGCATATTGGGAGTCGGGGGGGAGGGAGACACTGAGTAGAGAGGGAACTAGTAGAAAAAGAGGGGGAAGGGAAGAGAGCATGTGGGACTAGGAAGATATCATGAGGGGAGGAATGAACATGAGAAAACAGAGAAGAGAGAGGGAGAGAGAGACCATAAAAGACCATTATAGATTTGAAGAAAAATCTGACTCTAGAGAAATGTCCAGAGATCTACAAGGATTACCTCAACTAACAATCTTAGAAACAGTGCCCTTCCCTGATAATGAGATTGAAGGCTACACTATCTACCAAGAAAGAAAAGCATCCATCCCTATAAGGAAGGTCATATATATATATATATATATAAGCTCTTATTTTGTAAAGCATGAAGGAAGAGAATAATATAAATTGTACACAAACAAACTGAAAATATGGGTAAAAGCACAAGTAGACAAGTCTGACTTAACAATAAAAAGTTATATGTATTTTAAAAATTGGAATATTTAGACAATAATTTCTTTAGATAGAAACCCAAAAGACCAAGTACTTTACCACAGAAACTCATGAGTATTTAAGAATAAATTGACACTATATTTAATACTAGGAAAAAAGAAATTTTCAGCTAATTTGATCACTGAATTGTTGAACACCAAAAATGGAAATACGTCAGAGAAAACAATAAAACAATCCAAGTCCTGAAAGAAAAGACAAAGCCCTTAAACAAAACAGGCAGCTTAATTTATAAGTACACAAAAATTATATATTAACATAGATTTATGTCAGGACTACACAGTCCATTTAATATTTCATGACAATTACTATCTTCAGAGATCATTAAAAGAAAATTTCTCCTTCCGTAAATGCATTTTATGCTGTTTAATACTTAGATGTAATTAAAATAACTTTTAGAAAACAATATAAAATTTTCTCAGTTTGAAAAAGTTCAACTGTGATAAATATTAAGTTAACACCATATATTATGATAAAAGGACCATATATCTAATGCTTACTCACACTGTTTCCCCCTAAAACTATAGTGGAAATAGAATACAAATCAAATCAAAGCTGAATTACATGTAAATGGCAAATTAAGATTAAACACTAATAATTTTAATTAAGAAATTTAAATGTGTGTAAGGGGTAACACAATGATGGAGGGCTCTCTCAGGTAAGATAAGACCACGTGGAGATTAATAGAAATGTGTTAATACTTAAGACAGAGCTAGCAGATAAGAAACAAGTAACTGGCCAACAGAATTACATCTAATACAGAGTCTCAGTGTGTTATTTGGAGCTGGTGCGGTAGCGGGACAAGACTTCCCAGTCTGGAGGAAAAGCCTTACTCCTTACATACATGCACTTTTTGTATTTTAATCAATCAAATCTCACCCCTTCCAATCTCTTCCATCTTCTTGTACAACTTTTTATTCCATAACTACATCTTCAAGCACTCACAGCCACTGTGAATTCATGTGTGCAGTGCCCACATCATTTCCAACAAATAATGTTCTATGATACATGTTTTCCAATTCTTACTCTTGCGATCTTTGTATCCCTTCTTCCAGAGGATCCTCAAGTGCTTTGGAAGAGTGTGATAGGTCCCATTTAAAGCTTTTTTTATGTGTATGAGAACTTTTATCCTGTGTATGAGAAATAGTTGGGGACCTCTTATCAATCATCATCTACTTTAAGAAGAAGCACCTCTGCTGATTCATGAAGAGGGAGCTAATATTTATGTACAAAAATAAGAACTTGAGATTTCCTTTAATACTATGCCCCTGTACATTCTCTCCTAGGATTTTAGTCATAGAGCAAAGGACCACAAGCCCATAATTCACACCACCAGAGAAACTAGTATACAAGGAGGAACCTAAGATTCATATAAGGTCTCTCACAGAAGGAGAAAGAAACAAGCATATAGGGTGTGGGGGGCGCAGTGAGCAGAGAATGAGTTAAGAGAAAGAGAACGGGAGGACAGGAGAACATGTGTGACTAGATGACATGAAAGATTGAGTCAGGCAACTAACAAATAAGAGCAAAGAGAGAGAGAGAGAGAGAGAGAGAGAGAGAGAGAGAGAGAGAGAGAGAGAGAGAGAGATCCCATAATAGAGGTAGTAATGATAGTTTTGAAGAGAAAACTGACTCTAGAGAAATGTCCAGACCTACAATGATAACCCCAACTAACAATCTGAGCAACAGTGGAAAGGCTACCTTAAATGCCTTTCCCTGATAATGATATTGATAACTAACTTATATGCCATCATAGAGTCCTTATCTAGTAGCTGATGGAAATAGAAGCAGATGCCCACAGCTAAACACTGAGCTGAACTTTTGGAATGTAGTTGCAGAGAGGAAGGAGTTATAAGAAAATGGGGCCAAGATCAGGCTATATAAAACCACAGAGACAGTTGGCCTGAACCAAAGGGATTGCATGGAGCCCTAGACAGATAATTGGGAAACGAGTATTGGACTGACTCAGACCCTCTGACCATGGGTCTCAGTTACAAGGCCTGGGCAGTTTAAGGTACCTCTGATAGTAAAATCTGGAATTATCCTTGGTGCATGAAAGGACTTTGAGTGCACTTTCATACCTTGGAGGTATGCTCCCTTAACATAGAGGCAGGAGGGAGGGACTAGTTCCTACTCCAAATGACTTGACAGATTTTGGTGATCCCTCCTAGAGGGCATGGCCCACTCTGTAGAGTGGGGGTGGATAGGATGGGAGGGTGGTTGAGTGAAATGGGTGGGAGAGATCAAGGGAGGGAGGAAAAGGGAACTTGGATTAATATGTAAATTGTTTAAGAAATGTCCTGTTATTTTTATATTCAGTAGAAGAAATTCATCGCACATGACATTTTTCAGAAAAAAAAATACATATAGTTCACTTAAAGGCCCTCACTTTTCCCTGACTTCTCTATTATAATTAATATTGTGTTATAACTGCTAGGTAGACCCATAGAAATCTTACAGATAAGAGATGATTTATGTAAAAAGAAGCTGTAATTGGATAAGTTGACTAGCCTAATCAAATTTAAATGTTAATATCCTAACCAGAACATTACAGTGTGAAATAATTTGGACCCAGGGCCATTGAAGATATATGTTGTAGAATACTTGTTTAACTATGCAAAGATGTGCTGCATTTGTTTAACTACTATATAATGATGTTGCATTTGTTTAATTATGTAAAGATGTGTTGATAGTTTACCTTGACTACCTAAGGCACCCGATTGGTCTAATAAAATGCTGAACTGCCAATAAATAATGAGGGAGGATGTATAGGCAGAATTCCTTGGCAGGGGGAGAAAGTACCAAGAGGAGTTTAGTCTCAAGAAGAAAGAAAAAAAGAAACAACAAAGAGACAAAGGGGTTATGCAGACAGACATGGAGGCAGCAGAAAATAGGATATAAAGAATGAAAGGTAAAAAGCCCTGAGGCACAACATAGATGAATAGGAACAAGTTAAATGAAGCTAAAAGGGCTAGTGTGACAAGCCTAAGCTAAGGCCAAGAATTTGTAATTAATAATGTCTCTGAGTCTTTATTTGAGAATTGGTTGGCAGCATAATGAAAATACCAACCATAGATATAAGAGGTCATAATTAGGTCAAACTAACACAGGATAAGGACCTAATTCAATATAACTGGTACCTTCAGATGAATGACAATTTTAAGATAGATTCACACAAGAGAGCTGCTTGGAGACAACAGAAATTACATTGCCACAATATTCAAGGAACAGAGTTCCAATAACCACTAGAAGCTGAGAAAGAGTTTTCAGGCAAAAATCATTGTCTCCTTCAAAAAGCCCAACTATGCTGATTATTTTTATTTGGTATTTAAGAGTCCACTATTATTAGAAAATAATTTTCTGTATTTAAGTTAAAAAGAGACTCATGGTAGTTGAAGGAGACCAAAAAGCCAGATGGATTTAAGATAAGCAATTCCCTAAACATCAACAAGGAATCTCCCTGAAAAGACAGAAACAGGAAGGAGGATCTGGCCTTCAGTCTGAAACTTAAGAACTTAATATGGTCAATGCCATCCTTAGGGATTGCAAAATTGCTCTGGCATAATGAGGAGACTAAAATGGGTGGCATTATAAACCTATAGGAAAAATACCATTATTAATAAGACTCAAATACAAAATGAAATACAGGAAAAAGAGATAGGAAAACACTTTCAAATAGTTTTGTTTTAAAATCACATCATAACCACAACTGAGAAACAAATAAACAAACAAACAAAAAGAGCAAAAGCAACCTTACTGCTTTCAGTTACTGGTTTTGGTTTATATGTTCCAAAATTCACTTTATTGGTATGGTCCTTCCTATAATGGGCAAGGATTCTCATAATAACCAACATAATCATCTGTAATCCCCATAGGCATTCTGAGAGTACTTCTCCTATGTAACTCCTGGACCTGACATATTGACAGTTAACACTGCCATACACAGTTAAGTACTTTATTCACTGACTTATATTCCTAAATTTTTGCTGTCTACTTTGTTTTTTTTTTCTTTTCCTTTTGGTGTGTCTTTTCTTTCTCCATAATTATAAAGACTGTATAAATGTTTGTATAGTTTCAGGCTGTGCATTTTTAGAAAATATAGTTCTGCTTTCAATTGTTGGATATATAACATTTCAATTTTAACACAGGTGGAGATAGAGATAAAGACACCTATGTTTTCATTGCTGGTTGATCATAATATTCTAGGTCACTTAACTCTAATACTTGGAGAGCAAATGATACAATATTCATATTGTATGTTTTAATATCTACTTTGCTTTTAAATAAGATTGTTTGACATCAGGAAAATATATTTTAAAAGTTTCAATATGAACTATGCTACTCACTCCCTTAAAATGACACTTTTGCACAGTGAGCTTTTCAAGTGCCCTATTCAAACCTCATCTTGCATCTTAAAGCAAATAAGGTATGTTTTTGGTAGAAGGATTCTGTGTACACAGTGTATCTCCTACATCCTCAGGAGCAAAAACTTACCCTCCAGAAATGGATCAAGACATGAGTCATTGCAGGGGAGGGTTTATTAGGCAAAGATACTGGATTTCTTCTTATTATGGTTAGTGTCCCCTCAATTGAAAATACTGGGAGGTAGTTATATGTTCTACCATGTCAGAATGAAATGAGAAGGTAGCATGGTTTGTGAAGAACAGGCTCTCACTAGAACCTAACTATGGACCACTGTCTTGAACTTTGTTGTCTATACAGATTAAGAGATAGATATTTTCATATATAAGCAACATATCTGATGGTATTCTTATTATTGAAGCATAAAATGATAATACAAAAACATCTGAAAATTAATGTAGGAGTTCTTTGTTGGCTACATATAGAAATTATACAAACAATTAAATATAATATGCCAACATATTACGATCACACTCTGTTATTACTCCTTCTAATAGTCTCAGATTTACTATTTCCAAAGAGATATATTTTACACATATAAGGTACATGTATGAAGGCAAGTAGACACTTCCTTTATTAGACTTTTTTTCAGACAGTATTAAGTTCATAGCAGTACAGAAAGAACATAAACTCTAAAGTGAAATGTAGCCTTTCCCATCTCCCCATGCAATTTCTCAAACTAACATTCCATAGTGGTGCAGGTGCTCAAATCAATTAACAAATATTAATATATCATTAAAATCCATTCAGTTTAATTTGAGTTTACTCCTAGAATAATTTCTATAGCTTTGAGCAGTTTATGACACATGTCTGTCCTTACATAATATATAACTTGTGGGTGCCCATAAAAATGGCTGCACTCCATCTTGGCACAAGAACAGAGTTCAAAGCTGTCAACAAGTCACAAAACCTAAAAGTCAAAGGTTTGGCTACAGAAGGATGTTTCTGTTGCCTTAGTCTAAATAACAACAGACCTGAATCTGAAGTGTGGCTACTCCTGACTGTCAAAATTAAGGAAGGAGAAGTTGAGTCTGAGGTATGGCTACTCCACCTGAAGGCTAGGGAACAAGAAGTTTGAGCTAAGGTGTAGAGTTATTGAACCCTTGGAATGAATAAGGAAGAAAAGTATGTTTGTTCCATATACATGATACTGTGTTCCACTTTTTGGTTATGGTATATAAGAGTAGCGTAAAATAAACTTGTGGCAAATCAGTATTGACTCATCTGCCCTCTTGAACTTTATCCTGTTTCTCTCTCTTTCTTTATTATCTATAGCTAGCTTTTCCCTTATCCACTCTCCCCTGCTCAGATATGGATTTGGGGCCGCTTGCCTGGCTCCAATTGCAGCCGGTCGGACAATAACTTATGTAACAGCTTTTCTTGCCCTATAATTCATGTTCTGATCATTCACCCCTCCTTTTCTTTTAACCTCTAGCAACTACTTGTCCTCCTTCTCCTTCTGCCATCATAGTAATGTAATTTTCAAAATGGTCAGATAATGCAGCATGGAGACTTCTCTATCGTTTCCTTTGACTTAGTAATAATCATCATATCATATCATAGATTGATATTTAATTTTGTAATGCTTGATTAATACTCCAGTCTAGCTACACTATAGTTTTTTAATGTACAGAATAACTTATTCTTTTTTTAAAGTTCTGTCAGTTATGTATAAAGCTGCCATAATTATCTGTGTGAAAATTTTTATATGAGAATATAATTACATCACTCCTTCCTTCTGTTTCATCCCTTCTACCATTTCAATGTGTCCTCTTATCCACTCTCAAATTCAAGGTCTCTTTCTCTTGGATTACAATCTACTGAGTTCACTTGATATGGTTTATATGTATATTATTTCAGGAATGAATGTTTTGTACGGTGCTCATCACTGATATTTTATTAGTTCTTAGAAAGTGTTACAATGTATTCTTATAACATTCTCCTCCTTCTCCTAACCTTTGCCCCAGAGATGAAACCTATGTTCTATCAGTTGCTGGATGATGTCTCATGGATGTGAATTGGGTGAGGTACCATTCTGGTCATAGGAGATAGCTAGGTAAGGCTATGTGTCTACTATTGCAAGCAGTCTAAGCTGGGGTCTTTCTTATAGATGTTAAAGAAATCCCATTGTGAAAGTTTCTTTTTTAAATATTTGTCGAAGAGAGAACCAGATCTTTCTATGGATGGTTGTTAGACACCTGGTGATTATTGGGAATTGAACTCAGGTACTCTGGAAGAAGAACCAGTACTCTTAACCACTGAGCCATCTCTCCAGTACTTGCACTAGGTTTTTACCTGAACCTGAAATGCTCTGCCCCCTTCAAGTAGTCTCTTTTATTACTCTCCCTCTCTACCCCCTCCACCAAGATGAGTCAAGGTACCATCTGATCTTCTTTACTCCACTCTCAAATCCTTTTCTATTTCCATTTTCCAGGGATATCTGAATGTACCACTACTAACCATCATTGTTATCTAGCCTCCCTGCAGCTGCAGATTGTAGCATGGTAGTCCTTTGTTTTATAACTAAAATCCACTAATTTGTATTCTGGGTGAGTTACTTTAGTAAGGATCTTCTTTTTTTTTTTTCTAGTTCCATATAATTTGCCTCCAAATTTTCTGATGTCCTTATTTTTAACAGGTGAGTAATAGTCCATTATGTAAATGTACTACACTTTCTTCATCTATTCTTTGGTTGAGGGACATCTAGGTTGTTTCCAGCTTCTGGCTTCTATAAATAAAGCTGCTATAAACATAGTTGAGCAAAGGTCCTTTTGATATGTTGGAACATCCTTTGGGAATGTCCAATAGTGATTTAGCTGGATTTTGTGGTTGATTGACTCCCAGTTTTGTGAGAAACTGTCATAGTTATTTCAAAAGTGGCTGTTCAAGTTTTCATTCTCACCAGAAATGGTTCCTGAGTAAATGCAAAGATACCATCAGTAGGACAAAACAGCAGACCATAAAATGGGAAAATACCTCACCAAACCTACATCTTACATAAGTCTGATCTCCAAAATCTACAAGATCCCAAGAAGCTAGTTACCAAAACACCAAATAATCCAATTAAAAATGGGGTACAGATCTAAATGGGGAATTGTCAAATGGCCAAAACACATTGCTCATCATCCTTAAACATATGGGAAATACAAGTCAGAACAATTCTGAGTTATCACCTTAGATATCTTAATCAAAAACACCAATGACAGATTATGCTGAAGAAGATATAGAGAAAGAATACTCTTCCAATGCTGGTAGAAATGCAAACTGGTACAGCCACTCTGGAATCAGTATGGCAGTTTCTCAGGAAAGTGGGGAAAGATCTACATCCATACCCTGCAATCCCTCTCTTAGGCGTACACCCTTAGGATGTACCCAAAGGATGCACTTTTGTACCACAAGGACATCTTTGAAACCATGTTCATAGCAGCATTATTTGTAATATTCAGAACATGGAAGCATCTTAGATGTCCCTCAGCTGAAGAATAAAGAAAATTTGGTTCCTTTACATAATGGAGTACTAATCAGCTGTCAAAAACAATCACACTTTGAAATTAGTAGGTAAATGGAAGGAACTAGAATAAACCCTCCTGAATAAGCTAACCCAGACACAGAAAGACAAACATGGTACATACTCACTCATAAGTGGATATTAGACATAGAGCAAAGGATAATCAGGCTATGATCCACAACACCAGAGAAGCTTGGAAACAAGGAAGACCATAGAAGAGACATACATGGACTCCCTGAGAAAGGGAAAAGGACAAGTTCCCCTGAGTAAATTGGGATCATGGGGGAGGGAGGAGGAAGGTAGGAAAAACAGGAGGGGAGAAGGCGACCTTGGAGGAGAACATGAGTGATCAGGAAGGTTGAGTTTGGGGAAGAAAAGAGAAGAAGAAAAGGGAAAGAGATACCTTGATAGAGGAAGCTACTATGTACTTAAGAAGCCTGGTATTAGGGAACTTCCCAGGAATCCACAAGGATAACCGCAACAAAGAATCTAAGGAATAGTGGAGAAACTACCTTAAATGCCCCTCCCCTGGAATGAGATTGATGACTACCTAAAATGCCATCATAGAGACTTCATCCAGTAGTTTATGGAAGCAGATGCAGAGATTCACAGCACTGAGCCGAACTCTTGCAGTCCAGTCCCTAGCCTTGAGGGTCATTTGTTATTTATAATAAGATAGCCAACCATCCTACTGTGGGCACACCTTTGACTTGCTGAGCACACTTTTGAACTATCTATCTTTGTGACAAATTGGAGTGCAGCCATCTTTAAGGGTACCCACTACCCATGGGAGGCTTCACCCTCTCTGAGAAGTGGGAGGGGGGATCTGGGATGGGGAGATGGTGGGGGTGTCAATGGGATGACAGAAGGGAGAAGCTAGGGAAGGAGTACTTGAATCTGAGGTGTAACTACTCCTGATCCTCAAAGCTAGGAACAGAGAAGTTGAATAAGAGGTGTAGCTACTCCTGATTTCAAGGCTAGGGAACAAAAAGTTGGAGCTAAAGTGTGATTACCTAACCATTAGAATAAGTGGGGAAGAAAAGTCTGTTTGTTCCATATACATGATACTGTGTTCTCCTTTTTAGATAAGGTATATGATAGTGGTGATGGGTGCAAAAAGTAAGATTGTTTTTAATTTAAATAAAACAATAATATAAGAGGAAAAGATTAGCAATAAAAGAGAGACAAAGATCAGTAGAGAAAACCATGAGTAATCAAAATGCAGAATTCTGCCAGACAGTGGTGCACATACCTTTAATCCCAGCACCTGAGAGACAGAAGTGTTATGAGCAGTTTCCCGCCAGCCTGGTTTCATAGATGCATCAGCACCAAATAACACACAGAAGCTCTGTATTAATTAGGAAACTGTTGGTCAGTTACTATTGTTTCTTACTGCCTAGCTCTGTTAACCCACAATCACTAATATACGTATTTCTACATGGTCTTATCTTACCAAGAATGCCAAACTCGAGTTCTCGCTTCCTGAGATCACATCTTGACTCCTCTCTACTACATCTTCCAGAATCTTCCTTGTCTCCTAGTCATGCCTATCTTGCCTTCCCACTTGCCAACAGTGCTTTATTCATTAACCAATAAAGAAACATATTTACAGAATGTCATATCCCATTACGTAGGCTGGTGGATCTGTGTGAGTTGAAGACCAGACTGGTCAATAGGATTATGTTCCAGTACAGCCTCCAAAGCCACAGAAACCCTGTCTCAACACCCCCTCACAAAAAAACCCCATAGATTTCTATAGTCTAACCCCAATGTATTGAATGTACACATACATACATACATACATACATACAGGAATATTTATATATATGTATACATATATATATGTATATATATATGTATACACACACACTATATATATATATATATATATATATATATATATATTTATATATATATATATTCTTGATGTAATGAACAATGGATATTGTGTAAGATGGGGCATACATGCTATAAGAGCCAGAGATTAGCAGATTTTGCTGTGACAATGTCTTTCTGGTAATATCAGAATCCAAACCAATGAAGTCTTACCAATATGACTGCCCAAATGTGAGCAAATAGATATGCCAAACTTAATGGGGCCTCAACTGTATACAAAGAACTATAGGCAAGCGAGGAAAGGTGGGAATGTGGGGGGTGACCCTCTCCAGGAAAGGACATGCCAATTAGCTTTGAATGTCAAATCATCAGCCTTGAAATATACATTTGGTGAGCATTATAGAGACTGACTGGTTATATTTGGGTATATACATACATACATACATACATACATACATCAATGCAGTAACAATTAGTTCTTTTTTTTAAGGCCCTTAATTTGAAGGAGAGCATGGAGGGGTATATGAAAGTTTTGGGATGGGGGGAATAAGAAAGAAGAAATATTGAAGTTAAATTATTATCTCAAAAAACTGTTAAAATGTTCCTTTGATGCAGTTTTTCCAAATATTTAATCAGTTTTTCACTTAGCATCTTTTAAAGCTCAATATTTCAATTTAACATCAGCAGAGTGGGGCTATATCTGTGTCAGTCGACTAATGAATGAAAAAAGAGAAACCTAATTATAGTTGTTACAAAGAATAACCACAGTTCACTTGCCATTTCTTCTGAGTATTTACTGTTTCTTTAGCAAAATCTCAGTTTGTGCATGAAGGCATAGATCTGATTTTAAAAGGGTATGCCATAATTCCATCCACCCTAGAATTTACATTTGCTTCCCATTTCCTTACCCTCTAAGGCAATCAGCATGTTTCTTTCCACTTACCAGTCAGCTGATTAACATATTGAATAAAACTTGACCTATATTATGTAGCATTACATGACTTTGACATTTCATGTGAGTTTTGCATAATTATTGTTCATTTCTGCAACTCATTGTCCTTTTCCCATAAATTTATCTTAAATGTGCAACCCATCTGACTTTTTGTGTGAAACTTAAAAAAATCTCTTTTAATAAATTTTACACACAGAGATACATATGTTGACCACCAAAGCAGTTTTTCTGTTGATAACTTGTTATTTTCCTATTTTACTTAAAAGAAAAAAATGCAAGAGAAGTAGACACATTGTATATACATATATTAACACACACTCACACTTACAAATTCAAGGGTAACAGGGAGCTCAAATGAGCATTACAGAACTAGTCTCAATGGTTGACATATACATATTACACATATTTAATGTTGGAAACACTATTGTTACCTTTCACACCAGAGTTAAACAAGATATTAAACACTGCATTAGTGTAATAACTTGTACTTCATCTTCTCCATTGTTTTACTTTAATGAGAATGCACACCATGCTTGTATAAATTTTGTTGTATAGATTCTTACATAGCCCAGAGTGGCCTTGCAAACATTATAATTTAATCTTTCTAATTCTGGAAATAGAGGTTTGAACTACTGTGTATAGATTTCTAGATATTTTTATTTACTTGATCTAAAACAATGCTCCTAAAATGGTAAATTTTCTACATTCTTTAGGACTATATTTAATTAATCAGCATGTCCATTTAGGTCAATGACAAGTTAACATGCAAGAAAGTTTTATCTTGAGAACTAATGTTTAAAATATGAAATATAAATCTCTGTCGGTTAATGATAAATTGATATTAGTATCTATATAAAATAAACTTTAGTATGCTGAGACATTTACCATTCTCCATGGAAGCCTCTATTCTACCTTAATAAAATAGCAAATAATACAGTATCAAAACAGAAATAAAGTCATATGCCATCATTGAAGTTTAAAGTACAACAACTATGGGTGTCTGCTTCTGCTTACATCAGCTACTGGGTGAAGGCTCTAGGATGGCATATGAGGTAGTCACCAATCTCATTACAGGGTAAGGGTATTTAATGCAGCCTTTCCACTATTGCTTAGATGAGAAAAGTGTTCAAGACCATGCTGGAGAAACCCACAGAAAGCTGTCAGGAACAAAGGAGCTCATGGACTCCAGTCTGATATCTGGGAAACAAGCATAGGCCTGAACCAGAACCAATGAATGTGGGTGTTAGAAGGACTGGGTAGTCTAAGTAACCTCCAGGAGTGGATCTGTATTTATTCCTAGTATACAAATGGACTTTGGTAGCTTATTCTACACAGAAGGATACTCTCTCAACCTAGACACATGGGGGAGGTCCTAGGTCCTGCTCCAAATGTTATGTTAAACTTTGAAGATCACCCATGGAAGGCCTCACCCTCCCTGGGCATCAGAAAGGGGACTGGATGGGGGTTGGGAGGTGACAGGAGAAGAGGTGAGGGTGAGAAACCTAGGATTGACAAGTAAAACAAGCTTGTTGTAAATTTAAGTTAACAAAAAATATCAAAGAAAAAAATGCAATAACCCAACTTCTACTTTAAGAATTTCTATTTTGAATTTCAGAAAAATATTAAATGGAAAAACTGTCCAAAAACAAAAATTGTTTTCATTAGACTATGGGGGATTAACAGATGCTTCATTTTGAATTATCCCTCATAGGAAAAAAACAAAATTGAAAAATTACAAAACTATCTATATGTTTATATGATAAAACCAATGATCTTTGGGTGAAAATAAACAAAAGACATAAATTCAACATGTGTACAATTAGAGTGGTGTGAGAATTACACTTATGCCCTGATGTCTCCTTCAATAAACACAAAGGTCTACATATATGGAAAGTTCAATTGGATATTTGGAGAGGGCCACACTTTAGTGTTTAATTAAGTGCTGAACTGCCAATGTACACTAAGCCACTACTGGACTCTCAGACTCTCTGTGAGAAACACTCCCCACAGAAGAGAAATGGAGGAGGGAGGGAGGGACAAAGAGAGGTAGGAAGAGAATGAGAGAGAGAGAGGGTGGAGGAGAGGGGGGTAGAAAAAAATCTCAGGACCCACATGCATATGTCTATAAGTTCAAACTAACACCGATTATATAACAAAAATCAGTCACTGCTAAATAAGGAGTAGTAAACTTTGGAACACTGGAATAAAAATTGCCCAAGATGAAATGGGAAAAATGAACTAAAATATTACCAAAGAGACAATGATCTGTGAAGTAACTTCAAAAGTCTAATATGCTCATAAATGAAATTCACAAGGATTATAAATAATACATATTTGAAGAACAAATAAACAAGAATGTTCCAGATTATCAAAATTGCAAAAAGACCCTCCAAAGAATAAATCTGATTTAATAAAAATAAGAAGGAAAATAAAAAAAAATCATGTATACTCACAACTAATTGCTTAATGCTAATCAACACCAACAATGAATCTGCAGAGAAACAAAAGATGCACAAAAAAACATGACTGATTCTGTGTATGATGGCGAGTACCCAATATCTATCAAGTTCAATAAGAAAAATGTCATACCATTCTAGAATTCTTCATTCAGTAACTTTATTACTCAATGATGGTGTCTTTAAAAGACAAGTAAAATGATAATCTTTAATCAGTCAGAAAAAAGGCAGGAGAAACTTCATAAACAGCAGGGAAAATCACAAGGACTGGTAAGTCCAAGAGTAAAATTATACTTCATCTGCCTTGTTTCCAAGTATCTACATAAAATCTATCACTATGTACTGAATATATTCAAGTGAAAATATGTGAATAAAGATAATTGGATATTCATATCAAATTATAAGCAATATAATGTCTTTATTACATATAAAACAAAATGCAAAAGAATCATGAAAAAAACTTGGAGGAGAGAAAGGAATTGACACTGAGTTAACAGATTAAAAATACGAGCATGACAAAGTAAAGATCAATACTATGTAAATTCAAATATCTCTTACTATAACTCAATAGAATGATATAACCTGGGTGTTAAAAACACTTAACATTAGAATCACACCATTCCAAAAGTTTCCAGTACCCATCAAGCACTCTGGCTGATCTGATCAGAAATGGATTGCAGCATGTCAGACTAAATCCCAACTTCATACAGTTACACTGTGCCCTGACTATACCTAAATAAAACTGTTTTCAAATAGTCTTGGAAATCCTATGTTTTAAAATCAACACAATTAATACAGATGTCAGTATCTTTGAAACTCTTTTCTTTCTTCTTCTTGATTTAACCCACAGCCCCATCAGGGTAATGCATTCCAGTTTAATAGAGCTGTCAACATAAGCAGTCTAATTTAAAATGCTGATCAGTTTTCCAAATTTCCAAAAGTCTATCAGTTGATATAGTGATCTCAGCCTAGAGAAGGTTTTCAAGCATCTGAAAACCAAGACCGCCCTGTTGCATAGGAAGAAATGAGGTTTGATATAATGAGAATGGTTCTGAAAAACAAAGTCATTCATTGTCATTTGAATAAACAGCTAATGATGGGACAAGCAGAACCAGTGTAGAGTGAATATTATAGCAGTGTGGAAGCAAGACATGGATTTTTTCTTAACCAGCTATGCAGTCACTTGTGAGAGGCTCTTCTGCAAAAATGGAGTATGGAGAATTAGATGGTACAAAGCCCATATCATTTGCGAATCCCTAGACATAATTCTACTTAGTAGCATATAGTAGGTGTTACT
Organism: Phodopus roborovskii; assembly: GCF_943737965.1. NCBI lineage: Eukaryota > Metazoa > Chordata > Mammalia > Rodentia > Cricetidae > Phodopus > Phodopus roborovskii. Next base: position 1,132,892 of record NW_026125669.1, on the reverse strand, counting down.
TTAAGTAGTTTGATAATAACTTAATAACTTGTGAATTGGTATGATTTCAATTACTTTAAACATTTGCAGGATTATCCCTACCTCACCATATTTACCCATAATATATATGGAACAAGGATTTAACTACAAAGCTAGGAGCCCTATGCAATTGATAACTACAGTGGATTAGTTTTTCAATGGAAAATTGTATGACACACACTGTGATCCTGCTCAAATAGTGTTCTTTAATGTAGTTCAGCCTGACTTAAACTTTTTCTGTGATTGGGGATGTCTTTGAACTCTTAATATTCCTCCTTTCATAGTCTAATGCTGAGATTATAGGTATGATTAACACTATCTTGATCTCATGATACTGGACATAACTCAGAATCTTGTGCACATTAGGAAAGCTATATCCATGTCCTTTTGCATAATCAAAATGATATTTATATTCAAAATAGTATTTCATTTAGCTCAAAATGTGAAATTATGACACTTGAAGGAAAGTGGTTAGAGCTGAAATTATGATACTGATTGAGATAACTCAAACCCTAAACATCAGACATCAAACATAAAACAGTAGTGTGCTTAACTTCCAGAGAGAGTAAAGTACAGAAACATAGAAAAGGGCCATTGAAAGGAGACTAAGTGTTACTTAGTGGTAAGATAGTAGGACACACTGGAAATGAAAATTAAGGGAGGAATACTGAAGGTAAAAATCCCTAAGCAAGAAAGGGAAAGGGAAGTTAGAAGAGATGAATGAAAAGAAAGAAGAGGTAATCTAAATTAATAATGTATGGCAAAGTTTAAAAGAACTATTATTTACATATAGTAATAAAAATGTTAAGATCCTCAGGATAATGAAGGGCTATGAAATGATATTTTCTGGCTAATGTACAGCCCTTGAAATCTTGCCTGCATTGGTCCTAAATGGGTCTGGAACTCTCAATAGCTAAATCATGGAATAGATGAGGAGCTCGTGGAGCTCTAACTCTGCATGCTAACTTGCCTACTGATGGATTTTTGACTCCATAGTCATTATTTACAGATGTGTGTCCATTAGTGAGCCCATTGTGTATTTGGATAGATATGCCTCCCTCCTAATATCCCTCTTGTAATCCATTCAATAAGAATTCAAGTATCAAGTATGGGATACCTTCTTATAACTTTTTGATCAAAAAGTCACTAAAGGGCCCAAATACATGACATCACAGCTTATCTTAATTCCTACCAGAACTTGATAGTAAGATGCTTTGGCTAAAGTTACCACATGGTTCAGTCACAGACTACATGCTACAATTTCCTATTGTGGCTGGCAGTGTTTAGTGAAGAAGAGTGTAACTGGCCAAAAAGAAGAGTGATGGTAGTGTTCTCAGTTTCAAGGGGTGCATCTACAACATGCCTCCAAGATGTAGCAACACCTCAGAGGAGGGTCTGGAACTAATATAACAGCCAGAGTATGTGGGGATATTCAGCGAAAGGTATCCTCTGGGTGTAGCATAACTGTTGCACTTTTGAGCTCACTCTGGCTGTTGGTTTCATAAGATATTTACTTTTAGATAATAGAGGCTGCTCACACTTCCTTGAAAGATTAATGAAGTCAATTATTTCTGTGGATGGAGTGTCACTTTCTTCTATTTTGTAGCCACTGATAAGCTTTCTATAATTCAGTGCTTAAACATGCTTATTCTAGCATCTATAAATTCAGTGGATCTTACCCTAAAACAAGTCATAAATGTTTGAAAATTGCTGAGGAGAAGATGTTTTAGCATAAGAAGGAGGGAAATGAAAAGATAACTGGGAACATAAAAAGACTAAAATAAATTATGTAAGTAGATGAAGCTGTAATTTAAAAATGAGAAAATTTTTTATATAACATGTCAATCACTATAACAAAAATATGACGCATGAGACAGAAAATACATTACAAAATTTAAATATGGAAATGTTTTACACTTACTAGTGAACATGGGTGAGCTTACTACAAATTTAAAAGGAATTTTTATTTGGTATTATCTGTATCCTTACATAATATTATGTGACAACAAAATAAAAGCTGTTTATATTGAGGTACACTGCAAATTTTGGGTAGAACATTGCTATATGTCTGATTACAATGTGGTTGTTGATAATTCAATGAAAAAATTCCTATTTGCTAGATGTCATCCAGCCATGATGGTAGAAGGAGAAAACAATAAATGGGGAATGGAACCCCACTATTAAACCACAGCACACAATTCTTTATATATGGAAAAACAGCCTACTTACTTGTACCTTTTTATGCTCAGCAAATAGAAGTGTGTGATTCACTGAGTAGTAAATAGTTTTGAAACAGTAACCTAGAAAATTATAAAGGCTCTTGAAACCAGGAAAGGAAGAGCGAGCAGGATAATAAAAGGGCTTAATGTAGTATTTGCCAAAAATCCTTTGATAATGGAACTATTTAAGAAAAGAGATAAAGGACTTAGTGGTAGATGTTTATTTGAAAAGTGATTTTATTTTTGGCAATAGTCAAAAGGGCACTTAAGCAGAAATTTACTCTTGGTAAATACTTGACACTGAGCAAGAAGAAAGAGAAAAACAGAGAGACTGGATGGACTTCACGGGTTTCATTTCATTCAGACATGAACTACCACATATTTTCAAAACATTACTCTTGCTACTGTGTTAAGAATAAATGGTAGGAATCCAAAAATCAAATAAACAAGGTCAGGTAAACTCATTGAGGATACCTACAAGAACATGTTGGATCAGGAAAGAAAGAGTTGTATAATATTGTAATAAGTTTGAGTTGAAGGTGGATTTCAAGATGTCTATTTGACTAGAAGGAGAGAAGAAAAGGCTATTGTAATATTCATATTTAGCCACACAAAGAGTGATGTAAGTGTGATCATGAGGCAACAACTGCTATTTGAAATCATATCTTCTGAGTCACAGTTTATGTTTTTCTGTCTGAAACTTTACTTTTCTGGAAAATTTGCAAAAGGGATTATATTATATTATATTATATTATATTATATTATATTATATTATATTATATTATATGGTGTATCTGGTTTCTTTTAGTTTACATGTTATTGCACTATTTCAATGGTAAAGTATGTATCAGTAGCTCATTGTAAAAACAAAGTTCCTTTGTTCATCTGTTTATGAAGTCATTCAGCATAGAGGCATTTGAAATCTCTTATTTAGGCTACTATCTACAAATGCCATGAACATTTTTGTAGATGTCCATGTTGGGCATATGATATTTTTTTTGTGGGTACACAGAAAATAGGAAATGCAAAAGTATGTTTAATAATATGCTAAACTGTTCTAAGTTATTTGTACCAATTAATATTCCAATGTTCATTGAAACATTAATGTTCTACATTCTTTTGATTATTTGATGTGGTCTCTCATGTTTATTTTAGTCTTTATACTGAATAAGTAGAATTTTACTTTAGTTTTAATTTGTATTTTCATGTTTACTATGATATTAGCATCTATTCATAGGTTATTATACCCTTATGGAACTTTTCTTTAAAATTTTCTTCTATTTAGTTTTCATCCTATCACTGAGTTGTAATTATACATCCTTTATTTATTTTATACACAACACTTCAGAAGGTAATTTGGCAATATTTTCTCTCATCATGTGTTTTCATTTTCTTAATGCATTTTGAAGAAAATTTGTAAGGTTTTATACATTTTTATGATATATATGTATACATATATATTATATGAGGATTATGTACCATATGCAGGCTGAGCTCTCAAAGTTCAGAAATCATCATTGGATTCATTGGGACTGTAGTTGTACGAGGTTCTTAGACACTATGTCAATTCTGGCAAACCAACCTTGATCTTCTGCAAAAACAGTAAGTGTTCTTAACCACTGAGCCATTTCTGTAACCCAAAAATTCTTAATAGTATGAAATTATAAAAGTTCTTTTCCACAGAACTGCATGTCAAGTTTATGAGTGTATTAAGCTCCCTTAATTATTTGAAAATTTTAATATTGATATATAGATGGCTCTACAATTTCATTCTTGATTTTCAAGATTATTTGACCTTTTGATGATGATTTTTGTTTCCAAAGTCAGGTGCAGAAAGATAGATATCTTGATGAATATATGATAAATTTTGATAAATCATGGTTTCTAGAAAAATATAAAGACAAATTCATATATTCATCTCCATATTTGCTTTCCCTTACAGAATTTCTTAACTTTCCTTTTGTGTTTATTCATGATAAATTCTCTGTATAGTCCTGGATGTCCCGTAAATAACTGTATACCATATTGGACTCAAACTCTGATATCTGTCTGCCTCTGCCTCCAGAGTTCTGGAGTTAAAGTACTACCACCACCTTACTTCTCAAAACATTTTAATATTAAATATTTGTGTTTAGATGGCAAGATGTATCACTCCTGTAATACTGATCTTGGGAAGACAAAGCAAGAGGATTGGCATGAATTCAAAACTTGTTGAAGCTAAAGTGTGAGATTTATTTAGAAACAAACATTTAAGCTAATTAATCACATAGTTACCTTTGTCAACACTAAAATCTGGAAGTAGTTTTCAGCTATTGTTTATTAATTGTAGTAATCACTGAATTATAAGGAATTTTAGTTTATTTTCTTCTTTTTCTAACTTCCTTTCTCCGAGTGTTTTCTTGGCCAGTGGGATAGAACAGCTCTATTTTCTAACAATTACATTTTTACAGTCATGTGGAGAGAATAATGAGAGAGATGCTATTTCAGTTATTCCATGTTCTTTGGAAGATTGTCTTGAGCAGTCCAAAAAAAGGAAGAGGACATTTACAGACTGTGAGAGTGTTTTCCCATGAATTGTAGACATTCCTTTATGTCTACAGAGTGATTTCATATGACTTTAATTTGAAAGTTAATCAATAAGCCAATGAAATTTTGTTATTCAATCCCTCTAGAGAATGATATGTTCTGGATATTCTGTGATAGATAGAGTCAATTCACTCTACCTTAGTTCTATGAAACATTTCATTTAAAGAGTTCCAACTAGAAAATAGTCATTTTCTAGTGAAAATCTAATTCAAACATGGTTCTTAGGGTAACGACAGACATTCATGTAGATGATAATGTTCATAATTATCCATAGCCTAAGATTTTGTGGGTAGATTAGGAGAGTTGTATTTTTAAAAAATGTTTTCTACTCAGGAAAATTATTGCAGCACTCATTTATTTACATTGTAACATATGAGGGTATTTTTTTTTTCAGTCAGTTGTCTGTTTCCTTCCCTTAGCACATTATCATGTACTGATATAAACACTTTTACAAGGAAATATAAGACTTAGATAGGTCTTATATACTACTTACTACTTAAAGTTTCCTTTATATATATTCAAATAAGGATGACCTAGATATCAGGGATGAATAATCTCATAGGAAATATTTGAGCAAATTCAAGTAATTCTTACTTGGCCTGTCTCCATATGTTGATATTCTTTAGCACTTATGACTTAATTGATTGTATTTTCTTCTAGTCTTTATTTGTAAGAACTCTGCATTTAAAACCTATGTCTCCCATCCCAAACATTTCACACTCTCAGGTCTTGCTCATCTGTGCTCTTGTCAATAGGATCAGCTTTTCTGTATGCTGCCCAGATGAGGTGCCCCTCACTGGCTGCAGGAATAGCAAAGAACTGGTCCTGCTCTTCACACACTGAAAAACTCTGGAGAGAGAGTCCTACACCTCATGTGGGCAGCACAGTAGAGCTGACCCTATAGACAGTGGTTGGTGCAATTGAGCCAGTCCTAAGGAAGAAAGAGGGGCATAGCTAGACTGCCTCCATCATCTATGGTTTGATGGTGGAGGTAAAGGAAAGATGCCCTCCCCCTTTATCCCTCCTACCTCCACCTGACAAGATAAATCTCTTATCTCAGCATTTCCCTCAATATCTGACTCAGGGATATTATTTTTTTTATTCTTACTATTTAGACTTATTTTTCTTTCTTTTTTTTATTTATTTTATATAACCAAGTCCATTTAAATGAAAACAAACATTTATAGACAATGTTTGGGAATTTGGGCATCGTTCTTTCCAAACTACTTCCTGCTAGTAAGAGGCACTGTCATGGGGGATTCTAAGAAGATGCAGAAATCCTGTCAGTAGTCTGTAAGGCTGCTTTGTCCAGCTGTTTTGAATGTAGGATCACCTGGTACTCTGTTTCAGGCGGTCTGGCTTGATCAAACAACATTATTCTGGAAGGAATCCACATCTTTTCATTTTCTATGGAAACAAAAATAGAAATCCTTTTCCCCAGTAACTTGTCCTTGAACTTAAATTTTGGAGTCAATGCATTTTTTTATTTAATTTATTATTTTACATGTTGATCCCAGTTCCCCCTCCCTCCCTCCCTCGCTCCCTCCTTCCATCCTTCCCATCCTTCCTTCCTCCCTTTTACCCTCTCTGCCTTCTCACATGCACCCTAACAACCCTCCCCTCCCATCACCCCACCCCAATTCCATATGTAGGGGAATGACATCCAGTTGGGGTCATGTAGATCTGACAGGTCATGTGAAGTAGGGACTAGGGCTTCTCTACTGTCTCTAGGTTAAGGCAGTTATCCTGGGATATTATTACTTAAACCAATTAAGAACTCTATACTGAGGGACATTTGTTTAATGATGCAAAAATGTGTTTGAATAAAATTCACCTGTGGTCAGGAGGATAGGTCAGCAACTAGCTGACAGGAAGTTGTAGGGAAGAGCCAAGAGGAGGAGGGTTTATTAGGAGGGGTGAGGAAGAATGCAAGGAATTCTAGGAAGATATGAAGATGTGAGCCACCAAGCCTCTTGCTATTCAGCCTTCTGGGAAGCAGGGTCCTACCTCAACCTTTGAAACTTGAGTTCTTTAGCATGACAAGATTTAAATCAGTTTCTGCTTTTTGTATGTGACAAGGTTTCTCTGTACTGCTTTGGAGCTTGTTCTGGAACTTGTTCTATAGATCAGACTGGCCTTGAACTCACAGAGATCTACCTGCCTCTGCCTCCAGAGTGCTGGGATTAAAGGAGGTTGCCATAATAAATAAGTTTCCTTTGTAGCTTTGAAAGAGTTAGTGCCTGAGGCATCAGCATCCCCTAAGGCTTCTTCAGCTCTTGTGGTCTAGCCATTGCTGATAGCGATGGAGTTGCAGTTACTGACTAGGATAACCAACCAAAAGGCTGTAACAAATAAAGAAAATTAATTATATTCTGAATCTTACATTCTGTCTCAAGTCTACATTCTGTGGAATTCAACAGTCATCATTACTTGGTGGAGCACCCCCCTGATGATAAAATGGTATTTTGGAGCAGGATTTCCTGGCACTAGGCTGGAAATGGGACCTCTTCACATTGGTATGTAGAACACAGATAAAGTAGCAATAAGTTAATTATACACATGTCAACCGAATTTGCATTATGTAACAGTTGATTACTGTTACACTAAAATCAGAGAAAAAATTAAATACTAAATTATAGAATAAATTTAAATGAATTTATAGGAAGATGACAAGATATAAATTTATGTTAATTAAATGGGCTCTCTAGATATATGAATATACACAAAGCACATACAAATGCAGATATACTCATCTATTTTCTTTCTATATCTAAATATATGTACCTATATCTATCTACTCATTCACCCATCCATTCATTCATCTGCCCATCCATCCATCCACACTTCCATCCATCCACCCATCCATCTATCCACTCATTCACCACTTTCTTAACTATATAACTTCATTACTATATAACTACCTATATATCCCAGGATAGTTTTCCACTTACCTTGGTTACTATTTGTAAAAATAATTGAATTGTATTAATGCTGCCTTACCTTAGACACAGGAGAGTGAATGAAGCTTCAGGAATTTACTTCACACAGACTCTTAGTACCATTTGAGTTAGTTTGCTGTTTAATTTTATGTCATCTTGATACAAGCTGGAGTTATCTGAAAGGAGGGAACCTCAAATGATAAAATGTCCCCATCACATCTGGCTAGAAGGCATTTTCTTGATTATTGTCAGGGTAGGGCCCAGCACATTGTGGATGGTGCCATCTCTCACTAGGTAGTTCTGAGTTCTATTGGAAAGCAGACTGAGCAAGCTGTGGGGCCCAAGCCAGCAAGAATCACCCCTCCATGGTCTCTGCATCAGCTCCTGCCTCTAGGCTCTTGCCCTGTTTGACTACCTATCCTGCCTTTCTTCAATGATGAACAGCAGTATTGAAAATTAAGACATAAATCCATTACTCCCCAACTTGGTTTTTGGTCTTCTGATTGTTAAATTTTTTTATCACAGCAAGAGAAACTGACTAAACAGCCAGATTCTTGGGTAGATGTCTTCATGGGCAGGTACTTGCAAAGATAGAGCACAAAACTTGTGGGCTATTACATACATTAAATACTGACTTTGTATTAATCATATAGAAAGGAATCCAGAATGACATTACTAAGATAGCTAGTAAAAAGGATTTTTTCCTTAATGAATAGTACAAACTGAATTATTAAATACTGGAAAAAGGGATATAAAAACTCATATACATTTTTGTACAAGACCGATCTACATAAAACCAGAGTAATCAACTGTTTATATAAAGATCTGTGGATATGCATATGTTGTTTTCCATAAAATTATCTGTTGAAAGACATTATTATGTCTAAGAATTTGTGTAGTAATCCTTTTCCTATTGGCAAAAGCTGATGGTAAGAGTGACTTTAAGAGACAGTAAGAGATCTTGGCTCATTTTTTAGGAAAAAATAATGAAACTATTTGGAGTTACTTGGAAGAATAGTGATAGTAGTGTTCATGGAGTTTGCTAAACTAAACACAAAATCCTCACAGGTCAATTACATATGTTGCCAACAAGCACACTACTCACCATGTACCAAGAGACAACATTTCAGGATTGATACTCCTAATCGTCAGTGATAGTTATCTAATTACAAAGATAAAATTGTTTCCCTTTTGTACACTTTTGTAATTGATGCCTATTAATATCTTTAAGTATTGTCTGCAGATGGAAGGACAATTAACACTCTGGCATACAGTTATGCTGAAGTTAGGATGTATTGTATGAGAGAAGTATACATACAAATTAATCATATGTATCTTTGGTCCTTCTCAGAAGAAATCTTCAACAAGCATTCACATAATCATATATTTGAAGAAGTAAAACATCCACTAATTTTGCAACACAGAGTTTATATTGACACTTTATTTAGAGACAGAGAGCTTCATTTATGTACCTCTGTTTAATTAAGGTCATCTTGGAGTCAACAAAAAGTGAATTTTTGGATAAGATCCAGATCAAAAATCCACATGACCCAGAGCCAATCACTGCCACCACAGTGGCAAAAACTAAGCCTCAATGGGCCTGACATCTGGCCTAGAGCATGGGCACTTGTTATCTTTGGACAGCCAGCCTAGTCTGATAGTAAGAACATGCCTAGTTGATATTTCCTGACAGGTAGCATGGGTCTGTCAGAGGGCCTTGACAACAGCAGCTGAATCTGATAAAAGATGGCATAAACCTATGGACAGTGACCACGTCACCTTAGCACATGCCTCATCAGTGGATGTCTTCCCCTGAGGCAGGGCTGAGAGGTATATAAACCTTTACCCTTTCTGAAATAAACTGAACTTATTGTTTCAACTTGTTCTCAACTTGTATGGCACTGGTGTCACATTACTTTCCCCCACCCCCAAGGGAAACATGTCAGGACTCTGCAACATATGATCTCCATATTTCCTTGATATATGAAGTAACTATTAAAGAAAATTAAGATAAATTTGTGAAATCCTCCCTGTAACAAAATCCATTTAGTATTTAGTATTTATAAGGAGTCTAAATGACCAGTAAGTCTTGAGAACCCAATTAAAGTATAGGAAAAGTGCCAACAGGTGGGGATATATATAATGATGTACAATATCCTTACCAATCATAATAATGAAAATAAAAGGTATTATATTTTTCTTGTCTCATAAGACAAGCATCTAAAATTACCTTTATAAGGCACTAGAAAATTTTACTTGGCTCAGATATTTATTTTGTTATAGTATTAATATTATTTTTTAATTTAACATGTTGATCCAAATTCCCTTTCTCCCATCCTTCCCTCCCTCTCTTACACTTTCTTCCCCCACACATGCACCCTGACCACACCCCTGTACCATCCCCCAATCCTAATTCCACATGTAGGGCAATGCCATTCAGGTAGAGTAATGTAAATCAGTCAAGTCATTTGAAGTAGGGACTAGGACTTCTCTCTTGTCTCTAGGTTAAGGCAGTATCCCACCAAGGGTGATGTGTCAGAAAGGTCCTTTTGTGCACCAGGGTTACATCCTAGTTCCACTGTCTGAGGTCCCTTATACTGCTCAGTCCTTCTGGCTGTGACCCATATTCATGGGGGGAGTATGAGTCAATCCCATTCTGGATTCACAGCTATCAGTCTGAGGGCCCAATAGCTACTCCTTGTTCAAGTCAGCTGTCTCTATGACTTTCTGCAAACTGTTCATTTCCTCTCCCTCTGCATCTGGATGCTAGTTCCACTCAGTGTTTAGGTATGGGTGTTTGTTTGTGTTACCAACAGGTACTAGATGAGGGTGCCATGATGATGGATAAGTTAGCTGTTGATATCACTATCCAGGAAGGGAATTTATGGTAACCTTTCCACAGTTGCTCAAATTGTTAGTTGGCAGCAGTCTTGTAGGTCTCTAGAACTTTCTTTAGGTTCACTTTCCTCTTCAAACCAATAATGACTCCTTCTTTTTATGTTCTCTCTCTCTCTCTCTCTCGTCTTCTATTCCTACTCTGATTCAATCTTCCTAGTCACACATGCATTCCTCTCCTTCCTTTTTTTCTCATACTTCTCTCTCCATTCACTGCCCCCCCACTTCCGATGTGGTGTGGGGGACCTGTCCCTTCCCCCTTCTGTGAGGGACTTATGTGAATCTCTTAGAATACACCTTGTATCCTAGTTCCTCTACTGGTGTGAATTATAGGCTGGTGATCCTTTGCTCTAGGTCTAAAATCCATATATGAGCGTTCCTCTTTTTGTGACTGGGTCAACACATTGAGGATGGTTTCTTCAAGTGCCATCGACTTGCCTGCAAATTTCAAGATTCCATTACTTTTTTTCTACAGAGTAGTATTCCATTGTGTAGATGTGCCACATCTTCTTTATGCATTCTTCAGTTGAGGGGCATATAAGTTGCTTACAGGTTCTTGCTGTTACAAATAATGCTACTATGAACATAGTTGAGCACATGTCATTGTTGCATGGATGTGGATCATTTGGGTATATGCCTAAGAGGGGCATTGCTGAGTCTTGTGTTGAACTAATTCCCATTTTCCTGAGGAACTGCCAACTGATCTCCAAAATGGCTATACGAGTTTGCACTCACACCACAAGTGGTGGGAGAAAGTTTCCCTTTCTCCAAATCCTCTCCAGCATAAATTGTCATTGTTGTTTCTAATTTTAGCCATTCTGGCAGGAGTAAGATTGTATCTCAAAATTGTTTTGATTAGCATTTCCCTGATAGCTAATAATGTTGAGCACCTTCTGACGTTTCTTTCAGACTTTTTGATTTCCTCTATTGAGAATTCTCTCTTCAGTTCTGTACCCCAGTTTTTAATAGGGATATTTGTTGTTTTGTTGACTAGTTGTTGAGTGCTTTTTATATTTGGGAGATCAGCCCATTGTCGTATATAAGATTGGTGAAAATCTTTTTCCAGTCTATGGGTTGCCATTTTGTCTTCTCTAATGTGTCCTTTGCCTTGCAGAAGCTTCTAAGTTTGAAGAGGTTCCACTTATTAATTGTTGATCTCAGTGCCTTTGCTCAGGAAGTGTTCTCTTATAACAACTTGTTCAATGGTACCTCCTATTTCTCTTCTAAGAGGTTCAGTGTGGCTGGATTGATGTTGAGGTATTTGATCCATTTGGACTTGAGTTTTGTGCATGGCGACAGACATATGTCTATCTGCAGTCTTCTACACCATTATCCAGCTGTGCCAGCAACACTTTTTAAAGATGTTTTCCTTGCCCCAATGTATTCCTTTAGTTGTTTTGTTGAAAATCAGGTGTTCATAGGTTGTGAGTTTATATCAGGATTTTCAATTTGATTCCATTGGTTTACCTGTCTAATTTTGTAACAATGCCAAGCTGTTTTCAGAAATATAGCTTTGTAGTATAGATTAATGTTAGGGATGGTGGTGCCTCCTGAAGTTCTTTTACTGTACAGGGTTGTTTTGACTATCTTGGGTCTTTTGTTTTCCCGTATAAAGTTTATTGTTATCTTTTCAAGGTCAGTAAAGAATTGTGCTGGGATTTGAATGGGGATTGCATTGAATCTGTAGATTGCTTTTGGCAAGATTGCTATTTTTACTATGTTTATCCTACCTGTGCAAGAGCATGGGAGATCTTTCCATTTTCTGGTATCTTCTTTAATTTCTTTCTTTAGAACCACAGAGTTCTTTTATATAGATCTTTTACTTGTTTGGTAAACGTTACCCCAAATTCTTTATATCGTTTGTGGCTATTATAAAGGGTGATGTTTCTCTGATTTCTTTCTCCACCTCTTTGTCTTCTGAATAAAGTAGGGCTACTGATTTTTTGAGTTTATCTTGTATCCTACTGTTTTTCTGAAGGTGTTTATCAGCTGTAAGAGTTCTCTGGTATAGTTTATTGGGTCGCTTATGTAAACTATCATATCATTTGCAAATAGAGATAGTTTGACTTCTTCCTTATCAATTTGGATCCCATTGATCTCCTTTTGTTGTCTAATACCTTTAGCTAGAACTTCAAATACAATATTGAAGTGATATGGACAGAGAGTGCATCCTTGTCTTGTTCCTGATTTTAGAGGAATCATCTTAATCTTCTCTCCATTAAGTTTGATGTTGGCTGTTGGTTTGCTGTATATTGTTCTTATTATATTTATATATGTTCCAATTTTCCCAGATCTCTCCAAGACCTTTATCATGAAAGGGTGTTGAATTTGTTGAAAGCTTTTTCTGTATCTAGGGGAATGATCATATGGTGTTTCTATTTCTGTTTGTTTATATGGTGGATCACTTTGATAGATTTTCGAATGTTAAACCATCTCTGCAATCCAGGTATGAAACCTACTTGCTCATGGTGGATGATTTTTCTGATGTTTTCTTGGATTCAGTTTGCCAGTATTTTGAGTATTTCTGCATCAATATTCATTATGGATATTGGTGTGTAATTTTCTTTCTTAGTAGTGTCTTGTAGTGTCTTTGTGAGGCTTGGGTAACAAGGTTACTGTGCTCTCATAAAAAGTTTGGCAATGAACCTTCTGGTTCTGTTGTGTGGAAAAATTTGAGGAGTATTGGTATTAGTTCTTTCTTCAATTTCTTGTAGTATTCTGCACTTAATCCCTCTGGCCCTGGGCTTTTTTTTTTTTTTTTTTTTTTTTGAAGTCTTTCTATGACTGCTTCTATTTCATTGTGGGTTATAGGTCTGTTTAAGTTGTTTTTCTGTTCTTGATTTAATTTTGTAAGTGATAGTTATCCAGAAATTAGTTCATTCCTTAGAATTATCAAATTTTGTGAAATACATGTTTTTGAAGTATGATCTGAAAATCATCTGGATATCCTCTGTGTCTGTGTTATGTCCCCTTTTTGTTTCTGATTTTTCGTTTCTGATTTTGTTAATTTGCATGTTCTCTCTGCGTTTTGGTTATTTTGGGTAAAGGTTGTCTATCTTGCTTTTATTGAAAAACCAATTCTTTGTTGCATTGATTTTTTTTTGTGTGTGTGTGTGTTTGTGTGTGTGTGTTATTTTCCTGGTTTCTACTTTTTAAAAAAAAAAAAATTCAGCCATCAAATTGATTATTTCCTGGCATCTTCTGTTCCAAGGTGAGTTTATTTCTTTTTGTTCTAAGGCTTTCAGTTGTGCTTTTAATTCTCTATTGTAGCTATCCTGTGTTTTCTTCATATGGGCACTTACTGCAATGAATTTTGCTCTTAGCACTGCTTTTGAGGTTTCCTATTAGTTCTTGTGTCCTTATTCTTGTTTGTCTTTAGGAAGTCCTTAATTTCTTTCTTTATTTCTTCTTTGACCCAAGTATGTTGTAGTTGGGCATTGTTCAGTTTCTATGTGCTTATAGGTTTCTGCGATATGTGTTATTGTTGAATCCAACTTTAAAGCATGGTGGTCTGATAAGATACACGGACTTTTCTAATTCATTTGTATCTGTTGAGGTTTGTTATGTTGCCTAGTATGTACTCAATTTCAGAGAAGGTTCCATGTGGAGCAGAGAAGAAGGTATATTCTTTTGTCTTTGGATGGAATGTTCTATAGATGTCTGATAAACCCACTGGAGACATAACTTCTGTTAGTTCTTTTGTTTCTTTGATGAGTTTGTGATTGATGGTCATGTATAGTGGTGAGAGTGGTGTGTTGAAGTCTCCCACTTGATGCGTTTGATGTAATGTGAGGTTTGAGTTTTAGTAGCGTTTCTTTTATGATTGTGGGTGCCTTTGTATTTGGGACATAGATGTTCAGAATTGAGACTTTGTGTTGATGGATTTTTCCTGTGATGAATAAGAAATGACCATCTTCATCTCTTTTGATTAATTTTGGTTTGAAGTATAAATTTTTAGATATTTAGGATAGCCACACCTACTTGCTTCTTGGGTCCATTTGATTGGAAGATCTTTTCCCAAACCTTTACCCTGATTTAATGTCTATCTTTGAAGTTTAGTTGTGTTTCTTGTATGCAGCAGAAGGATGGATTCTGTCTTCATATCCATTCTGTTAGCTGTGTCTTTTTATAGGTGAGTTAAGACCTTTAGTGTGAGGGTGAGTAAGGATCATTGATTGTTGATGCTTGTTCATTTTAAATTTTTGTTGGTAGTGGTATTGTGAATATATTTGACCTACTTTACCCAAGGTTTCTGCTGTAGTGAGATTATCTGTTGCATACATCTTTGTGGGTGTAGTTAACTTCCTTGGGTTGGAGATTTCCTTCTAAAACTTTCTGTAGGGCTGGAGTTGTAGAAAAGTATTTGGAAAAAATCTGGCTTTGTCATTATATATCTTGTTTTCTGCATCTATGTTGATTGAGAGTTTTGCTGGTATAGTAGCATTGGCTGGTATACGTGGACTCTTAGTACTTGTAGATCATCTATCCAGGACATTCTGGCCTTGAGAGTTTCTATGGAGAATTTAGATGTAATTTTGGTAGGTCTGCCTTCATATGTTACTTGTCCTTTTTCCTTTGCTGCTCTTAATATTCTTTCTTTATTCTGTATGCTAGATATTGTGATTATTATATTTCAAGGGGTCTTTTTTCTTTGGTCCAGCCTATTTGTTGTTCGTTATGCTTCTTGTACTTTCATGGGCATGTCCTACTACAAATTGGGAAAATTTTCCGCTGTGATTTTGTTGAATATGTTTTTGGCACCTTTGAGCTGGGCTTCCTCACCTTCCTTTATGCCTATCAGTCTTAGGTTTGGCTTTTTCATGGTGTTTCACAATTTCCTGGATGTTTTGTGTTAAGGATTTGTTCAATTTACGATTTCTTTGTTCGATGAATCTATTTCCTCTAGTTTATCTTCCATGCCTGAAATTCTCTCTTCCATCTCTTGAATTCTGTTTGTTATGCTTGTGTCTGTGTTCATGATCTTTTGCTCATTTTTTTTTTCCATTTCCAGCATTCCTTCAGTTTGTGTTGTCTTTATTTTCTCTATTTTAGTTTTCACATCTTGAACCGTTTCCTTCACCTGCTTAATTGTTTTTTCTTGGCTTTCTGTTCTTTCTTTACTTTCCTTAAGAAATTTTTCATTTCTTCCACTTTTTTTGCTTGTGTTTTCTTCTATTTCTTTAAGGGATTTTCTAACATTTTCTTTGAGGGCCTCAGTCATTTTCATGACAATACATTTTAAGTTGTTCACTTCTGTTTCTTCTGCTTTGCTGTGTTCTGATCTAGTTGTTGTATATTCCCTAGATTCTTGTGGTGTCATGCTTGTCTTTCTGTTGTTAGATGTTTTCTTGTATTGCCATCTTCCCATAACTTCTTCCAGTAGGTGTTGTTGGGGTCTCTCCCTCTCTCTATGCTACTTCCTCGGTAGGCTTATGTGGGTCAGAGGTTCAATGTCTGTAGCTCTAGGTGTTACAATCTCTCTAGGATGTCTCTGTACAGGCAGGGGCCCGACGATGGTGGTCAGTGATCAGGCACCAGCAAAAAAAATTGGGATGGAATCAAAGATCCAGAAAGCTGGGACTCAGGATGTTCTTGTGCCTATAGGCAGATATTGCCTGGGCCTGGCACTCTCCAGCTGAGGCCTTTGTAGTAGAGTCCCTGCAATGAGGGTCAAGGGTCCTGTAGGCAGGAACACAGAATGGTCCTGCAGAGGTGGACAGATCTCTGGTAGGGGCCCAGAACTACAGTAGAGGACCTGAGGTTGTGGTTAGAGACAAGAAAGGTGGAAATTACGTGTGGTCCTGCTTAGATAGGCAGGTCTCCTGTGTTCAGAGCTGCTCCCACAAGTTCCTCCTATTAATATGATTTGTATTAATTAAATTTATTCATTTATTTCACATTGTGACTTCAGTTTTTCCTCCTTCCTCTCCTCCCATTCCTTCCCTCACCTCCCTTTGCTCTTCTTGTTTCTGTTCGAAAAGGGACAGCCCTCCCATGGATATCAACAAAGTATGGTATATCAAGCTGAGAAAGGACTAAGGTCCTCCACTTTAGATAGGGCTGGGCAGGCCACCCAGTAAGAGGCAGCCAAAGCATTAAGATTAGACCCTTCTGCTTCTGGTAGGAGTCCCACAAGTAAATTAAGCTATGTAACTGTCACTCATATGTCCCTGAATATAGGTTCAGACTCCATGAGATCCTATCAGACAATGTTAGTTATTTCTGTGGGTTTCCTTGGAATTGAAATTCTTAATAACTAGAGGAACACAATATTATTTTTTTATTTTGATATTTCCATTTGAACTATGGCTTATACAATTTAAATTTCTTCATTCAAGAGACCAAATGTCCTCAGATAAAAAGTAACTGTCTTGACAATAATATTTCTGATTTTAGAATTATGTAGAAGCATTATATGCTGAGAACTAACAGTGAAGATGAGACACACTTTTTTTCTTCATCTGTTATGTACTGTAGTCCAAGGAATTATTTTAAATAACAAATTTACAATGGTAGATAAAAATGGATTAGTAAAACTAATGTACAAGAGTGAGACTAGATTTTCAGAATAGTAACATCCTTAAAAAAAAATGATGAGGGCTGAAGAGACTTTATTCTGTGAAATGCTTGGTTTCCAAGTGTATGCACCTGAACTCAAACTATAGCTTAAGTAAAAGAGTCATATATGACAGTTTATGACTATATTCTAAAAATGGAGAAGTAGAGAACTTGTCTCAAAAAAAGTAAACATCTTATAAAAAATGAAACCTAAAGCATCCACATATATTTGTATGACACCTATATACTTTCCCTCCTGCAGTGTTGCTATAGACAGATAAATGAATATACATGTAATTGTAATGATAATAATAGTAATAATAACAATAAAACTGTTATCAATCCTCCCTCTATTAAGTTTTTTCATGTAGGATAATAGTGAAATCTTTAAAACAAATTCAGCAAGAAACATCAAAATTATTCTAGGTATTTTATATGCAAGAAATACATTTTAACACTGAACAAAACAAGTATCTTATTTTAAAATATTTGAAAAAAAAGAATATTATATCCAAAGTATTTTATATTCTGGAGTGTGTTATGTCAATATCTAACAAATCTATTTTATAACCTTTTGAATGTGTGGGAATTATTCACAAATAATGAAACAAATGAGATTACTCTATAAAAAGAGTCAAAAGGGTTCATGAATTTTAGGGAAGCTCAGAATTGTGGATTGACATTCTTGACATTTAGGGACTCATTTTTTTTTCTACTGTCTGGTAATGTAATTATCTTGCTAACATATAGAGTCTAAATGTCTTGTCAGAACTAGCCCTGTAAAATACCCACTGGCAATTTCAGTCTACTTATTTTCTATCCAGCCCAATTTGTTTTTCTTTCCCTTCAGCAATTGATTTAAAAGCTCTAGCCAATTGTAATAAACTGCTTCCTGTGTTTGCACATTGTTACAAGCTATTCTCATTTATAGTAGCTCCCCCTAAAATAACCTATGTTTTCTGGCTCCTGCTTTTGTTTTAATGGGACACTACTTGTCTTTCTTTTTATTTTATTTTGGTCTTTTCATCAGTTTGGGATTGAAACTGAATTAATCCCTCAATTTCTGAGATGAATTTTTTGAGCTTTCCTATCAAGGTAGGCTGTTAATAAAAATAAGTTAGGGAAATTGACAGAAATTATTCCTTTACGTATTTTATAATAAATTATATACCAGGTAATACTGTATTAGTATCCTTATTTGACAGTTTCAAAAAATTAACATTTTATTAATATTTTATAATAATAAAGACTCTACACAAAGAATGTTTATAGCTGGGAAGCTAGCATGGGACTGACTCAGGCCCCACTGAATATGGGTCTCAGCCAGAAGGACTGAGCAGTCTAAGGGAGCTCAGACAGTGGAGCCAGGGTGTATCTCTGGTGCATAAAAGGACCTTGCGACCACATCCCCCATGAAGGGATAACTTCCTTAATCTAGAGACAGGAGAGAAGCCCTAGTCCCTACTTCACATGAACTGTCAGATCTACATGACCCCAACTGGATGGCATTCCCCTACATATGGAATTGGGGTGGGGGGATGGGAGGGGAGGGTGGTTAGAGTGAATGTGAGGAGGCAGAGAGGGTAAAAGGGAGGGAAGGAGGGAGGGAGGGATGGAGGGAAGGAAGGAGGGAGAGGGAACTGGGATTGACATGTAAAATAATAAATTAAAAAAAGAATGTTTACTGTATTTGTTTTTATAACTCATAAATAAATGATTACTTAATACCAAATCAAATAATTATCTTAATGTAGTTATTACAATAAGTAATTAGATCCTTTCTTCCCTTCCCTTTCTCCCTTCTGAACTCTCTCATTCATACCTCTGCCATCCATGCCTTGTTCACTCTCATAATCATCCTATCTTTGTCCTTAATTGTGATTGTGAACTTTAATGAATAAACAACACTTCTAATTACTCCTGGTGTCACTTGTATGTATATAATTTCAGTGATAGCTAGTTACTTTTGGAAAACCAATTAGAAGGTTCATCATTCAGGAAGACATTGCTCAAGCTTTTGGCTTTGCTTAATTCCTTAAAGTTTTTTGTTCATAGGTCAGACCTTATGATATTACTCCTTCTAGGCAAGCATGTCTTTAGCAGTGTGCTTCTTTGGGTCTTATTTAGATAGTCATATTGTTAAGAAATCATGGTGAAAGCTTCTCTGTCACTTCCAGGAGACAATATCAAAGCAGACTTCCTGTTTTTATAACACTTATACTCTTTAGAAACATATTAAAATTATATTTTACCAAGTGATAACTCAGTTTCCCTAATTACACTGATATAAGGAGCACAAAGAAACTCAAATAGATAAGGCAAAAAAAAAAAGAAAGGAAATCTGTACAGATGCCATACTTAAAACGCTAAGCATGCACAACAACAAAACATATATGGAAAGTCAACAGGAAAATTGAAGCTTTTCTAAAGTAGGTCATATCCTTGGGCTATAAACAAAACTTTAAAAATTCAGTGAGATTGAATCTACAATGTTTGTCCTATCTGACCATGATACAATAAAATGTAAAATCAATAACTAACATATTTCTAATAAATATGTGAACTCATGGAGATTAAGCAAATCAGCAATAATTTGTGTTGTGTGTACTAAAATATGTGTCAGTGATGAATTAGCTAATGAAAACAATCAAGAAAGAAGGAAAATTTCCTGGAAATAGTTGAAAATGAAATAATAAACCAGAAAAAACTTTGATAGACATTAAAAACAGTACATTATTGGAAATTTATTGTTCTAAATGTTTAAACTACCTAATACAGCTTAAATGAATGACTTGATGATTCAACTTCAAAATCTGGAAAATAAGAAGCAAACAGAGTTGAAACTCATCAGATGGCAAGAAATAAAATCAAAGCAAAATTTAATGAAATTGAAACAAATAAAACAATACGAAGAATCATATCTAAGAACCGGTTCTTTGAGAAGATAATAATGATTGGACCCTTGGCACAACTAACTTTAGAAAGAGAGGACCCAAATTAACAGAACATGAGATGAAGAAGAAGAAACATCATAACAGAAAACAAAGAAAGTTAGGTTATTATAAAATAATACTTTATAAACCTGTACTCCATTATTTGGACCCCCGAATGGACAGATATGTAGATTCAGCCTAACATTGAAAATTAACTATCCAAGAAAAAGGCAAAAAACCAAACAGACCCATAAAAGTAAGGGTATTGAAATATAGTAAAAAAGCCTTCCAAGTTTTAAAAGGTCCAACACCAAACAGATGGATTCACACAAGAATTCTACCTAAAGACTCAAAGAATATATCAATCATTCATAAACAAAGCAGAAATCTTTTATGAAATCAGTCATTCTAATACCCAAACAAGGTAAAAATAAAAAAAAAATAGAAAAAAGAAAACTGTAAGCCTATATTACCACTGAACAAAGACTGATAGTGATCAATAAAATATTTGCAAACAAAATTCACACACAAATTTAAAAGATTAGCCATCATTATCAATTTGTCTTTTATTCAGATAAGCAGGGATGGTTTAGCATATGAAAATAATCAAATATAATAAACTATATGAATAGACATGAAGACAAATCATATGATCATCTTAATAGATTCACAAAAGGCCTTTGACAAAATCCAACCTGTCTTCATGATAAAAGTGTAGGTAAACTAAGATTAGAGGAAACATATTTAACATAATAAAAAGTTATATACATTCCACACCAGCATCATCCCAAATGATGAAAATCTTGAGGCAATCTCACTGAATTTAGCATCAAGGGAGTATTATCCTTTTCCATATTATATTATATTCCATATTATATTCAAAGCATTTTTGTACAATAAGGCAATAGGAGGAAACCAAATGGATACAAATAGGAAAAGAATATCACAACTCTCTCCATCTGTAGTTGACATAAAATTGTAAATAGATTCCAAAAGTTGTATCAGAAAACTGCTATAAATTGCAAACAATTTCTGTAGCATTGCATGATACAAAGTCAACTTGCAAAAATCAATTGTGTTCATAAAATAATATACAACATAATATTACATAAAATTTAAATCAACCATACCAATTAAATAAATTTATCTAGATTTGAAAGGAACACAACTTTAAAATAAGTACAAAGTTATTTTTATTGTAGTTTAACTTCTTGTTACTTCATTCAGAAGAGAACACTGTCATTTCTCATGAACTCATTTCAGTAGCAAAGCAGAGCCACACTTCACATATCACACTTCACACCCACAATCATGCTCTCAGGTTTGAGTAGGTGCTGAAAATCTAAGATACAGATTTTTTACTTTAACAATTTGGGTATGGGAAGCTATGATTTTCATATATATGAACCATTTATGTCTTTTCTCAATACCCAATAAATAACCAACTAACCAAAAGCATTACCACACCTTATCTTTGCTTCAAAACTTTAATAAATTTTCATATAGTAACTAGTAACTTATCTTAGTATGGTTTTTGAATGTTTTATATAAATCTCTATACATTCCTGACTTCATTGAATTAAAGACTATAATGGTCTGTTTTTGACTTTCTTAGCTACTTTCTTCATAAGAAGTGTACATACAAGGTTGTCTACACAATTTAGTCTCTATTTTAGTTTACATACAGCACCTAGTACAGTTAGGAATTTTTTATGCTGGTTTGAAAATCATTATAAAAAAGGAAGTACATTGAAAATGTAAATATAATACCTGTAACTAATTGTAGTACAAAATAAAACATGTCAAAAGAAAAATTGGACAAGTAGTCAAATAGTAAATTGGACTCTGATTAAGAATGATTGGCTTCTAATTTGTGGCTTTCATACTGCAAGTGTTTGCTTAAATAAATGAAGGCATTAAAATAGAAGAATTTTACAAAATGATTTATATTATGCCTGTGGTTATGAGTAGCAGATACCATTGTCTCTGGAACTGGTTTATAAATACAAACTAGTAAAATATACAATTACTAGCATTGATATAAAGATTTTCATATTTCTGATAGGAGACCAGCATACAAACGACAGAAAACAGAATTTCCTTGTAGGTAAAGATCACCATAAATCACAGTTAATTTGCACTTTAGTGTACTATAAATAAATATTACATGCTGTAGAACACCTATCAAATGGCTAGAACAAAAAATATTAGTACTGGAAATCCTATTTAATTCTTATATTTAAAATGCATATTTAGTATTCATTTAGCTTTCTGACTCTCCTTGTGCCTTCAGAAGTTTCATGAAAAATTTTCTGTTCCTCAATAAAGAAAGTCTACTTTATCCTATCAAAGACTGACTTGGCAGACATAGAACCATCATATGCCTTACTAACCCAAACATGGTTCTTTGTCTTAGACAATCTCATAGGCACAGCATTAGGATTTAAGTAAATAATCCTGTGGCTAGTCATTAGAGACAACATAGTTTTGTTAGGAAAGCTTACTGTGGTATTTCTGATACCTAGTATTCTGATATCTAGTATTTAGCAATTCCAAGTCATCATGATGCTTTAGATTAAGAGTGATAGATTTTCCCGACACATTCTAGATCTTAGAGAAAGAGGGGAGAGGAAGAAAAAAAAGTCCAAAATAAAAGGAAAGTCAAGCAAAAGGTGAAATTATTTCATTTCTTCAAAGCTCTTCGTTATCGTCATGTTTATTACTCACTTCTGGTCATCTTAGGAGAAAACACCCTGTTTGTATGTAACCAAGAATAAACCACACAGGGAAGAGACTGCTTCATCACACTTCTTAGTTGCAGATCTCTTATTTTTATCTGATTATTGTAGTAAGACTATAATGAACTCCTGAATAAATTATAATGTTACTACATAAATATTTTCAAAATCTTTTCCTATGATATCTATCTGTTATGTTATGAATTATCTCTTACCTGCAATAGCGATATAGAAAGTTTGATTGCATAATGAAATTATGCATGTTGAAGTGTCCTGCAGTAACAGAAAATGCTGTAAGGAGAATGTATTTTTTTGCACCTAACTTTTAAAATGTTTATATGGTCAGGTGGATTTCTTAACACATTTGATATCTTAAAGAATATATGATTAAATTTAAACTTTTG
The DNA here is from genome assembly GCF_943737965.1 of Phodopus roborovskii. Lineage (NCBI taxonomy): Eukaryota > Metazoa > Chordata > Mammalia > Rodentia > Cricetidae > Phodopus > Phodopus roborovskii. The sequence continues at coordinate 1,109,602 of NW_026125669.1, read as the reverse complement.
AAATTAAACATGATTGATCATATAATGAAATATAAATATATTTTAAATTTTAGTAAATTCTTTCCTTTCTTTTTCCTAATTTTTAAATCTTTTCTTATTTTACATATCGTTTCCAGTTCCCTCTTCTTTATCCCTCCCTCCCTCCAACTCCCTGCAATGCCATATACCTCCAAAGGGAGGGTGATGCCTTCCAGGAGGGATTAACAAAATCTATCTAGTCATTTAGTGTAATGACTAGGCCCTCCCTCCTGCCTCTAAAGTCGTTTCATGCAACCAGGTTCCACTAAGGAACCCTTAGACTGCTTAAGCCTTCTAACTGAGACACATGATCAGGGGTTCTGAGTCAGTCCAATGCTGGTTTCCCAGCTATCAGTCTGGAGATCCATTAGCTCTCCCTTTTCAGGTCAGCTGTCTCTGTGGGTCTATGTAGCCTGGTCTTGTCGCCATTTTCTTATCATTCCTCCCTCTCTGCATCTGGATTCCAGTTCTTTCCAGTGTTTAGCTGTGTGTCTGCTTCTGTTTCCATCAGCTACTAGATAAAGGCTCTAGGATGATAGATATGTTAGTCATTAATTTTATTATCAGGGAAGAGCATTTAAGTTAGCCTTTCTACTGATGCTCAAATAGTTAGTTGGATCTTCCTTATAGGTCTCTTGACATTTCTCTAGAGTCAGTTTTCTCTAGAAACCTATGATGGTTCCCTCCCTCTTTTTGATCTCTCTCTCTCTCTGTCTCTCTCATCTATTCTCCCTGATTCTTTCTTCCTAGTCCCACATGCTTTTCTCTCCTCCCCTTCTCTTTCTCCTAGCTCCCTCTCCAATCACTGTACCTCCCTACTCCCAATATGCTCAAGAGATCTTTTTCTGTTCCTTTTCTGCGAGGGTCCTCCTTGTATCCTAGTTTCTCTGGCAGTGTGAATTATAGGCTGGTGATCATTTGCTCTTTGTCTAAAATCTATATATGAGTGAGTAGATACAATGTTCCTAATTTTGTGACTGAGTTACCTCATTCAGGATGGTTTCTTCAAGTTCCATCCATTTGCCTGCAAATTTTAAGATTCATTACACCCCCCCCCGATAATAATATTCAATTGTGTAAATGAGACACATCAAGGTCAAGAGCTCTGATCCAAAATATATAACGAGCTCAAGAAACTACTCACCAAAACACCAAAAAACCATATTAAAAAATGGGGTACAGAACTGAAGAGATATTTCTAAATAGAGGAAATCAAAAAGGCTGAAAGACACAGCAGAAGGTTCTCAATATCCTTAGCTATCAGGGAAATGCCAATAAAAACAACTCTGGGATATCATCTTACAACTGCCAGAATGGCTAAAATTAGAAAAACCAATGACATCTTATGCTTGAGAGGATGAGGAAAAAGGAGAACCCTCCTACACTGTTGGTGGGAGTACAAACTTTTACAGCCATTTTGGCGATAAGCATGGCAGTTCCTCAGGAAAATGGGAATCAGTCTACCACAGGACCTGGCAATCCCACTCTTAGGAATATACCCAAATGATTCACATCCATGCAACAAAGACATCTGTTCAACTATGTTTGTAGCAGCATTATTTGTAGTAGCAAGAACCTGGAAGCACCTAGATGTCCCTCAACTGAAGAAGTAATAAAAAAAAAATTTTTTTTTCTTAAGTGTTCTGTCTACTCTGTGTCAGCTTGACTACAGCTAGTCACCTGGGAAGAGGAAAACATAGTTGATATAGGCACTGCACAAGACTGGCCTATAGGTAAGCCTGAGGTACATTTTCTTTGTGGATTATTAATATTGGTGTATCCAGATTACTTTGAGTAAAACCACATCTGGGCTGATGGTCCTGGGTGCTTTTGAAATCAAGCTGAGAAAACATTTTGAGTGAGTCAGTAAGCCCAGTAAATTGCACTCCCCTGTAGTGAGATAGTCCTTCGGTGGCACCGACCATGCCCATTGGGGTGGAGCCATGGGCGGAAGTGACCTGTGGAAGGAGGTAGGAGAAAGAGCCAGGAAAAGCTCTCTTGTTGGCAGGACTCGGACAGGAGAGCATGGGGTGGAATTTCCTGATGTTCATCTGTCTAGGTTGTAAGTTATTTCTCCCTGAATAAACATCTATTCGGCCTTTATAACCTGGTGTCAAAGCGGGATTAGGATTTTTAGGGTACCTGGGATTAACCCAAGCAGCAGACTCTGCTCCCCTCCTCCACCTACCCCAATGGGCAGGGTCCCTTGCCTAACCAGGAGGACTCACCACAGCTTTGGGACGTTTGCCTCTTCCTTATGGCAAAGGAGATCTTTGCCGCCAAAGTGGACCTGAGAAGACACTCACTGCTTCTCATTCTTTGCCCATTTCCACACTGCACTTTGCATTCGTGCAGAGCCACTCAGCACCCATCCTGCTTGTGCGTTTTCCCGCAGTAGTCTTGCGGTCCCAGCAATTCCACAAGTCTACTTTTAACAAATTTTCGCTTGGCATGGTTTGTTAAGAGCTATTCTACAGGGACCGGATCAGAAGGATTGTCTGATGCCTGACAATATTTGGCAGTATACTTCCAGGCAGAACCGGGTTCAGACAGGCCTGGGCAGCTAGGTGCTATTTGGTGGTACACCTCCAGGCGTAACTATCACAAGCTGAGATCTACAACTAAAAGCATCCAAGTTCCAGAACAGCAGAATTACACCTAAGGTAATTGTAACATCCTTTGCAATTTAAGATGATCAATTGTTCTATAACTATCGCAGATAATTTTACAATGCAGGACTTTAGGAATTATTTAACTTCATATATAGAAGGGATTTTAGAAGAAGAAACTTATGACTGGACCAAGATGTACTTTTATTTTTTAATAGCAATGGGTTTCATCATTAACATGATATTCTTAAAGAAATGGTTTGAGATTACAGCAAACAATAAGGAACTTGTACAAACCATAGGAGACTTAGTAACAAGGATTCGAAACATTGAAAATGATAGAATTCAAAGCATAGAAAGTATAGAAAGAAAGGTTCAGAATATTGAAGATGGCGTTGGAGAGCTGACAGGTAGAATACAAACCATGGAACATGAAAATGACCAAATAAAAAACAGAATTTGTTTCATGTCAGATACCTCAATAACCAGAACAGAAACAATGCAATGCATTAACAAGCTAGCAGAAACAGCTTGTTCCTGGTCGGAGGAAGGTACTAATAAGTTTAAAAAACTGGAATATCAGATAGAAAGACTACATGATAGAATCACTTCCATGTCTGAGGATAATGGCAAGCTAGCAGATAGAACATTGTTTCTGGAAGGCAGTTTACATGCCATTCAGATAATATCTAAGGATGAGAAGATTAAAAACATGGAATCATTTGTAGTTGGAGAAAGTAAGAAACTGACTGATGCAATGAAGTTTCTAGAAAGTTATTTGATTCAAGAAGTTCAGACACTCAAAGAAACAATGGTGAATAGATTTCAGGCTTTAGAAGACCTTCAGTCAGATACATCAGAAGAAGAATTACAGGTAACAGGGCATGAAAAATATTTAAAATTTTCCACACCATTTAGGGTCAGGGGAGCTTTCCCTGTATCTATTAATTTAAAACAAGCAACGAAAAAAAAAAAAAAAAACCCAAAAGGTGTCGTTGTATATCAGTGTGAACCAATACATATGAAAGATTTAAAGGTATAAAGGAAGCAGTAGTCTCCTATGGCATGCTCTCACCTTATGTGAAGCAATTAGTAGAATCATGGGCAAGGAATAACAAGGTAACCCCTAAGGATTGGGATCAATTAATATCAGCTCTCCTTGAAAACTCCTCTCAATTAGAATGGAGGGCTTTTATGGAGAGAGGAAGCAAAAGCTCTTGAACTTCAGGGCTTAAGGAAAGGTTATAAAGCTCCCCAAGGTAAAATTCTTGGTGAGGGTCTCTATACTGACCCGTAAACCCAAGCTGCCTATGATGAACATATCTTGTCTCTATCCAGTACAACCGCTTTGAATGCTTGGGATAAGGTTCATGAATTAGGAGAGAGGATAGAACCCTTTACCAAGATAAGGCAAGGACCTATAGAATGCTTTTTTGTCTTTCTAGAAAGATTATCTAGGGCAGTGCAATTAGAGGTAACAGACATAGAAGCTAGGTGAATACTCTTAGAATCATTAGCTTATGAGAATGTGAATTCTCAATGCAAACAGGTGCTTTGGCCTTTAAAAATGTGATCAGCACCCTTGGATGAATGGGTCCTATATACAGAGAACATTGAGTATAATGACAATAAGACTGAAGCATGGGTAGGAGAAGCCATATCTAAAGGTCAGAGAAGACATCAAGATAACAGAGTTCCTTACTATGGAGACTTACAAGCTTGGGTAGGAGAAGTCATCTCCAAAGGTTTGAAGAGATATCAACATGTCAGATGTTATAACTGTGGTAAGATAGAACATCTAAAAAGAAATTGTAGGCAAAGCTTCCCTAGAAATAACACTCCCAGGAATGAATCAAACAGAATGCCTCAGCCTCCTGGGTTATGTAGAAGGTGTGGCAAAGGCAGAAACTGGACAAATGTCTGTAGATCGACAAGAGACAAGCAAGGAAACCCTTTACCATAGCGAAACTCCTTGGGGAGCCTCTCGAAGGCCCCCACATCGCAGGTGGTTCGAACATTCCCAGTCACAGTGGAAGACAATCTCCCACAGGACAATTAGAAAATTCTGAGCCTATTATAGAAACTCATACCGTTCTGGATGACAAACTAGTGACAGAAGTTGAATCAAACATGACAGAAGGAAATAAAAAACGTATATTTTGGCAAACTGCTATAAATATCCATAGGCCTAGATTGATAGTTAAGATGAATAATAGACTGTTTGACGGTCTACTGGACACAGGGATAGATGTTACTATTATATCTAATAAATCTTAGCCTCGAAGATGGTCCCTGCATGAGGTAAATGTTCAATTCTTGGGGATTGGAATCATTTCTCCTGTAAAACAAAGCACGAGATGGATTGAATGTATAGGACCAGAAGGACAGAGAGGAAGGTTGAGACCATATGTGGCTGATGTAGTGGTAAATTTATGGGGTCATGCTCTATTACAGCAAAGGAATACACAGATTAACATTCCTACAGTATTAGATAGGAACCATAAACGGCCTAATGATTGTGCAGAAAATATTATAAAGTACTATACAAGACAGATACCAAATATCCAGGCTATACAAAAACAGAATACAAGTGCTGAACAAATAGAGGGAACAAAAGCCCTACCTTTAAAATAGCTAACAGAGGAACCTGTCTGGGTAGAACAATGGCCTATGAACTCTGAGAAGTTAGAAGCTTTAGAAAGCCTGGTTCAGGAACAGATAAATGCTGGACATATCGAGGAATCAACAAGCCCTTGGAATTATCCTGTATTTGTGATAAAAAAGAAATCTGGTAAATGGAGAATGCTTAAAGACCTGAGCACCATCAATAAATTTATCCAGCCAATGGGCTCTCTACAGACTGGATTGCCCTTGCTTTCTTTGATACCCAAAGAATGGCCTATTATAGTTATTGATTTAAAGGATTGCTTCTTCACTATACCTTTACAAGAACAAGATAAAGAGAAATTTGCCTTCACGGTACTAGTTACAATACTTCTGTACCAGTGAAGAGATATCAGTGGAAGATTTTGCCACAGGGAATGCTAAATAGCCCCACCCTGTGCCAATATTTTGTACAAGAACCATTAGAAATAATTTGTAAACAGTTTCCACAATCCATAATCTATCGTTACATGGATGATATATTGTTAGCTGTCTCTAAAGGAGAAATATAGAAAAAATGTTTGAGAAAATAAAGGAAGTTTTACCTCGCTGGGGATTACAAATTGCACCTGAAAAATACAAAAAGGAGAGTCTATCAACTACTTAGGATATAAAATAGGTCCACAGAAAATTAGACCACAAAAAGTACAGATCAGAAGATATTGCTACCAGACACTTAATGATCTTCAAAAATTACTAGGAGAGATTTCTCAACTGCAAACCATTATTGGAGTAGAAGGGCATGATTTGAAAAACCTGAAAATGGCCCTAAAAGGAGATAAGGACTTCAATAGTCCATGAATACTATCAGCTGAACCTGAGAAGGAAATAGAATCGGTAGAAAAGAGGATACTAGAAGCACATGTGGACCGTGTGGATCCAAACCTAGACTGTATTCTGGTTATATTACTATCTAGAGAATATCCTTCAGGGATTTTGATGCATAGAGAAGATATCATATTAGAATGGATATTCCTACTGCATAAACAGAATAAAAAACTAAAAACATATATAGAAAAGATCTCTGACTTGGTTATAAAAGGTAAATTAAGAATTTGTAAGCTCATAGGAAGGGACCCAGCAGCAATTATAGTACCTTTAAATAATGAGGAAATTTCCTCCTTATGGAAAGATAACGAATATTGTCAGAGAGCTTGCAGTAACATTTTTGGAATGATTAGCAACAACTATCACAAAATTGAGAGAATCAAATTCATAAAGAAAACGATTTGGATCCTTCCATGCATTGCAAGAAAAACACCTATTTCTGGAGTTCATACATTCTACACTGATGCAAACAAATCAGGTAAGGCAGGATATAAATCAGGAAAAATTAGTAAAGTGGTTCAAAGCCCTTACAATTCTATACCAAAGGCAGAATTGTAAGCCATTCTCATGGTACTTATGGATTTTAAAGAACCCCTCAATATAGTTACTGACTATCAATATGCAGAGAGAGTAGTTTTACACATTGAGACTGCAGAATTTATTCCTGACAATACAGAATTAACTTCATTGTTTATAGAGTTTAAAGATACTATCAGAAAGAGGACTCATATATATAACACACATCAGATTGCATACGGGTCTGTCAGGTCCTCTAGCACAAGGCAATGATGAAATTGCCTTGATCATTATTGATAGGAAGTGTGCTATAAGCCTCAGAGTTTCATAAGAAACATCACGTGAACAGCAAAGGTTAAAAAAAGGATTATTCTATCACTTGGGAACAATGCAAGGAAATAGTAAGGAAATGTCCTACTTGCTCATTCTATAACCAAACTCCTTTACCAGCAGGCAGTAACCCTAAAGGTATAAATAGGAATGAAATATGGTAAATGGATGTGTTTCATTTTGCATAATTTGGAAAATTTAAAATATGTACATCACACTATAGATACAATTTCAGGGTTTCAATGGGTTATTGCTCTGAGCTCTGAAAAGGCTGATTCTGTTATCACACACCTATTAGAGGTAATGACCATTATGGGCATACCTGCACAAATAAAAACTGACAATGCTCCAGCATATGTCTCCAGCAAATTGAAACAGTTTTTTGAGTATTATAACATAAAGCACATAACTGGGATACCACACAATCTTACAAGACAAGGAGTGGTTGAGAGATTCAATCATACTTAAGAAGAAAGCTCCATAAACAGGCAGGAGGAACCAAGACACCCAAACACAAATAACATAATGCTTTATTAACATTAAACTTTCTTAATGATGATGAAAAGGGAAAAACAGCTGCAAAAAGACACTGGACAATAGAAAAAAAAACTTCTGAACTAAATTAGCCAGTGTACTTCAAGGATGTACTGACCTCAGAATGGAAAGCAGGATATGTGTTACGTTGGGGAAGGGGTTTTGCATTTGTATCTACAGGAGAAGAAAAAGTATGGATACCATCTAAGTTAATCAAGATCTGAGTTGAACAAGAGAAAAATTCTAATGAAGAGAAATGAGAAGTCATCCAACAAATTAGGTTTCATGTGGTGTGCAGAGACCTCTCAATGGTAGGGGAAGTTTTCTGTTCTTGTTCATACAGGAGAACAGAGAAAACCTATCATCAAACAGCCAAAAGACAGGGAACATGTAGGTGCCTACAGAAGAGAAGACAGACAGCTCTTCAGAAACAATCACTTAAGGAAGCAGAATCTATTATATGGTAAAAAAAAATTAAATTGTAGTAAACTATTTCTATACAGAAATCTATTTCTCTCCACTATCTAATATTCCTGAAGTCCCAATTTATGTAAACCAATGCTGGCTTTGAAGTTGGATTTGGCTTTCCTTCTCTAAATTCAAGCATGTTATTAAGATTAAATTCATGGTTTCTGCCTTAAATCAAGAAGCCAATTGGTGTAAGACAGAAGAAAACAAAATCTGGGGACTCATTTCTTATAAGTAATTTTCTCTCTGAAATACTAATTTTCTCACATTCTTTTTAATGCTTAATGTTGTCTTTCCCTAATACTTCCCTTAAAACTTGAAAATTTTACTTTAATATTGATGTGTAACTTTTCCACAAGGAATAATAATGATTCCTAACAGCAGTCTTTGTACTCTCTGGAAAGAATATGAGGCCCCACATCATCGTTTCCACTTGACTCAACCTGATGCATCTGAATTACAAACATCACCCTAAAACCGGTTTGAAACTGTTTTGCTCGAAACAACTCATGACTAACCAGCTGTAATAGTGGACCTTTTTATTACACCCTGGCCAGAGTTTCAAATACAACTATAGTCAAGAATTTTCTGCCACACACTGACTAGCTACATATGTCACAGCCAGTTCTGTTGAGAAATTTGGTTGCTAAAAATTTTCTTCCTACAGGATACATTGGAGCAATCATTGTCCCATTTCTACAGGAAGTAACCTTAATATAACTATGCCCCCTTTCCTTACCCTTGGAATTTTGGGATAATAGTCATAGTCTTTGGGTTGGTTTTAGTTATTTAGGGTTGGGTATGGAAGATGATGCTCAGGTTTATCTTTTAGACAGTAATAGGGAATGGTTGGGAAAAGTATGGTTTAGATGAGATATAGGTAGATTAGCCTATTTTCTTGTGAATTTGAGTAAGAAGAGATAGTATTTTACAGCTTACATTGTTATGTATTCTTATATGTGGTAAGCTATGTAAAATTAAGTTTATATTTTGTTATAGTGTGTGAAATCTTTCTACTTACGATGTTTTTTGCACATTATTTTTTTACCATATTCTATGTACGTATACTTTTCTTGTATTCAAGACATTGTGTATATTGATACAATTTGGGATATTTATTATGCTGCTCTTTATAGTTCTACCTCTTGTCTTGATATTTCTACTCTACCTCTATTTTAGGGATTTATATGTATGTATATGTATATAGTTATATTGTTTATGTATTTGTTCGTGCTTTACTCAGGGAAGTTTTAATCAGTTTTTTAGCTACGTTCCTGAGTATTACAGATTATCTTCACTCATGTTTCCTGTACCTATGAGATTAGTCAGATATAGATGCTTAATCTTCAATCACTTCATAGACATGCAGAACATGGCATTTAAAGGTTTTAATATTAGTACTCCATTGACATGAGACACTGTTGCTCCTGACAGCACCGTGCACTTTCCCGAAAATATGTTGGACACTGTTGTTGCTCCTGCTGGAGTTCATTCTCGCCTCAGCTAATGGCCTGTTGGGCAAAGAATTGCTCCCACCTTGACCACTGATTTGGACATGCAGTCCTATGTACTTACAGGAGACAAATATAAAAGACAACTGGACCTTGACAAGTCAGGGTAAGACAGACATTCTACTTCCCTTCTGTTGTTGTGGTCTGTCAAGTTCTCTTGGCCTTAGCCAAAACTGGGTGTACCAATGTTGTTATGAGGCTTAGGGTGACTGTCCAGGTGGCTTGCTGTTTCTGTCCTTGCTGTACCTTTTGGAATTTGTCCATCCGCACTTCCTGTCTAGTCTAGTATGATTATTTTCCTTCTCAGTTCTTGATGAGGTTGAAGTTTAAACTATCACAACTATTATTCTCTCTTCTTAGTTAGATATATTAGGTACTAGACTTACGTTTTCCAGCTTAGGACAACTCTATTGTAAACTCTGTTATGCCTTCAACCTAGGACTAGATGTGTAGGTCATTTTGTTCTCGATTTTCCTTTTCTTAGAGCACAGTTGTTTATCACTGTTTTGTATATAGTTTTGTATTAAGCCTAAATCTTTTCTTTAGACTAAAAGGGGAATTGTAATGAGATAGTTCTTCTGTGGCACTGACCACTCCCATTGGGGGGTGGAGCCATGGGCAGAAGTGACCTGTGGAAGGAGGTCGGAGGAAGAGCCAGGAAAAGCTCTCTTGCTGGCGGGACTCGTACAGGAGAGCATTTGGTGGAATTTCCTGGTGTTCATCTGTCTAGGTTGTAAGTTATTTCTCCCTGAATAAAAATCTGTTTGGCCTATTTGTTTATCCTGATCCTTATTTAACCGCAATACACCTCCAAGACACTTCCATCAGGTACTCCTTCAAGGTTCTGCTTTGATTCTTGTCTAATTCCCTGTCTTAGATGCTGGAGAACAACCTAGAATTGTAAGATGAAACTCATTCTTCTCAAGTAGCATGGTTCATCAAAGGAAAAGGAACTCTAAATTGAGCTTTTATCATATATCAAAAACACTTTGGAAAATTCAAATAGATTTAGCAAGAGACAGTTCCTTCCCCTTTCCCTTCCCTCCCTCCCTCCTTTTACACTCTCTGCCCCCTCATATACACCCTGAACTCCCTCCCCTCCTATTCCTCCACCCCAATTCCACATGTAGGGAAATGCCATCCAGGTATGGTCATGTAGATCTTTAAAGTCATTTGAAGTAGGGACTAGGACTACATCCCTTTCTCTATATTAAGACAGTATCCCTCCTTGGGGCATGTGTTCACAAGGTCTATTTGTGCACCAGGGATACATCCTGGCTCTACTGTCTGAGGTCCCTGAGACTGCTCAGTCCTTCTGGCTGAGACCCATATTTAGAGAGGGCTGAGTCAGTCCCATGCTGGATTCCCAGCTATCAGTCTGCAGGCCATTAGCTCCTCCTTGTTCAAGTCAGCTGTCCTTATGAGTTTCTGCAAACTGGTAATTTCCTCTCCCTGTGCATCTGGATTCACGTTCGACTCAGTGTTTAAGGTATGGGTATTTGCTTCTGTTTCCAACAGGTATTAGAAGAGGGCTCCATGGATAAGTTAGTTATTGATCTCATTATCCGGTGAAGGCATTTATGGTAGCCTTTCCATGGTTGCTCAAATTGTTAGTTGGCAGCAGACTTGTAAGTCTCTAGAACTTTCTTTAGGTTCACTTTCCTCTTCAAACTAATATTGCCCCCCTTATATGTTCTCTCTCTGTGTCTATTTCTCTCCCTATCTTCTGTCTTCTATTCCTACCCTGACACAATCTTCCTTGTCACACTTGTTTTCCTCCCTTCCCTCTCTCCTTCTCTCCAGTAACATTCCCCTGTGCTCTGTGGTACTTGTTCCTTCCCGCTTCTTTGAGGAACTTTATATTAATCTCTTAGAATACACCTTGTATTCTAGTTCCTCTGGTAGTGTGAATAATAGGCTGGCGATCCTTTGTTCTGGGTCTAAAATCCATACATGAGAGAGTACATAACATATTCCTTTTTTTTTTTTTTTGGACGGGGGTACCTCATTCATGATGGTTTCTTCAAGTGCCATCCACTTTCCTGTGAAATTCAAGATTCCATTAATTATACTCCATTGTGTAGATGTGCATAATCTTCTTTATCCATTCCTCAATTGAGGGGCATCTAGGTTTCTTCCAAGTTTTTGCTATTACAAATAATGCTGCTATAAATATTGTTGAGTACATGTCTTTGTTCCATGGATGTGGATCATTTGGGTATATGCCTAAGAAAGGGATTGTCATGTCCTCAGTACATTATTTCCCAATTCCCTGTGGACCCGCCATACTGATCTCCAAAATGGCTATATGAGTTTGCACTCCCACCAGCAGTGGAGGACTGTTCCTCTTTTACCACATCCTCTCCAGCATGAACTGTCATTGGTTTTTCTAATTTTAGACTTTCTGGCAAGGGTAAGATGGTATCTCAAAGTTGTTTTGATTTGCATTTCCCTGATAGCTAAGGATGTTGAGCACTTTCTTAAGTGTCTTTCAGCCTTTTTGATTTCCTCTATTGAGAATTCTTTCTTCAGTTTTGGACCCCAGTTTTTAATTGGGTTGTTTGGTGTTTTGTCGAATATTTTCTTGATATCTTTCTATATTTTGGAGATCAGCCCTTTGTTGGATATAGGATTGGTGAAAATCTTTTTACAGTCAGCGTGCTACCTTCTGGTCTTTTCCATGGTCTCCTTTGCCTTACAGAAGCTTCTACGTTTGAAGAGGTCCCATTTATTAATTGTTGCTCTCAGAGTCTGTGCCCCTAGAGTTAGGTTCAGGAAGCAGTCTCCTATAACTATTTGTTCAAGGGTACATCCTCCTTTCTCTTCTAAGAGGTTCAGTGTGGTTGGATTGATATTGAGGTATTTGATCAATTTGGACTTGAGTTTTGTGCATGGCGACAGACATGGGTCTATCTGCAGTCTTCTAATATTCAATGAGCATGAGGACAAAACATACCCGAAATTATGCGATATCTTGAAAGCGGTGTTATAAGGGAATTTTATTGCACTAAGTTCCCATATGAAGAAAACAGAGGATAGTCACATAAAAGAATTAACAGTACAACTGAAAGCCTAAGAACAAAAGAAGCAAACTCACCCTGGAGGAGTAGACACCAGGAAATAATCAACTTGAGGGCTAAAATCAACAAAATAGAAACAAGGAAAACAATAAAAAAATCAGTGTAAGAAAGAGTTGCTTTCTTAAGAAAATCAATGATAGACAAACCTTTATCCAAACTAATAAAAAAGCAGAGAGATAACATGCAAATTAACAATATCAGAAACGTGAAGGGAAACATAACAATGGACACGGAGGAAATCCAGACGATTTTCAGGTCATACTTTGAAAACGTGTGTTCCATAAAAATTGAAAATTCAAAGGAAATGAACAAATTTCTGGATAACTATCACTTACCAAAAGTAAATCAAGAACAGACAAACAACTTAAATAGACCTATTACTAGCAATGAGATAGAAGCACTCATTGAAGGCCTTCCAACCAAAATAAAATCCCAGAGCCAGATGGCTTCAGTGTAGAATTCTAGCAGACATTCAAGGAAGACATAATACCAATACTCCTCAAATTGTTCCACAAAAAAAAAAAAAAAAAAAAAAAAAAAAAAAAAAAACTAAGAAAGCAAACTGCAGCAGAACAATATCCCTGATGAATATCAATGCAAAAATAATCAATAAAATACTGCCAAACCGAATTCAAGAACACATCAGAGAAATCATCCCCCATGACCAGGTAGGCTTCATTCCTAGATTGCAGGGATGGATTAACATATGAAAATCTATCAACATGATCCACCATATAAACAAACAGAAAAAGAAATACCATATGATCATCTCCGTAGATGCTGAAAAAACCTTTGACAAAATGTAACACCCTTTCATGATAAAGGACTTGGAGAGATCAGGGATAACAGGAACATACCTAAACATAATAAGAGCAATATATAGCAAATCAACTGCCAACATCAAAGTGAATAGAGAGAAACTTAAGGTGATTCCTCTAAAATCTGGAACAAGACAAGGCTGCCATTTGGTGCCATAACTCCTCAATATCTTCCTTTAAATTCTAGGTAAAGCCATTAGACAACAAAAGGAGATAAAGGGGATCCAAATTTGTAAGGAAAAAGTGAAACTGTCTCTATTTGCAGATGATATGATAGTTTCCATAAACAACCCAAGAAACTCTACCAGGAAAACTCCTACATCTGGTAAACACCTTCAGAAAAATAGCAGGATACAAGATAAACTCAAAAAAATCCAAAAGCCATACTTTATTCAGACTACAAGGAGGCAGAGAAAGGAATCAGAGAAACATCACCGTTTACAATAACCACAAGCAACATAAAGTATCTTGAAGTAATGCTTAGCAAACAAGTGAAAGACTTATATAATAAGAACTCTGTGGCTGTAAAGAAAGAAATTAAAGAAGATACCAGAAAATGGAAAGATCTCCCATGCTCTTGCACAGGTAGGATAAACATAGTAAAAATGGCAATCTTGCCAATAGCAATCTACAGATTCAATGCAATCTCCATTAAAATCAGAGCACAATTCTTCACTGACCTTGAAAGGATAATAATCAAATTTATATGGAAAAACAAAAGACCCAGGATAGCCAAAACAACCCTGTACAATAAAAGGACTTCAAGAGGCATCACCATTCCTGAATTTAAGCTCTACTATAGAGCTATAGTTCTGAAAATAGCCTGGTATTGGCACAAAACATAGATAGGTAGACCAATGGAATCCAATTGAAAATCTTGATATTAACCCACACACCTATGAACACCTGATTTTCGACAAAACAGCTAAAAGAATACAATGGGGTGAGGACAGCATCTTCAACAAATGGTGCTGGTACAATTAAAGAACATTCCTATTGGATACACTTCAGCTTTTGTTTTGCCCACATCCATCATCAAGGTTCTGGCCTTTGCTTTTGGAACTGGTAACTTTGGTACATACTCACTGTGTCTTTCTGCTCAAAAATACTCTGAGTTATATTTGAATTCCATGTTTAAGAGAGCAAGAGCAGGAAGAACCGGTTAGAGCCATCCTCTTTTGGAATGGATGGTTACTTCTGTTCTGACAAGTTTGCAACAATTGAGATAACATTTTCTGTCTTATTTCCCTCCACAAGTGATTTGTTTTCTCTGGGTGCCATTGATGATCATTTCCCTTTCCAGCAAGCATCACAATTGAGAAGTCGGCATGGAAAAAAGCACCAAGGCTTAGACAATGTTGAGAATAAAGAAGTATTTTATGTACAGCATGGACCACAATGGTCAGGGCCCTTGGAGGCTCAGGCCTGCTTCACACAGGATACAGTATGATGATATATTGACATATTTATGATTTAATAAAGTCACTGGAGATGCAAAGCTAGCCACAGCCATAAAGTCATGCAATGGTGATACACACCTTTAATTCCACCATCTGCACTAGTCAGGTATTGGTGGTACGTTCAGATGATCCTGAAAAACAATTTGGGCTTATTGTCAAATCCTGCAAGATGTAACTGTATTATATTTGTCCAGTCCTTGTATAATGAAAAAGTGCAGGCTTCTCTCAAGTTCTGGCTAAAGTAGTCTGTGGGGCTTAATCATCTCAGTGAGCCTCCTCAAAATTGTTTTGAGTATTTGTAGTCCAAAATCTATCTTTAGTTGGTGTTTTTCAGTTTATCAGTGTTATCATAGGTATGGTCTTGTCCTTGTGTTTTTTTTTTTTTTTTATTTTTTTCCCAAGGAAGATTTAAGATGAAGATCAAAGAAACATGCTGAAAGGACTTTCTTGTCCTCAGTGTGGCTGGAGTATAAATTTCTGAGACTTAATGCTGAATGTCTCACTCCTTATTTATTTATCTCTCCAGAGCTGGGATTAAAGGCATGGGTTCCCAAGTGCTGAGATCACATTTGTAAGAGATATTTCTCTGTAGGACTGTATCAATTTTTCAAAGCCAAATGCTAAGAGAGATCCATCTATTCATTTTCTGAGTCCTGGGATTAAAGTTTTGTGCCTCCACTGCCTAGCTGTATGGGTAGCTAATATGGCTGCTAGGATTAAAGGTGTGCATCTCCATTGCCTGACTTCTAAGGCTTATTGCATTATGAACCCCCAGGCATGCTTTCATAAATCATGAATAATTTATTATCACAACACAGAGAGTCATTTGAAGTCTGGTTGTTCAGAATCCAAAGCATAGAGTCATGTGACCAACCACTGCTAGTCTACAGGTTGAAGTAAGGTTCCACAATGATGACCATGTGAGTTATGCATTTCCAATGGATAATGAAGTCTTGAAGCTTGGCAGGATACCTATGATAGATATGTATGTATGTATGTATGTATGTATACACACACACACACACACACACACACACACACACACACACACACACACAGGATTATAATTGAAGTATTCGGCATACAATCATAGGACATGAGTTGAGATTTCCAAGACACATATGAAAATCCCCCAAGGGCAGTGAGTGCCTGTAAACCCTATGCTGAAGAGAAATTTTTCCTCTCATTTTCCTAAAATCACATTTTATACTTTAAATATGTCGACAAGCTTGAAGACTTAGCAAAATCTAAAGAATTTGATGCAGTTTCTTTTTGCCCCTATTTTTCCCATTGGTCCAGATATATGATGGATTCTTATTGTTTGATGGCTAAAAGTTACAGATGGATATTATATCAATCACTGTCATTTTTTAGATTTTTTGGGAAATAACTGTATATGAAAGTAATTAACACCACATTCACTTTTCTTATTATAGTAATTTGTGTTTCTTTCTCTCCTTTATATGTTTTATATTTACTTTCACAGGTGTGTGTGTGTGTGTGTGTATGTGTGTGTGTGTGTGTGTGTGTGTGTGTGTGTGTACCTGCAGAAGTGAGGAGAGGGTTTGGGATCCATGAGAGATGTATTTGAACTGCCTGGTGTGGATCTTGAACTCTAAACTCAGTTTTCCATCAGCGAATATCAGGGTCTACTAATTGCTGGGCCGTCCCTTCAGACTCTCCCATATGTTTCTTGCATTAAACTTTTAACATTAACATTTCACTATAACAGAGAATATGTAGGATACAGAAATAGAAAGAAAATAATGAGTGCCACACATAAATATTTGAAGCGTAAGACTGGAATATTTTACCCTTTTATATTTTATAATACATACCTTCACTAAAATATGTACATATAACATTTTAGAGCTTGCAATGTGTCAGAGGTGAGGATTGTTGACATACTAGTCTATACATTTTGTAGGAAATTATTTCTTAGTAAATTAAGACTAATCTGTAAGACACTCCATTCTATCTGGAAGCATAAAAAATCAGATTCTGAGACATGTACCATATAATCATATTTTTTTTACAAGAAATGATTTTGTAATACATAGATTCTACATAGCATGAAACATGCTATTTCTTTATCTGAGTTTGAAAAGAGCAATTTCATGATGAAAAGTTATACAATCTTTAAACCTCTTGAAAACACACTTAATATAACATCCAAGCTATTTTCAAGAAATTGTAGTTTTTTTCCATTCTAGAGAGTTAAACTACTCAAATATTCTCTTCATAAAAATGGAAGGGAAGCAATATTGGCTTCACCTGTCACTGCAAACCATCATTCTATTTTGTGATGGTTCTGCCAGACTTTTGAGTCTTCTTTTAATTTCAGTTAAAGGCTCTGCATGATTTATTCCATTGTAGAATTGTGTATACATGGATGACTGACTGATTGACAGAGAGACATAAATTCAACAATTATAATATACTGATATTAACTACCAGAAGCCATTGCTTTAATAAATGCTTTCTTTCTAGCTCCCTTTATTATTTTATTTTCCTTTTATGATTTATATGTTTTTAAAATAACTTGCTATACTTTTAAATATAGTGATTTGAAAAACCCACTCTCTATTGAATGTTATTAATTATGCTTATTTATCACAAAATTCATGATATTATTCCAACTCATTTGAAGTACAATTGCATGGGATTGTGGATTTATTATCCTCATAATGCAGATATTTCATCAATATATTCTCTCACTTAGACCAAATTTGTTGTTATTAGAGTACGTATTTGGTTAATGGAATATGTACTTTTCAATAATGACTTGTACACAATTCTTGTAATAAAGTACCTAAAACATTCATTATGTGCAACTGTTATTATTTCTCATGGACTTATTGCATACTACTGAAAATTTTGTATTTCAATTCTCAACCCATTGAAAGCTGAAAGAATACAGTGACTATAATTTTCTGTAGTATTTTCTAGCTATAAGATCAACAATATCTTTTGATTAAGTAATATCCAAGCATTTGGAATATACCACTTATGTCATAGATTATTATAAAAACGAGTATGCATACTTATAAGCAAATATTTATGAACATATATATTTACACACACCATATATATGCATATATTACACACCATATATATGTGTATATATATATATATATATATATATATTTATATATATATATTCTTTTGGAAAAATCTTATGTAGTATAAAATTTCTCATTATGGTGTGTTTGAATGACAGACAAAAAGTGTTAAGTACTTTAACAGAATGTTGATAGTGTTCTATTATTTTGTGAGCCTGTGTGCAAAATTTCTTGCCCCTATGTTGCTCATAATTTCAAAATGGAGAGAGCTGTGTGAGTACTTTTGCCTGGACAGCCCTGTGAAACTGAAGTGGGGTACTTAGTTTTCATTAGTCTAATCACTAAGGTGTACAATTTCTAAAAACAGTACTTATCAATCACTTCATATTTTGATAATTCTATATTTAATTACATAACTTAGATTTTTTAGTTAGGATGTTTATCCTTTGTGTGCTCATTTTTTAAATAAAAATAGTAACTTCCTCATATGCATATGCAAACTTATGGATAAAAACAATCAATGAAACAACACAATTCACAATAGCTTAAACATGTCATGGAATAGTACCTTGAAAAAAAAATCCAACATAGGAATTGAAAGACTTATACTATGATAATTTTAAAAGAACTAAGAAAGAAAATGAAGAAGATACCATATCATGAAAAACCCTCCTGTGCTCATTATCTGGTTGGATTAATATTGTGACCATGGACACCCTCATTCTACCAAAAGAAATTTACAGATTCAACACAGTCACTAAAAGTGAAAAAAATAATATCGAAATTCATATAAAACTACAAAATACCCAGGCCATCCCAAATAATCCTCAAGATAAAAATACAGTGGGAAATATAGCTATCCAATTTTTAAGTTATATTAAGGAGCTTTGGTATTAATAACAACATGGTATGTGTATAAAAACAGGCTAATTGCCCAAGTAATATAATTACTGTCTACATTTAATTTAATTTGCCTATAGCCTTTTGATTTTTGACAAAGAGGCCAACAATGCACAATGTAAAAAACACATTATCTTTAACAAATTATTCTGGTGAAATTGTATGGCTATATGTAGAAGAATGAGAGTAAATAATTATCTCTCACTCTTCATAAATCTCATCTACAAATGGATTAATGACCTCAGCATGATACCAGATATGCTATGACTGAAGAAAAAGGAACAAAAATGTGCAAATTCATTGACAAAGGATTTTGGGCATTATAAGATATAATAAGTGGGGCAGCATGAAATTAAAATCTTCTGAGAAGCAGAGGACACAGTGAAATGTAAGCCTATATAATGTGAAACTTTACTAGCTATACAATTGACATAATGTCAGTGTTCAGAATATACAGAGATCTCAAAATTGCTACAATGTGTTTTCTCAGTATACTTAGTTTAGAGTGAGGTATAGCTCTTTGTTCCTCTAGTCTACCTGTCATTCTAGAAACAAAAAGCACATTGAAGACAATTTTTTCTTTAATGATACATCTTGAAACCAGTTTCTAAATGATTGTTTGCATAAGCCTGATTCTGGTCTCTGCATAGATATTACTGTCCTGTGTGTTGATTTTATGCCACAGCACACAATTTAAATACTGAACACACTTCTAGTTAACTTTTTTATAATTATTTGCTAAAGTGGATAATTTACTTTTGCTAGTAAAAATCTTGGAATCCATTTGATATGCATGTAAAAGTCTGGAAAGTCTTTGTTCATGATATGTCGCTAAAGTTGTAGGTCAAGAAATTTTGTAGATCACGGGCATTCTCAAGCTATGAATATCATATATTTCTATTTTACCATTATGTTGAAATTTATCTCAAAACTTTTTATAGCTGTTATGTCTAATATATATTTTATTACAATGATCTATTACCTAGTTATTTCATGTCTATGGACAGTGATGTAAAACATAATTTTTAATGAAATATTATATTAATTTTTATTGTCAGTGTCATGTAAAATATAATAGTGGAAAATATCAACTCTTCATTTTCTGATCACTTGCAATTCTTTATATTAGTTTTGACCACATTTGATTTAATGGTACTATTCAGAATTTTTTGTGAGTGCAATCTAAAAATATTGAAAATAACAAGACCTGATATTTTATAAAGAAGCCAGAAATATATACTGGCAAAAAAGACAGCATTTATAACAAATGGTGATGGCCAAACTGGTCATTTTCATTTAGGAGAATGAAAATAGATACATTCTTATCACCCTACATAAAACTCACCCTAAACCCACATAGAATGTGTTAGAAGAGAAATTGAGGAATAGCCCTGAAGTTACTGGCACAAAAGATGAGTTTCTGAACAGAACATTGTCAGCAGAGGCATTAGGATAAACAATTGATATGTGATACTTCACAAAAATGAAAATTTTCTATAAGATAATTGACACCAATAATCAGACATAATAGCAGCCTACAGACTGTGAAAAGATTTTAAGCAATCCAGTAGAGGATTAATATCCAAAATATATAAAGAACTCAAGAAACAATATATCAGAAAACAGGTAATTAAATTAAAGAATTGGGTATAAATCTAAATGGAGATTTCCCAATAAAGGAAATTCAAATGACTGAGAAATGCTTTTAAAAAGTCATCCACAAGCTTAGCCATCAGGTAAATGCAAATCTCTCTTGAGATTCCATCTTAAACCTGTCAGAATGGATAAGATCAAATCCACAATTGACAGCACATGCTGGTAAGGATGAGTAGCAAAGGGAACACTCCTCCAGTGTTGTTGAGAGTGTAAACTTGTACAGTAATTATGGAAGTAAATATGGAAGTTACTCAGAAAATTGGAAATTGTTCAACCTCACGATCCAGCTATATCACTCTGAGTATTTATCCAAAGGATGCTCCATTCTACCACAAGAACACTTGCTGAACAACTTTTATTCATAATAGCCAGAAGCTGGAAAAAATCTAAACATTTATCAACAGATGATCAGATAAAGAAAATTTGCTGCATTTGCTCAACAAAATATTACTGAATTCAATAAACTACATCATAAAATTTGCAGGGAAATGGATAGAACAAGAAAAAAAATCATTCTGATTGATGTCACCCAAACACAGAAAGATATATATGATATGCATTTGCTTGTAAATATGTATTAGCTATAAATAAATGATAACAAAGTTACAATCCATAGACCAAGAATGGTTAAAGAGAGGAGTTGAGGGGTGGAGGCAAATGGACCTCCTTGGGAGGGGAAAATAGATTTTATGAGCAGACTAGAGGCAGGTGGAGATGGAAGCGGGATAAGAAAAAACAGGTGTGCAGGGAGATTGGGTGAAGAGAGAGATTGTGGGAAAAGAAGCTGAAATTGGGAGGCATTTGAATATGGTGAGGAAGTCCAATTCAGTGGAAACTTCCTGGAGTGCATGAAGATGAAGCAATCTTATGAAGATTGCTAGTATTCGGGAATAGAACCCCACCTATACATTTATTTTCACCAGAAAAGGCTTCTAGTATCTGCATTGGATTGCATTCAATTGAATTGTTGGCCAAGGCACTCCAACAATCTAGACTGATGCTAAAACAAATGGTTATTCTTTGCAACCTCTTGCTGGAGCTCCATTGAGAAGGACAACATTCATACAACTCATTGAAAACAAGATGTCTAAATTGTACCCTCCCACCTATGTACAGGAAGCTACTCCACAGGTAACTGAAAGAAACCTGGACAAGAACTCAGCTACAAAACTTTTGACCTACAATCTGTGCTACCTCTAAAATATAGCATGGCAATTTTGGCATAGAGCTTGTGGGAGCAGCAAACCAATGTCTGATTTGACTTAATGTCCACTCCACTAGAAGGAACCAGTATCCAACACTGGTGGGATAAATAAGAACCAGAGACACGATATCCTAGAGACCATATTCAGTCATCATTAGAGAGACTTCCTCAGGCAGGAGATGAAACAGTTGCAGAGAAATAGACATTATGTGGAGAGAGGGTCTAAATGGGATGTCTCCATCAAATGCCCCTCCCACACCAAGAGCTTAGGAAATCCCATTGAACGAGATGCTGAAAGATCATGAGAGCTTGAGGACATGAAGGACACTTGAAGAACAAGGCCCTGGGTGTATGATCTCACAGAGCCTGAAGCAGCAAGCACAAACCTACATCATTCTGCACTAAATCCTTAGTAAGTAGCACCCTTCTATTGAATCTTCATCATCTCCTGTCTCCAGGTTATATCCCTATGTGAGTTCTTATCCCAGGTTCCTTCAGTGATTTACTGCAATGTGGAAGTATGAGCCCAGTAAACACTTTCCTTCCCAGCTTGCTCTTGGTCATAGTGTTGCATTTCATCTTTGGAAACCATAACTAAGACAGTACCCTTCAGCAAATAAATTTTTTTCTGATTATTGGGTAAATGGTTTCAAGTAAATAATGCATATCATATAAACTTGTAATCTAATATTTAAGTAGCAAACAGGTCCCTTCGTCAGAGATTTCAATAAGGAAGGCATGAGTTTCTAAGAGGAAAATCGGCATTACAACTTTCATCCAGGAAGGAAACCAGAACCATTCATTTTCCACACTGCTTGCAATGGCCTTCCCTCAGGAGCATTGCATGTGCACTTCTGTTTGCAAACACCTGCAAAAGTATAGATTTGGAAAGTTTGTGGAAAACGATAAAAACAATGAGATAAGATAAATTGAAGAACTTCACTTTCTTTGAATAAGTGTTCTCGGTGGAACTCGATTGAAGTTGGTTCATCTGCTCTCTTCTGAAAAAACATACTACTGAAAACTAAAAATTTTTATTCAATGAAAATGAGGGTATAGTACTTGGAAAATTTAAAATTAATTATTAAGATTATAAATCAACTTCTCTTTCTTATGTATCGGGTTTTCCCCTTAACCCAGATCCTTTTCCTCTACTATATAATTAAAAAAAGCATTTTTCCCTATAAAACCAAAGCTCTTTTGTAATATCAAAGTCTTATAATTCAAAGAAACACTACTCAGTCCTTTTTACAATTACCTTAATGGATTCTGAAAGGGAAATCAGACTTTTTCTTCTTTTTCTTCATCAGAAAATTATGGTTTATTTGTCAGCACCTCGAAGCAAATCTTATTTAATCCATGAAGTCTTTTCTTCTCATTTATTTAATTTCATTTCCTTTCCATTTCATTTTTAATTTTAGACCACCATTCAACTTAAATTACTATGATCTTGTTGTCCCTTGACAAAAATCTAGCACATATCTGACAATATTTTAACTTTTGTCTGTTGGGAAGCTGTCGATCTTAAATATGAATCTCACATAGTAGTCTATAGATCAAAGTTTATAAAGTTCCTATTTGTGTAATGCATGTCCCTAGAATCCAGATTAGTTTCTTTTAAAATTTACTTTTTATATTATTTGTATATTCATGTATGTTTGATTGAATTTATAGAATTGTGAATAAAGACATCTGTGTAGTTCAAAGAGACTTCAACACATCCAGGGCATTGATCACTTCCAGAGCATCAATTACCTCCAGCTGGAGTTATTGGGTGTTGTGAACCACTGGAAGTAGGTATTAAAAACTGAACTTGGGTGTTCTGGAAAAAAAAAAAAAAAAACAAGCACCATGTGTTTTTAACCACCAAGAAATCTAGTTCCAGTCCTAATTTATCTTTTGAGGAAAGTACAGTACATGATTTTAATTGTTAAACAGTGCATAATAAGAAATTACCTAATTAGCAATGCTAAATTTAAGGCAATTTAAGTAAAATATCATCACAAAACATAGAAAGAAATTTCATTTTTACTACAACATTTACTCTATATTTCTAATAGTTATTTCATTTAACCTTTAGGAAAATTACAAAACCTCACACCAAACAGGAATACTTCTCACAAGTTTTGTTAGAGTAAAATAATATTTTAAGTTAGATTTTTGAATGTATAATAATTTTTCTTGTTTTCCAATACAAATGAATTATATTAGGAAAATCTAGGTATATCTACATTGTTTCTTCCCCTGATGATTTTTATTAATTAATTTTTTTTCAGCCCAATCACACTTTCTACTCCTTCCCTTCTTTTGTTTCAGGTCACTTCCGCCAACTGCATCATCCCATCCTCTCCTCATTACTTCCCCACAGAAATGCATAGGTCCCCCATGTGCACCAACCATCAAGCTACAATGAGACCAGGTACCTTCTCTCATCCCAAGGCTGGAGGAGGCAACCCAGGAGGAGGGAAGGATCCCAAGGACATGGAACAGAGTCAAGGACAAGTTCTCATCTCACCTTTAAGAGTCTCACAAGAAGACCAAGCTGCACAGCTACAACAAATGTGCAGTGGGCCTAGGTCAGTCCTTTGCAAACTCTCTGTTTGGCGGTTAAGTTTAGCCTCTGTGAGCACCTATGAGCTAATGAGATCTTTTTTCTATTTCTCAATTTAGTGCGGTAAAATAGTTGAAACACAGGTGTGTCTGTAAAGTGTCATTATTATTATTATTATTATTATTATTATTATTATTATTATTATTATTTAAATTGTTTAAAAGAATCCCAAGTTCTCATTTTGGTACATAATGACTTTTGCATTTTCCTTTTGAGAATGTGTAATGAGTAGGGTTTTTCCGCCCACCGCCTGGTATTGTCCTGCCACCACGCCAGCCCCAAATAATACACAGAGACTCTGTATTTGATACAATACTGTTGGCCCGGTTACTTGTTTCTTATCGGCTAGCTCTGCCTTTAATTATTAACCCATTTCTGCTGATCTATGTATTTCTCTTACCAGGGAGCCGGCGGCATACTGCTTTCTTCAGACTCTCCATCTTGACTCCTCCTTAGTACTTCCTATTTCCTCCTTGTCTCCTAGTCCCTCCTATCTTCCTTTCCTATTGGCCAACAGTGCTTTATTATTAACCAGTATGAGAAACATATACAGAATGACATCTCCCATCATCTCCTCTTTTCTGTCTAAATAAAAAGAAGGGTTTTAACCTTAACATAGCAAAATATATCACATAACAGTTATCAAATAAGAATCACAGTTAACACTATTTAGTCCATTAACATTTAGCAAGATTTGAAGAAAATATTCCATCGTCTATCATATCTTTGTGTGTCTAAAGTCTAAGTAACTTATCTTTAATACTAAGGAAAACTGTAACCATAACTCTCTGTCTTCAACTCCTTCAAAGACCACAGAAGGATAATATATAAACTCTAGAAATGACAGAGACAACTCACTGCCTGGTCACCTGAAGTTCTTTTGTAATCTTCCATCTTCAGCCCATAGGCCATAGTGTGTCTGGCAGACTCTTCAGCAAAGCAGGAGACTTTAAACTGTCTTCTTGTATTGGCAGTTTGTCCGTCACTTTTCCCTGTGTCCTGCAGACTGTCTGGCAGACTCTTCCATGAAGCAGGAACTCTGTAGCAATGTCCATCTTGAATCAGCAGTCACTTTTCTGTGGATCCTGCATGTCCAGTTTATACATCATAAAGTCAAACAGTCCAGACAAGAGTAGTATCTTGTCCACTTGGCTATTCTTGCCATATTGAAAGCAAACTTCATAAAACATTTCTTCGATGTCCATCTTCCATCTTCCTTTCTGGTGCAGGTGGTATTGCCAAGAGCAATTATGTCTCACTATCACGAAAACCCTAAACCATTTTAAATGCCATATTCTGTAGGTCTTTGAAAGGTTTGAAGAATGCCTATCTATCTCAAATACATCTCTGTGTATCTTGAAAAACCTAACTAACTTAACTCTAAACTTTGACTATCATAGATAATTATCTATTATCTGTCCTACATCATACATTACATTTCTAAATGAGCTATATAAACATAATACCTAAACAAAAGGAGAATATACACTCACAAAATTGACCTTAAATTTGAATCAATAAATGAAAATCTGTTCCAAAACAAAGTATTCATATCTATACCATAATTTCCTTTTTACCTTTAAAAAGAATTGGCTGTGATCATTAACCATTTAAAACCAACCCCATTTAAATGAAAACAAACATTTATAAACAATATTTGGGAATTTGGGTGTCGTTCTTTCCAAACTACTTCCTGCTGATAGGGGGCACTGTCATGGGGATCCTAAGAACATGCAGATATCCTGGCTGTAGTTTGCAAGGCTGCCTTGTTTAAGCTGTTTTGAATGTTGGATCACCAGGAACTCTGTTTCAGTGGGTCTGGCTTGATCAAACCACATTAGTCTGGAAGGAATCCACAGTTTTTCATTTTCTGTAGAAACAAAAATAGAAATCCTTTTCCCCAGTAACTTGTCCTTAGACATAAATTTTGAAGTCAAAGCATTTTTAAAATATATAATTTGAATTAATCCAGCAGCATTTCTTTTATCAGTTGTTATTTCCTCAGCAGTCAAACAATTTAAAGACAACAGAATAGTGTATAGTATCCACAGTTTTTCTGTGCTTTCCATCTTTACCTGGCTTTTTTATTACTCTGGTTTTTTGTTTGTTTGTTTTTGTTTTTTGGGTTTTTTTTTTTTTTTGAGACAGGGTTTCTTTGTGTAATTTTTATCTGTCCTAGAATTCCCTCTACATACCCAGTTTACTTTGCAATCACAGAGATCTCCTTACCTCTGTCTCTCAAGTGCTCAAAGGCATGTGCCACCACACCCAGCTAGCCTCTGTCTTTAAAACCATTTTATTTCTTTTTCTCTCCAAGCCTACACATATTTTAAAACACACTGTAATCCTTTAGTGCTTTTTCTTAATGTGAATCTGTGTTTACTGTAAATCTTTATCTTTTTCTGGCCACGAGTCTTTATCTGGTAAACAACAACTTTGCTAAAGTGAAAGTCATACTTGTTTCTGCCACGGTTTATCAAAGATGGCAGCAGCTACTTTTACTGCCATCAGTGAGAGCTGTGCTCACCGCCTTGGTCTATGCTGCACCCAACAGCATGCTGCCGGCTTGGAAATGTGGTCACTGCCATTGCTAGCTCTCATACACACCAATAAATTGTTAGCAGTGTTTCTTAAAAGCCATACAGTTTTTTTGCCACTTATGCTAAGTCAGGAAATTTCCCTTAAAGGAGCCGCACAAATATCTGCTTGTCTCTCGCAAAGCAGAGTTCAACTGAGAAAAATGCTGCTACCAAGAAACGTTGCTTGTCTCTGTTCTTTTGTTTCTAAAACCCTTTTTTAAGCTTTTGTTGAATTTTAAGTGGAAGTTCTTATTAACCACATGGGCACCATTTGTAATGAGTAAGGTTTTTCCGCCTGCCGCCTGGTATTGTCCTGCCACTGCGCCAGCCCCAAATAATACACAAAGACTCTGTATTTGATAAAATGATGTTGGCCCGGTTACTTGTTTCTTATCGGCTAGCTCTGCCTTAATTATTAACCCATTTCTGCTGATCTATGAATTTCTCTTACCGGGGAGCCTGCGGCATACTGCTTTCTCCAGACTCTCCATCTTGGCTCCTCCTTACTACTTCCTATTTCCTCCTTGTCTCCTAGTCCCTCTTATCTTCCTTTCCTATTGGCCAACAGTGCTTTATTATTAACCAGTATGAGAAACATATATACATAATGGCATCCCATCAAGGATGTAATATCAGTTGAACCAATGAATAAAATGTTTAAATTTATTACATATTCAGTCCACCTTTGCCTACTGGATAATTCATTGTCATGACACGTTAATATGCCCATGCTTGGCTTGAAGAAGTGTCAATCATGCATTCATCAATCACGATCAATTCAGCAACATCCTCCTCATCAACTCAGTTATCTTTCAATCCTTTTAATTCACTACACCTTCTTAAATAATGTAACTTTAAAATAACTTCAATCATCCTGTGAACTTCCAGTGTCCTTTCATCATGTCTCAAGAGGACTCTTCTTTTCCTCCATGAAATCACTAGGCACTACTTTGGATCTTGCTCCTCTTGTTCAGCAAGTTGTCTGGACATACTTGAGTTATTTATGTAAATTGCTTGTATTTTTCCTGTTTAAAACAATGCTCTGGATACCAGATTACTTGAGATGTAATTAAGGCTGTGTGACAAGTATGCAGTGTGAGTAGGCCAGTTTTGTTATTAGATTTTAATGTATAACAAGCAAATTATAACAGACCACCAATAAGGTTATTTCAGTTGAATTTTTGTTATTATCTATTAGGATGATAATTACGTTTGTATTTTAGACATTTTCATGATTCATTTGTTTGTGTTCTACCATCTTATTATCTTCCAGATTAATGTTTCACAGACATGATACATATCTTAGCCAATATTATTCTCTTAACCAAACAGTTTGCAATCCATTCATTCTCCTTTCAGAATGCCCCATATGAGAGACAAAAACTTAGGGAGTAGCATCTTTTAGCTCTCTGTTGAAATTTGGAGAAGGACAAAATAATATGTTACCTAACTCTAAAGAACTATACTAAAGATTATTAATAGTATTTAAAATATTATAATATAAACATGATACTGTATCTATTTGAACAAAAGATTCAATGCCTTTATTTATTGCGAAAACTGAAACATGGCACCTGACTGCAAATTAAATGTTGCATTACCCTGACTTGGATATAAATGTCAAATCAAGGAAGTCAATGTCAATGAGGCTTTTTGTTTCCTTTCTGGCCTTTGTGGATGGGTCATTAAACTGCCAGACAACTGCTTGTCATCAACAGGGCCAGAAGTGACTGATAAATAAAGAAAATTCTTATAATTTATGTGTAAAGGGTTTGTGTTAGTGAATGAGAGTATTGAAGCTCCACAGAGATTTATTTTGTCTCCCAGAAATGTGTATACATCCACTTGGTTGAGATCAGGTATATAATCTCACCTATGTACAAAATGATAGACATAGTGATGAACTGACAACATTGTTTAAAAAAAATAAATGCTGAATAAAATCCCTGGGATCAACTTTCAAATTGCCAAAGCTGCCCAGGCCCCATGAAAAGATAATAAGGAAATTCTAAGATCATAAATCTTAATGAATTAAAAAAAAACATTATAGTAAGAGAAGGGAGGAGAGAGGGAGAAAGACAGAGAGTAATATTAAACAATGATAAGAAGATTGTGAATCAAGTTCAGAAAACTTCAATGAATTCGTGAATCTGATTGGGATAGGTATCCATCCATGTTAACAGTGAGAAACCAAGCAAATTTGTTTTTTATGTTTATACCTGTCAAAAATATTTTTAAAAGTTCTTATATATCTTAATGCTATTTCCAAAACTTGGAAAAAAAAGAATTATTGTTTCCATAATTGAAAATAACCATGTATAATTGGCTGAATTAAGATGTAGCAATATATGGGTGCTAGGAACCAAAGTCTAGACTCATCAAAAAGTCATTATTTCCATTAGCTGTTAAGTGATCTTTCTAGATGGCATGCCAATATTATTGTGGCTAAAACTCATCCATAATTACACATAATGCTGATAATATCTTCATTATTGTTTATTGGCTGTGACAATTGCTCAAACAGTATCTGCTTTGATAATCTCCAGGATTCCTGAAGAGGTATTTTGTAGAATGTCCCTAAGTTGGGAACTCCTGCCATTTTGTTCAGATTAGACTGGAGTATAGTGAATGTGAGAAAGAACCAGAGAAAAAGACATCTTCACATCATTCTATTGAGATAGTTTAATATACTATCAACAGACCCATCACTGTTGTAGCAAACTTTAATAACCTGGTTGAGATAGTTCTTAAGACTTTTGCTCAACAAATTATATCTTCCTCCTTTTTTATTTTTTATTTTTGCATTCTTCAGAGGAAAGACTCTCTAAGAAGTACAGTTTAGAAAATTAACTATATTTCCTAATTAAATATAGGGAAACTATAGAAATCATTTGAAAATTTTCTGTATGACTCTCTTATGACTTTTGCTATATCTCTGCTTTTGGGGTACAGATGTTTACATTGTTGTCTTCACACGTAGATGATTGACATGATGTAATGCATTCTTTTAAAAGATGGTTCTCCAAGAGAACAGTTCTCTCAGCCTAAAGCTATACTTAATAGAAACTTCATGATAAAATTAGAAAAAAATACTAAAAACAAAAATTCACATAAATGAACATGGATTGGGGGAGATATTATTAATATTCAAGTAAATTTCACAGAAAAGTATTTTCAGAATAATTATTACAGGGAATCAAATTATTTTAGTAATATCTTGATATAAATACAAGGGTAAAATATAAATATTTCATTGTAGTTATCACCACATTTGAGTCCATGACCAGGTTTCAGAGCACTGAAGAGTATGGTGTTAAATATGAACGGACAAAATTGGTGGAGGATTTGATTCCCAATGGTGGAATGATAGCAGTGAAATCATTAGATGAACATTTATGTATCAGTATAGGAAGTGTTCATTGTCAAGATTAGACATAAGCAAGCTTCAGTTAAGATAGATATATTAAGAGTAGAGAAATATTTCTTAAAATAGCCTGCTAAGGGAATCTTGGCTCCACAATTAGGAGTAATCCCCACTCTTGCAAAATACCTGGATTCTGTTCCCAGTACCTATATCAGATGGCTCCCACCTACGTAAAATTATGGCTCAAGGGAGACTTGATGACTCTGGTCTGTTTGCCACCTGCACATACATGCACATATACACACAGAGACACCACATATTAACACATATGTATTTTTAAAATTTTTTAAAATTATATATAACAGTAGAACCAGGATGTATTCCTGGTGCACAAAAGGACTTTGCAGAAACATCCCCTGTGGAGGGATACTGCCTTAACCTAGAGAGAGGAGAGAAGTCCTAGTCTCTACTTCAAATGACATGACAGATATATATGAGCCCACCTGGATGGCATTGCCCTACATGTGAAATTGGGGTGGGGGGAATGGACAGGAGGGTTGTCAGGGTTCATGTGAAGGGACAGAGAGGGTAAATGAGAGGGAGGGAAGAAGAGAGAGGGAACTGGGACCAAAATGTTAAATAACTAAATAAAGTAAAATAAAAAATAATAAATGGTAGCATTAATGTCAAGATAAGACATTATTCAAATTTTTTTAATTTTTTTATTTATTTTATATACCCAAGTCCATTTAAATGAAAAAAACATTTATAGACAATATTTGGAAATTTGGGCATAGTTCTTTCAAAACTACTTCCTGCTGGTAAGGGGCTCTGTCATGGGGGATTCGAAGAAGACTCAGAAATCCTGGCTATAGCCTGTAAGGCTGCTTTTTCCAGCTGTTTTTAATGTAGGATCACACAGTACTCAGTTTCAGGCTGTTTGGCATGATCAAACTACATTAGTCTGGAAGGAATCCACATCTTTTCATTTTCTGTGGAAACAAAAATAGAAATCCTTTTCCCCAGTAACTTGTCCTTGAACTTAAATTTTGGAGTCAAAGCATTTTTTTTAATTTAATTTATTATTTTACATGTTGATCCCAGTTCCCTCTCCCTCCCTCCCTTCCCCCTCCATTCCTTCCTCCCACCTTCCCTCCCTTTTACAACTCTCTGCCCTCTCACATGCACTCTAACCACCCTCCTCTCCCATCCCCCCACCCCAATTCTATATGTAGGGGAATGACATCCAGTTGGGGTCATGTAGATCTCACAGGTCATGTGAAGTAGGGACTAGGGCTTCTCTCCTGTTTCTAGATTAAGGCAGTTATCCTTTCATGGGGGAATGTGTTTGCAAGGTCCTTTTGTTCACCAGGGATACATCCTTACTCCACTATCTGAGCACTTAGACTGCTCAGTCCTTCTGGCTGAGACCCATATTCAGGAGGTCCTGTGTCAGTCCCATGCTGGCTTCCCAGCTATCAGTCTGGTGGAGCATTAGCTCCTCCTTGTTCAGGTAAGCTGTCTCTGAGTGTTTCTGCCACCTGGTCTTGTACTCTCCATCAGCATCTGGGTTCTACTTCGACTCAGTGTTTATGTACAGGTGTTTGCTCCTCTTTCCAACAGGCATTAGTTGAGGGCTCCATAGATAAGTTAGTTGTTGATCTCACTCTCCAGGAAGGGCATTTAATGGTAGCCTTTCAGTGGAATCTCAAATTGTTAGTTGGCAGCAGACTTGCAGTTCTCTAGACGTTTCTTTGTGTTCACTTTTATCTTCAAACCAATATTGGCTCCATCTTTTATGTTCTCTCTCTCTTTCTCTGTCTCTCTCAGTCTCTCTCTCTCTTTCCGGTCTTCTATTCCTAACCAGGCTCAATATTCCTGGTCACACGTGTTTTCCTTTCCTCTCCCTCGTTTTCTCCTACTTCTCTCTCCATTCGCTGCCCCCCCCAATTACCCTGAGTTCTGGGAGACTTTTCCCTTCCCAGTTCTGTGAAGGACTTTATATGAATCACTTAGAATACAGCTTGTATCCTAGTTCATCTGGTGGTGTGAATGATAGGTTGGTGATCCTTTGATATAGGTCTAAAATCCATATATGAGTACATACTGTGTTCCTCTTTTTGTGACTGGGTTACCTCATTCAGGATGGATTCTTCAAGTGCCATCTACTTGCCTGCAAATTTCAAGAAACCATTATTTTTTTTTCTGCAGAGTAGTATTCCATTGTGTAGATGTGCCACATCTTCATTAAACATTCTTCAATTGAGGGGCATCTAGGTTGCTTCCAGTTTCTTGCTATTACAAGTGTCGCTGCTATGAACATAGTTGAAAAGATGTCTTTGTTGCATGGA
Source organism: Phodopus roborovskii (assembly GCF_943737965.1). Lineage (NCBI taxonomy): Eukaryota > Metazoa > Chordata > Mammalia > Rodentia > Cricetidae > Phodopus > Phodopus roborovskii. The sequence goes on along the minus strand of NW_026125669.1, from coordinate 1,077,039 downwards.
TGTGAAACCTTTGGGTATATGCCTAAGAAGGGGATTGCCTGGTCCTGTGGTAAACTAATTCCCATTTTCCTGAGGAACAGCCATACTGATCCACAAAATGGCTGTATGTGTTTGCACTCCCACGAGCAGTGGAGGAGTGTTCTCCTTTCTCCATATCCTCTCCAACATGAGTCATCATTGGTGTTGCTAATTTTAGCCATTCTGGCAGGGGTAAGATTGTATCTCAAAGTTGTTTTGATTTGCATTTCCCTGATAGCTAAGGATGTAAAGCATTTTCTTAAGTGTCTTTCAGCCTATTTGATTTCCTCTATTGAGAATTCTTTCTTCAGTTCTGTACCCCATTTTTAATGGGGTAATTTGGTGTTTTATTGGCTAGTTTCTTGAGTTCTTTTTATATTTAAGAGATCATCCCTTTGTCGGATATAGGATTGGGGAAAATCTTTTCCCAGTCTGTGGGCTGCCATTTGCTCTTGTCCACTGTGTCCTTCGCCTTACAGAGGCTTCTAAGTTTGAAGAGGGCCCATTTATTAATTACTTGTCTCAGTGTCTGTGCCCCTGGAGTTATGTTCAGGAAAAAGCAGTCTCCTATACTAATTTGTTCAAGGGTACCTCCTAATTTCTCTTGTAAGAGTTTCAATATGGCTGGATTGATGTTGAGTTTTTTGATCCATTTGGACTTGAGTTTTGTGCATCGCGACAGACATGGGTCTATTTGCAGTCTTCTACACACCCTCATCCAATTGTGCCAGCACCATTTGTTGAAAATGCTGTCATCGCCCCATTGTATGATTTCAGCTGTTTGTCGAAATCAGGTGTTCATTGGTGTGTGGATTAATATCAGGATTTTCAATTCAATTCCATTCGTCTACCTGTCTATTTTTATGTCAATACCAGGCTGTTTTCAGAACTATAGCTCTGTGGTAGAGCTTAACGTCAGGAATGGTGATGCCTCCTGAAGTTCTTTGATTGTATAGGATTGTTATGGCTATCCTGGATCTTTTGTTTTTCCATAGAAATTTGATTATTATCCTTTCAAGGTCAGTGAAGAATTGTGGTTGTTTTATAATGGGGATTGCACTGAATCTGTAGATTGCTTTTGGCAAGATTGCCATTTTTACTATGTTTATCCTACCTATGCAAGATCATGGGAGATCTTTCCATTTTCTTGTATCTTCTTTAATTTCTTTCTTTAGCACCACAAAGTTCTTATTATATAGGTCTTTTACTTGTTTGATAAGTGTTACATGAAATACTTTATGTTGCCCGTGGCTATTTAAAGGGTGATGTTTCTCTGATTTCTTTCTCTGTTTCTTTGTCATCTGAAAAAAGTAGGGCTACTGATTTTTTTGGAGTTTATCTTGTATCCTGCTAGTTTGCTGAAGGTGTTTGTCAGGTGTAGGTGTTCCCTGGTAGAGTTGATTTGGTTGCTTATGTAAACTATCATGTCATCTGGAAATAGAGACAGTTTGACGTCTTCCTTTCCAATTAGGATCCCCTTGATCTCCTTTTGTTGTCTTCTAGCATTATCTAGAACTTCTAGTATGATATTGAAAAGATATGGAGATACAGGACAGCCTTGTTTTGTTCCTGATTTTAGAGGAATTGTCTTAATTTTCTCTATTCAGTTTGATGTTGCCAGTTGGTTTGCTGTATATTGCTCTTATTATGTTTAGGTAGGTTCCTGTTATCCCTGACCTCTCCAAGACATTTATCATTAAAGGGTTTTGAATTTTGTCGAACGTTTTTTCTGCATCTAGGGAGATAATCATATGTTTGTTTATATGGTGGATCATGTTGATAGATTTTTGTATGTTAAACCATCCCTGCATTCCAGGGATGAAGCCTACTTTGTCATGGTAGATGATTTCTCTGATGTACTAATGAATTCTGTTTGCCAGTATTTTATTGAATGTTTTTGCATTGATGTTCATCATGGATATTGGTCTGTAGCTTTCTTTCTTATTTGTGTCTTTGTGAGGTTTGGGTACCAAGGTTATTGTGGCCTCATAAAAAGAATTTGGCAATGAACTTTCTGTTTTTATTTTGTGGAACAGTTTGAGGAGTAGTGGTATTGGATCTTCCTTGAATGTCTGGTAGAATTCTGCATTGAATCCATCTGGCCCTGGACTTTTTTTGGTTGGAAGGCTTTCGATGACTGCTTCTATTTCATTGGGGGTTATAGGTCTATTTAAGTTGTTTGTCTCTTCTTGACTTAATTTTGGAAAGTGATAGTTATCCAGAAATTTGTCCATTTCCTTTGAATTTTCAAATTTGTGAAATACATATTTTCAAAGTATGACCTGAAAATACTCTGGAGTCCCTCTGTGTCTGTTGTTATGTTCCCTTCTCATTTCTGATTTAGTCAATTTGCAAGTTCTTTCTGTGCTTTTTCATTAATTTGGAGAAAGTTTTGTCTATCTTATTGATTTTCTCAAAAAAACCAATTCTTTGTTTCATTGATTTTTTTTTTTGTATTGTTTTCCTGGTTTCTGTTTTGTTGATTTCAGCCCTCAAGTTGCTTATTTCCTGGTATCTACTCCTACAGGGTGATTTCACTTCTCTCTGTTCTAAGGCTTTGAGTTGTGCTGTTAATTCCCTTATGTGACTAGCCTCTGTTTTCTTCATATGGGCACTGAGTGCAATGAAGTTCCTTCATAGCATTGCTTACAAGGTGTCCCATAAGTTCGGGTATGTTGTGTTCCCATTCTGTTTGAATATTAGAAAGTCCTTAATTTCTTTCTTTATTTCTTCTTTGACCTAGGTGTGGTGCAATTGCACATTGTTCAGTTTCCATGAGTTTGCAGGTTTTCTACCATTTGTGTTGTTGATGAATTCCAATTTTATAGCATTGTGGACCTATAAGATGCAGGGGACTATTCCTATTCTCTTGTATCTGTTGAGGTTTGTTATGCCACCTAGTATATGGTCGATTTTAGAGAAGGTTCCATTTGGAGCAGAAAAGAAGGTTTATTATTTTGTCTTTGGATGGAATGTTCTATAGATGTCTGTTAACCACAGTTGAGACATGAATTCTGTTAGTTCTTTTCCTTCTTTGTTGACTTTATGATTTGTGGTCCTGGCTATTGTTGAGAGTGGAGTATTGAAGTCTCCCACTATAAGTGTGTGAGGTTTTATATGAGCTTTGAGTTTTAGTAGTGTTCCTTTTACGAATGTGGGTGACTTTGTATTAGGGGCATAGATGTTCAGAACTGAGACTTTGTGTTGATGGATTTCTCCTGCGATGAATATGAGATGACTGTCTTCATCTCTTTTGATTAATTTTGGTTTGACGTCTAACTTGTTAAATATTAGGATAGCTATGCCTGCTTGCTTCTTATTTACATTTGATTGGAAAATCTTTTCCAAACCCTTTACCCTGAGTTAATATCTATCTTTGAAGCTTAGATGTGTTTCTTGTATGCAGCAGAAGGATGGATTCTGTCTTCGTATCCATTCTGTTAGCCTGTGTCTTTTTATAGGTGAGTTAAGACCACTAATGTTGAGGGTCGATTGTTGATGCTTGCTTGAATTAGGTTTGTTGTTTGCAGTGGTTTTGTGAATATATTTGTTCTGCTTTACCCTTGGTTTCTGGTGTAGTTGGATTATCTGTTTCCTACATTTTTGTGGGCATAGTTACCTTCCTCGGGGTGGAGTTTTCCTTCCAATACTTTTTGTAGCGCTGGATTTGTAGATATGAATTGGGAAAATCTGGTTTTGTCATTAAATATCTTGTTTACTCCATCTATAGTGATTGAGAGTTTTGCTGGATATAGTAGCCTAGGCTGGCATCCATGTTCTCTTAATACTTGTAGAACATCTATCCAGGATCTTCTGGCCTTGAGGGTTTCCATGGAGAAATCATGTGTAATTTTGATAGGTCTGTCTTTATATGTTACCTGTCATTTTTCCTTCATTGCTCTTAATATTCTTTCTTTATTCTGTATGCTAGGTATTTTGATTATTATATGTCGAGGGGTCTTTTTTCTTTGGTCCAGCCTATTTGGGGTTCGGTATGCTTCTTGTACTTTAATGGGCATGTCCTTCTTCAGATTTGGAAAGTTTTCCTCTATGATTTTTTTGAATATGTGTTTGGCACCTATGAGCTGGTCTTCCTCACCTTCCTCTATGCCTATTATTCTTACGTTTGGCCTTTTCATGGTGTCCCACATTTCCTGGATCTTTTGTGTTAAGGATTTGTTGGATTTATGATTTGCTTTGGTCGATGAATCTATTTCTTCTAGTTTATCTTCTGCACCTGTGATACTCTCTTCCATCTCTTGAATTCTCTTGGTTATGCTTGTGTCTGTAGTTGCCGATTTTTTGCCCAGTTTTTCTATTTCCACCATTCCTTTGGTTTATGTTGCCTTATTTTCTCTCTTTCAGTTTTCAAGCCTTGAACTGTTTCCTTCACCTGCTTTATTGTTTTTTTTTTTTTTTTTCTTAGCTTTCTGTACTTTCCTTAAGGAATTTGCTCATTTCTTCCACTTTTTTCTTCGTTTTTCCTCCATTTCTTTAAGGGATCTTCTCACATCTTCTTTAAGTGCCTTTATCATTTTTATGATGGTAATTTTTAAGTCGTTCCTTTCTGTTTCCTCTGCTTTGTTGTTGTGTCCTATTCTAGTTTGTGTAGATTCCCTAGATTCTGATGGTGTCATGCTTGTCTTTTTGTTGTTAGGTGTTTTCTTGTATTGCTGTCTTCCTATAGCTTCTTCCAGTAGGTGTTGGTGGGGCCTTCCCTTCTCTCTATGGTAGTTCCCTGGTGGGCTTTTGTGGGTCAGAGATTCAATATTAGTAGCTCTGTGTGTTCCAAGCTCTCTAGGTGGTCTCTCCGCAGACTGGGACCCAAGGATAGGGTCAGGGCTGAGGATCCAGTAGAAGATGTCAGGAGCCAATGGCTCTTGCCCATGGCTGGCAGAAGAAGACAAAGCCTGAGTTGAAACCTTGGAGGGTTTTGCAGGATAGTCGGATCTCACTGGAAACTGGAACTCTCCAGCTGAGGCCTCTTTCTTTAGCAAATGCCCGGATTTGGGGGTCAAGGATCTTGCAGGCAGAACTCAGAGTGGACATGCAGAGATAGGTGGATCTCTGGGAGGAGCCCAGGACTCCAGCAGTGGACTGGATGTGGGGTTAGAGACCAAGCAGGTGGAAATTACAGGTGGTCCTGCATGGATAGGCAGGTCTCCTTTGTTCAGATTTGCTCTGATAAGTTTCTGAAGTAGTGTGGACGGTTGGCTCCACCCTCTGTCCCTGTGCTCAACTGGATTGGCAGGAGCACGGGCAGGGTAGGGCACGGGGTGGGGGGTCAGGCTCGCAGTGGGGATGGGTGTGGGTGTATCAGAGCTCCAAGGGTGCTCTCGATGTGGACAGGACACAGGAGCAGCAGGATCAGGGGCCAACCCAGGTAGTTCGGGGTCGGGGGGGGGGAGAGGTTGTAGGGGAGAGGCAGCCCTGATTGGGCCCAGACTCACCTCTGGCCAATAGCTGGAGGAAGAGGACACAGGTTGAGCTGAATCTTGGGAAGGTTTTGCAGGATAGTCGGATCTCACTGGAAACTGCACTATTCAAAAATTTTTTTTAAAAAAATACCTGTGTCTTTTGGCCTTACTCATTAAAGCACTTTTGTCTAGGTAATTTATTGGAAACAATTATAAAGCTCTGAAACTAAATGATAATTTAATTTCATACTATAAAAATATTTTTAAAAGCTATCATGTAACAATGTTAACGTATCAAAATACAAATAAAATAATCATATTGGAGATAATTGAGAAGTTCTCTCAATGAACTGTAATTCTCAGCATAACACAGCAAAAGAAAAAAAAGATAGATTGGATTATGAAATTCTGTGACAAAAAGATTTGAAAGTAAACTTCCTCAGTATTATATCTGGTTATCTTAGCTGGCTTCATTTTTATTCTTTTACTCCCTATATATTTATAATATGTACTATTTTAATAATCATTATGTGTTTCAATCAATTGCAGCTTTCCCCTCTGAAAATTGAAAAATACAAGTGAAATTAATGCCATAGTTAATGAATAATGTAAGATTTTGTTGGAATACTTGAAGAAAAAAGCAGTAAAACATAGTTTTTTGCATGTTTGAGATGTTCTCTAATTTGTGGAAGTAGTATCAATTCCTCCAACTTTTGCTACAATATTTCATTATAGATTTCAAATTACAAACTTTATATTAGCCTAAATACACATCTTCTTTTAGGCTGGGAAAAAATTCTAATGATCTGAGTTTGCAAAGACTGTATGAAGAAAATTAATTGAACATTCACTCTCCATGGAATTTACCTCTTTTGGTACTTAATAGTGCAGAAAAATTATGTCTCATATGTTAATGTGACATGCTAGATCTTTTCCAGTCTCCTCTCTAGTTATATTTATACCATCATAATGTAACTATGTCATATAATTCCACAATTTAGCCATGTCTGTCCATTCACTATTTTGTTCATATGTATCATGAAGACTATAAATTCAACTTTGCCTTTTTGTACTCTGTATATCACATGATATTCAATGTTAATTGGAAACTGTTCTATTGTGATCCTACAATATTTCTGTAAGATTAGATTCTATTTGGTAGAATTAGTCTGACATTACAAGGAAAAAGAAAAGTAATACTTGAACACATAATAGAAACACACAGTTTTATTCTGAGAGACCTAAAATATGCTTTGTGCTCTGGAAATATTACCTTATTTTTCTATGGTCTTGATATTTAAAGACTGGAATAAGATAAGAAAACAAAAACAAAACAAAACTACTGTTTCTCACCATATATTTCCTTGGGATATTCTGTAGTTGACCATTCATTAACCAAGGTCTATATACACTTTTTTATTCCTTTAAAATCAATAACTATGACAAGCAAGGTACACTTTAATCAATACACACTTTGTATCAGAATTTAAAACAGTTCTGTTTATCTAAATACCACATAAGAGTCATGCACCACAGTAATAAGCAGCCTTTAGTCAGACATGACCAGTGTATTCTGCCTATGTATAAGTACAGATCTGTGCATTTTTCTTTGGTTGGAAGGAATACTGGAAATGATAATGGATGATCTCACAGGCTTAAGCAAAACTGTCACACCAACGACACCATGTTACATTCAGTTTTATGGCTAAACTGAATGCCATTGGGGTCAGGAAAAGGAATTCAGGAACAGCTCTGCAAAGGTAATCTTTCAAAAGGGGATGCTGAGCTCCAACACCCTTAGATCACTGGCTGAGCAATGATCCCTCTAAACTGATCCCTCTGTGTAGAGGGAAAACCTTAGACTTAGATTTGCTTTCCTGCTGCCCCAGTTTAAGATAAAGGAAGACCACTTTTGTAGAAGCATACTGGCAGCCTTCAAGCCTCAGAAGCTTTGGAACAGTGAAGTCATAAAGAAGCAGCAAAATTTTAAAATACTATTGAGTAGTTTGTCAGTAATTAGATTCCACACTATTTAAATTGGCAGAACTATTTGGAAACAATATTAGACATTCCCACAAGCATGGCCTATGTCTCCAGTTTCTGACTGGAGATTTAAACAGAGTGATTTTCGTGACCTTTCTTCTTTTGATAAGAACAATTTAAAAATCAGTCTGATTTCTGCCTAATCAGCAGGGATGTTGAGAAATGACTCCTGCAGTTTTTGCTGACACTTATTTATAGGATTTGCTGATGGTGGGTAAGGAGACCCGGAGATGAGAATACTCTCAAGGAGAGTGTGGAAAGTAGCTAGCAAGGCAAATAGAGCATCTAGTTAATTTCAGTAAAAACTTAAAACTTAAAGGTGAATGGAAGATTTAACTGAGGGACATTTAGATAGGAGACTGGGAACTCATGCATGTCAAAGCTGATGTATGTGAGGACTATATAGGAGTTTCTCCATTTGAGAAGATAGTAATCCTAATATGTTCTTTGCCATTAGGCTGCGACTATGAGAATGTGTGTGTGTGTGTGTGTGTGTGTGTGTGTGTGTGTGTGTGTTTATATGTGTTTGCATATATACACAGTCTTTGAGGCAGATTTTTGTGATTTCCTGCACAATTTTTTTAGTTAGACACATAAGTATTCCCTAATGTTAAAAACGCAAATTTTCCTTACTTCTTTATTTAACTATATTAAGTTTATTTTAAGTTTTATATTCCAACCTCAGTTCCCCTCCCACTTTTCCTACCATCCCCCACCTTCCCAGAACCTGCCTCCACTATTCCTCACAGGTAAGGGTTCCCTTGGGAAGTTGACAAGGCCTGGCACACTAAGTTGATTGAGGACTAAGCCCTTTTCAATACATTAAGGCTTAGTATGGTATCCCACCATAAGGAATGGGTTCCAATGAGTTATCTCATGCATCAGGGATCGATCCCTGATCCCACTTCCAGAGACCCTACAGATAGTCAGTGATTTACTATTATAACCCACATAAGGAGGGTCTAGCTTAGTTTCCTGAAACCTCCAAAGCTGTCTGTCTAGAGTTCATGAGTTTCCAGGAGCTTTGTTCATCTGTCTCTGTAGATGTCTCTGTCATGATCTTGACCTCCCTTGCTCATATATTCACTTCTCCCTCCTTTGACTGGATTCATAGAGCTCATCCTGGTGCTTGGTTGTTTACCTCTGCATGTGTTTCCATAAATTACTGGATGAAGGCTCTATGATAATAGTATAGTTATTTACCAATCTGATTACAATGGGAAGGCTCTTTGGGCATCATCTCCACTATTGTAAGAGTCTTAGATATCCCTCCCTGTATTTCCTTCTTCACTTCTCCTCCCTGTTACATTCTCCTATTCCAGTTGGCCCCTCTCCTTTCATCCATAACTACCTACTGTCTCTTCCTAGGATGATTTCATCTTTTTGTAGTTCCCTAATATATAGATAACCTCTGTCTATATATATATATATATATATATATATATATATATTTGAACATCTAAGCCATTGCTAATTTCTACTAAGAATAGGGCAGCAATAAATATGGTGGAGCAAGTGCCTCTGTAGTAGCATGAAGCACCTTTTAGGTATATGCCCAAGAATGATACTGTTGAGTCTTGAGGTAGATCTATTTGCAATATTCTGATGATCCACCACACTGGTTTCCATTGTGGTTGTACAAACTTGCACTCCCACCAGCAATGCATGGACTTTCCCCTTCCTTGAAATGCTCACTAATATGAACTGTCAATGGTTTTATTGATCTACGGCATTCTTACTTGTGTAAGATCAAATCTCAATGTAGTTTTAATTTGGATTCTCCTGATGACTAACATTGTGACACATTTCTTTCATTGCTTTCCTCTATTTTTAAACAGCTTAGTGATGCCTAAATGTGCAGGGGTATAGAACCATCTTTGGGAGCATGGAGAGCCTACCCAGGAGCCACATCCCTGAAAATAAAACTGACTTTCCTTCCATCAGAAGCTATGAGTTGTCAATAACTCCTCTGCTAAGGATGGATTTTCATTAGCCCCTCCTCCATCTGTGCCTGATTTTGTCTGGCCAAATCTAGTCTTATCTGTGCTATCCCATCTTACAAATACTGTTTCACTGCAGTTATCCACTACATCTGGCTATTCCAATGTTTCCGACCTCTTTCCTTGACAACTCATGCGCCTTTTCTACAAGGTTTATGGTATAGATGTCTAACAAAGAACTGAGCACTTCACAGTCCAACATTTGCTGCAGTCTGACTATCTGTAGGTCTCTATGTTAAGCACTATCTACAGTAAAAAGATTTTTATTCATGTTGGTTGTAAGGCATTTTTAAGGCCAAACAATTTACACTTACAAAGTTCTGAAAAATTAATAGCCCAATTCCACAAATTGAGGTGATATTAAATTCAAACAACTGAACCTCTTCTTACTCCTTAGTGCAGTTATCCTATTATTAGACACACAGAGTTATGTTTTTCCCATGTACATGATATGACATCTAAACTTGGTATTCCATTCTCAAATGCTGCAATTAATAAGGCTTGATTTTGTTTAGGAATTCTCAGGCTGAGAATCTTTTTAAAAGGGGAGAATACAATATGAATAATGTATTTTATGATCAAATTCTGTCTAGTTTCCATTTCTGGGATATTTGATACTTTATAGGATAGGATCCCAACTTAATAAATCAAACATTATTGAGCATTCACTCTTTAATTGGTGACTCTGTCTCAACCTTATAGGCTCTTGACATATAATCAAAATTCAAGTATAGATTGTTTTAGTAAAATGCTTTATCTTGTGCATGGAATGGACCAATCCGAAAATGCTAGGTTCCTGAATTGTGATTTTTCACTGAGAACATACATGTTCTATATCCTGAATTCTAATATCTGCAGCTTTAGCTTTTAACCTTTGGGTATACTTGTGTTCACAATGCAGCATATGATTCAATGTATCCTCCGCTTAGTTTAGAACTTTACCTGCACTTCTCTAACAAAATTTATCATCTTTTCACACTAGTAAGCATAACATTAGGATGGCACGGGGGGATCAAATATTTCCTGCAAAAGTCACAAGTGTTGAATTTTTTTTCCCCCGATGGTGGGATATTTCATAGCCCATAAGTTACTGGGAAAAAATCATCTTGTTCTCTCCAGTAAATGCTTGAAACCTGTCAATATTTAAGATTTCAGAAAATATTTCTGTCCTATGCTGAGGAATCCATATGATTTACCAGTTCCCCATCCCTCCCTCCCTTTTACCCTCTCTGCCCTCCCACATGCACCCTAACCACACTACACTCCCACCCTCCACCCCAATTCCATATGTAGGGGAATGCCATCCAGTTGGGGTCATGTAGATCTGACAGGTCATGTGAAGTAGGGACTAGGGCTTCTCTCCTATCTCTAGGTTAAGGCAATTATCCCTCCACCCTCCATGGGGGATGTGTTCACAAGGTCCTCTTGAGCACCAGGGATATATCCTGGCTCCACTGTCTGAGGTCCCTTAGACTGATCAATACTTCTGGCTAAGACTCATATTCAGGGGGGCCTGACAGTCCCATGCTTGCTTCCTATCAGTCTGTTGGCCCGTAGCACCTCCTTGCTCAGGTAAGCTGTCTGTATGTGTTTCTGCTGCCTGTTCTTGTACTCTCCATCTGCATCTGGGTTCTACTTCGACTCAGTGTTTATGTATGGGTGTTTGCTCCTGTTTCCAACAGGCATTAGATGAGGGCTACATGGATAAGTTAGTTGTTGATCTCACTCTCCGGGAAGGGCACTTATGGTAGCCTTTCCATGGAAGCTCAAATTGTTAGTTTGCAGCAGTCTTGTAGTTCTCTAGACCTTTCTTTGTGTTCAATTTTATCTTCAAACCAATATTGGCTCCATCTTTTATGCTCCCTACCCCCCCTCTCTCTCCTGTCTTCTATTCCTAACCGGGCTCAATCTTCCTGGTTGCACGTGTTTTCCTTTCCTCTAGCTCATTTTTACTACTTCCCTCTCCACTTGCTGCCCACTACCCCCACTTCCCCTGTGCTCTGGGGGACTTGTCCCTTCATGGTCCTGTGAGGGACTCTATATGAATCTCTTAGAATACACCTTGTATCCTAGTTCCTCTGGTGGTGTGAATAATAGGCTGGTGATCCTTTGATCTAGGTCTAAAATCCATATATGAATGAGTACATACTATGTTGTCTTTTTGTGACTGGGTTACCTCATTCAGGATGGTTTCTTCAAGTGCCATCCACTTGTTTGCAAATTTCAAGATACCATTATTTTTTTCTGCAGAGTAGTATTCCATTGTGTAGATGTGCCACATCTTCATTATCCATTCTTAAATTTTCTAGGTTGCTACCAGGTTCTTGATATTCCAAATAGTGCTGCGATGAACATAGTTGAAAAGATGTCTTTGTTGCATAGATGTGGATCATTTGGGTATATGCCTAAGAGGAGGATTGCCGCAAGATGAACTCAAAAAATTCAGTAGCCCTACTTTTCTTAGACGACAAAAGACAGAGAAAGAAATCAGACAAACATCACCCTTTTACAATAGCCACAAGCAACATAAAGTAACTTGGGCTAAAGTTTACCAAACAAGTAAAAGACTTATATAATAAGAACTTTGTGGCTCTAAAGAAAGAAATTAAAGAAGATACCAGAAACTGGAAACATCTCCCATGCTCTTGGATAGGTAGGAAAAACATAGTAAAAATGACAATCTTGCCAAAAGCAATCTACAGATTCAATGCAATCCCCATTAAAATCCCACCACAATTCTTCACTGACCTTGAAAGGATAATAATCAAATTTATATGGAAAAACAAAAGACCCAGGATAGCCATAACAACCCTGTACAATAAAAGAACTTCAGGAGGCATCACCATTCCTGGCTTTAAGCTCTACTACAGAGTTATAGTTCTGAAAACAGCCTGGTATTGGCATAAAAATATACAGGTAGACCAATGGAATCGAATTAAAAATCCTGATATTAACCCACACACCTATGAACACCTGATTTTCGACAAAACAGCTAAAATCATACAATGGGGCGATGACAGCTTCTTCAACAAATGGTGCTGGCACAATTGGATGAGCGTGTGTAGAAGATTGCAGATAGACCCATGTCTGTCGCCATACACAAAACTCAAGTCCAAATGTATCAAAGACTTCAACATCAATCTAGCCAAATTGAACCTCTTAGAAGAGAAAGTAGGAGGTACCCTTGAACAAATTGGTATAGGAGACTGCTTCCTGAACATAACTCCAGGAGCACAGACACTGAGAGAAATAATTAATAAATGGGACCTCTTCAAACTTAGAAGCTTCTGTAAGGCAAAGGACATAGTAGACAAGACCAAACGGCAGCCCACAGAATAGGAAAAGATAATCACCTATCCTATATCAGACAAAGGGCTGATCTTTTAAATATAAAAATAACTCAAGAAACTAGTCAACAAAACACCAAATAACCCTATTAAAAATGGGGTACAAACTGAAGAAAGAATTCTCAAAAGAGTAAATCAAAAATGCTGAAAGACACATAAGAAAGTGCTCTACATCCTTTTCTATCAGGGAAATGCAAATCAAAACAACTTTGAGATACCATCTTACTCCTGCCACAATGGCTAAAATTAGCAACACCAATGATGACTCATGTTGGAGAGGATGTGGATAAAGTGGAAAACTCCTCTACTGCTGGTGGGAGTGCTAGCGTATACAGCCATTTTGTGGATAAGTATGGCAGTTCCTCAGGAAAATGGGAATTAGTTTACGCAAATACTTTTTTTAAATGACTACTATCAGGACATAATTCTTGAATTTTAAAGTCATAACCAGTGAGTGTGTTTGAGGACTCTATCATAATTGGACACACATTGAGTCATTAGAATGCAGACTGCAAATAAACAGGTAAAGATATCTTCTGATAATTACAGTTTCCTGTCATTAGTAAATTCCTGGAGAAATTTTGATGACTAGAGTATCAGCAAAATATTTCTCCATTCTCTGAGGTAAATATTTATCCACAATAATAAAAAGTATTATTTTGTCCACAATAATAAAATTATGATTTGATATGAGAATTTTATTTTTTAAATTATTTTTAATTTCTTTTTGAAAATTTTACACAAATAAATACTTTACATGCATGCATATCTGTGAACTCTTTGTGTGGTTGGCACACATGGATATCAAAGAGAGAATTTCTAGATAAAATGTTGAAAGTTACAACTGTTTTGGTTTTGCATCACATGATAAGAATTAGATACAATAATGCAGGCTAAAAAAAACATTTTGTGTTTGAAAATAAATATAAAATAAATTCCTATTTCCAACTTTCTACTCAGCAATAACAATGAAATTTCCAAATGAAGAAATGATATATATAGAGAAATAATATAAAGGTAATAATATAGCAGTAAAATAATATATAGAGAGAATGAGAATGAGGCTTCCACGTCATCAGAAAAATGAAAGGTAATATCTTTAGACATGTTTTATGACAGAAAATTACAAATGTATACTGACAGTGCTCCAAATGACATGTCTATTAGAACTCTGTTACAATGGAACTCTTGAGAGTGCTAAGGATGCTGTCACTCAACATCATTACTTGAGCTAAAAATAGATCAGAGCTCATCCTGAGGAGGTTAGTTTGTGTGGCTTTTGCCTAATGGATTAGATTATAAATTGATTATAGGAAATTAATAAAGCTTACAAAGGCTCTACAGTCACACATCATTTAATGATGAGGGTGCATTCTGAGAAAAGTGTCAGGAGACGATTTAATCATTATAGAAATACCACACATTGCCCTGCTTATTCTCATACTAGGGGATAATCTCCAATGTCATCATAATTTGTCATATATATATATACACACACCACTGATGGCCAAGTGTTATTGTGTGTTTCATGATCACATATCTATTTGGACTGAAAGAGACTGGGTAATATAAAAGAAAATAGTATAGGAGTTATGAAACAGTTATAAATCTAATCATATCTAATCATCTATCCTAATTCTATTTTTATTTCATAGAATTATTTAGCTTTGGTAGTAGATAATTACATAAAATATAATTGGTATTTGAAGTATTAATTTAATATGAAATTCCATAGTTTCCTCAGTGCCTATTCTGACAATATAGAAATAGAAATTCATTGAATTTCACAGACTTGGATCTGGAAATTTTGGTGTGTGATTTTATTTTATTTGTGATTTTTTTTTTTAGAATAACGATTATTTTTTAGGAGGAAAATAGGTGGGCAGATGCCCTAAACTTTGTGCCTTTGCATTATTATCTGAGGGAATTATACTTAAAATTGGAAGGATTATTAAAACGGAATAATAAGATGCTCAAACTACAAAACCAACATCTCTGAAAATTTAATTTTAGAGAGAACAACTGAATCCTGAAAAATAAAAAAGACCCAGCAACATGTACCTTACTTACTTTCATGGTTTTCATGGACTACAAATGCTTCTGACCTCCCATTATCACAATCTCAATGAGGTAACATATTTGCAATCATGGCTAGATTATGCTCACATAGTAAACAGTTGCCCTGGGCACTCTTTTCACTCTGGCGTACAGATTTTAAGATAGAATTAATCAAACTTTACACTGCATTAAAAGTGCCTTATCTATTTATAGGACTAATATGTAGGTAATAACTTTGCCCCTATAGGATAAACCTAAAGTCAAAATGAAATATGACTTCAGATTTTAGAAGGTAATGTTCATTCTGCAGATTGATGGGAATAATGATTTGCCTGTGCAAGATTTGGATTCTGATAGTTTTTAAAAAAAAATGTTTGCAGCTGCTTTACAGTTTCTTACTAAAAGGAAGGCTCTTTATCATGTATCTTTGAAGCTGAGCGATCTAGTATTAAATTCAGCCAGTAAATTATGATGGAATTGAATATGGTGTTTGGATTTCAAGCTATATAACAAATTGCAGCTTCTGTTGCATAAGCTGAAAAAAGTCTTTTGGCATGCCAAGCCACAATTTGAGAAATGTGATTACTGTCAGAGCACAACATAGTGAGGAATCCCAATCCACCAGAGCTGTTTCTGTCTCTATAGACACTCAGTGTTTCCAAATAAGCCAGTCTTTTATGTCAACTCTGTTCAGGTACAAGAATTAGAAATGAAGACACATCCATGTGAAGCTGGACATAAGCACTGAATTTCTCCAAGTGGTTTAAATTTCACAAATATTTTGGATAGGATCCAAACCATCCCAGACATAACTTTTCTGGACTGGACACCCAAGAGCATCTGGCATAACTGAGTGTTTGGCATGCACCCCTACATTTTGGGGAAATTTATGACACTACAATTTTAACAGGAACATGTTTCCACAGAAAACCTCTAGCTTCTTCGCTATGCATCCAATAGATATTAATAGCCCCAAAGTGGACTTCAATTGTCTATATCAAGAACAAGGTGCACCAAACTCAAGCTTCAAGTTGTGAGACCTCAGTTTAATTTGAAAAGTAGTAAGAAATATGAAGTTTTATATGTTTTTATTTTATTTTATTTTAAGGATTTTCACAAATAGAAGCTAGCAAGTGAAGGGACTAGTATTTATGCCTAGTGCATAAACTGAAGTTTCAGAGCCCATTCCCTATGAAGTGATACATTGCTCAGCCTTAATACAGTAGAGAGGGCCTCATCATCTTGATGTGCCAGACTTTGTTGACTCACTCTCTCTGAAGAGTAGATTTGGGGAGTTGCATGGGGGGTGTGGGGAGCAGGAGGAAGGGAGGGAGGGGGAACTGGGATTGATATGCAAAATACAAAAAGATTGTTTTAATAAAGAAAATAAATATTTGAAAAAATGAAAAGACAAAATAATTATGCAACAAAATTTTATGTAATCCTAAATTATTATCTTGTAATTTGTACAGATTTTCCTACCTCCTATTTTAACCAATTACTTATTCAAACAGGGACCAACAAGCTTTATCAATATACTGATTTTCCCAAAAGTAATTAACTACTAAATTTCATCGCCTTTCTAGGTGCACTCTTCTAAATTCATTATAGTTCACCATACATGGCAAATTCCATTGTCATTCAAGATAATGCTTTCAGTGAATTAAGAGCAGACTGAAACATTATCAATCTGATACAGGTTATCTGTAAAATATTACAACCTATAAAACACATATTCCAATGTGAATTACTAGCTACAGAATGATCATTTGTTTTGAAGTTTCAGTTCAAATTTTACCACCCAATCATTTATTTCCAATGCTGTATAAAAAAATAAGTTATTTAAAAGCAGGCAGGAACTTATATTTTCAGTATTTTTGCTGCATAAGATTTTCCTCTTACTGAAAATAAATTATTCCTATTTATAGTGTCCCCTCCTTCATTCCTCTAACTTCCTTCGCAACTCTTCTCCTCTGTACATCCACTCTTTGCTCTGTCTCTCATAGAAATAATCCAAGCTTCCAACAGACAAACAACATGACAAAATAAAATATAAGATGGAGCAAAAATTATCATATTAAAATTGGACATAGCAACCCAACAAAGAAAATGTTCCCAAAAGCAGACACTGATTCAGAAAGCACTTATTCTCACCATCATGAGTCACACAAAATTCTAAACTAATAGCTATTGTTAGTATTTGTGCATTTGTACTAGCCTGCTTTTGGAGCTGTGATGTACTCTCAGCTGCATCCACTAAGAGCATTAAGAGTACCAACCTGTCTTCATTCACTATGTTCCCCTTTAAAAGGGCACTGACCACCTCCCATCTCTCTCTCTTTCTCTCTCTTTTCCTCTCCCTCTTCCTCCTTTACTGACTCTTTCTCCCTCTCGATCTGACTCTGTGTGTCTTTTAACCCTCCTGCTGCCCCTGTCTTTGGAGGCTGGTCTCCTCCATCCCTTTTCCCCTTTTTAGAAACAATTTCCCTAATTAAAACACACACAAAAAACAAACAAACAAACAAAACACCATGCTTTGAGTCTGTTGTATTCTGTCTTTCTTGAGCTGGTTTTTTAAAAATAAAACAGCTATAATGTATACCTGGTGCAAACCCATGTAGGCCCTGTGCTTTCTTCTTCATTCTCTATGAGCTCATATGCGCCTTGCTTAGCTGTTTCAGAGTGGTGTATTCTCATGGTATTCTCTGTCCCCTGGGGGCTTTTATAATCTTTCAGCATTCTTTTCTACAGAATTTCCTGAACTCTGAGGGCAAGTATTTGATGGAGGCATCCAATTTAGACTCTTTCTCCAAGTAATGGCGTAGATGTGGGTTTCTGCATCTGTCCCCATCTGCTGCTGGAGAATGCTCTAATAATGACTGGATAATGTACTGATTTATGAGTATGAAGGAATATCATTAGGAGTCATCTAGTTGGTACTTTTTTTTTTTTAATCCAATAGTGTTTGGTTTTATCCTAGATAACTTGGCTATCTACTCTCTCATTCTTAATTACTAAAACAGTATCGGGTATGAGTTCCTCCTTGTGAACTAGATCTTAATTAAATCAGACATTAGTTGTTTATGAGCACAAGTTCTGTTGCAGCCATTAACCTAATATATTTTGTGGAGAGGAAAGATTGTAGTTCAAAGGTTTTGTGGTTTGGTTAGTGTCCATCTTCTTTTTCAGTACTCTGCAGAGTACCACCTCACAAAGAAAGGACTAAAACATAGGGGTAAAGGCTCAATGTAGGCACCAATTCAACTTCTCTGTGTTCAATAAGATATGTGGGTGTTATCCTTGGAAATGTGGCCTGTTAATTATTCAGAGAGCAACCAATTGTCTTAGCAACAACCTGTGTTGTTTGGGTGTTTCCATGAGACCTGATTAGCCAATGATTCAATTCAATACAACACAGTGCAGCCATTGGAAGTTTAACCTTGCCATAATAAATGACCTGTTTAGACTTCATATCCGCCATTAGTAGGAAACCTTGTTAGGATCAACTTTCATAGATTCCAGAAGGTTTCCTTTGTACTAAGGTTACAAACACTCCCAAAGGGCCTAAATTCCAGCAATCTCTTTCAGAACTCAATTCTTCAATATTCCCCAACATCTGCTAACTCTACTCCAATCACCAAAAAGCTCCAGTCCACCCACAAAATTAATTATATTTTCCCCTTCTAGGGAAATCCATTCATCTTCCCCAGACCCTTCCTCTTTACTTAAGCTCTCTAGGACTATGGATTGTAGCTTGGTTTTCATTTATTTAATGGCTAATAACAACTGTTTGGGTTACCTCTCTAATGATGACTTTTTTCCTAGTTCCATTCATTTGCCGGCAAATATCATGATTTCATTGTTTTAACATCAGAGTTTGTTTAAATGTACCACATTTTATTTATACATTTTTCTGTTGAGTGACATCAGATCTCTTTTTAGTTTCTGACTACTATCAATAAAAGCTGCAATTAACATGGTTGAGCAAGTGTCCTTGTTGTAGGATGGCACATTATTTGGGTATATGTCCAAGATTCTTGTAGCTGGGTCTTAAGGCAAGACAATTCCCAACTTTCTAAGGTAGCACCATATTGATTTCCATAATGCCTGTGCAAGTCTGCACTCCCAGAAGCAACAGAAGAATTCCCCCCTTTCTCTGCATTCTCTCCAACATGTGCCATCACTCGTGTTAACCATTCTAACATATAAGGTGTAAGATGGAATCTCAAAGTAATTTTGATTTTCATTCCCCCAATGGCTAAGGATGATGGATATTTCTTTAAGTATTATTGGCCATTTAAGATTTCTCTGTGGAGAATTCTGTTTAAATCTGTACCCCATTTTTAACTCTATTATTTGTTTATTTGTTGGCTTTTTTTTGATTTATACTTTTTTGAATTCTTTATGTATTTTAAATATTGATCTTTTGTGGGAAGTCGAATTGGTACAAAAAAAAAATAACATTTCCCATTATGTAGGCTGCCATTTTGTCCTATTAACAGTGTCCTTTGACTTACAGAATTTTTCAGTTTCATGACATTCCATTTATTAATTGTTGATCATATGCCTGAACTATTGGTGTTCTATTCAGGAAGTTGTGTCATGTGCTAGTGCATTTAAAACAATTCCCTACTTTCCCATCTATCAGGTTCAGTGTATCTGATATTAGGTTGAGGTCTTTGAGAAACTGGACCTGAGATTTGTGTGATGATAAGTAAGGTAAGGTTATTTCCTTTTTATCATGTGTGAGTAGTAAGCAAATATGTTTAGAAAGATATGATATGTAAAATTAATAGATAAATATATAATCCACAAAGTTGAGAATTTCTGCTTTAAATAAACTCAAAATACCATGGAAAATATCAGAAAAAAATAAGATAAAAATAGTTTGCAACTTTCTTGCAAATACATTACAAAGTTGTATCTTTTATCAATCATATATAAGAACATTCAAAACTCAACTATACATTGTAAAAATTGGTCTAAATAAAACAGATCTAGTTTGAACACATACTTCTCAAAGAATATATTCTAAATCAATGTTATTATTATTATTTAAAGGTTTTTCCTATTAGTTATTGTGGGTTTTATCTTTGTCTTTTTTTTTTTTTTTTTTTTTTTTTTTTTTTTTTGTTTTCTGAGACAGGGTTTCTCTCTTTAACATCACTAGTTGTCCTGGAACTGCCTTGTATACCAGGTTGGCTTCAAACTCATACTTTCTTTTACCTCTGGAGTGCTAGGTTTAAAGGTGTTCACCATCACTACCTGGCTACTAATAGTTTATCATGTTAGAAATTTACTTATTTCCAAGTTTTTAATTTTTTTCTTATTTTACATAAGGTTCCCAGTTCCCTTTCCCTCCCATCCTCCCATTCCCCCGAAGCTCAACCTTCATCCCATTCACTCCTGAAGGAGGGTGAGGCCTTCCAGGAGGGATCATAAAAATTTGGCAAATTATTTGGGGTAGGGTGTAGGCCTTCCTTAGTGTTCTAAGATAAGGGAGTATCTGTCCATGGGGAATATGCTCCCAAGTCCTTTCATATACCAGGAATACATATTCTCAGAGGTGCCATAGACTGCCCAGGTCTTCTAACTGAGACCCACGTTCAGAAAGTCTGGGTCAGTCCTATGCTGACTTCCCAGTTATCATGAGTCCTCCCTTGTTCGGGTCAGCTGTCTCTGTGGGTTTCTGCAGCCTGGTTTGACACCTTTGCTCATCATTTCTTTCTCTTTCTGCAATGGGTTCCAGGAGTTCCACTAAGTGTTTAGCTGTGGATGTCTCCTGTTTCCATCAGCTAGATAAAGGCTCTAGGATGGCATATAAGGTAGTTATCAATCTTATTATCAGAGAAGGGCATTTAAGGAAGCCTCTCCACTATTACTCAGATTGCTTGTTGGGATCATCCTTGTAGATCTCTGAACATACCTGTACTGCCAGTTTTCTCTTCAAACGTATTAATGCCTTCTATTATGATATCTCTTTTCTTGCCCTCCCCTGTTCCTCGCCTGACTCAATCTTCCTGCTCTCTCATGTTCTTCTCTCCCTTCTTTCGTTTCCCTTGTCTTTCTCCTAAATCTGTCTCTACTCACTGCCCCCACCCTACTCCCAATATACTCAGCAGATCTCCTCCCTTTCCCATTCTGTGGAGGACCATGCATGTTCCTCTTAGGATCCTCCTTTTATCTTAGCTTCTCTGGCGGTGTGAATTGTAGGATGGTGATCCTTTGCTCTATGTCTAAAATCCATATATGTGTAAGTACATACCATGTTCCCTTTTTGTGACTGGGTTACCTCACTTGGGATGGTTTCTTCTACTTCCATCCTTTTTTATGATTATTACAAATTTTAGTTCGTGTACTTGTTGAGTGTGTGCCCACTTGTGCATTCATGTGCGCATAACCCATGGCACATGTAGAGTTCAGAGATCATCCTTGCAGATGAAGCTTGGTTGTCAGTCTATCTTTTGTTTTCAAGATCTCCCTTTGCATGCTGTGAACCAGTTTCTAGGGATCTTCCTGCTTTCACTTCACATGCTGTCACAAAATCATTGAGATTATAGATACATACTTATTGTCCTTACCATGGTTTCTGTAGGTCTTAATTCAATCTTCTACTTTATGAGAAATTTCCTAAGTAATTTAACAATCAAAAATCCAAGAATTATTTATTTTTTGCATTATTTCAATTGTCATAAACTTTTGAATAATTTTCATTTGGTAGAAAGAGATTGTTTTCCTGTGCTGCATTCTCTTCTTCCTAGACAGGATCTTTATATGTAACCATGGTTGCCATGGAACATGCAACTTGCTATGTAGCACAAGCTGATCTCTAAATCAAAGGACTGTATGCCTCTCTCTGCCTCCCAAGTACCAGGATTAAGGTATGTTTCATCATAGCTAGCCTTATTCTTAAGTTTTAAACAGAATTATTTGCCTTATCCAATGTCATTAATAATTTATGTGAATATGTTTTGAGATTACATTCTTCAACACCTTCAATTACTATTTTCTTGCATCTACTGATTTTTAAATTCTAATTTTGCTCTGTGTTTATTAATTCACATTCAATTGTAAATAAGAATACTTTAATTTTATTTGAAGTGATGAAACTGTTATATAAGTAACTAATCTGTAATAATTGGTATAATGACACATTGGTTTAATGTGTTTCCTGATGTAATATAGATAGCTTTACCCCTGTCACACTCATATCAAAAATAGATAAGTAAAGGTGATCATGGACAAACATCTTCAATTCTTTTATCTCTGCTTCTTTTTCCACAAAGGAATAAATACAAATAAGTTATATTTGCTTGTACATGTGGATTATTTTTAAATTTTTGATTTTTATGTGAATGTGTGACATAAATATAGACACATTGATTTACCATACAAAACCTCCCATGGCTAATTCTTTTAAGTCTTGCTTCATTACTATAGTTGCTTCATTATTATAGTTATATTATTTCTGGAAATTTGACTCAAATGTAGTTGGTAGATTTTAAATTTAATGCTTAGAATCCTTGAAAATATTTCATAAATTTTAAACAAGCACTTTGTAAACTTCTTAAAGATCTATACTAAATATATCAAAAACTATGCAAGGAATTTTGTAATTACTCCAATGGAGTGATTATAAAATAATGCAATGTGACAGCAAAGCATGGGTTTTCACACTGGAATCACTATTGTAATGCACTATTAAACTTTATTTTTGAACATATTTTATTACTCTTAAATACGATTAAAAACCTATATATACATTTATCTCAAATATATCAGAAATATTTGCTAAATCATTTAGATTGTTGAACCAAAAACAAATTATAAAATTGTCATTTTTCTAATTCCATATAGGAAAATTTCTATGAGAACATCTGTCAATCAGAGTTATATCCTTCCCACTTACTTATAGCTTTAGATAGTAATCAAATACACACAAACTGTGTGGCAAAAAAAAAAAAATGGATACTACTTAGATGATTTTCAGATTCTTTGAACCAGGGACTTTTTTTTTTCTATAAAATATGATAAAACAAAATTTGGTTTACAAAGGAAATTCAGAAGGAAATGATATGAAAATATATTCCTTCTCCAGAAACATTTCTGTTTACTAGGAAATAGGTTTAATTACATAGCAATGGATTTTATTACATTGGAATTGTTTTTTATTTTCTGCTGACACTGACATTGACAACATACCAGTAAGATAAGGGTGAATGCATGTGGGTTATTGACTAGTCAATAGCAGCATGTCATGTGTCTATACAGTTACTTGCTACTAATAATTTGTCTCATTTGATTATGCACATTTATTTTATTTGCCTCATATTTTATGTTTCTGCTGGTGAGAAGGCTTTGTACATCTAGTTGTATGAAAAAATATCTGTTGCTATGCATAGCTACTATACTCTGATCATTTTCATTTGTTTGCAAACCTCTTTCCTATCACATTTGACATATTTGGAACAGCATGATACTATTAGACGAATGCATTTATCATGCAATTATGTGAGAGAAATCCTGCATGTTGCAAACTCTCTGTGGAGCCTGATTTCTTATCCTTCCTCATTATCACCACACATAGGTCTGTGTGGTATTTATGTTTCTTTAACTTGAAATTTAATAAAACAAGTATTAAATTGAGGACAGAAAATGTCACTTGCCCTGTCTTTGAAAGCAGAATATAATATATTCCAGTGAACAGCTGGGTAACTTTCATGCTTTATGTAAATTATACTGAAAGTAACAAAAGTAGAGAAAATGTGAATAGATAAGAGGATTTCAAAGTGCAAATGAATGCAAATTGCCTACACATTAAAAATGTATGCATATATTTATTTTTTAAATGCATCACACAATATTTAAAAGGAAATAGGACACTTATGTTTTGCTACTTCACCATAGGGGGTTCAATGGTGATATATATTTAAGTAGCAACATATTAAAATATGAAATACATAATTTTGAACAAGCAAAACATAGAATATCTGTCATCATAAAAATAATCAGCTTAGCATTTCATTATTGTTTCAAATATCATTTTAGTCTTCCAGAATAAAGAAGTCACACTTCATTTTCCATCTTAATCGTTGCCTGTCAACTGCTTTCCTAAGAAAGCAATATAGAGAGTCCTGTTAGTCACTATAAATAGTTTTTGTGAAAAATTTTTAATCATTTATTTCTTTCTATATGGCTTATGTAATATTTCCATTTCCTCATTTTCAATCAATATGAAAACAAGGGGGTGATGTCACAAATCAAATGTCTTTTAATTGACTAATGGTTTTAATTCTATGTTATTAATGTTTATTAATGTAATATATAAAGGTTAAATCTGGGCAGCTTTCATTCAATAATCCATATCAGTGTACCAAAGTACTAATTTTTTGTGATTTACATCTTAGGTACATACATTGACTTATCTAAATATGTCCAGAATTTTGCTTCAATATATAGCATAAATATATTATCTATGTATACAAAATATGTAATTATATTATAAGTTTGTATATTCCTTTATGTTTACTTATCTATATGATATATTGATACATATTAGCGAACAGGGAGACTGTAACTCCAATTACATATGTTGTACTTATGGCCTAATGGTATAAATTACTATTCCATATATCAATGGGTCCATTTTGCTATTTTTCAAAGCTGCATGTCAAATTTAAAGAAATAATTGTTCTATGGACCTATATTTTATTAAAAATATTATATATTTTATTAGTTGAATAAAATATATATCCTTGAATCTAAAAATGTCATATCTTTTTCAGTATTCTCAAATAGTTTATCATTAAAACATGGAATATTATATAAACACAGCAATTAAAGCTTTCAAAGGGAAATATTGAAATATTAAATCTTGTCAAATATAGCATGGCCACTTTTTCATTTACCTAATTCATCGTGACATAAAGTGAAGTTTTGAGTCTTACTTGCCCATGGTAATGGGATGTAAATACAACTATCAGATTAAATGTTTTCCACAAAAAATGGGTTTCCTATCTCACTTTTGATTTCAAGTACTTTAACACTGCTGCTATGTATAGAATTGAAATTTTTCTTACTTCTATCAGGACCACCTATTCAGAATAAGAAAGGTAAGTATCACAGTTGTCTTTCATATGTGAAATCAAAGGCTAAAAGGCACAGACCAGAAGGAGGATCATTCAAGGAGAAGAATTCCCAGGGAGTTGATAGGGACCTGAGAAAATGAAGGTGGTGAATATTATTGAGTAAATTATATACACTCGTGGATATGTCACAATAAAATCCCACTTAGGAATATATATTTCCAATGATACTTATAAAAGAAGTAAAAAAGAAATATAACCATAAAGTAAACTTTTCTGGTTTTGATAGAAACCTGAATTTGTCCTTGGCTCCTTTGATGTTAATTTTTCTACTGTATTTAAAGTATGTTTATATATTTGGTTGTGAGCCTAGCCTTTATAGGCTGAGACATATCACACATTTACACAATGGAATACTACTAAGTGGAAAAAAGTAAAATCTTGAAATTCGCAGGCAAATGGATAGACCTTGAAGAAACCATCCTGAGTGAGGTAACCCAGTTACAAAAAGAGGAACATGGTATGTACTTACTCAAATATGGATTTTAGACATAGAGCATAGGATCACCAGCCTATAAATCACACCATCAGAGAAACTAGGATACAAGGAGGAACATAAGACATTCATATAAGGTCCCTCACAGAAGGGGAAAGGAACAATATCTCCTGAGCATATTGGGAGTAGGGAGGCAGTGATTAGAGAGAGAGTTAGGAGAAAGAAAAGCAGAGGAGAGGAGAACATGAGGGACCAGAAAGATTGAGTCGGGGGACAAATAGATGAGACCAAAAAAAAAAAAAAAAAAAAAAAAGAGAGATATCATAGAGAGAGACATTGGTTTGAAGAGAAAACTGTCTCTAGAGAAATGTCCAGGCACCTATAAGGATGACCGCAACTAACAATCTGAGCAACAGTGGAGAGGCAACTTTTATATGCTCTTCCATGATAATGAGATTGATAATTAACTTATATATAATCATAGAGCCCTCATCTAGTACCTGATGGAAACAGAAGCAGACACCCACAAAGAGGGAGGAGTTATAAGAAAAGGGTTCAGGACCAGTCTACAGAAACCCACAGAAACAGCTGACCTGAATAAGAAGGAGCTCATGCCCTCCGCCCCAGACTGATTACTGGGAAACCAGCATTATACCGACTTAGACCCCCTGAATGTGGGTCTCAGAAGACCTCAGCAGTCTAAGGGTCCTCTGACAGAGGGACCAGGATGTATCCCTTGTGCATTAAAGGACTTTAGGAGCACATTTCCCATGGAGGGATACTACCTTAGCCTAGAAGCAGGAGAGGGCCTAGACCCTCTTTCAAATGACTTGACAGATTTGGATGATCCCTCCTGGAAGGCATCACTCTCCCAGTGGAGTGAGGGGTGAATGGGATGAGAGAGGTGTCCGAGGGCATAGGAGGAAGAGGGAACTGGGATCGATATATAAAATAAAGAAAAAAATTATATATGTATATATATGTATGTATATATTCATAAAGAAAAATAAATTAAATAAAAAACAGAAAAAATAAAGTATGTTTATTCTGTCAAATTTTTAAAATGAAAAATTTCATCATTACATTATTAGCAATTTAGCCACATATAGTGGCACACCTGTATTCTCAGAACTTGTGATGCTAAAGAAGAAAGGCGTTTGTAAGTTCAAGGTCATACTATGTCACACCATGCATTCAAGATCTTTCTACATAACATAGTGAGACTCTGAGCTCAAACTTGGAATATGTTAATGAATATTTAAAAATAACAATTTCAACATTTTTTGAATAGATTTTACGTTCATGGCTACCTTATTACAAACAAAACAAAGAAAAAAAAAAAACCTTTCTGATTTACATTAGTTTTCCTTTGCACATATAACTTGTTTTTTTTCCACCTCCCCCCATTGGACATATGTGAGTGGACATACAGATGAACTGAATGTGCTCCATTAATCTATGTGTCTATATTTTTGTTAATCTTTAAAAAATATTTTTATTAATTTAATTGTATTTACATTCCAATCCCAGTTATCCCTTCCTCTTTTATTCCCACTCCACTCCCTCTCCTCCCTTAAAGCCTCATATAGGAAGTCTACTGTTTTCTGTTATCTAGTTGAAGCAGGACCAAGGTACCTCTCTATCTCCACACCCCCACTTCCCCACTGTGCATTGTATCTCTCTCTATAGAATGGGCTCCATGACGTCAGTTTGTACATAATTGTAGGTCTTGGTCCCACTGTCAGTGACCTCATATAATGCCCATTCACACCATTGTTACCTGTATTAAAGGAGTCTAGTTTGGTCTTATTCAGAGTCAACATTTTGCAGACCTGAGTCATTGATGTCTCACTAGTTTGGGTCAGCTTATTATGTGGGTTACCCCATCATGGTCTTAACTTCTTTGTGTAATGAGTACCTTTTACATCTTTGTTCTTATTTTTGCTCCTCCCTCACTTTGATTGTACTCCAAGAGCTTAGCCTGTTGTTAGTTGTAAATTTTTGCATCTGCTTCCATTTGTTTCTGGGAGAGAGTTTTAGATGCTCTGGGGTTGTGGATTGTAGGCTGGGTATCTTTTGCTTTATTTCTGCTATCCACTTATGAGTGAGTAACTAATATAGCTGTCTTTCTTGTTTTGGGTTACATTACTTAAGATGTTTTTTTCTTTTTTTAGTTTTTCCCATTTGTCTGTAATTTTTAGTCTCATAATGTCTTACCACTGAGCAGTACTCCATTGTGTAAATATACTACATTTTCTTTATCCATTCTTCAGTTGAGGGGCATCTAGGCTGTTTCTAAGATCTGGCTATTACAAATAATGTTGCTGTGAACATAGTTGAGCAAATGTCCTTTGTTCTTGTTTCATGATATGAGGCTTATCAGAGTCTTAGTCATTTCAAAGTACTTAATCTTAATTCTTTCCACTTGCTTCTTTAGAATAATTTAATTATGGAATTTTTGTTGTCTTCATATGAATATTTAATTCTTTTATTTTCTTTCTTTCTTTCTCTTTGAATAATAGAGATTAATTATGGCTTTAAATGTTTGTCCAAGAAAGACTTTCAATTTTATTCGATTAGTTTTGATACTAAATTATACTACAACAATTTCTTAAATAGCATGTTTGAATTAATTTCTTTTTGAACAGAAAATTATTTATGATAATAATTCTGTTAAAATGTCAAAATTTGCATACATTTCATTTCAATGTCCATGTATGTTGTCAAAAAAAACTCTTCATAAAAGAAATATATTAAAAAAATTTTTTGCATCACTTCATTGTTGTGGAGATTCTGTTCTGCCTGATCTCATAGTTGTTCAGCTCAAATAAACACTCAGAGACTTATATTAAATATAAACTGTTTGGCCAATGCCTTAGGGTTATTCCTGGCTAGCTTTCTCCTAATTATTAATCCATTTCTATAAAACTATGGTATTGCCATGAGGCTGTGGCATGTTACTCCTTCAGCAGCATGGTGCCTCCCTGGCAGCACCTCTCTGCCTCTTCTCCCCCCAAATTCTCTCTGACATCCACTCCTATTCTTTCTGCCTGGCTACTGGATAATTAGTGTTTTCTTCATCAACCAATAAGAGAAACATATATACACAGATGGTCATTCCTCATCCCTTCATCTGACAAAGTTTACTGTTGAATTTTTGAGATTTATTTAAACATGAATACTAAAACATCACACCAAGCAAGTATATATTTTGATATAATATTTTTATTAAAACTTTGAGAACTTCATTAATTCTAACAATATAATTTCATACTCATTTCTCCCCCCCAACATTCCATATACTAAGAAGTACAAGGGCTTTCATTGAACTGTGATGGACATTTTTGGGTTGATAACTTTAAGCAAAACTGACACTCCCCAGAAGACATCAACGAGCAGTAGGTGATCAGGGTCAGGGATTTCTGAAACCTCTTCCTAATTCATGCAAAAGTGTTGATTGGTTTTGTACCATGTAGGAAACTATAGCTTCTGTAAATTCATGTGTATAGCAGTCCTGTAATATCCAAAATCCTAATTTTATCATAATTTTAACAAGTTTATTCAAGAAAAAGAAAAGTTTATTTCATCTTAATGATCATATACCTATTAAATATCTAGGTCAGAAAATACAATGTTTAATGGTACATTATTTGTTATGGGTTATAAGTTATGTTATTCATTTTTACATCAACAAATAATTGACCTCTGAAGGTCATTCAGTGAAATTATTATTTTCACTATTTAATTCATTCCATTTAGATATATCATGTTCCTTAGATTTATCCACATAAGTTGTATTTTTCTTGGTTTTGGAACATTATACTGTGTCAGGTGTTGGATTATTTAATCTGTACATTCATCACTAGGTTCTTTGCCACACTTCATATAAGAAACTTATTTTGACCCAGGAAACCATGATATTCTATTTTCATAGGTACTCAAATTTCCCAAATTAAATTACATAAATAAACTAACATGAAATGAATATTTTTTGTGAAATTACATGAAATTTTAATGAATTTAATTTCTCATATTATCTAAAATTAAAATAAAAATTTAATTCTACTACTTGATTATTAAAATTTAACTTGAACACATTACAGAGACTATGCTCACAAAGAAATAAATAATATTTGATTTTGTACTATTTGTTTGTGCTCAAGGCAATATTGATTGGGACACATTATTCCTCAAATTCTTTATGTTTTCAGTTATTTATTTTTTCTGCTTTTATTTTATAAAATACTTTCTTATTTTATATTTTAAAATTAAGCTTTTTAAATTTTTTACGTGAGAAATATAACGTGTATATAAAACATTACAAAATATACAAAAGTTATATTCAATAATTGTCATCAGTTGAATAACAACATACCAAGAAGGAAAATGAAGTTGTGTAAATAGGGAGATTGGAAGGATCTGGGAAGTGTTGCAGAGGGGGAAAATTTTATCAAAAGGTATTGTATAAATACTGGGACATAATGAGAACCTAAGGCTTTCATAATTATGTATTTCCAGAGAGATATTTATTTAATTGCTCATTAACAAATGACTGATTACCTATTTCTGCTAAATGTGTTTGTTTCAAACAAAACTTTAAAAATAATTTGAAAAGTATAAAAATACTACACAAATAATCTGTTCTTATAAATTTCAAGTCTATCATTTTGTTTTTTGTTCATTTACCATCAATATCATAAGTTGTGAGTACCATCTCAATATTAATTAACAAAAATGCAAAAAAGACTATGACTAAAAGGTAAATCAGAAAAAAATGAAAGGGAATGAATAATTTGGATCTTATATTTAGGATCTTGGGATATCTATATAGAAATTAACAATGTAAATTAAAAATTAGAGCTGTCATTTGTACCTGATGTATCAGAAACTACGGTAAGGAATATTCTTTTTTATTTATTTATTATTTTCTTATTTTTCATATCAATCCCAGTTCTCTCCTTCCCTCCCTCCCTCCTTCTTTCCCTTTCTGTTTTCTTCCCTTGTCCCCTGAAACCCTCCCATCCCATCCCCCCAATCCCACAGGGAGGATTATGCCTCCCAGGAGGGATCAACAAAAGCTATGCAGTCATTTGGAGTAGGGACTAGGCCTTCCTTCCTGCCTCTAAATTAGGGGAATATCCCTCCATGGGGAATGTGCTCCCTATTCTTATAGATAATACCTTATTTATTTAAATTTTAGGTTACTGGTACTTCAGCCAGAAAACTGAATCATAGCAATATGATAGAGACTATTTGATGCCCTTTCTTACATATAAAATATTATGGCAGATTCAGTGTGCTGGAGAAAAGATCAAGTCAAGGAGGATGGCATTTAAGACTCCAGTTTTGATATTATTAACTTGTGGTTGTTCATTTACCTGGGCATTGCCATTCTTTTATATTATACCTCACCTTCAAAATGGGAATTCCTGTCCTGTGTTTTGCACCATGATTATATTTTAAAACCACATAGAATTCTTGAACCATAATACAAAATTAGAATGAAATTTTACTCTCACGGGAAGTCTTGAACATCTGTCACATCATTTGGAGCAGGGCATAGGTCCTCCCCCATATGTCTAGGTTGAGAGAGTATCCCTTCTACAGAGTATAGGCTCCCAAAGTCCATTCATATACTAGGGATAAACACTGATTCACCTCCAGAGGCTATTTAGACTGCCCAGTCTTCCTACCACCCACATTCAGGGGGTCTGGGTTGGTCCTATACTGGTTTCCCAGCTATCAGACGAGAGTCCATGAGCTCCCCCTTTCCAGGTCAGCAGTTTCTGTGGATTTTTCCAGCCTGGTCTTGGCCCCTTTGCCCATCACTCCTTTTCCGCAACTGGATTCCAAGAAGTTTAATAATTTAGAGTACATATTGAGCTTAGTTGTAAATAAGTAAAAACTTTATAAAGATGTTAAGATGGAATAAGTATATTTTAAAAGTATGCAGGACATGGATTTTAGTGGAATAGGAACAGAGTGCTACAACCTCAAAGTTGTGTTCCCTCCATGATGTAAATATTGAAATCTCAACACCCAGGTTGATGATTTTAGGATGAAGGTCCATTAAAAAGTATGAAATCATATAAGCAGAGGGCTATGGGGTGGGCTTAAATGACTCATGAAAGGGATTAGTTCAGGTTCTCTTTTCTTTTGTGTACAAATGGAAACATGGTATCTAGTAAATGAGCTCTCACTAGATACTGTGTACCAGATTCCTAACATCAAAAAATTCAAAATGCAAAAAAAAAAAAAAAAAAAAAAAAACCAAAAAACCACTCCACTTGTTTTATGTATATTGCTTGGATTGGTAGTACTTTGTTGTAATAACACAAACAGATTAAAATGGGACCCTTTGTGCTATATCATTGCTTGTTATTTTTAGATTCCATGGGTAACAACAACAAAAATGAAATAATTCACTTGCCAAATCTATCAACTGGTGATTGCTGTGTGTAGGCAGTCTGATTCACAATTCAAAATAGGGATTTTCATAGATTGGTCAAAGGAAGGCTAAACACAGTTGCTATAAGGAGATATATCATATAGAAATAAGGGCTAGCAATAATAGAACCCTGCTAATGTTTAAAAGTCAATTCATAATTAACATGAGTAAAGAAAAAATTGATAGCAATTTTTTATTGAAACTGCAAAAATTAAAATAACATTATGTATATGATAACCATTGATCCCCTTTCTTAGATTTGGACTCTTGTTTATCTTACTGATCCTTTCTTCAGCTTGTATGTGAACTGGAACACATTAAAGATAATTTTCCTTACAGTGGAAATTTCTGGTTGGTTATATCACTTGATCTTCTAGTAAACAAGGCTTAAGGCAAATTTTGTGAGGCTGTCATGGAAAATATTTCCTTTCTTTTATAGAGAAATAAAAACTGTAAGTTTATGTTGCTCATGAGAACCTTATATACTGCAAACCCCAACTTTGCTTATATCATTAGCATCAGTATTAGCCTCAGTATTAATAATTTCAGAGCTTCTTAAATGCCACAAATTATTAATAAGATTAGCTGATACATAAAACTTGAAAATATTGCAACAGAAATATATATAGAAAATCCCTAAATGATAAAAAAAATGTCTTGGCATTTCCTATACTGTGCTTAACTTAAACATTATTTAAACATGATCTTTATTCTAAATTCATGTTTATGCTGTACCAAAAATAAGAGGACAGGGAGTTTTGTTGTTGATGAGAAAACTGAATAATTTTTAGAGTCTTTCATCTTGGAGGGCTTTTAGTTCCTCAGCTATAATCTCTCCCTAATCAATAAAATGATTTATATACAAGGCAAACGTAATTTCATAAGGTAACCATTTTTAGAAAATGTATGCATGAACCATAACATTGATTTCTTATACAAAAGTTGATGTATAAAAATAACTTTGAGGATATGGTCCCTAATAGAAAATTCTAAATTTTTATCTTTATTTAGCTAATATGGTAAGATTATAATTTGTAAACCTTCACCTCATTAAATGAAGGTTACTATTTATCAGTCTACTTTGTAGATTTCTATCTGTACACTAGGGCATTAAAATATTTATATATAGTGAAAATACACATGGATCAAATATAACAGTTATACAAAACTCTAATAACATTATTTAGAATATCTTCTAAATATAATCATCTCCAAACACACACTAGTCAATCACTGTTTATTTATGGCTAGCTAAGGTAAAGAGAACGAACAAGGGAATGACTGAAAATGACTGGATGAACAACCATAGTGTTTGATAAAGAAAAATGAGTAGATTCTTCCAACAATTAAATACCACCATGGTCATAACTGAATGACTATTTATAGCAAATGAAATGCAACTCTGAAATATATCTGTGTGGGTTCTAGGAAAAGTGAGTAAAATGTTCCAGGAAGGTAATGGAGGATTCACTGACTTGTGAAAGTTTACAATGCAGAAATGATCCACTCATTCAGCATCCAAGCCACTCTGAAGTGGCACTTGTGGATAAATAGAACTAACCATCATGGGGCTCAAATAAGATTTAATATTGGCTTTAGTAATACACTATCAAAATTCATCCAGGTGAATCATGACCTATTACTTCTCATAAAAAGAAAAACTTGAAAAATCTGAATAGAAAGAGTTGCCAAAGCAAAGAACTCAACAGGATCTTACACACTTGAAGACTTTCAATATGACAGAAAATAAAACAGTATTTTAAAAACAGGACCATATACCTGTCATATATTCCTGAGCCACTGAGATAATGTACACTAAACCCAACTCCCACAATTTTATGAGAGGTTTACACATGTAGTCATCCTACCGTTGTTTTCCACCTTGAACTACAAAATATATGTATAGAGCATTTTGATAAAATTGAGGCTTCTAAAACTGATTTGCAGTAAAAATGGAAGTCATCAGGAATTATTTAACAGAGTTGGAATTTCAATTTTGGTAACTTTCCTAACCATTTGCCTAATATTCATATAGAAATATACATTCTTTGAAAAAAAGATCATGTTCCTTACATATGTTAAACCATTAATTCAACAAATTTCATTAATCTTTCTTTGATTCACTGTTTTCTAAGGGCAAATTCATTATCTCACCCTGTTACATACTCATAAAAACAGTTCTTTTATAGATTACACATCAAGTCTAGGAACAAAATTAACTTTTATAAATCTTTAGTTACTTATCTTGTCATGTGATTTAAATAAAATTTTATTTTGCCATAAATGTCAACAATCCATTAACGTTGTCTGAATAAAGAAAGACACTTTGGGTGTTTGTGTGTGTGTGTGTGTGTGTGTGTGTGAGTGTGTGCTTGTGAGTGCATGAGTGCAAGTATGAGCATGCGTGCATGTATGAATGTATGCCTGTGTATATGTTTAAACAATAATACAAAGGTCTTATTTGGTATTGCTCATCAAGAGACACTATCAAAATCTAGAGTTAATTTACCCAGACATCCTGACAGCTAAGTTGGGGGACTTGTTCTGAAAGTAAGTGCACATATTCTTCCTTTATTGATGTTTGGGCTTTTGCATAATTTTACAACTACCTCAGATACAGGCCTGAAATATCCAAGAGATAAAGCCATGACTTATATTCTTCTTCCAACTCAGAATATAACTGTTAGAACACCTGCCTCAAGACAGAGCTGGCTGTCAAAGCCTTAGCACACACATTACTTCCCCTGTTAATGAGGATCTTCTTATGCCTTTGGTGGTTATAGCTACACCCAATGCTACAAATCCCAGAATTTGTTTATTGAAATGTTTTATGATGTCTTGAAGTTTATTTCAATTTCTTCTTCAATTCATTTGCACCCAAGCCAAAATATTTGACTTATCCATCTATAACTCCTGGCTTTGTCAAACACATCTTACAGTTGTGTGTTGCAAAATGACTCGATGCTGATACATCTTTCTCCTTGGTTTCTTTAGGTAAATGAATAGAATGAGCTCACCTCATAAGCTTGCTTCTTATACAAAAACTACTTGAAAATGTAAGCAAAGTTCTCTATATGTTGAATACAGCTTGAGTGACATCAAATAGCTCCTTTTGTCTTATGCAGAAGATATAAAAGTAAAGAAATCAGATTTGAAATTAATGCCTTATGTGTTGAGAGACTATGAAAACAAAGGAAAACAATGCAAGATCATGTCAAAATTGCATAATTATGATCTTGTCTAAAGTTGAACTTGTGTCAATAAGTATTAGCTTGAACATGAATAGGGTATTTCTAAGCCAAGAAAAATTAGTGAATTTAGGCTATTAGGCATCGGCATCAGAAGAGGAAAATGATAGGAACAAAATATTATATACAATGTTTATATATACTAATATAAATATGTATGAATATGTATTCAAAACACTTGTCTGCCAGACAGGGAAGAAACTGTATGAAATACAGATGCAAATCAAAATTGAAGACATAGATTTACATTAAAAAGAAAAGACCTTATAAAATATTTGAGCATGCTTTGTCTATTTTATACATTTTATTCATAAGAGACCATTTTATCTGAATAGTGTGGTGTGTTGGTAACTTATCTATTGTGATTGTAAAACACCATGACCAACTTTTAACAGAAAATATTTAATTGTACTTATGGTTCCAGAGGGTGGGAGTGTATAATGACAGGGTAAAGGCATGACAGCAGGAATATTTGAGAGCTTAAATCTAGAACTTCAAGCAAGAGGAATAGATATCTCTCTGGGATGCAGGGGATCTGTAGCTGGAAACTCCATTCCTGGACCCAGGGTAATATGTTCTCCAATAATGCTATACATTTTATTCTGTTCTATAGATCCAGTAACTGTACTCAAATTATGTACTCAAATACATGAGCAGTCAGAAGAGTCTCTTCTAAATCCCACATGACCCATATATGTTTCTACTAAATGGCCAAAACTGTTTCTTTATGAAACTAAATCTAAAAATGAGGATATTCAAACTTTAATCTTAGGAAACTAGAAGGTATGAATGAAGTGAATATTCAGCACAGTATGCAGAGATCTAAGCTGTAAAGCACATAGCAAATAAGTATTTTATCATACTATAAACTGCCATCAAAAAATTTTAAAAAATATGTTGCAATTTTACTATTTGACTTTCATCCAGTTTTATTTATGTAGACAAAAACAAAGGGTAAGACAGACAGACACAGAAACAGTGGGAAAGTTCTATGAGAGATGTGTGAAGGAGTCCCAAGACTCCTTCATGTTCAAGCTTTCTCTCTGATTCATGCAGCTAATATTTATTGACACAAGTTCAACTTTAGACAGGTTCATAATTATGCAATTTTGACAGGATCTTGCATTGTTTTCCTTAGTTTTCATAGTCTCTCACCACATAAGGCATTAATCCCAAAGGCATTCATTTCAAGACGTTTTTATTGATATAGTCGTCACATCTACCTCAGCTAGAAAGGAAAAACGACCACAACTCTTCTTTAAGTAGTTTATTCAGGAACCTTTTACATAAGCTTCTGCTTTCCCCAGCCCCAGCAAGCCCTTAAATGTGGGCTCACTGCCCAATCAGCTCATGCCACCAGGCGATCCTAGATAGATCACAGAAGAAGTGCAGCAGATCCATCAAGCACTTCCAAATAAGGCTTGTTTACACCTAAGCTCTGACCACCTGGCATCCAGCCAGGTGCCATCTTGGGGCTGTGGCTTCCCACAGTTCCTCCTTTTTTGTTTTAAACACAACATGCAAGGGTAGAGGTCTGATCTCTGATGAACAAGGGACATTGTAATGGCCCCACACCACCCAGTTATCAGCCAAGCTGGTGCCACACCCATCCTGTATCTTTTCTCAGAGATGGGATTATTATACCAACCCATATGCAATCAGACTTGCCCTCCATGAAGCCTCTAGAAGCTGGCCTCGAGTGCAGTACTTCATTCTGCATCCTGAGCATGATGACTTAAGCAGTCTTTTCACACAGTTAACCAAGTCTGAAGTGATTGCCCTGCCTCCAGGGCTGCGAAGCTCGTGCAATCACGGCATTACTTCTCTGTGTAACCCTCACCCTGCAGATACACCATAAGGTAATGAGACTGACTAGGATAAGCATCCCTCCCAGGGCACCCATTCCTGTCCATTCATTCAGATGGTTCATGGCTTCAGTGATCCATGCAGATAGTCCCTCTGCAACTGAGACGTCGACCCAGGTGGAATTCACATGCACGATGGAAAGTCTCAGGTCCTGCATTAACTTATTGAATTTGCATGACCAATTGCCTAAAAGATACTGAAAAAGGTGGTTAGACATATTGGCAGTCACCGAATACTTTTGATATGGCACAGAGGTCACACATAGCCCCTTCATCTTCCATTCACATCCTATTTGTGCCAATTGCCACAAAGTGTCAATCTGTTACTGAACTGGATCAAATCCTTGATTCAGAACCATAATAACACCTTTTAATTGAGCATTAAGGGAAGATTGTAGTCCAAAGCAGTGGCTACATTTGCTGACAGGTTATTTAAGGCAGCTGCATCACTAGAGCTTGCAAAGATGCTATTGCTAATCACAAACACAAAAGGATTAGAGGCTCCAAGTTGAGCTAGGTTTTGATTACAATAAGGAGCCCACCTGGGTTACAAGGGAATAGTCCAGTTACACCTCTCCCAGGTTCTAGGCCACCAAAATCTAATACAGGTGGCATTACTCTTCAAAATGGTTTCACCATGTGGTGATTAAGAGCTTCCACCTGTGCTATTGCAAAAGCAGCAGTTATTTCAGGGGGTCTGGCTTGCTCAAACCACATTAGTCTGGAAGGAATCCACAGCATTTTATTTTCTGTTGAAACAAAACTAGAAATCCTTTTCCCCAGTAACTTGTCCTTGAACTTAAATTTTGGAGTCAAAACCTTTTTAAAATATATAAATTGGATTGATCCAGCAGCATTTCTTTATCAGATGTTGTTTCCTCAGTAGTCAAACAATACAAAGACAATATAATACCATACAGTATCCAGATTCTCTCAGAATGCAACAGACCCTGAAGAGCGAGATAAATGGGTTGTGATGTAGAATTCCTCATACTTTCACTTTTGGTTTCTTTTACCTTGTCTGATCCTGGAACTTTATGGCTCCTACCAGAGACCTTATTGCCTCTTTACCAAGGTTCTTAACTTGGCCCCACCTTACCTGGGACTTTACCAGTCAACTACCCTGACTGCAAGAAGTTCTGAGCCATTCACCCATGGAGAGAGGATCCCTGTATGGGCCACCACACGTCGCATCTACCTGGGCCAGCAAGGAAACACGGCCATGACTCTTCTTCAAGCACTTTATTCAGGAACCTTGTATATCAGCTTCTGCCTTCCCCAGCCCCAGTAAGCCCTTAAATGTGTGCTCACTGCCCAATCAGCTCATGCCACCTGGCGATCCCGGAGAAGCCACAGAAGGAGGAAGTGCACCAGATCCATTAAGCACTTCCAAATAAGGATTGTTTACAGCTGGCATCCAGCCAGGCGCCATCTTGGGGCTGCGGCTTCCCACGTATAATGACAACTTTTTCCTATATGTTTAATTTCAAAAAGTATTTTCCTTACGAAGAATAATTTCTGCACATGAATAGAGCCATGGTATTAAATATTCACTTACATTATTCTCTTTTTTTATTACTCCCCAAATAAATATATAGCATTTTTTCTTACCTGTCCTTTCCCAGGTTTATCTTTTATGTTGATTAGTGGTATTTGGTGTTTCAGATTCTCTGTTTAACATACATAATGTGCTTATCAGGAAGTTGTGCATTGAAGTGGTATCTCCCTGGTGATGTCAGACTCTACACCTATGAAGTCTTACCAACCTGAATTTCTAAACTTGAGCTGGCAAGGACTAATGAGGCCTCAATTCTACACACAGAACTACAGGCAACAAAGAAATATTGAGGGTAGGAAAAAATTGTCTTCTCCAGGAAAGAGTACACCATTTGCTTATTCAGTACCCAATAATCAGGTCTGAATACAAGTAACATTCTATAGACAGAGTGGGTTATATTTATGAATATATATGCATAAACAAATATACATGGTAAAAACATAAGTGTAAAAAGAAATAGTAAATTTGAAAAAGAGCACAAGGTATAAGCATATATGGCATGATTTGGAGGAGAAATAGAATGGGAAAAATGTAATTATAGTCTCAAACAAAAAGTAAAAGTAGCTACTTTCAAACTTATCTCAACTTCTTTTAAGAGAAAAATGTATCTCTGCATTTGAATTGCAATTGTTCTTGTATGCTAAGCAATGGATGTGTATTATATGATGGCTGCATTGTCTCAAGAAAGTTTTAAAGATATCAAACCAAAAGTAAAATAAAAACTGATTCAGCTTCTAGGTTACTTATGTCTAAACAATGTGATCATATATGCATGAAAAAACAATATGTAGCCTGTTTATGATCTTCATACCATCAGATCTGAGAGCATCCTCTTGTTCCTCACTGTGTCTCATAGTTCACTGTGTCACATATAGTTCCCTATATGTGACTTAGTGGTTTTTTAAAATTATTCTAGAAAATACAGGAATGTGTCAAATTTATGTCTTGATGTCAGATCTATTACTGACCCTGCATATAAAGAAAGAGTCTATAGGTGTTCTCATTGAAATAGGAATTCAGAACTGGCTGCTTTAAAAATGTTCTGTAATACAATGTGTATTGTCTTAGTGAAATGCAACTTCCTTCACATGAATCCATTTGACAAACATATGTTCCTGTAAATTGAATATATATACATCCCTAACAATTTAATGAGAATGTCATTATGGAAAATGGATCACTGAGTTAGTTGATATTCACAGTATGTGTGTCCTTTGACAAGGTAGTCATTTCTATTGCAAGTCTGATGAGAATCCTGCTTAGAAAATCACTAAAGTGTAGGAATGAAAAAACAATAGACACAATCACTGAGGAAAAAACATTTTCTTATAATCTATTGAATAAAAATAATAAACCATTCAAGAAAAAAAGAAAAAAAAACTATTTACAGAAAAATATAGTGTTTATAGAACAGATATTTATATAATGTTATACTTCTAAAATTTTATTTATCAGACATGAAAATTAAGAAAACGTAGTTTTAAAACAGTCACTCAGATTTTTCTTTCCCTCTTTCTTTTTCTTCCTGTTTTTAATATCTTTATTTTTTATTTCTGAGAATTTCATACATGTATACAATGAAATGCTATCATTCCAACACTCCATTTGTTCCTCTGATTTCTCTATGTCTTTCCATTGAGTCCTGTCCACTGCAAACAGTAGCATTTCTAACCAACGTTGAGTATCTGACAGATCCATTATAATAAAGACAAACATTTATGATGCAATTAGGCAACAGGATTATTTAAAAAAATAAACAAGGAAATACAGTAACAAGTTGTACTCTAGGGCAAAAGGACTCCTACCTATGAACTTTTGGCCAATTTTATAGAAACAGACATGAAATTCCCATAACAGCCATCCAGTATTGCATAAATAGGCAATGAAAGGTTAGTATGCAGCGTTAGGCTCAACTGACCTGAACAGTATTTTCTAATACTATGAAAATTAGAAAATAGAATAGAAATTCCTGAGTCCCTGTGCTATTGATGTCTCTATGCCCTGCAGTCAAAGTGTGTGACATCTTCAAAAATATATTCTTACCACATAGTTATGGTGGGTCATGGTTAATCCTTTCACTATCCTCTATTCTCCAATTCCATCACTGCAGAATTTTTAAACCATAGTATCCTCTCTTCTTTTTTGCTTTTCTTATGAATTCATCTACCCTCTGACTTAATATTCCTTGATCTGTGTTATGTGAGAATCGGCTTTCGCGTGACTATTTGCACTCTTCCCGTGTATTGGCT
Source organism: Phodopus roborovskii (assembly GCF_943737965.1). Taxonomy (NCBI): domain Eukaryota; kingdom Metazoa; phylum Chordata; class Mammalia; order Rodentia; family Cricetidae; genus Phodopus; species Phodopus roborovskii. The sequence continues at coordinate 1,036,207 of NW_026125669.1, read as the reverse complement.
TACTTGTTTACCCCTTGATTTCCTCCACATCCACACACCCTCATTAGGTTTCAAACCTCTAGCATTTCATTTTACTTTCTAACAACTGTCCTCTTTCTTTACTTTACCCACCCACACTATAGCCCCTTTCTGTACTGGTTTCCATATGAGCCCAAGGTTAAATACCCAAAATGATATTCAAGCAAGAATCTCAAACTTAGAAAGAATACTGACATTTTCTCTCAGTGCCTGAGTTATCTTAGCCCAATTATCCATACTTCTGTCCACATACCTACATGTTTCATGATTTTATTTTATTTTTTTTTTGTTAGAACTGAGTTATATTGCCTGACTCTTCTTATCCATTAATATATGGATGGTCATTTCCGTAGTTTACCTAGAATACAGCAGAGACAGTTAAAGGCTTCCCAGATTCCATCTGACACAAACTTCTCATATCTACCTAGCTTTCATGAATATCCTTCTATAGATTCTCTATTTCCTGGCACTGACAGTAATCAACAGACCACCAGCCCCTGGCAAACTTATTCACTCAACCAACTAATAGCAAACATAGAATTCCCCAATAATTACTAGGAGTAGAAAGCCCAAGACAACACAGCTCCTCCAAAAATCAATAATGTCATTAAATACACCTCAATGAGAGCAAGCTGGAAGAACTTCTGGATAGATTTCAAAATAATGATTATAAATATATTATTTTCCTTTTCCAGTACTACTGGGACTTCAAAATTTAAGGCCACAGAGAGATCATATTCCTTCAAAATGTACATTAAGTCCCTAAACTTTAAATCTTGTAAATGGTGAATTGATTGCCAATAATAATAAACGTGAGGACTCATAGCAAATACAATCAAATATAAACAAAGAAATGCTTCTGACAAGGCTATTCTGAGAAATTCCAGTTATTGCCAAAGTATCAGTATAGACATTAAGCAGGTTGCTGTTAGGCCTGTTGATAGAAGTGAGCAGTTACAAATGAAAACAAAAGAATGGTACGTTAATACAGTTTTGTGAGGGAAAATTTTATAAAAAAGAAAAATGAATATTTTTTCACATAAGAAGTGAAGTTAATTTTTTAATTTATTTTGTTTTATTTTATATAACCAAGTCCATTTAAATGAAAACAAACATTTATAGACAATATTTGGGAACTTGGGCATTGTTCTTTCCAAACTACTTTCTGCTATTAAGGGGTCCTGTCATGGGGGTGTCTAAGAAGATGCAGAAATCCTGGCTGTAGTCTCTAAGGTTGATTTGTCCAGCTGTTTTGATGTAGGATCACATGGTACTCTGTTTCAGGCAATGTGGCGTGATCAAACCACATTAGTCTGGAAGGAATCCACATCTTTTCATTTTCTGTGGAAACAAAAATAGAAATCCTTTTCCCCAGTAACTTGTCATTGAACTTAAATTTTGGATTAAAAGCATTTTTTCTTTTGTTATTTAATTTATTATTTTATATGTCGATCACAGTTCCCTCTTCCTCCATCCTCCATCTCTCCTTCACTCCATCCCTCCCTCCCTTTTACCCTCTCTTCCCTCTCACATGCAACCTAACAACCCTCCCCTCCCATCCCCCAACTCCAATTCCATGAGTAGGGGTCATTTAGATCTGACAGGTCATGAAAAGTAGGGACTAGGGCTTCTCTCCTGTCTCTAGGTTAAGGCAGTTAACACTCAATGGGGGATGTGTTCCCAAGGTCCTTTTGTGCACCAGGGATACACCTTGTCTCCATTATCTGAGGTCCCGTAGACTGCTCAGTCCTTCTGGCTGAGACCCATATTTAGGGGGGCTTGATTCAGTCCCATGCTGGCTTTCCAGCTATTAGTCTGTGGGCCCTTTAGCTCCTCCTTGTTCAGGAAAGCTTTATCTAAGTGTTTCTGCCACCTGGTCTTGTCCTCTCCATCTGCATCTGGGTTCTACTTCAACTCAGTGTTTATGTATGGGTGTTTGATCCTGTTTACAACAGGCATTAGTTGAGGGCTCCATGGATAAGTTAGTTGTTGATCTCACTCACACAGAAGGGCATTTATAGTAGCCTTTCCATGGAAGCTCAAATTGTTACTTTGCAGCAGTCTATTGTTTCTCTAGATGTTTCTTTGTGTTCGGTTTTATCTTCAAACCAATACTGGCTCCCTCTTTTATGCTCTCTCTCTCTCTCTCTCTCTCTCTCTCTCTCTTTCCTGTCTTCTATTCCTAACCAGGCTCAATCTTCCTGGTCGCACATGTTTTCCTTTCCTCTCCCTCATTTTCTCCTACTTCTCCCTCCATTCGCTGCCCCCCCCACCACTTCCCCTGTGCTCTAGGGGACTTGTCCCTTCCTGCTTCTGTGAGGGACTTTATATGAATCTCTTAGAATGCACCTTGTATCCTAGTTCCTCTGGTGGTGTGAATGATAGGCTGGTGATCTTCTGCTCTAGGTCTAAAATCCATATATGAGTGAGTACATACGGTGTTCCTCTTTTTGTGGCTCAGTTAACTAATTCGGGATGGTTTCTAAAAGTGCCATTCACTTGACTGCAAATTTCAACACACCATTAATATTTTCTGCAGAGTAGTATTCCATTGTGTAAATGTGCCACATCTTCATTATCCATTTTTCAATTGAGGGGCATCTAGGTTGCTTCCAGGTTCTGGTTATTACAAATATTGCTGCTATGAACATAGTAGAACAGATGTCTTTGTTGCATGGATGTGGATCATTTGGGTAAATGCCTAAGAGGGGGATTGCCGGGTCCTGTGGTAAACTAATTCCCATTTTCTGAGGAAGCACCATACTGATCTCCAAAATAGCTGTATGAGTTTGGACTCCCACCATCAGTGGAGGAGTATGCCCATTTCTCCCCATCCTCTCCAACATAAGTCATCATTGGTGTTTCTAATTTTAGCCATTCTGGCAGGAGTAAAATGGTATCTCAAAGTTGTTTTGATTTGCATTTTCCTGATAGCTAAGGATGTGGAGCACTTTCTTAAGTGTCTTTCAGCCTTTTTGATTTTCTCTTTTGAGAATACTTTCTTTAGTTCTGTACCCCATTTTTTATAGGGTTATTTGGTGTTTTGTTGACTAGTTTCTTGAGTTCTTTGTATATTTTGGAGATAAGAGCTTTGTCGGATACAGGATTGGTGAAAACATTTTCCCAGTCTGTGGGCTGCCATTTGGTCTTGTTGACTGTGTCCTTTGCCTTACAGAAGCTTCTAAGTTTGTAGCGGGCCCATTTATTAACTGTTTCTCTCAGTGTCTGTGCCCCTGGAGTTATGTTCAGGAAGCAGTCTCCTATACCAATTTGTTCAAGGGTAACTCCTACTTTCTCTTCTAAGAGGTTCAATGTGGCTAGATTGATGTTGAGGTCTTTGATCCATTTGGACTTGAGTTTTGTGCATGGCAACAGATATGGGTCTATCTGCAATCTTCTACATACCCTCATCCAATTGTGCCAGCACCATTTGTTGAAGATGCTGTCTTTGCCAATTTGTATAATTTTAGCTATTTTATCTAAAATCAGTGTTTCTTAAATGTGTGGGTTAATGTCAGGATTTTCAATTTGATTCCATTGGTCTACCTGTATATTTTTATGCGAATATCAGGCTATTTTCACAACTATATCTCTTAGGAGATATTAAAGTCAAGAATGGTGGTGCCTCCTGAAGTTCTTTTATTGTATAGGGTTGTTTTGGCTATCCTGGATCTTTTGTTTTTCCATATAAAGTTGATTATTACCTTTCAAGGTCGGTGAAGAATTGTGGTGGGATTTTAATGGGCTTTGCATTGAATCTGTAGATTGCTATTGGCAAGATTGTCATTTTTACTATGTTTATCCTACCTATCCAAGAGCATGGGAGATCTTTCCATTTTCTGTTATCTACTTTAATTTATTTCTTTAAAGCCACAAAATTCTTATTATATAAGTCTTTTACTTGTTTGGTAAGTGTTAAATCAATATACTTTTTGTTACTTGTAGCTATTGTAAAGGGTGATGTTTCTTGATTTCATTCTCTGTCTCTTTGTTGTCTGAAAAAAGTAGGGCAACTAATTCTTTTAAGTTTATCTTGTATTCTGCTAGTTTGTTGAAGGAGTTTATCAGCTGTAGGATTTCCCTGGTGAGTCTATTGGGTCGCTTATGTAAACTATCATATCATCTGCGATTAGAGACAGTTTGATTTCTTCCTTTCCAATTTGGATCCCCTTGATCTCCTTTTGCTGTCATATAGCATTAGCTAGAACTTGTAGTCCGATATTGAAGAAATATGGAAAGAGAAGAAAGCCTTTTATTTTCCTGATTTTAGTTGAATTGGCTTAAGTTTCTCTCCATTCAGTTTGATGTTAGCAGTTGGTTTGCTGTATATTATTCTTATTATGTTTAGGTATGTTCCTGTTTTCTCTGACCTCTCCAAGACCTATATCAAGAAAGGGTACTGAATTTTGTTGGAGGATTTTTCAGCATCTAGGGAGATAATCACATGGTTTTTATTTTTCAGTTTGTTTATATGGTTGATCATGTTGATAGATTTTTGTATGTTAAACAATCCCTGCATTCCAGGGATGAAGCCTACTTGGTCATGATGGATGATTTCTCTCATGTATTCTTGAATTTGGTTTGCCAGTATTTAATTGAGTATTTTGCATCGATGTTCATCAGGAATATTGGTCTGTTGTTTTCTTTCTTAGTTGTGTCTTTGTGAGGCTTGGGTAGAAAGGTTATTGTGGACTTATAAAAAGAGTTTGGCAATGAACATTCTGTTTCAATTTTTGAAACAGTTTGCGGACAAGTGGTATTAGAACTTCCTTGAATGTCTGGTAGAATTCTGCACTGAATCCATCTGGCCCTGGACTTTTTTTGGTTGGAAAAAATATATTTAAGTTGTTTGTCTGTTCTTGACTTAATTTTGGAAAGTGATAGTTATCCAGAAATTTGTCCATTTCCTTTGAATTTTCAATTTTTTTGGAAGACAGATTTTCAAAGTATGACCTGAAAATTGTCTGGATTTCCCCTGTGTCCGTTGTTATGTTCCCCTTCTCATTTCTGATTTTGTTAATTTGCATGTTCCCTCTCTGCTTTTTCGTTAATTTGGAGAAAGGTTTTTCTATTTGTTGATTTTCTCAAAATCCAACTTTCGTTGCATTGATTTTTTTTGTATTGTTTTCCTGGTTTCTATTTTGTTGATTTCAGCCCTCAAGTTGATTATTTCCTGGTATCTACTCCTAGGGGGTGATTTCGAATCTCTCTGTTCTAAGGCTTTGAGTTGTGCTGTTAATTCCCTTATGTGACTATCCTCTGTTTTCTTCATATGGGCACTGAGTGCAATGTAGTTCCCTCATAGCACTGCTTACAAGGTGTCCCATAAGTTCTGGTATGTTGTGTCCTCAATCTCGTTGAATATTAGAAAGCACTTAATTTCTTTCTTTATTTCTTCTTTGATCTAGGTGTGGTGCAATTGCACATTGTTCCGTTTCCACGAGTTTGCAGGTTTTCTGCTATTTGTGTTGTTGTTGAATTCCAATTTTAAAGCATGGTGGTCTGAGAAGATACAGGGGACTATTCCTATTCTCTTGTATCTGTTGAGGTTTGTTATGCCACCTAGTGTGTGGTCGATTTTAGAGAATGTTCAATGTGGAACAGAGAAGAAGGTATGTTCTTTTGTCTTTGGATGGAATGTTCTATAGATGTCTGTTAATCCCAGTTGAGACATAACTTCTGTTAGTTCTTTTCTTTCTTTGTTGAGTTTCTGATGGTAGTCCTGTCTAGTGTTGAGAGCGGTGTATTGAAGTCTCCTACTATAACGTTTTATATGAGCTTTGAGTTTTAGTGGTGTTCCTTTTACGAATGTGGGTGCCTTTGTATTAGGGGCATAGATGTTCAGAGCTGAGACATTGTGTTGATGGATTTCTCCTGCCATGAATATGAAATGACCGTCTTCATCTCTTTTGACTAGTTTTGGTTTGAAGTCTAACTTGTTAAATATTAGGATAGATATGCCTGCTTGCTTCTTATTTCCATTTGATTGGAAAATCTTTTCCCAACCCTTTACCCTGAGTTTATGTCTATCTTTGAAGCTTAGATATGTTTCTTGTATGCAGCACAAGAATGGATTCTATCTTCGTATCCATTCTGTTAGTCTGTTTCTTATTATAGGTGAGTTAAGACCAGTAATGTTGAGGGTGAATAAAGACCATTGATTGTTGATGCTTGCTTATTTAGGTTTGTTGTTGGCAGTGGTATTGTGAATATATAATTTGTGCTTTACCCTTGGTTTCTGGTGTAGTTGAATTATCTTTTGCCTACATTTTGTGGGCGTAGTTTCCTTCCTTGTGTTGGAGTTTTCTTTCCAATACTTTCTGTAGCACTGGATTTGTAGATATATATTGGGAAAATCTGGTTTTGTCATTAAATATCTTTTTTTCTCCATCTATAGTGATTGAGAGTTTTGCTGGATATAGTAGCCTAGGCTGGCATCCATGTTCTCTTAATACTTTTAGAACATCTATCCTGGACCTTCTGGCCTTGAGGGTTTCCATGGAGAATTCAGGTGTAATTTTGACAGGTCTGCCTTTATATGTTACCTGGACTTTTTCCTTTGCTGCTCTTAATATTCTTTCTTAATTCATTATTCTAGTTGTTTTGATTATTATATGTCGAGGAGACTTTTTTCTTTGGTCCAGCTTATTTGGAGTTCTGTATGCTTCTTGTACTTTCATGGGCATGTCCTTCTTCAGATTTTGAAAGTTTTCCTTGATGATTTTTTTGAATATGTTTTCGGTACCTTTGAGCTGGGCTTCCTCACCTTCCTCTATGCCTATTATTCTTATGTTTGGCTTTTTCACGGTGTCCTAAATTTTCTGGATGTTTTTTGCTAAGTATTTTTTGGATTTATGATTTTCTTTGGTCGATGAATCTATTTCTTAGAAAGTAGAGTTTATCTTCTGTGCCTGTGATACTCTCTTCCATCTCTTGAATTCTCTTGGTTATGCTTGTGTCTGTAGCTCCCGATTTCTTGCCCAGTTTTTCTATTTCCAGCATTTCTTCGGTTTGTGTTGCCTTTATTTTCTCTATTACAGTTTTCAAATCTTGAACCGTTTCCTTCACCTGCTTTATTCTTTTTTTCTTGGCTTTCTGTACTTACCTTAAGTATATTGTTCATTTCTTCCAGTTTTTTTGTTTGTTTTTCCTCCATTTCTTTATGGAATTTTCTAACATCTTCTTTGAGGGTCTCAATCATTTTCATGATGGTAATTTTTAGGTTGTTCCATTCTGCTTCCTCTGCTTTGTTGCTGTGTTCCATTCTAGTTGGTGTAGATTCCCTAGGTTCTGGTGGTGTCATGCTTGTCTTTCTGTTGTTAGGTGTTTTTTGTATTGCCATCTTCCCATAGCTTCTTCCAGTAGGTGTTGGTGGGGTCTCGCCTTCTCTCTATTGTATTTAGCCGGTGGGTTTATGTGGGTCAGAGATTTAATATCTGTACCTCTGGGTTGTCCAGGCTCTATAGGAGGTCTCTCTGCAGACAGGGATCCAGGGATGTGGTCAGATCTGAGGATCCAGTAGAAGATGCCACTAGCCAATTGCTCTAGCCAATGGCTGGCAGAAGAGGACAAAGGCTGAGCTGAAACTTGGGAAGTTTCTGCAGGATAGTCTGATCTCACTGGAAAATGGCACTTTCCAGTTGAGACCTCTTTCTTTAGCAGTGGTTTTGCTTTGGGGTCCAAGGTTCTTGCAGACAGGAACTCAGAGTGGACCCGCAGAGATAGGCAGATCACTGGGAGGGGCCCGGGACTCCAGTAGAGGACTGGAGGTGGGGTCAGAGACCAAGATGGTGGAAATTACGGGTGGTCAGGCGTGGATAGGCAGGTCACCTTTGGTCATAGTTCCTCCGAGAAATCTCCGAAGTATGGTGGACTGTTGGCTCCACCCTCTTTCCCAGTGCTCAACCAGAGCAGTGGGACAGTGGGCATGGTAGTGCAAAGGGTGGGTCACGCTCATGGTGAGGATGGGTAGGGGTGTATCAGAGCTCCAAGGGTGCTCTCGATGGGGAGAGGTCACAGGATCAGGAGTAAACCCAGGGAGTTCCAGGAGGAGGAAAGGTTGTAGGGGAGATGCAGCTGCAATTGGGCCCAGACTCACCTCTGGCCAATAGCTGGCAGAAGAGGGAAAAAGCTTGAATTAATTTTAAATGAGTATATTATGTCAATAAATTTTAAGTTTTGTAAGTCAAATATGTCTCTGTCCAACAAAATATACCAATCTCACAAAAATTACCCCTACTATTCCTTCCTTTTACTTTACTAGTCTTGTTGAAATTTAACAAAATTAATCCAAATGCTACAAACATCATTGTCAATTTCAACTATTTACTCCCGCTGTGTCTCCAGATTTTTCTCTTGCAAAATATAAGGTTTAATTATCCTCTGCTGCATAAATAATTTCACTGCAGCACAATTGATTTGAAAACATTTTAAAACTGAAGTACAAATTCCTTCAATTACTACCTGCCTAAAAAGCACAATGGACTCTTTCCTATACTTTACTAATACACTTCTAGTTACAGATCATTCTTTGATGTTATTTCCTCAACTTTTATTGTATCCTTTCCAATTCTACTATATTGTATTTTCACTTAAAAAATAACTATCACTTTCTATATTGATCTATTCAAATTCCCTACTATAGAGAATTGTGACTGTTTACCTCTTAAATAAGCATTCATTAGTTTTTCTTCTTAATATATACCAAACCAACCAAGAAATGGGTGTCTGCCTTAAAGATTTATTTTGGTTACTTGGATTTGAACCCATGGCCTTGTGAATGTTACCCAAATACCCCATCCCCTAAATCATCTACAGTCTCAGTCTCCACATACATTCCCATCATCTTAGTGAATATTATGTTGCTCTTGTGGAGTCAGGGCCAATTCATTCCATTAAACTCCGTATGCCCATAACCTACCTATAACATTTCGTCATACTTGGTTTCTGAGTTTGCTTTGAATATGTTAAGCCCAAAAGTTCATACCACCAGTGAATAAAAAGGATGTGATGTGCATATCTCTACTACCAACACTTGAAAATGGAGGCAGAAGAGTATGGAAGTTGGAGTACAAACTGAGCTATAAGAAATAAAGCAAAAGTGAAGTTGAATACAGAAATATTTAAGCTTGGCATAGTGTCCATGGAGCTGAAGCAGGAAAGTCCTCATACGCTGGAGGCTGGCCTAGCCCACACTGAATTCTAGGACAGTTCCACAATAAGACCACTTCTCACAAAGCAGAAAGGCTAAGAAAATGGTCCAGTCTTTAAAGTTTATGAGATCAAGCATAGTGGTCTGCATTCAGACTCCCAAGGACACAGGTAAAAAGCTAGGTATAGCTGCTCAGGTCTGTAATACTGTGTATAAATGTCTTAGCTCATTTCTTTGTGTAGGAAATGGAATCCTTCAGCCCTTGTCTGAAGCCAGGATTATTCCTCTCAAGTCTAAAATGTCTGAGAATCTCAGCCCTCAAGAAAGTCCAGACCATCTCTTCTAACTCTTTAAGGGTTTCTGTATTCCTTTCATCCTATCTTTCAGTTTGTTCTCATCTTGTATTTTCAAGTTATGCTTGTTTCCAACCTGGTAGGTCTGCAAGCCATGTAGCTATCCTTTGATGTAGCTGCTGTAACAACTGCCAGTGATTGGGATTCCAACTTCTCCTGTTCTACTAAAAAAAAAAATTCTGCATGGAAAAAAACCTGCAATTGGACATAATGAAACACCAGAAAAGACCTCATGATAGTGTTCTTCTCAGCTGTCCCCTCCCACACACACACACATACACACCACAATGACAATAGTATTTGCTTACTATTCTATTGAATAACCAGCAGAGAGGCATTTGTCCATGAACACAGCAAACTCATTAATAAAGTTTTATTTTGTTCATATAATCAGATTTCTGGAGTTTTAGTTGTTGTTGATACAAAGCTATACTATATAGCCTTGACGTGACTGGAATTCAAAATGGCAAGACTTAAATTCACTATCCTCCTGCCTTAGCTTCTTGAGTGCAAATACTGCAGGCCAGTTCCTCCCCTCCTGTGTTCATTGTCATCTTGCACCAATTACAGAATTCCTTTTTCAATTAAATGTTCCTGCCCTGGCCCTACACAGTTACAAAAAATGTCCTGAACAAGGTCTTCCACCCTTGTCTGAGATAAAATCCTCAGGAGGCAGAGCAAGCAATTGCAATTCCTGTCTGAAAATATGGGGTTCCCTTTGTGGCTTCTGACTTTCAGTAGAACAATTTATAAATTGATTCTGAAGGAAGCTTAATGACCATTTTTTATTAGCATTTATTATAAAACACCATCCCAGTTATGGGAAATCCTGAAAGACACCAAGAGGATAGAACAGGAAGGCATGGATTTTAATTTTGGCACGGGATAGAAATAAACAGCTGATTAATAAAGAAGAAAACTCTCATGAATAAAAGTGGTGGGTTGGTGTATGGTCTTTCACCATTATGTACAAAGTTATTTCTGGGGTCTTTTTTCTTTTCTTTCTTTTTTTTTTTTGCCTTTATTTCATGCATGTACTCTACTCTCCTTAGATGATGTCAGGGCAAGGAGTTGTTCTGGTCTTTCTCTGAATACTGTCTTGTTCCAAGAGTTAATTTTGTTGTAGAACTTTTAGTTTTTGTTCTTCTAACACAATATCATTATACAGCTTCCCCCATGTCAGCCAGAAATTTCTTTCAATCACAGTTTGCCAAGCCCTGGGATGGAAAATACTCTTGTTCAAGGTTTCTAGAACAGTAAAGAGTTCAAAAGTTTCAATTGGGGAGTCAAATTATCTCATCTCTCAACATCTTTGCTTATTTGTAGGATAGGAAATGTCATCATTGGGATGTTGACAGATCTGAGAAAATCTAGTTAATATTATCACTGAATTTAACAGTGTTTTAATCATGCATAATGGGCTGATCATCACCCAGTAGAACTTATCTCCCTCTGGTCAGTCTTGATTTGTGGAGGACTCTATATAAACAATATTCATAACAATTTCAAAAACAGCTTGATGATGGTAATGATGACATGGCAATGATTTTTTGAGAAATGACTTAGTGAGTTTCTTAAGCCACTTATCAATTTTATGTCCTCTACAATTTAACACTCCTTTCAAACTATGTGCCAAAATCTTGATAATATTTCATTTACTAAAACCAATATTGATCTTAATAGCTAAGCAACATAGGTGTAACTCATGAAACAATTTTAAATTTTGTCTTAATTGCAATCAGACTTCGGATATAGAGATGATTACTTTGTTTTGGAATGGACTTTTATTTATCGATACAAATTTAAAGTCAATTTTGTGATATGTATATTTTTCTTGTTTAGGTATTGTGTTTATATAGCTCACTTAGAAAGGTAGTATATAATTTAGTACAGATTATAGGTAGATACCTATAATAGTCAAAAATTAGAGTTAAGTTAGTTAGGCTTTCATTATATATTGAGATGCATTTGAGATGAATAGGCATTCTTGAAACCTTTCAAAGACCTTCAGGATATGACATTTAAAATGGTTTAGGGTTTTTCTTAACAGTGAGGCACAACTGCTCCTGGCAATGCCACCTGCATCAAAAAGGAAGATGGAAGTTGAAGAAATGCATTATGGAGTTTGCTTTCAATATGGCATATGGCAAGACTAGACATTTTTGGCAAGATACTACTCTTAACAGTTTTCCTTTCAAATGTCTTCTTCTCTTCTATTGACAGATCCCAGTAATTAGGAAGTTCCAGGAAAATACATTTCAATAAGTCTTTGTTAGCTTTTATCTTGTGGTTTGTAACTATTGTCTTTTAAAATGTTTAAAATTGAGATTTATCTGAAACATAAGCCATGACATTTCATAGTAAGAAAAATTCATCAATACTTTTCAAGTAGTTCTTCTTCACACTTATAAAAGAATCAATAAGGACTGGGGAGAAGCAGTAAAGAGATTGCAGCTCATAAAACCTATGTATCTTTAGAGAAAGCAATAGTCCATGTTGACATAAGAGAAAGATAGTTTTGTCAAGTATACACAACCATAAAATACATCAAGCAATTTGTGATTTATTCATGATGTGCTTAGCCATAGGTGCTTCAATTTATCTTTTTATTTTCAATTTATCTTTTTACTAATAAAGAATGCTACAACACATGAATAAAGATTGTGCTAAACTGATCTCATTCTGTTGTTCATTTCATTAATCTTACTCTTAATTCTCATTGATGCAGCTTCCCTTTTCATATTCTGTTTTACTGTAAGTCATGATCCATCACCTACGGGACAATAAAGATCAGGAATCATGTTGAAATTCTAGAAATACAATCCTATAAAATAAAATAATTTTTAAAATGACATGGAATACATGTGGATATGGACATATGCTTAAGGATACAACACATGAAGTAGGAGTATTCAGACAGATAATTAGTGCTAACTTTGATGGAAACAACTAGGTAGAAAATATTAAAAATCAAATTTGTAAGAGTATATTAGTGATGTGATAGTTTAATATTCATGTGATTAAGGGATTCAAAGTTGAAGTTGTTAACATGTATCCTCCAAAACAAATTTAGAGAGTCTTAAAGTTAATTAGATCATGACAACCAAGCCTTTTAAATGTGCAATATTCAAAAGACACCTAAACACCAAAGAAGCCATAACCCCTTGGTCTACAATGGTGTTTTGCCAGTAAGATATGCTAACCAAAAGTAGCATCAACTTTTTGGGAGGAATCAAACAATAACTGATTTGTCTTAAAGTTTACTCCACAAGAAGAAAATCATACCTAACAGTGCTTGGGTAAGCAAGGATCTGAGACTAGGTAGCTCAAGAACCTAGAGAAAAATGAAGAAATACTGGCATAAAAAATGTAATGATAAAAGGACTCCTAATGATATTTTGTTTAGACATCACCAGAGATACTTCCTCTTGCAGCACATGGGAACAAACATAGAGACCCACAGCCAGATATTATGCAGAGTGAGACACCATGAAATAGCCATCTCTAAATGGGATATCATTATTTAATTCCTTCCCAGAGAGCTCAGATAACCCCATAGAAGAGGAGGCTGAAAGAGTATAAGAGCCAAAGGGAATAGCAGACACAAACAGAACAAGTCCATCTAATCAACATGAGCAATGCTCATATGATCTCATAGTGATTGAAGTAACATGCATAAGGTCCTGCACAGGTCTGGACCAGATCATTTTCAAATATATTATGGTTTCAAGTTTAGTGTTTATTTGGTTATCAATTGGTTTATCTTTATTTCTTTTTGAGTATGTTTTGTTTTCTTGGTTTGGAAAAGTTTTGTTGCATTGTGTTTTGTGGAAAGAACTTAAATATGGTAGGGAAGGGCAAAGAATCTGAACAAACTTGGGGGAGGTAAACAATCTGACCAAAATATGATTAAAATTATAGTTTGTTTAAGAACTAAAAAGAAATGTAAAAATCAAATGATAGACAGTGGAACCTTCCAAACTGTTCATCTTTGTTAATTTCACATCAGAAGTCAGATGTATGCATATGTGAATCAAGAGCTATGCATACTTTTATAAACTTGCACATAATATCCCTATGAAATGAACTGAAAAACACCAGAAAATAAATTAGCAAATAAAACTGTTTGTAATGCAGACTACTCTACCAACTGAAAAAGTCATCTGTAGGTAGTAACATAGATAAAACCTGAGTTGGTTGAGAAAAATTACATATTTCAAAAAAATTCCTTAAGAGAAATTAATAAGTAAACAGTTGATCAACTACAATATAAATTTACTTATATACATTTTATGAACTTTTATTCATTGCCTTCTCTTAGGTATATATTCCTTACATATATATGGTTTTGCTTAGACCTCTTGGTTTTGTCAATATTTATCACTGATATTAACTTGGTTTTGCTTCTTTACTATTTTGTACCACATGTCAATTATTATAATGTTTCAGCATTCTGCTGTGTCATGTCTAGAGAGACTTGTGCCTTCTTAATATTCTTCTAGAGTATTGAATATAGAAAAGGGTTTTGCTCTATAGATTGCCTGAGGAAGAAACCATTGTAAACATGAAAAATTAATTAGCTAGCTACCCTCTGTATATATTCTTTTACTTATTCATAAGGAACTTACAGATTTGATAATGTCACTAATGATTTTATTTTTCTTTGTTTTAAATTTCATAATATTTATTTTAATTAGTACTGAGTATAGGGTTTTTTTGCATTCTTTTTTATTACTTGTATTTAATACAATTTTTGCTTTAATTCCAGTTTCCTTTCCCTCCTTCTTGCCCTCTCTCTCTCCCTCAACTACCCACTGACCAGCCTCCCATCCTATTCCCCCCACCACACAGGGAGGGTGATGCAACCAGACATGTCAACAAAATCTGTCAAGTAATTTGGAGTAGGGACAAGGCCCTCCCTTCTGCCTCTAAGTTAAGGGAGTATCCCTTCATGGGGAATGTGCACCGAATGTTTTTTGTGCACCATGGATACCTCATGGTTTCACTATAAGAGGACCCTTAGACCCATGTTCAGGGGATCAGAGTCAGTCCAATCCTGGTTTCACAGTTATCATTCTGGGACCCATTTATTTCTCTTTGTTCAGGTAACTGTCTCTGTGGATTTCAGTAGCCTAGTCATGTCCTCTCTCTCTGCACCTAAATTCCAAGATGTCAGCTTGGTGTCTGCTTCTGTTTCCATCACCTACTTGATGAGGGCTCTATGATGGTAGAAAAGTTAGTCATCAATCTCATTATCAGAGAAGGGCATTTATGGTAGCCTTTCCACTGTTGCTCAAATTGTTATGTGGGGTTAGTCTTATAGGTCTCTGGACATTTTGCTAGAGTCAGTTTTCTCTTGAAACCTATAATTGCTCCATTTTGTATGTTCTTACACACACACACACACACTCTCTCTCTCTAGTCTATTCCTCCCCTGACACCATCTTCCTAGTTCGATCTGCTTTCTTATTCTGCCATTCTGTTTCTACTGTCTCCCTTTCCACTCACTGCCACCCCCACTCTCAATATACTCATGAAATCTTGTACATTTTCCCTTCTGTGAGGGACTATGTATGAATCGCTTAGATTCTCCTTGTATCCTAGTTTCTCTGGTTGTGTGAATTATTGGCTCGTGATCCTTTGCTCTATGTCTAAAATCCATATATGAGTAACTACATACCATGTACCTCTCTTTGTGACTGGGTTACCTCACTCAGGATTTTTTTCAAATTCCATTCATTTGCCTGTGAATTTAAAGATTACATTGCCCCCCCTGCAGAAAACGTTTCCATTGTGTAAAAGCACCACATCTTCTCTAGCCATTCTTCAGTTGAAGGACATCTAGGTTGCTTCCAGGTTCTTGCTATTACAAATAAGGCTGGTATGAACATAGTTGAGCACATGTCTTATTTGCATGGATGTAGAATATTAGGGTATATGCCTAATGGGGATTGCCAGGTCCTGTGGTAGACTGGTTCCCATTTACGTGAAAAACCACCATCCCTATCTCCAAAATGGCTGCACAAGTTTGCACTCCCACCAACAATGTAAGAGTGCTCCCCTTTTTCCTCATCCTCTCAAGCATAAGATGTCATTGGTTTTTCTAATTTTAGCCATTCTGGGAGGAGTAAAATGGTATCTCAGAGTTGTTTTGATTTGTGATTCCCCGATAGCTAATGATGTTGAGCACTTCCTGAAGTGACTTTCAGCCTTTTATATCTCCTCTATTGAGAATTCTCTCTTCAGTCCTGAACCCCATTTTTAATAGGGTTATTTGATGTTATTGTGACTAGATTCTTGAGTTTTTTGCATATTTTGGAGATCATCCCTCTCTCAGATATAGGGTAAAGATATTTTTCAAGTCTTGGGGCTATCATTTGGTCTTGTCAACTGTGTCTTTTGCCTTACAGAAGTTCTTAGTTAGAGGAGGTCCCATTTATTAATTGCTGATCTCAGTGTCTGTGCTACTGGAGTTATGTTCAGGAAGTAGTCTCATATACCTATTTGTTCAAGGGTACCTCCCAATTTCTCTTCTAAGAGTTTCATTGTAGCTGGATTTATGTTCAGGGCTTTGATCCATTTGGATTTGAGTTTTGTGCATAACGATAGACATGGGTCTATCTGCAGTCTTCTACACACCATCATCCAGTTGTGCCAGCACCATTTGTTGAAGATGCTTTCCTCCTCCCATTGTATACTATTAGCTGTTTTGTCGAAAATCAGGTGTTTGTAGGTGTGTGTGAGGTAGTAGCAAGATTTTGATTCAATTCCATTTTTTTTCCAATATAAAACTGTTTTGAGTACTATAGCTCTATAGTAGAGCTTGAAGTTGGGTATGGTGATGCCTCATGGTGTTCCTTTAATGCACAATGTTTTGGCTATCCTGGTCTTTTGTTTTTCCATATAATTCTGAGTATTTGAGTATTGCATTGAATTTTTAGATAGCTTTTGACAAGATTTCCATTTTTACTATGTTTATCCTACCTATCCAAGAACATTTGAGATCTTTCCATTTTCTTGTTTCTTCTTTGATTTCTTTCTTAATAGACATAAAGTTCTTGCTATATAGATCTTTCACTTGTTTGGTAGGCATAACCCCAAGATACTTTATGTTGTTTGTGGCTATTGTAAAGGGTGATGTTTCTCTGATTTGTTTCTCAGGACCTTTATCACCTTTATATAGTAGTACTACTGGGATTTTTTGAGTTTATCTTGTATCATGTTAGATTGCTGAATGTGTTTATCAGCTGTAGCAGTTCCCTGGTAGAATTTTTCTGGTTGCTACTGTAAACTATAATATCATCTACATATAGAGAAAGTTTGATTTCTTCCTTTTCCAATTGGATCCCCTTGATCTCCTTTTGTTGTCTTATTGTTTTAGCTAGATCTTCAAGTAAAATATTGAAGATATATGAAGAGAGTGTGCAGTCTTGTCTTGTTCCTGATTTTCAGGACTCATCTTAACTTCTCTTTATTCAGTTTGAGGTTGGCTGTTGGTATTATGTTCCTGTTATGTGTGATCTCTCCAAGACCTTTATCATGAAAGGGTATTTAATTTTGTCAAAGGCTTTTTCAGCATCTAGTGAGATGATCATGTGGTTTTTCCTTTTTCATTTGTTTATATGGTGTATTACAACACATTAGTATGTGAAACCATCCTTGTAAACCAGTGATGAAACATACTTGGTCATGGTGGGTGATTTCTGCTATGCATTCTAGGATTCATTTTGCCAGTATTATTTGAGGATTTATGCATGAAAGTTTATGAGGGATATTGGTCTGTATATTCCTATGTGTGTTTCATGTGGCTTTTGTACCAAGGTATTTGTGGCATTGTAAAAAAAAAAATTTCAAATTTTGTGGAGTACAGGTTTTCAAAGTAAGACCTGAAAATTGTCTGGATTTCTTCAGTGCCCTTTGTTTTGTCCCCCTTTTCATTTCTAATTTTGTTAATTTGCATGTTCTCTCTCTGTTTTTTGTTTAGTTTGGATAAAGCATTATATATTTTGATGATTTTCTTGAAAACCTACTCTTTATTTTGCTGATTTTTTATTGTTTTCCTGGTTTCTACTTTATTGATTTCAGCCCAAAAAATCGATTATTTCCTGATGTCTACTCCTTAGGGGTGAGTTTGTTTCTTTTTGTTCTAAGGGTTTTAGTTGTACTGTTAATTCTCTAATGTACTATATTTTATTTTCTACATATGGGCACATAGTGCAATGAACCTTCCTTGTAGCACTGCTTTCAAAGTTCAGGTATGCTGTGTCTTCATTCTCATTGAATTCTAGGAAGTAATTATTTTCTTTCTTTATTTCTTCTTTGACCCATTTATGATGCAATTGCGCATTTTTCCATTTGCATGAGTTAGTAGGGTTTCAGCATTAGTATTGTTGTTGAATTCCAGCTTTAAAGCATGGTGGTCTGATAAGATCGAGGGAACTATGACAATTATTTTATATCTGTTGAGGTTTATTAGGTTGCCTAATATGTGTTCACTTTTAGAGGAGGTTCCATGAGGAACTGAGAATAAGGTATATTCTTTTGTAGTTGAATGGAATGATCTATAGATGTCTGTTAAACCCAATTGGAACATAACTTTTGTTAGTTGTTTTTTTTTTTTTTTTTTTTTTTTTTTTTTTTTTTTTGTTTTTGTTTTTCAAGTTTCTGACTGGTTGTTCTGTCTAGTGGTGAGTCTTGGGTGTTGAATCTCTCAGTATGAATGTGTGAAGTTTCATGTGAACTTTGAGTTTTAGTAGCATTTCTTTTATGAATATGGGTGCCTTTGTATTTGGGGCATAGATGTCCAGAAGGGAGACTTTGTGCTGATGGAGTTTTCCTGTGATGAATGTGAAATGACTTTCTTCAACTCCTTTGATTAATTTTGGTTTAAAATGTAACTTGTTAGATATTAGGATAGTTATACCTACTTGCTTCTTGGGTCCATTTGATTGGAAGATCTTTCCCCAAACCTTTAACCTGAGGTAATGTCTGTCTTTGAAGCTTAGATGTGTTTCTTGTGTGATCAGAAGGATGGATTCTTTCTTTGTATCTGTTAGCTTGTGTCTTTTTATAGATGAGTTAGACTTTTAATGTTGAGGGAATGTAAGGACCATTTATTGTTAATGCTTGTTTTAGATTTGTTGTTGGCAGTGGTATTTATGAGTATATTTGCCCTGCTTCATCCTTTGGTTTTTGGTGAAGTGGGATTATCTATTGCCTACATCTTTGCGAGCATAGTTAACTTCCTTTGGTTGGAGTTTTCCTTCCAGAACTTTCTGTATAGCTGGATTTGTAAATAGGTATTATAAAAATCTGTCTTTGTCATTTAATAACTTGTTTTCTTCATCTATAATGATTGAGAGTTATGCTGTTTATAGTAGCCTTGGCTGGCTTCCTTGAGCTCTTACTACTTATAGAACATCTCTCCAGGACCTTCTAGACTTGAGAGTTTCCATGGAGAAGTCAGGTATAATTTGATAGGTCTGCCTTTATTTGTTACCTGGACTTTTTCCTTTGCTGCTATTAATATAATTTAATCTGTATGTTAGGATTTTGATTATTATGTGTTGAGTGGTATTTTTTATTTGGTCCAGTCTATTTGGTGTTCAGTATGCTTCTTGTACTTTCATAGGCATGTCCTGCATCAGATTGGGAAAGTTTTCTTAATGTTTTTGTTGAATATGGTTTCTGCACCTTATAGCTGGCTTCTTCACCTTCTTTGTTGCTTATTATTCCTACATTTTGCTTTTTCATGGTGTTCCTTATTTCCTGGATTTTTTGTGTTAAGTATATGTTCAGAGCCCGAAATTCTCTCTTTTATCTCATGTATTCTTTTGGTTATCCTTGCCCAGTTTTTCTATTTCCACCATTCCCTCAGTTTGTGTTTTCTTTATTGTCTCTATTTCTGTTTCCATGTCTTGAACTGTTTCTTTCACATATTTGATTGTTTTTTTTTTTTTTCTTGGCTTTCTTTACTTTAAGAGATTTGTACATTTCTTCTAATTTTTTGTTTGTTTGTTTTTTTTTTTTTTTTTTTTTTTTTTTGCTTCCATTTCTTTAAAGGATTTTCTCATATCGTCTTTGAGGGCCTCTATTATTTTTATGAAGTTATTTTTTAAGCCGTTCTCTTCTGCTTCATCTGCTTTGATGTGTTCAATTCTAGTTGGTGTTGTTTCCCTAGATTCTGGTGAAGTCATGCTTGTCTTTCTATTGTTAACTGTTTTCCTATATTACTGTCTTCCCATTGCTTCTTCCAGTGTGTGCAGGTGGAGTCTTTCTCCCTCTAAACTACTCTCTTGGTGGGCATAGGTGTGTCAGGAGTTCGATATCTGTAGCTCTTGGTGGTCCAAACTCTATAGAAGGTCTCTCCTCCAGCATCTGCCTAGCGGTGTGGGTGATAGATAAGGCTGGAGTTAGTGATGGATGAGTGCGATCAATACACATTGTGTAAATATATAAAATTTTAGATAGTAAAAATGAGAAGACAATGTACTTCAGATTAAAATCAAAATGTGAAGTCAGTTATCCTGAGTTAACACTAAAAAATGCTCAAATAGCTATCTAGAAATAAATATGAACTTGACAATAACAATCATGCAGGTTAATTAAAGTAATATTCTATGGTAATTATTATATGAATTTGTAAATCATATATTCATAAGTAATGGCAAAGAACAAAGTGAAAATTAATTTCATTTTACTATTCAGTTTTTTACATTTTACTAGAATTAACATTTTGTCATTGATATTATTCTAGATAAGTTGATATGGAAAAATAAATACTGGAGATTAGAGAGATGCTCAGCACTTAAGAACACTTGCTGCTCTTGCAGAGGACCTGTGTTTGATTCCCTGCACTCACGTTGGGTAATTAACAAGCACCTTAAACTTCTATTCCATGGAACTTAATAATCTCTCCTAGTTATCACCATACAAGTCCATAAATGTGTGCATACAAACATTCAAACAAACATAGACACAATAAAAAAACAATATATTCTAAATATGTCTGTAACTGAAAAATATATAGTTGGAAATGAAAATGTAAAAAGGTTAACTCAAGTACTAAGAAAAGTTTAAATTATCTGAAATGAAGTAGGAAAAGAGAAATGGGCAGTTGGGAGTGGGGATGGAAAAGCCAGAAGAATGTTAAATTACAAAAAAAGAGTTACAAAATTAAACACTGTAATATTAATAAGCAAATATTTTTTTCAGGTAAATAAACTATAAACTGCAATCAAAAGGACAGGTTCAACACAATACAGAACCATATAATTACATGCATTTTATAAGTTATGTAAATGCTAACCACAAAGATGCCAATAGCAGTAAAGTGGAAAATGACACAGTATCAAAGCCTTAAGTAAAAGGAAGATGATTCTATAGCCATATAAATTCCTGTCAAACAGTCTTTGAGACTAGAGCTATTACCAGAGAGAAATGAGGTCATTTTACAATGATGAGACAGTTAATTCATTAGAAAGACATAACAATATTTTTGTACTCTATTACAAGATGTCAAAATATGTGAAGAAAAATCTGGCAGAAATAGACATAGAAAAATCCACACACAAAGTAAGCAGAAATAAAAAGGTAAACCCACATACAGGGTACTTTAACAGTCTATTCTTTGTAGATAATAAACTAGGAAAAATATGAAGAACTCAGAGTATTTGAAGGAAACAACACAAATAAATTTCTTATCTATGTGGAAAATGACCCAGATGGAAAACATACTGTATCATAAGATATTCAGTTGAATTTCAAAAGATTAAATATTCCATAGCACATTCTTTTACAAAGAAGAATGTGACTAGGATATCTCAATATTTGAAAAATCTTGTTTGGATTATTAAATAACTTATGGTTGAAGATATAATACTGGGGAAAGTAAAATGTTGGTTCTTAGATTGACAATGCTAATTAAACATGTCATTGTTTATTGATGGCCATAATGGGATTAAAGCTATAGGAATGAATAGATTGAACGGTCTTATTAAAAAGAAAATACTTATTTGTTTTCAGGTTTCTACAAAATCCAAGAAAAAATATGAGGACATTAAATTCATAGTAAATAAAAGGAAAAAAAATCTATTAAAACGACAAAGTCAAAGTCAAAATAATAAGCATGGAACTTATTTATTAGGTCAGTGCAAAAGTAATTGCTGTTTTGTGTTGTTGAAATTTTTTGTCTGATAGTGTAATTCATTCCTAACAAATTTAATTTATTAATTACATTTAAAAACTTAGTGCACATTATGTTTGTGTATGCCTGCTAATCAAGCCACAAATTTGTATGTCATAGAACAAATCAGAGTTGTCTGTTCCCGCGCATTATCATGTAGGTTTTGGGAAAAAATACAATTATCAGCAACAATATTATCAGCAACTGTCTATATTGAATCTTCAATGGCTGTGATTTATTCAATTTTAAACATAAATTCCCTTTATGTTTTGTTTTATTGATGTATTATTAGTTTCTTCTCCTTTTATGTTTTTTTTATACTATGGAAATTATGTTAGATAGAAATAAACAACCAATTTTCTTATTCCAATTCAAAATAGATTGAAAACTAATTTAAGCAAAACACAGGCATTAACACATTTGATCCAGTAACTGATAATCAGTGTGCAGAATGGTGATGATTCTTGTTTTCCAAAAGAAAAGGTCCTTGGAGATGACAAACAAACAGACTGGCCATCAGAAGTTGACAATGGTTACCCTGAAACAGAGCATCTTCAGGACACAAAATGCTGTTAAAAAAAATAATAATAAACAACTCAAACCCTTATCATAGAATTCTCAATGACCATTTACACTTGAGGCAATTTGGAAAACAGAAAAGGTTGATCCACATGGAGGGTGCCTCACTGACAGCACAAATAAGAAATCAAACCTTTTTTATATTAGATTATCAAGGGTGGAGATATCTGTATTGTATACAACAGTCATCAACGACCATCTCAACTCAGTGGTTGACCAGTGAAGTTCTATAGCACTTCCCAATTCCCAGTTTGGACCAAAAAGAAATAGTGGTTCCTGTTTGGTGTCTGTTGGTAGTCTGACCACTACAGATTTCTGAATCCTGAAGAAACCACAGGATAATTAATATTGGCAAACTCATCAGATTCCCAGGAAACTGTGTCATCTGGTGCAAAGGAAGGGCATAATCCTCCATGCCAATACCAGACCTCTCCAGACACAAAAAAGACATGTAGTTTGCTTCCTCCACCTGATTACCTCTCCTCTCACCAACTTACCCCACTTATTCAAGTATCTCAGCAACTATTTTCAAGAAAAAAATATTTCCATAGATACCAGATGTTGGGACCCAGCAGTCTGTTGACCCCGCCCCCGATGATGGGCAGGGTGCTAATGGCCATGTCATCTCTACCTCTGGCTTTACATGACCAAGCTTTTCCTGGCTGTGCAGGGGACTCAGTTAAACACAGGCAAGCCCCCCTTTTAAAGCAAGTGCCCCACACCCCTCTCTTGCTCCCTCCCCTGCTTTCAATTGGTCACCAGCTATCCCCTTCTTTCCTCTCTCAATAAACTCCACATGGGTTCTGAGTCTCGTATTTGTGTTTCATAGGAAATAGTTGTAGCAAAACAACATGACCAGATGCAAAGAAAGCTTTCTCTAAGTTCACTTAAATTCAAAACCAGTACTTTCATGTGACAAGAATAAACAAACTTCGTTCTCGATTTCTTCCTTCCTTACTCTCTCTCTCTCCCCCCTCTTTCTTTCTTTCTGAATTACTTTCTCCCTTCCTTCCTTCCTTTCTTTCTTTTTGGATTTTTTGAGACAGTGTTTTTCTGTGTGGCTGTGGAGCATATCCTGGTACTCATTCTGTAGATCAGGCTGGCCAAAAACTCACAGAAATCCAACTGCTTCTGCCTCACGAGTGCTGGAATTAATGTTCCTATTTTGATTAAAAATAATGAGATGTGACTATCTACAATGACTTAAATTAACTGAGCCAAACCTGTAATTGTTTTTGCACCAACATGAAATCAAAATTAAATGTTGCTTTTTAAAGGATTATCAATGTGAGAAGTGTTGAGTCTTTTAGAAAAAAACTAAGGAAAAATGTGACAGAATATTAAAAACTTAAGGATTATTATAATTATACAAAACCCACACAGAATAAACATGAGTTAATTTTTTTTTAATTTTTAATATTTTTCTTATTTTACATATCAATCACAGTTCCTTACACCTTCCATCCTTCCATGCCCCCCACGGACCCCCCCATCCCATCCATCATCTACTCCCCAGGGAGGGTAAGACCTTCCAGGAGGGATCATCAAAGTCAATCAAATCATTTGGGGTAGGGCCTAGCCCCTTCTCTGTGTCTCAAGGCTAAGGGGAATAGGCTACTGACATCTTCTCTTGCACTAGGGATATATCCTGTTTCCATTGTCAGAGGTACCCTAGACTTTCCAGACCTCCTATGTGAGACTCAGATTCAGGGGGTCTGGGTCAATCTTTTGCTGGTTTTCTAGCTATCAGTCTGGGGACCATGAGAACTCCCTTGTTCTGACTCTAGGATGGCATATAAGGTAGTAATCAATCTCATTACCTGGAAAAAGCATTCACAGTAGCCTCTCCTCTATTAATTAGATTATTATTTAGGTTCATTCTTGTAGATCTGTGAACATTTTTCTAGTGCCAGATTTCTTTTTAAACATATAAGGGGCCCCTATATTATGGTATCTTTTTTTCTTGTTTTGTTTTTGATTTTTTTCTATTCTTCCCTGTCTCAATTTTATGGCCCTCAATTTCTCCTCTCCCCTCCTCTTTCTCCTTACCCCCCTCCCAATCATGCCTGACTTTACTTTTCTCCTTCTTTGAGGGAATGTGTGTGTTTTCTTAGTGTATTCCTTGTTTCCTAACTTCTCTGGAGGTGTGGATTGTAGATCCTTCACTCTTTGTCTCAAATTCATATATGTGTGATTATATATCATGTTTTTGTTTTTCTGACTAGATTACCTCACTCAAGTAATCTAGTTCTTATAGTTCTATTCATTTTCCTGCGAATTTCAAGATTCCATTTGTTTTTTTCCCATGTGTAGTACTCCATTGGATAAATATACCACATTTTGTTTATCCATTCTTCAGTTGAGGGACATCTAGGATGCTTCCAGGTTCCAGCTATTACAAATAATGCTGCTATGAACGTAGACGTTTTTGCATGAATATGCATCTTTTGGGTATATGTCTAAGAGTGGAATTGCTGTATCTTGAGGTAGACTGATTTCCATTTTTTGATGAGCCTCTACATTGATTTGCAAAGTGGCTATACCATTTTGCACTCCCACCAGCAGTAGAGGAGTATTTTCCTTTCTCCACATCCTTTCCAGAAAAAATTGTCATTGCTATTTTTGATTTTGGCCATTCTGGCATGAGTAAGATGGTATCTCAGAGTTGTTTTGAGTTGCATTTCCCTGAAGCCTAAGGATTTTGAAATACTGGCAAATCAAATCCAAGAACACATCAGAAAAAATCAACCACCATGACCAATAGGCTTAATTGCAGAAATGTAGGAATGGTTCAACATGGGAAAATCTATCAATGTAATCCACCATATAAACAAACTGAAAAAGAAAAAAAATATCATCACCTCACTAGATGCTGAAAAATATTTGGCAAAATTAAACACCCTTTCATAACAAAGGTCCGGGAGAGATCACAGATAGCAGGGACATATCTAAACACAATAAAAGTAAACCAACAATAAGTCACCAGCCAACATCAAACTAAATGGAGAGAAACTCAATGTGACTCCTCTAAAATCAGGAACAAGACAAGTCTATTCACTCTCTCCATATCTCCTCAATATTGTTCTGGAAGTTCTAGCTTGATCAACAAGACAACAAAAGGAGATCAACGGGATACAAATTGGAAAGGAAGAAGTTAAAACTTCCACTATGATATGATAATTTACATAAGTGACCCAAGAAATTCTACCAGGGAACTCCTACAGCTGATAAATACTTTCAGCGAATTGGCAGGACAAAAGATTAACTCAAAAAAAAAAATCTCTATTCCTATATATGGACAATAAAGGAGCTAAGGAAGAAATCAGAGAAACATCACCCTTTAGAATAGCCACAAACAACAAATATCTTAGGGTAATGCTAACAAAAATAAGTGATAGGCCTGTATAGCAAGACCTTTGAGTCTCTCAAGAAAGAAATTAAATGTAGTCAGGCATCTCATTATCATGGAAAGGCATTAAAGTAGCCTCTCCACTATTGCTTAGGTTGTTAGTTGGGTTCATTCTTGAAGATCTCTGGGCATTTTCCTAGTGTCAGATTTCTCCTTAAATATATAATGGCTCCCTCTATTATGGCATGTCTTCTCTTTTCTCCTCTATTCTTTCCCTATCTCAATATTCCTGTTCCCTCATGCCCACCTCTTCCTTCCTCTTCTCTACTTCTCTTATTCCTATCTCCCTCTCCCCTCCTTCCATGCTCCCAATCTACTCATGAGAACTTGTCCCTATCCGCTGTTCCAGAGGATGATGTATGTCTCTTTTAATGTCTTCCTTGTCTCCTAGCTTTTCTAGAGGTATGAACTATATGATAGATACCCTGTGTCTAAAATCCATATATGAGTGATAACGTACCATGTGTGTCTTTTTGTGACTGTTTTACCCCAATCAGGATGTTTTCCTCTAGTTTCATCCATTTTCCTTTGAATTTCAGGATTTAACTGTGTTTTTACCTGAGTAGTACCTTATATGCCATCCTAAAGACTTCATCTCTACAAGCTGATGGAAACAGAAGCAAAAACCAACAGGTAAATACTGGTTGAACTCCTGGAATCCAGTTACAGAGAAGGAGAAGTCAAGACCAGGATTAAGAAACCCACAGAATCAGCTGACCTGAACAACAGGAAGCTCATGCAACCCAATCCCATAGGTGGAAATCCAAAACAGGACTGACTCAGACATCCTGAATGTGGGTGTTAGTTAGGAAAACTGGGCAGTCTATGAGGCTTCTAGTAATGGATCAGAATTTATCCCTAGTGTACCAATGGAATTTGGGAGCACATTCCATATAGAGGGATATTTTCTCAGCCTAGACACGTGATGGAGGGACTGGGCCCTTACCAAAATGATATAACAGACTTTCAAGACTCCCTATGGAAGGCCTCTCCCT
Source organism: Phodopus roborovskii (assembly GCF_943737965.1). Taxonomy (NCBI): domain Eukaryota; kingdom Metazoa; phylum Chordata; class Mammalia; order Rodentia; family Cricetidae; genus Phodopus; species Phodopus roborovskii. The sequence goes on along the minus strand of NW_026125669.1, from coordinate 1,009,518 downwards.
CCCTGGGGAGCAGAAAGAGGATGGGATGGGGTTTGGTGGAGGTGATATTGGAGTACGGAAAGGTGAGGGAACTGGAATTGACATGTAAAATAATATTGTTTCAAATTTAAATAAATTAAAGAAGATACCAGAAAATGGAAAGATCTCCCATACTCATTGCTAGGCAAGATCAACATAAATAAATAAATAAATAAATAAATAACATCTTGCCAAAAGAAATCTACATATTCATCATACAATACTCATCAACATCCCAGCACAATTCTTCATAGACCTTGAAAGAACAATACTCAGCTTTAAATAAAAGAATAAAAGACCCAGGACAGCCAAACAACCCTGTATGATAAAGTAATTTCTGGAGGCATCACCATCCCTGACTTCAAGTTCTAATATAGAGCTATAGTCCTGAAAAAAGCTTGGTATTGGCACAACAATAGAAAGGTATAACAATGTAATCAAATTGAAACCCCTGATATTAAACCACATACCTATGAATACCTGATTTTTGACAAAGTAGCTAAAATTATATAGTGGATAAAAGACAGCATCTTCAATAAATGGTGCAGACACAAGAGAGTGATGACTTGTAGAAGACTACAGATAGATCTATAGCTATCACCATTCACAAACGTAAGTCCAAATGGATATAGACCTCAACATAAATGCTTAGAATCTTTAAGAAGAGAAAGTGGGATACAGGAGACTGCTTCCTGAGCGTAATACCAGTAACACAGACACAGTGATGGACAATAAATGGGACCTCATGAAAGTGAGACGTTTCTGTGAGGCAAAGGACATGATCAACAAGACAAAACAGCAGCCCACAGAATGGGAAAAGATCTTCACCAACCCCACATCTGACAATTGACGGATCTCCAATATATACAAAGAGCTCAAGAAGGTAGTCACCAAAACACCAAATAATGCAACTAAAAAGTGTAGTACAGAACTAAATTGAGAATTTTCAATTGAGGAATCTAAAATGGCTGAAAGACACTTAAGAAATTATTTTTCTATAGTCCAAAAGAGTAACTTTGAAAAATTCTGCCAAACAACCTAGACAAAACCACAGAGAGATGGATAATTAATAAGTGGGAACTCCTCAAACTGAGACACTTCTGTAAAACAAAGGACAAGTAGTTCAGTTTTTCCTCCCTCTGCCTAGTCTTGTCCTGCCAACACGCCAGCCCCAAATAATACACAGAGACTGTATTTGATACAATGCTGTTGGCCTGCTTACTTGTTTCTTATCCACTATCTCTGTCTTAATTATTAACCTATTTATATGTATTTCCACATGGTCTTCTTACCGGGGAGTGGGGCAGGCATCTGGCCTCTCCAGTCCCTCCATGCTGACCCTCCTTTACTATTTCCTCCAATCCTCCTTATCTCCTAGTCCCACCTATCTTGCTTTCCTATTGAACAACAGTGCTTTATTCATTAAACCAGTATGAGAAACATATACAGAATGACATCTCCCATCATCTCCTCTTTTCTGTCTAAAATAAAAAGAAGGGTTTTAACCTTAACATAGCAAAATATATAACACAACAGTTATCAAATAAGAATCACAGTTAACAATGTTTAGCCCATTAACATTTAGCAAGAATAAAAGAAAATATTCTATCATCTATCTTATATTTGTGAATCTAAATTCCTATATGTGGCTTAAAGATAAGTTAAAGGAAAACTATAACCATAACTATCTGTCTTCAACTCCTTCAAAGATCACAGAAGGATAATATATAAACTCTAGAAATGACAGAGATATCTTAACTTGTCAGTCACATGAAGTTCTTCTGTAATCTTCCATCTTCAGCCCATAGGCCATAATGTGTCTAGCAGACTCTTCAGCAAAGCAGAAAACTTTAAACTGCCTTCTTGTATTGGCAGTTTGTCAGTCCCTTTTCTTTGTGTCCTGCAGACTGTCTGGTAGACTCTTCCATGAAGCAGGAACTCGGTGTAGCAATGTCCATCTTGAATCAGCATTCACTTTTCTGTGGGTCCTACATGTCCAGTTTATACAGCATAAAGTCAAACAGTCCTGACAAGAGCAGTATCTTGTCCAAATGGCTAGTCTTGCCATATTGGAGGCAAACTCCATAAAGAGTTTCTTCAATGTCCATCTTCCTTTCTGATGCATGTGGCGTTGCCAGGAGCAGTTGTGCCTCATTGTCAAGAAAAACCCTAAACCATTTTAAATGCCATATTCTCTAGGTCTTTGAAAGGTTTGAAGAATGCCTATCTATCTCAAATGCATCTCTGTATATCTTGAAAACCTAACTAACTTAACTCTAAGCTTTGACTATCACAGTTAATTATTTATAATCTGTACTGTATTATACATTACATTTCTAAATGAGCTATATAAACACAATACCTAATCAAGAGGAGAAATATACATATCACAAAATTAACCTTAAATTGTATCAATAAATGAAAATCCATTCCAAAAAAAGTATTCATATCTATACAATAATTCCCTTTTTACCTTTAAAAAGAGATTGGTTGTGATCATTAACCATTTACAACGAATTCCATTTAAATGAAAACATTTATAAACAATATTTGGGAATTTGGGTGTCATTATTTCCCAATTACTTCCTGCTGGTAAAGGGTGCTGTCATTGGGGAATCATAGGAAGACACAGAAATCCTGGTTTTAGTCTGCAAGGCTGCTTTGTCCAAGCTGTTTTGAATGTTGGATCACCTGGTACTCTGTTTCAGGTGGTCTGACTTGATCAAACCACATTAGTCTGGAAGGAATCCACAGCTTTTCATTTTCTGTAGAAACAAAAATAGAAATCCTTTTCCCCAGTAACTTGTCCTTGAACTTAAATTTTGGAGTCAAAGCATTTTTAAAATATATAAATTGAATTAATTCAGCAGCATTTGTTTTAACAGTTGTTTCCTTAGCAGTCAAATAATACAAAGACAATATAATGCTGTATAGTATACAGATTCTCTCCATTTGTGGCTTTTTTATTATTCTGTTTCTTTTCTATTTTTTGAGACAAGGTTTCTTCTTGTAACTCTTATCTGTCCTGGAATTTACTCTGCATACCAGGTTTACTTTGAAATCACAAGATATCTGCTTGTCTCTCAAGTGCTAGGATTAAAGGGGTGTGCTGCCATACCCAGCTGTTCTCTGTCTTTTTAAAACCATTTTATTTTATTTTTCCCATGTCTACATATATTTTAAAACACACTGTAACCTGTGGAGGTTTTTCTTAATATGAATCTATCTTTACTGTAAATCTTTATCTTTTTCTGGCCCTAAGTCTTTTATTTGATAAACAACAACATTGTTAAAATGGAAATCATTGTTGTTTCTGCTGAGTGCCAAAGATGGCAGTGGGTACTTTTGCTGCCAGCACTGAAAGCTGTGGTCAATTCCTTGGTCTATGCTGCATCTAGCAGCATGCTGTTGGCTTGGAGATGTGGCCACTGCCACTGCCAATTCTTGTATACACCAATAAATTGTTAGCAGAGTTACTTAAAAGCCTTTTGGTTTTTGCCACTTATGCTGAGTCAGGAATCCTCCCTTAAAGGAGCTGCACAAATATCTACTTGTCTCTAGCAAAGCAGAGGTCAACCAAGAAAAATGCACTACCAAGAAACATTGCTTGTCTCTGATCTTTTGTTTCTAAAACCCTTTTTCAAGCTTTTGTTAATTTTTAAGTGGAAGTTCTTATTAGCAACGTGGGCACCATATGTAAGGAGTTTGGTTTTTCCTCCCACTGCCTAGTCTTGTTCTGCAGCTGCACTAGCCCCAAATAATACACAGATACTCTGTATTTGATACAATGATGTTGGCCTGGTTACTTGTTTCTTATCTGCTAGTTCTGTCTTAATTATTAACCCATTTCTATGTATTTCCACGTGGTCTCCTTACCAGGAAGTGGGGCAGGCATCTAATCTCCCCGGTCTCTCCATGCTGACTCTCCTTTACTACTTCCTCCAATCCTCCTTGTCTCCTAGTCCTGCCTATCTTGCTTTCCTATTGGCCAACAGTGCTTTATTCATTAAACCAGTATGAGAAACATATACAGAATGACATCTCCCATCAGGACACAGTTAAAAAGACCAAATGGCAGCCCACAGACTGGGTAAATATCTTCACCAATCCTACATCTGACAGAGAGCTGATCTCCAAAATATACAAAGAACTCAAGAAACTAGTCAACAAAACACCAAATAACCATATTAAAAAATGGAGTACAGAACTGAACCAAGAACTCTCAATAGAAGAAATCACAAAGGCTGAAAGACTCACAAGGAAGTGTTCAACATCCTTAGCTATCAGGGAATGCAAATCAAAACAACTTGAGATACCATCTTACTCCTGCAAGAATGGCTAAAATTAGAAACACCAATGACAAGTTATGCTGGAAAAGATGTGGAGAAACGGGAACACTCCTACACTGCTGGTGGGAGTATAAATTTGTACAGCCATTTTGGAGATCAGTATGGTATTTCCTCAATAAAATGGGAATCAATCTACCATAAGACCCCACAATCCCCCTCTTAGACATACCCAAATGATCCACATCCATGCAACAAAGACAAGTACTGAACTATGTTCATAGCAGCATTATTTGTAATAGCAAGAACCTGGAAGCAACCTAGATGCCCCTCAACTGAAGAATTTCATAAAGAAGATGTGGCACATCTATACAATGGAATACTACTCTGTGGAAAAAAAAATAATGGAATCTTGAAATTTGCAGTCTAGTGGATGGCCCTTGAAGAAACCATTCTGAATGAGGAAATCCAGTAACAAAAAGAGGAACATGATATGTACTCGCTCATATATGGATTTTAGACAAAGAGCAAATTATCACCAGCTTATAATTCCCACCTCCAAAGGAACTAAGATATGAGGAGGATTCCAAGAGTTTCACATAAGGTCCCACACACAAGGGGGAAGGGACAAGATCTCCAGAGAATATGGGAAGTGGGGAAGTGCAGTGAGTGGAGAAGGAAATAGGAGAAAGGGAATGGGAGCAAAGGAAGTTTGAGACAGGGGAGAAATAGATGAGAGAGACCATAAAAGAGGGAGCCACTATAGGTATGAAGAGAAAATTGAACCTACATAGTCAAAGACCTGCAATACTGACCCCAACTAACAAATTGACAACAGGGAAAAGGCTACCATAAATGCCCTTCTCTGATAATGAGATAGATGACTAACTTAACCACCATCATGGAGCCCTCCTCTAGTAGTTGATGGAAACAGAAGCAAACTCCCTCAGTTAAATACTGAGCCAAACTGCAATCCAGATGCAGAGAGTCAGGACAAGACCAGGCTGCAAAAACACATAGAGACAGCTGACCTAAACATTGAGGAGCTATAAGGAGTATGGTTTTTCCGCCTGCCGCCTGGTCTCGTCCCACTGCTGCACCAGCCCCAAATAATGCACAGAGACTCTGTATTTGATATGATGCTGTTGGCCAGGTACTAATTTCTTATCAGCTAGCTCTGCCTTAATTATTAACCCATTTCTGCTAATGTAGTATTTCCACGCGGTCTTCTTACTGGGGAGCCGGCTGGCATTCTGCTTTCTCTCGACTCTCCATCTGGACCCCCTTCCACAGGTCACTTCTGCCCATGACTCCACCCACAATGGACATGGTCAGTGCCACAGAAGGACTATCTCACTACAAGGAGCTAATTGGCCCCAGACTGATAGCTGGTAATCCATCATGGGACTGACTCAGAATCCCCTCAACATGGGTCTAAGCTAGAAGGCCTGAGCAGTCTAAGAGACCTCCGACAGTGGAACCAGAATGTATTCCTGTTGCACAAAAGGATTTGAGGGTCATGTCCCCCATGGAGGGATACTCCCTTAACCTAGAGACAGAGTGAAGGCCTAGTCCCTACTCCAAATGACTTGACAGATTTAGATGCCTCCTCCTGGAGGGCATCACCCTGTGTATGGTTTGAGGTGGGAGGGGAGGGTCATTGTGGTCATGAGATGGTGCGAGAAAGGGAAAGATGGAAGGTGGCGGAAGGGAGAGAGAACTGGGATCAATATGTAAAATAGAAAAAAAAAATAAGAAAAAAAGAAAAAAGTGCCCTGTGATTAACATACAGAATTTAGATACTATATTTGACATCAGCTCCACATTGATTTTTTTTACATCAGTGTAACCTTAAGAATATTTTTATATTAATGCAGAAAAGATATTTCCACCTGTAATAGTACAAAAATAGTACATAGTTCAGGAGAAGATATGTGTACTGAAATCCTAGTATCATGTGCTGTAAGACAAAAACAAAAACACATGTAGTCATGGACACTGGAGTGTATAAATTATGACTATTCCCAAATGAAATGTGTTTGTAGAAAGCCTCCGAACAAATTACTGGAACTAATAAAGGAAGTTAATGAGTTCAAAGAATACAAATTCAAGTTTTCAAAATTCAATTATCTTCCTATAAACTTACAGTAGATAAACAAATTTATAATTAAGAATATAATTACATTTATTATGGTATTATAATTATTAAATATCTTGGGATAATTGTAAGAAAATATGTATAACACTCTTATACTATAAACTAAACTCAGTGCTACAAGAGCTAGTTCCAGCACAGCCTCCAAAGACACAAAAACAAAAACAGAAGAGATAAAGAAACAAAAACAAAATAGATAAAGAAAAAACAAAAAAGAATGAAAGTATTTGATACAATAGCACTGGCATGAATTGGAGAAGTCAACATTAATGATGCAGGAACTACTGAAAAATTCATGATTTCCATAATATATTAATTATAATTGCTATAGATTTAGTATAGAAATTAAATGTGGCTCTAAAGTTTATATTAAAACGCCTAAGATATTAGAAAAATGGTCCTCAACCTTCCTAGTGCTGTGACCATTAACACAGTTCATCATGTTCTGCTGACCCCTAAGCAATAAATTATTTAATTGCTACTTCATAACTGTATTTTTGCTACTGTTATGAATGTAATTTTAATATCTGATAGTCAGTGTATTTCATAGGTGACTCCTGTTATTTCAACCTCACAAAAGGCTTTAGAGCATTTACATCCAGAAAATAAAAGACTAATTTTTGAATATTAGATCATGTGACCCAACTTCTGAAACCATGGTGACACAAGTAGAACAAGTTAAGTGGTAAAAGAGAAGATAGTGGAAAAGAATTCACATAGTAGCTGCCTCAAACAAAAAGCAGAAGGAAGGTTATACACCAAATATCTTTGAAACAATGAATAGAAAAACACGAGTCTCAATTAACACCAATCAAGTGCAAAATACATATAGATTACAAATCTACCTTTTAAAGATTCTGTGGGTAAACACCATGACATTTTTCCAATCGGAAATAATTAAAGCATAAATTTAAATAAGGAAATGTGGAACTATGGATGTGATCAGTTTATGAGTGCTTGCCTATCATGCAAGAAGATCAACTGTTAATCCTCAGAGCTTTATTAAATGTCTGAAGGTCTGTCTGGAATCACATGTTCCTCCTTCCCACAGTAGAGGCAAAGGTGATGAAGTGATCAATACTCTAGAGGTGATGGATCCTGGGAATCTGCAGCCAATAAATGAGGCAGACAATAGTCTCATTTAATAGCCAACTTCACTCAGAGTATCAGACAATTTGTATTATGAAGAGAAATCATATGAGTAAAGTGTTCAATGACAATGGCCAGACATAATTGTCAGACAAGCTGTATGTGGTAAAAACAGGTTTCTCCAAAGAGGCATATAAAGAAATAATAATAGCTGGAAGTAAATACACTGGTATCTGCTATACCTGGGAATACCATGAAAACACATTCCAAGAACAATTTTGTGTTTTAAAGAAACAGAAGTCATCAAATCCTCTTATTTCATGGATTTTCTTACACACACTCAGAATTCTCAAGGGACTCCATTCTTGGAATATGCTCTGATATTTAAGAACATCCTTATCTATATAGCAAGATCAAAGCCTGTCTGTGCTGTATGAGGGGGGCTGTCAGGAAAATAATGATAGATTATAGTACAAACAATTATTTAGTATAACCCATTAGAAAAGGATAAGATAAAATAGGAAGAATTTACATAAAATATGTAAGTATGATGACATACTTTATGTAGTATATATAAAGAATTACCAATCAATGCCTAAAAGGCAAGTAATATGCATATTTGTTTAAGTAACTCTAAATAATGGTGAAAGTCATCAAATGACACCCTACTAAAATGAAAGGAGGGGAGAAGAAAGGATGAAGAAATAAAACTGATGTAATTATCAAATAAACTTCTCAGTTTGTATCTCATGGACAGAAAATACACACTACAGCTTAATATTCTGAAATAGTTATTTAGGAATGTTAGTTCTACAAATGGAAACAATTACAGGTTCATGAGACTAAAATAGATCACAAAGGTATCATTGTGTTAGTAATAGAATTAAAAATCAATTAGAAATAGGATTCAAAATGTTCTCCACACATGTCTAGCATCTTACTATTTATATCATGTCATGTGTGAACTTTCAATCATGCCATTCCACCTCGGAGCATGTGTGCATGTGGTGGAAGTCCTATGTCATTCTCCAGCCAGATCTCCTCAAATATTCCTTCCAACCACATTGAGTTATCTTCCTCTGCAGCTGCTCAAAAGAACTTTTTGCTTTCAGAGCCTTTACCACCCATTGTTTTGCAGGCTGTTTCACTCCATAATAGGAACCTAGACCATTTCTAAACCAATGGTTATAAAATGAAAATAGATATTACAAACAAATGCATTCCATTTTTTTTACTATTATTTCTCCTTCAGCCATGGAAAAGATTGGTAATGAAATTTCAACTCAACAAAAAGCATCATTTAAGTTATTTTCGAATAATTTAAGGTCTTCATAGGAATTTGACATGCAAGAAGAATCTAGGAAATGTTATTTAATAGAAAATAACCTCAAGTGTCTTTGTTTCTCAGGTAAAATTGCTTTTTATGAAAAATTTCTCAGCCTGTAAATTTAGTTTATATACCCTTAAAATGGAAACATCCACAACATACAGACAGTGGATGTAACTTGGTTACCACTTAACTTGAAATCATTCATTTATGACTTCGGATAAAAAGGATTGCCCCCAGGTTAAATTTTGTCATTGCAGTTGTAACTGAAACAGAAAAAATGCTTGTAAACTTTGGGCAAAAGGTGCAAAAATCCATGCTAAACTCACAGTAAAATACATGGCCAAGTTTCATGCAGTGCCATGAGTTTGCTAGTGAAAATGCACTTTGTTCAGTTAAAAGTATAAGATATATTTGTGACTACTGTTTTAGTTTCTAAGGTTTACTCCTTGGAGGTAAATGCTGGTAATAAAATAATTTTTGTGAAAGAAACTGTGCTTTAAGAGATATTTTCAAGAGTTAGACATCCTCTAGTCAAAGACAAGTCTCTATGAAGACAGTCTTATCTCATGAATTATTGGGATACATTCATTCCAAGTGCAGGCCAGCAATCTGGGTATAATCCTTAGGAAAACAGTAGCAATCTGCTCTGCTTTATGAATAGAATACATAGAAAAGTGGGTCAGCAGTAATTTCTCAATTCACTCAGCAGTAAAGACAATAACTGTTTTAATGCTAATGTACTACCTGCCAATCAAATTGGTTGATGATTCATGTTTAAGCTGTTCTTAAGTATAAGAACATTTTATTTATGTTGCTGGCTTGAATGGCAATGATACTGAGAACTGACCTTCAAATGACCCCCTGTGTAGTTCTGTGCTATTTGTTTTAGATTACCAGAAGCATTGAATATTTTTAGCTAAAATGTGTTCTTTTGTATTTGTACAGGCTGTTACTTTCTGCCTGTTGTATCCAACATGCTAACAGTAGCTCAGCTTTGGGCAGTATCTGCCAGAGAAGGGTATAGAAGAGCAAAAGTCTATACACATTTTGCTGATCAGAAACTTTGGCACAGAAACTATATCATCATCCTTTTGCCTGAACTCAGAAATGGATAATAATAGAATATTGTTTATCTGTTTTCTCAAATATTTTAAGTAAATTTTCTGTGGTTGAAAATGTTGAATTCAATGGTGTAAAATGTGTTTGGCTTGTGTTTGTCATTATTTTAAAAATAAGTGATTTAGGGAATACAGAGATGGCTTTCTTGGTAAAGAAGTTACCTTATAAGTGGAAGGAGATGATCTTAACATGACACATAATTGAAAACAATTTGGTGTGACCTCCACCTGCAATCCCAGTGTTCAGGAAGTGGAGCCATGTGTCCCATAGCAAGCAAACTAATTAAATCACAAGTAGAGCCAGAAGCTAGTCTCTTGTAGGCACTGCGACCAAGTGAAAGACATGCCTGACTATATTTATGGTAGAGGAAGAAGCATGACATCAATCTCTGGCCTCCACATACATGCACACACATGTCCAAGAACCATGGCAGAAATAATGTACTGATATGTATACATACATACATACATATATATATATATATATATGCAAAAAATAAAAAATACAAGACAATATTTTTAATTTTTTATTTGCCACTGCTATACAGATACTTAGTGTTTGTTATAGAATTTAAGTTTGAATCTGATTAAATCTAGAATTGAAGAGGATATTTTTTTAACACAACCCTCAAGTTCTATTTCCCTACCACCAATACAATTGTTGAGTGAATTGTTAGTAGACCATTTTATCTCAGCCACCAATTTGAAGGTTGGTGTTCAGTTAAAGGATGTCACTTTAACTAAACTCATAATACCTTTACATAGTAGCATATGTTCTATGACTGATGATTTAGAATAATAATCTATGGACATACTATTTGCCTTGTCTCAGGTCACTTGTTCACTGCAATGATCACTCCAGAATTTCCATTGTGAATGTGGAGTGGCCCTCAGAAACCCTTTGTCTGGGCTTTTATTTTCAGAGGAATAATGGCAAGGGGAACACCCCCATTTCTACTTTCTGCCTGCATATCACCCTCAGGTTCATATTTAAACCAGATTCTTCCCAAACAATGGAACCTAGAACATTATACCATGCTTACTTTGTTGGCTCCCTAGCTGAGCATCATATCCTGTTTATCATTCTTTACATTTGATGGATTTTGTTGTTGTTGTTGTTGTTCCTAACTAATATTCTATCTTCAGCACTTTTTCAAAAACCCTAGCAGTGGTTTAGGGAGACATTGGAACCAATTTTTTTTTAGGTATAAGCTAAAAAAAAAAAAAAAAAAAAAAAAAAAAGATTGTGGTTAGCCCTTAAAGATTTGAATTGACATGTATCTATCATTCTACAATTTACTTCAGCTATACCAGTTGAGGATATTTAGTGAAAAGGTTTTAATCTACATTCTTGGTAAGCTAAAATCTATAATTTTATTCTAGCACTTTAATTTGTATCTTCCCCTAAAATATTTTACCAAGTCCTAAAATTACATTATATTAGGTATACTTATGTTTTAAATTATGAACAAACATGCATTTCTTTGACATTAGAGCCTAAGAAAAGCAATTGTTTATCTTATTTTAATCTTTATTTGTATTATCAGAAAACTTAGTAATGACTTATGAAGCTATGTGTTATCTTGGATGTACACCAATTCTACCAGAGAGAGAAGGATGCTGGAAAATACTGCAAACTTTTAGTGGAAAGACAACATCCAGCCTGCTATTAAACAAAAACTGTGAAGCTATATGATAAAGGCTTTATAAGCTATAGTTATGCCTTTTATAGATATTTTAACAAACCTCAGAGACATTGTATTTCTGAATACATTTTTTATGATTCTGGGCCATTTTTCAAAGTAAAGAGAATTAAATGTTTGTATGAAGCACACTTCCTATTTTCTTTTGCTTCATCTGTTTATCTTGGGTCAATAACTTATTATAACTTTGTAAAATAGAGTGTGACTAGATTTCAAAGGTCATCAGTGCTTTTACATTTACCCACTTCTAAGTTTGACTAGATTCAAAAGAGACTATAAAAATACACTAAGAGGTATTTGCAACATTCATGCATTAATGGAACATTCATTACATATTTGAGTTCTTTCATTAATTGAACAAATGTACTTTGGTTGCCTTGTACTGTTTTCTGGATGTAGAACTGAACAACTGTGGTAACTGTTCACGCAGACATCATCCTCAAGCCCAAAGAAAATATTTCTGGAGGTAAAAAGGCAAAAGCATCTCTATAAGATCTATTGCTTTGATGGAAAGCCTTAATGACCAGACAATAATTGATACAGCTACAATGTGACATTTATGTTTAATTTCTAATGTAATGAATTTAATATATTACTACAAATGCCTCTGGGGGAAAAAAAACTTTTTCTTTAGTGTGAAGTATTGGAGTCATTAATCTGTGTAGTAGGCCAGTGTGCTATCATTGAAGAAGCCATCAAGTACTTTCTAATTTGTTTTGAGATAGGAATCTCCAGAAACTGGCCCTCAATCTGCTATACTCTTTCTTCAGATGCTCTGTCCAGGTACTTGGAATCACAGGAATCCCCACTAGGACCTACTGTTCCAAAGGAGTTACATTTTTTTCTGATTTTTGAAGACAAACAAATCATATACAACATATTTATGCAATATAGATTATGTTGAACTGCTAGTACCAGCCTCAGTGGTCCTTAGCATACACTAAGCCATTAGAAGACTCCATTATTTGATTTCCATGGAAGTGAAAAGATGGACATGTGATCAAGCCCAGAATAACCAGTGTGAGCATTACTTCTGTGATTATTGATTCACTCTCTAAATTTACTATTTAACCTCAAGGCATTCAAGATTCATTGGCTTCAATTCATCTTGCAACATAAATAAAAAGTATTCCGAAATTGAGCCAAATCACAACCCAAAGAAGAAAGAACTGAACCAAATCTAGAGAAAATCAGCTCCAATATCATTATCAAAATCCTTGTATTTACATAAGCTGGAAATTAAAGTAATTGTGTGCTGTTATGTTTTTTTTTTTTCATTTGAAATAGTGTACTTTGGGTTACTTACTTTATCATGCAAGGATGATATCAAATAATACAGTTTTCCTGGAGGTTATATTAAATAAAAACCACAAAATGCTTGTTATTGAATATTTATTTATGTGATATAAAACAATGAATAAAACAAATGCAATTTTTCAGAATTATGTTTGAAAGATATGGTATATGGTCAACATTTAATTAGGACTGGGTAAAATTTTAATATCTTTTTCATTTAAAATTAATTATTTGAATACATTTCTGCATTTTTTTAAATGCACAGAAAATCTGGGTATAGAGATGGGGAATGTACCAGCTTTGGAGATATAGGAAAAGAACAGTGGTGCAGGAGATAGAAGAAAGTGCTGTTTCTGACAGGATATGTTGCAAAATGTAAATTAACTGCAATAATAAAGATAGTAAATAAAGGATAGGCAAAGCTTATGCAAGGCTTTCATACAGCTACAATACGCCAAATCTGAAATTTTATTCTAGATTTATGGAATGAAATTTGAAATAACATTGGAAATTAAGGAAAATGCTAACAGGACCCAAGACTTTCTGTTTTTAAAAAACACATCCATAAAACAAAAGTATATGGAAAACAAGCAAATTCTTCAATATAAAATTATAGTTCATGGAATATATGAGGCAGGTACATGGTGGTTTCCTGGTTACCATTAATGTATGTATACCATACCTGTAGGGTTATTATATCATGATGGTCCTTGATATCTATACCTCACCTCATTTAAAAATATTATTGAGTATTTTAATATGAAGATCAATTAAAAATAACTTTATTTAAATAAATATGATTTTGTGATTTGGTAAATATATACTATATGTTAGACTATACATTGTCTATATACACCATATATTGCACACATATGTACATACATATTGGAATTCAGAATAACTTCCAATATTAGCTTTAATAGGTGAGTTAGACACTTGGTTAAGCAGTGAATATTTGCCTAACTAGTGCAAGGTCAAAAGTTCAATTCACTGCACTATAAGGAAAACAAAATAAAGGAAAACAAAATTGTCATAAAACTACAGGCTACCAACCAACCAGGAATTTAGCATTGGGATGATTAAGTATTTGTGAGCTAGTCTACTGGTGTCACTCCTTCTAAAACAATAAAATGAAAAATGTGAAACTGAATATAGCCTAAGAGATGTGATCATCCAAGGCAAAATCTTGACACTTTTTTATTTAAAGAGAGTTTAAAATTACTGTGTTATTTTGAATTAGAAATGATTCCCCTTGGGTTCAGGTACCTCGGTACTTGATTCCCAGTTGGTGTTGGTGTTTATGGAGGTTATGGAATCTGCTGGAGATACAATTGGCCTGGAGGAACTATATTACTAGAGGAACAATTAAAGAGTTTATAGCCTAACCCTACTTACTGCTCAGTTGGCTAGTACATGGAGGATCAGAATGAAGACATGAAAGGTGACTTCCAGGCTGGCCTAGATTTTAAAATTAATTGTGGTAGATAGTGTTTAACACAGGAATACGCATCTTGCCATGCTGCAGAGAATAAAAGATTGAAGAACTTTTAGCTCTAAGGGAATATGTAAGCCACTATCCTCAAAAGCCCAGTAATCATTGTAGAATAGGGGTTCAGTATGCCAGATGATGACTATAAGAAAAAGTTATCTGGCTTCAGCATGGCAGTTACATATGTGAATTCAGAGTAGTTGGGATAGCATCTACTGAGGAAGCAAAAGCCAGACCAGGCATATTTCTATCTCTAGCCATGAAGTAATTGACAGAGATTGCTCAGAAAGGGTTCCTTTTGCCAACAGTGTAGTTCCTAGAAGATCACATATCAAGAATATTTAAGGTAGCACAAATTAATATGCAGGGTTTTGATATTCGTTTGTTTGCTCTTACAAAGTAGGGTGGAAAACAGGCAGTGGTGGCTCATATCTTTAACACCAGCACTCAGGAGGCAAAGGCAGATGGATCTGTGTAAGTTCAAGGCCAGACTTGTTCACAGAGCCAGTTCTAGGACAGGCATCAGAATTATAAAGAGAAATCCTATCTTGAAAAAAACAAAACCAAACAAACAGAAACAAAAACAAAAACAAAAACAAAAACAAAAAAAAAAAAAAAAAAAAGAAGAGGAAGAAGAAGAAACAAAGTAGGGTAGATTTATATGGTCAAAATGTTGCACAAAACTTAAAAATCTTAAATAGCTAATGAAAATAAAAACAAGAACACTTATCCTGGAATTTTTACGTATCTAGCATCTGTTTGATGTATAGCTAGGTAGAATGCATTTTGAATTACTAATGACTCATATAGAATATTTAGATTTTTATCTACTATCTAAATTAAGATTATTACCAAAAAGTTATAATACTGAATTTGAATAAGAAAAAAGAATGAGAATAGTAACTTCAAAATAAGGTACTCGGAAAATGGGCCAAAAGTAGAATAGAAATAGAACATTTTGTATAGCTTATGCTCCCATTGTTAACACTACAATTTACAGAAATATAACTTCACTGTAGAAATTTGCAAAACTACTCATTACATTTTTTAGTACTTCAGAGTGGGAGGGAGTAAATATCTTACATATATAGTGTTCCTGGCTTATTCTTAACACCCCCATCTGGACATTTGATTAATAGGGATGTAACTCTCTTGGTACATTTTCATAGCATGCATGAGGCCCTGAGTTCCATCCCCATATCTGCCAATAATTAAATGAAAACTAATATCTTTTATTGTCTTTGTAGTAGTTTCCAGACTAGGGACAGTTCTGATACTCTAATGTGAAACTTACTGTTCTGAGGAGTTCTGTTTCTCCTTTTATTCCTCAGAAGCCAGGGGCAGTACCTGATTCCACTGGGAAAGAATATGACTATAGCAGTTTAGTGATCACTGGAAGCCTGCATCCTCCTTGTAGAAGATCTCCTATCTTCTGAATCACTAGAGTAAGTAAATTCTTGGTCTTTACTTCAATTACAGATAGCATTTTATTATTACAATAATATTAAAAGGCAACTGATTACAAGGCACTTAGACTATATAAAACCAAAACCAAAAAAAAAAAAAAAAGAAAAGAAATGGAATTAACATTGTATAAACAAAATTATAATTGACATGAATGACAATAGTCAGATATAAACATGGATCATATGCTATCTCTAAAGATTATGAAGAAAAAAGATATGAGAAACAATGTCAAGAATTTGAAGAGATTTGTAATGACATGAATTCTATTATCTCAAGTCATCTTAGTAGTATATATCTCTGTGGATTCTTTCTCTTGTTAAAACTGATAACTGACATTTTTTTTAACTCCTTTTTTTTTTAGGAATTGCAGAAGACCAAGTACTAATCTAAGAGTTTTTTATTATTATTATTATTATTTTATATAACCAAGTCCATTTAAATGAAAACAAACATTTATAGACAAAATTTGGGAGTTTAGGGGTCGTTCTTTCCAAACTAGTTCCTGCTGGTAAGAGGCACTGTCATTGTAGATTCGAAGAAGATTCAGAAATCCTGGCTGTAGTCTGTAAGGCTGTTTTGTCCAGCTGTTTTGAATGTAGGATCACCTGGTACTCTGTTTCAAGCAGTCTGACTTAATCAAACCACATTAATCTGGAAGGAATTCACATTTTTTCATTTCCTGTGGAAACAAAAATAGAAAATGTTTTCCCCAGTAAATTTTCATTGAACTTAAATTTTGGAGTCAAAGCATTTTTTTTTTTAATTTAACTTATTATTTTACATGTCGATCCCAGTTCCCTCTACCTGCCTCCCTCCCTCCCTTTCTCCCTCACTCCTTTCCTCCCTTTTACCTTCTCTTCCCTCTCACATGCACTCTACCCACCCTCCCCTCCCATCCCCCCACCCCAATTCCATATGTGGGGGAAAGGCATCCAGTTGGGGTCATGAAGATCTGACAAGTCATGTGAAGTAGGGACTAGGGCTTCTCTCTTGTCTCTAGATTAAGGCAGTTATCTCCTCATGGGGG
Source organism: Phodopus roborovskii (assembly GCF_943737965.1). Classification (NCBI taxonomy): domain Eukaryota; kingdom Metazoa; phylum Chordata; class Mammalia; order Rodentia; family Cricetidae; genus Phodopus; species Phodopus roborovskii. The sequence goes on along the minus strand of NW_026125669.1, from coordinate 992,540 downwards.
ATGTGTTCGCAAAGTCCTTTTGTGCACCAGGAATACATCCTGGCTCCACTGTCTGAGGTTCCTTAGACTGCTCAGTTCTTCTGGCTGAGACCCATATTCAGGGGGGCCTGAGTCAGTCCCATGCTTGCTTCTCAGCTATCAGTCTGGTGGCCCTTTAGCTCCTCCTAGTTCAGGTAAGGTGTTTCAATGGGTTTCTGCTGCCTGGTCTTGTCCTCTCCATCTGCAGCTGGGTTCTACTTCGACTCAGTGTTTATGTATGGGTTTTTGCTCCAGTTTCCAACAGGCATTAATTGAAGGCTCCATGGATAAGTTAGATGTTGATCTCACTCTCCAAGAAGGGCATTTGGGTTAGCCTTTCCACAGAAGCTCAAATTGATATTTGGCAGCAGTCTTGTAGTTCTCTAGACCTTTCATGTGTTCAATTTTATCTTCAAATCAATATTGGCTCCCTCTTTTATGTTCTCTCTCTCTCTCTCTCTCTCTCTCTCTCTCTCTCTCTCTCTCTCTCTCTGTCGCTCTCTCTTTCCTGTCTTCTATTCCTAACCAGGCTCAATCTTCCTGGTCGCACATGTTTTCCTTTCCTCTCCCTCATTTTCTCCTACTTCTCTCTCCATTCGCTGTCCCGCCCCAACTTCCCCTAAGCTCTGGGGAATTGTCCATTCCTGGTTCTGTGAGGGACTTTATATGAATCTCTTAGAATACACCTTGTATCCTAGTTCTTCAGGTGGTAAGAAATATAGGCTGGTGATCTTTTGCTCTAGGTCTAAAATCCACATATGAGTGAGTACATACTGTGTTCCTCTTTTTGTGACTGGGTTACCTCATTCAGGATGGTTTCTTCAAGTGCCATCCACTTGCCTGCAAATTTCAAGATGCCATTATTTTTTTCTGCAGAGCAGTATTCCATTGTGTAGATGTGCCACATCTTCATTAAACATTCTTCAATTGAGGGGCATCTAGGTTGCTTAAAGATTCTTGCTATTACAAATAGTGCTGCTATGAACATAGTTGAACAGATGTCTTTGTTGCATGGATGTGGATCATTTGGGTATATGCCTAAGAGGGGGATTGCTGGGTCCTGTGGTAAACTAATTCCCATTTTCCTGAGGAACCACCATACTGATCTCCAAAATGGCTGTATGAGTTTGCACTCCCACCAGCATTGGAGGAGTGTTCCCCTTTCTCCACATCATCTCCAGTATGAGTCATCATTGGTGTTTCTAACTTTAGCCATTCTGGCAGGTGTAAGATTGTATCTCAAAGTTGTTTTGATTTGCATTTCCCTGATAGCTAAGGAAGTTTAGCACTTTCTTAAATATTTTCAGCCTTTTTGATTTCCTATATTGAGAATTCTTCCTTCAGTTCTGTACCCCATTTTTAATGCGGTTATTTGGTGTTTTGTTGACTAGTTTCTTGAGTTCTTTGTATATTTTGGAGATCAGCCCTTTGTCTGATATAGGATAGGTGATTATCTTTTCCTATTCTGTGGGCTGCCTTTTGGTCTTCTCCACTGTGTCCTTTGCCTTACAGAAGCTTCTAAGTTTGAAGAGGTCCCATTTATTAATTGTTTCTTTCAGTGTCTGTGCCCCTGGAGTTATGTTCAAGAAGTGGTCTCCTATACCAATTTGTTCAAGTGTACCTCCTACTTTCTCTTTTAAGAGGTTCAATGTGGCTGGATTGATGTTGAGGTCTTTGATCCATTTGGACTTGAGTTTTGTGCATGGCTACAGACATGTGTCTACCTGAAGTCTTCTACATACCCTCATCCAATTGTGCCAGCACCATTTGTTGAAGATGCTGTCCTAGCCCCATTGTATAATTTTAGCTGTTTTGTTGAAAATCAGGTGTTCATAGGTATGGGGGTTAATATCAGGATTTTCAATTTGATTCCATTGGTCTACCTGTCTATTTTTATGCCAATACCAGGCTGTTTTCAGAACTATAGCTCTGTAGTAGAGCTTAAAGTCAGGAATGGTGATTCCTCCTGAAGTTCTTTTATTGTATAGGGTTGTTTTGGCTATCCTGGGTCTTTTGTTTTTCCATATAAAGTTGATTATTATCCTTTCAAGGTCAGTGAAGAATTGTGGTGGGATTTTAATGGGGATTGCATTGAATATGTTTGTTTCTCTCCATTCAATTTGATGTTGGCAGTTGGTTTGCTGTATATTGCTCTTATTAGGTTTAGGTATGTTCCTGTTATCCCTGACCTCTCCAAGACCTTTATCATGAAGGGTGTTGAATTTTGTCGAAGGCTTTTTCAGCATCTAGGGAGATAATCATATGGTTTTTCTTTTTCTCTTTGCTTTATGGTGGATCACTTACCAAAATTAAACCAAGAACAGACAAACAGCTTAAATAGACCTATAACCTGCAATGAAATAGAAGCAGTCCTCCAAAGCCTTCCAACCAAAAAAAGTCCAGGACCAAATGGATTCATGCAGAATTCTACCAGACATTCAAGGAAGAACTAATACCACTTCCCCTCAAACTGTTCCACAAGATAGAAACAGAAGGTTCATTGTCAAACTCTTTTTATGAGGCCACAATAACCTTTCTACCCAAGCCTCACAAAGACACAACTAAGAAAGAAAACTATAGACCAATATCCCTGATGAACATCGATGCAAAAATACTCAATTAAATACTGGCAAACCGAATTCAAGAATACATCAGAGAAATCATCCACCATGACCAAGTAGGCTTCATCCCTGGATGCAGGAATGGTTTAACATGTGAGTGATTTTTTTTTAACTCTTAAGTGTCATTAAGGATTCTCCCATTGATAATAATCAACAAAGAACTTATAATGTAATTTGAAATTATGTCCCTGACTCATCAGGTCTATTTGTTTCAGAACATGAGAAAAATTTACTTATTCCCCAAAAATATTGATGGTTGCTCTGAAAGTCTTCACAAATTTTATTAACATTTTATAAATGTATCAAATATATACTCATAGGATAATATATACAAAATATAATTATAAAACTGTAATACATCACTGAGTTAAAACAACACTAGCAAAGAATTTGCAATAGTATTAAGAAAATTTAACATCCTAGATTGTGGGCGTTAACACTGATTTTCAACTTGAAGTGTTCCAGAATCAAGTCTCTGAGGAAAACTGTGAGGAAGCATGTAGACTAAATTTACTGAGGTGAGAAAACTCACCCTTTTAGTTGTTGTCATCATTCATGGGATGAGGTCCTCGGCTTTATAAGGAGTTTAACATTTGCTGGCATGAACATTAATTGCACAATACATGCTCTCTAGTTTCTTTTTCTACGAAGAGAGACTATGCCTTCAAACTGGGACCCAAAATAAACTTCTCTTTCTTGAACTTGATTTTGATTGGTTCACTAAGTGAGTAAGTAATGTAACAAGTCAAATACCCGTATCACATTGTTAATAAACTAGTAAGCATTTGTCATAGCTTAATAAGAATCACACCTATATGCTCATATGAATGTTTTTTTGTTTGTTTGTTCTGTTTTTTTTTTTTTTCAAACAGGAGTGGCACTACTTGAGAGGGATTAGAAAGTAAGCCTTGTTGAAACAGATGTGGCCTGGTTGGTAGAAGTGTGTCAATGGACATGGGCTTGTGAGGTCTCATGGAGGTGCAGTGAATGGAGAGGGAACTAGGAGAAAGAGAAGGGGAGGAGAGAGAAGCACATGGGACTGGGAAGATTGAGTCATGGGAGGAATAGAAAACAGAAAAGAGAGAGAGAAAAAAAAGGAGAGAAGGAGAGAGAGAACATAAAAGAGGGAGCCATTATAGTATTGAAGAGAATACTGAACTTAAAGAAGTGTCCAGAGACCTACAAGGCTGACTCCAACTAACAATTTGAGCAATAGTGGAAAGGCTACCATAAATGCCCTTCCCAGATAATGAGATCAATGCCTACTTATCCACCATCATGGCGCCCTAATCTAGTGCCTGTTGGAAAAAGAAGCAAAGTTCCACAACTAAACTCTGAGCCGAACTACAATCCATATGCAGAGAGGTAGGTTATGACCTTGCTGCAGAAACAGATGGAGACAGCTGACCTGAACATTGAGGAGCTAACAGTCCCCAAGACTGATAGCTGGGAATCCAGCATGGAGCTGACTCAGGCCCCCCTGAATATGGATCTCAGCCAGAAGGACTGAGCAGTCTAAGGGACCTAGACAATGGAATCAGGATATATTCCTGGTGCACAAAAATATTTTGGGGGTACATCCCCCATGTAGGGATACTCCCTTATCCTAGAGACAGGAGAGAAGTCCTAGTTCCTACTTAAAATGACTTGATAGATTTAGATGATCTCTCCAGGATGGCATCATCCTACATATGGAGTGGGGGTGGGTGGGAGAGAGGGTGGTTGGGGTACATGTAAGGGGGTAGAGAGGGAGGGAGCGAATGAGGGAGAGAATGTGGGGAAACTGGGATCGATATGTAAAATAAAAATAAAAATAAAAACTGAAGACAGATTCAGTATCTCTCTCTGTCTCTTCCTGCTGCCTGTGGATCTGTATATAGAACGCTCAGCAATTTATCCAACACCATGTCTGCCTACATGCTGCCAAATCTCAACCATAATAAAAAATGTATTAATCCTCTGAAACTGTAAGTAATCCTAAATAAATGCATTCTTTTAAAAAAGATTCTGTGGCCATGATGTCCCTTCACAATGAAGGAACACTGACTAACACAGCCTTCTTCATCTTTAATGTAATGGACTGCATTGTTTCACCTGGAACTGATACTCAGTCATGTCCTGTCTTGATGTCTCACCTCTTAAAGCTGAATCTCCTTTCTTCTGTTTTCCAAGTCCCCAGACCTTAGTCATAATTAATGAGTCCTTCCTTCCTTACACATTTAGGATTTTATCCAATTAAAACAATATTCTTCCCGAAGAACTCACTTTTATTTATTTTAGTAACTATCAGCCAGAGATAAAATATATTTTATTTATTGATATTAAAATTAGGAGGGGGTTGGGGGTCAAACTATATCTGGAAAGAGTTACGGGAATAATGAGGGGTTGATACCTTCAAAATAAAAGAAATGCATGCATGGAATTCTAAAAGTATTTATGAAAATGATACATTAATGTAGGATATTCATCACACAGTTGTAAAGTTCAAGAAGAGCATGGCATCAGTCTTAGTTTGATTTTGATAAATGTTTCATGACAGCACCAAACTAGTGAGGAAATGTGTGAAAGGAAGAGGTTCTATCATAAAGAATATAGTAGGGCAGGAATCAATTTTTCTGTTGTTTACAATATTGATCTAATGAAGTCTAACTCAATCAAGGTTCTTTCAAGAAGTACATTTTTCATTGAGGGAAGTGTCCTTCATGACTTAATTCCTCTCACTTACCTAGGCCCCTGAAATATTCTACTACCTCACACTAATATACAGAAAACCCAGTCTTTAACTCAGAAACTCAGGTTTACAATGACTTAGCCATAGGAAGAAGTTCTTCATTTCCGTCGGGGAATTCCTATGTCCCTTCTAAGCCTTGCTTTAAATCCTTCCAAGTGTTCCTTAAATTTATTTTTTTTTCTTCTTTTTCACTATGTCTTATCCCTGTCTCCTACTTCATGAAAACTAATATGGTACATATGTAATTTTTCCTTGTCAGCAAACTGTTTCATATGTAAAAGTTCATACTCAGTTTTCAAGGATAACTTCCAAAGGATTAAAATACTGTCTACAATTTTCTTTTTCACTGCAAGCCTTCCAGAGTTTTCAGAGACGCATCTGCTCTTTCTAACATGAACTCTGGTGTTGGATTCAGTCCAACTCTACCACTTTAACTATAAATTGGTGGTTATGTTCTTTAAAATTTAGGTGGGAAGCAGTTCTCTCTAATAAAGATCTCATAGTGAAACACATAAAAGTATAATATATCAAATCTCTTAACAATGAGTCACTTTGATGATGTGTTTTTTTTTTTTTTTGAGATTTTTTTCCAGTTATTTTTTTGTCCTAGTATCTCATTCATATAATATTTGATCATCATGCCTATTTTACTTAAGTTCTTTTTCCTTGTTTTGACTTCTCATAAAACACTGTTATTGAAGAACTTGTATATTTGAGTAGTATATAAAATAATATATTTTATATCTGATCTCTCAGATGGGATTTGTTTTCCTAATGGTTTCATTGGTGCTAGTTATTTTTATAATCATTGTAAGGTTTATTACTAAACTTTATATTGTAATTCCTAGTTCAGTTCTCTGCAATACTATAATGGCTCCCTCTTTTATGTTCTCTCTCTCTCCTTCTCTCCTTTTCTCTCTCTCTCTCTTTTCTGTTTTCTATTCCTCCCATGACTCAATCTTCCCAGTCCCATGTGCTTCTCTCTCCTCCCCTTCTCTTTCTCCTAGTTCCCTCTCCATTCACTGCACCTCCATGAGACCTCACAAGCCCATGTCCATTGACACACTTCTACCAACCAGGCCACATCTGTTTCAACAAGGCTTACTTTTTAATCCCTCTCAGGTAGTGCCTCTCCTGTTTGAAAAAAACAAAAAAACAAACAAACAAAAAAAAACATCCATATGAGCCAAAGGTGTGATTCTTATTAAGCTATGACAAATGCTTACTAGTTTATTAACAATGTGATATGGTTGTTTGACTTGTTACATTACTTACTCACTTAGTGAACAAATCAAAATCAAGTTTCAATCCTGTGGGTGATATTATTATCATTTAAAGAATCCAACTATCCCTGAAAACTCTAGAGTTTGCATCCAACCAGGTACTAGACTAAATAACTGAATCTTCATCAGGTCCTTGCTAAGTCTAGTAGTCCAGTGATGTGCTAGGTATCTCTGAAACAATGTACTTCCAAAGCAGTAAGGGGGCAGATATATATAGGGGAAATACTAAGCATAAAGAAAAACATTATAAGGAGTATTTATTTTATAAATATTAAAATACACAAAAAATTACCATTTGTAGAAAAAGAAGTTGACATAATTAAGTTACCTTTGTTTCAGCAAGGCTATAACTATTCTAGACAAAGAAAGTAATTTAAAAATTTAAATTTAAAATAAGAGAGTAATTTTAAACTTGATACATATAATGCTTTTTCAAAGTAGGAATTTTTGCCTATTATTCTTAAGTTTTGCCTTTTCATGATGTCCCAGATTACTTGGATGTTTTTTGTTGAGGATTTGTTGGGTTTACAATTTTCTTTGGTTGATGGATCTATTTCATCTAGTTTATCTTCAGTGCCTCAGATTACCTCTTCCATCTCTTATATTCTGTAGTTTCTAATTGTTTGCCCAGTTTTTTCTTTTTCCAGCATTCCTTCTGTTTGTGTTTTCTTTATTGTCTCAACTTCTGTTAACTTCACCTTTTTTTATTGCTTTTTCCTAGGTTTCCATGCTTTATTTAAGATATTTGTTCATTTCTTCCAATTATTTGTTTTGTTTTCCCATTTCTGTAAGAGATTTTTCTCTCATTCTTTTTGAGGGCCTCTATCATTTTTATGAAGATATTTTTTTAAATCATTCTCTTCTGCTTCAACTGCTTAGGGGTGTTCAACTCTAGTTGTTGTAGAGTCCCTAGATTCTGGTGTTCTCATGCTTGTCTTTCTATTGTTATGTATTTTATTGTATTGCCATGTTCCCATGGCTTATTCTAGTAGGTGCACGTGGGGTCGCTCACTCTTTCTATGGTTCTCCCCTGATGGGCTTAGGTGGGTAAGAAGTTGAATGTCTATAGCTCTTGGTAATTCAAGCTCTCTAGGATTTCTCTCCCCAGGCAGGGGCCCGGCCATGGGGGTCAATACCAGGCTCCAGCAGAGGCCTGGTGATGGGTATCAGAGATCCCATAGGATGGGTATCAGGATATTCCCACACAGATAAGCAGATCTAGTTGGGGATAGAGGAAAGTGAAGAAGCAGAGCTCAAAGATGGTGAAAGTTTATTCAACAAAATCATCAAGGAAAACTTTCCCAATCGGAAGAAGGACATGCCCATGAAAGTACAAAAAGAATAATGAATATCAAATAGATGGGACCAAAGAAAAAAGACCCCTTTAAACATAATAATCAAAACATCTAACATACAGGAAAAAAGGGCAAAATGTTAAGAGCAGTGAAAGAAAAAGGCCAGGTAACATATAAAGGCAGATTCATCAAAATTACACTGACTTCTTCATAGAAACTCTTAAGGCCAGAAGGTCCTGGATAGATGTTCTACAAGTACTAACATTCCACAGATGTCAGGCCAGGCTACTATACCCAGCAAAATTCTCAATCACTATAGATGAGAAAAAAAATTATTTAATGAAAAAGCCAGATTTTCACATCATGTATCTACCAGTCCAGCCATACAGAAAGTTCTGGAAGAAAAACTCCAAACCAAGGAAGTTAGCTACTCTCTCAAAGATATAGGCAATAGATAATCCCACAACACCAGAACCCAAGGGTAAAGAAAGCAGGGCAAATATATTCACAATACCACTGCCAACAACAAATCTAAAACAAACAAGCATTAACAATCAATGGCTCTTTCTTTCCTTCAACAACAATAGTTTAACTTGCATATAAAAAGACATAGGCTCACAGAATGGATACACAGACAGAATCCATCCTTCTGCTACATACAAGAAACACATCTAAGCGTCAAAGACAGACATTACCTCAGGGTAAAGGTCTGGGAAAAGATCTTCCAATCAAATGCACCCAAGAAGCAAGCAGGTGTGGCTATTCTAATATTTAACAAGTTAGACTTCAAACCAAAAGTAATCAAAAGAGATGAAGATGGTCATTTCGTAGTCATCACAGGAGAAATCCATCAGCACAACATCTCAATTCTGAACATCTACGCCCCAAATAGAAAGGCACCACCTTCATAAAAGAAATGCTATGAAAACTCAAAGGTCACATAAAACATCACACACTTCTAATAGCGGGGGAATTCAACATGCAAGTCTCACCACTAGATAGGACAACCAGTCAGGATCTTAAGAAAGAAACAAAAGAACTAAAATTGTTATGTCTCAATTGGGTTTATCAGACATTTGTACAACATTCCATCCAAACACAAATGAATATACATTCTTACATGCTCTATATGGAAACTTCTCTAAAATCCACCACATACAAGGTGACATAATAAACCTCAACAGATACAAAAAAAAAAAAATAAAATAAAATACACCACAGTATCTTATCACACAACCATGCTTTAAAGTCGGAATTCAACAACAACACATATCACAGAAACCCTACAAACTATTGGAACATGAACAATGTGAAATTGCACCATGCCTGGGTCAAAAAAGTTATAAAGAAAGAAATTAAGAATTTCCAAAAATTAACAAGAATGAGGACACAACATATCCAAATGTATGAGACACCTTGAAAGCAATGCTAAGAGGGAAGTTCATTGCACTAAGTGCCCATATGAAGAAAATGAAATCACATAGAATAATTAGCAGCACAACTGAAATCCTAAGAACATAAAGAAGCAAACTCAACCCGGAGAAGTAGATGCCAAGAAATAATCAATTAGAAGGCTGAAATCAATAAAGTAGATCACAGGAAAACAATAGAAAAATCAATGCCACAATGAGTTGGTTTTTCGAGAAAATCAACAAGATAGACAAACATTTATTTAAACTAACCAAAGTGCAGAGAGCAAACATGCAAATACAAAAAATCAGAAATAAGAAGGGGCCATAACAACAGACACTGAAGAAATCCAGACAATTTTCAGGTCATACTTTGAAAACCTGTACTCCAAAAATTTAAAACTTCATAGAAAATGGACAAGTTTCTGGATAACTCTCAGTTACCAAAATTAAATCAAGAACAAACAACTTAAATAGACATATGCCACCTAACAAAATAAAAGCAGTCATCAAAACCCTACCAAAAAAAAAAAAAAAAAAAAAAAGCCCAGGTCCAGGTGGCTTCAGTGCAGAATTCTACCAGAAATTCAAGGAATAGCTAATGCCATTATTCTTCAAATTGTTCCACACAATAGAAACAGAAGGTTCATTACCAAACTCTTTTTATGAGGCTAAAAAACCTTGGTACCCAAGCCACACAGAGACAAAAATAGAAAGAAAACTACAACCAATATCCCTGATGAACATTGATTCAAAATACTCAATAAAATACTGGCAAAATGAATCCAAGAATACATCAGAGAAATCATCCACCATGACCAAGTAGGCTTCATCCCTGTTTGCAGGGATGGTTTAACATATTAAAATCTATCAACAGGATCCACAATATTAAAAAAAAAAAAATTGAAAAAGAAAAAGCACATATTCATCTCCCTAGATGCGGAAAAAGCATTCGACAAAATTCAACACCCTTTCATGATAATGGTCTTGGAGAGATCAGGGATAACAGGAACATACCTAAACATAATAAAACCAATATATAGTAAACCAACAGCCAACATCAAACTAAATGGAGAGAAGCTTAAGTTGATTCCTATAAAATCCTGAGCAAGACAAGACTGACCTCTCTCTATGTCTCTTCAATATCATACTTGAAGTTCTAGCTAAAGCAAAAAAGACAACAAAAGGAGATCAAGGGGATAAAAATTGGAAAGAAGAAGTCAAATTTTCTCTATTTGCAGATGATATGATAGGTTACATAAGTGACTCCAAAAAAAAAAAAAAAAAAAAAAAACCTCTACCAGGAAACTACTACAGGTGATCAATACCTTCAGTTACCTTCAGTAAACTAGCAGATTACAAGATAAACAAACAAACAAAGATTTAAAAAACTCAACAGCCATACTGTATTCAGATGACAAAGGGGCTGATCAAGAAATCAGAGAAACATCACACTTTCAATAGCCACAAACAACATAAAGTATCTTGGGGTAAAACTTATCAAACAAGTGAAAGAACCATATAATAAGAACTTTGTGTCTTTAAAGGAAGAAATTAAATAAGATAACAGAAAATAGAAAGACCTCCCATGCTTGAATTGGTAGGATAAACATAGCAAAAATGGCAATCTTGCCAAAAGCAATCTACAGATTCAGTGCAATCCACATTAAAATCCCAGCACAATTCTTCACTGACATTGAAAGGAAAATAATCAACTTCACATGGAAAACAAAAGAACCAGGACAGCCCAATCAACCATGTACAATAATGGAAGTAGAAGAGGTATTACCAACTTCAAGGCTATAGTCCTGAAAACAGCCTGGATTGGCACAAGAATTGAAAAGTTGACCAATGGAATCTATTCTAAAATCTGGATATTAACCCACACACCTACAAACACCTGAATTTTAAAAAACAGCTAAAAGTGTACAATGGCAGGAGGAAAGCATTTTCAACAAATGGTGCTGGCACAAATGTATGATGGTGTGTAGAAGACTGCAGACAGACCCATGTCTATTGCCATGAACCAAACATAAGTCCAAAGAGGTCAAAGACTTCAACAGAAAATCAGCCACACTGAACCTCTTAGAAGAGAAAGTGGGAGGTGCCCTTAACAAATTGGTAGAGGAGAATATTTCCTGATCATAACTCCAGTAGCACAGACACTGAGTTTGACCATTAATAAATGCAACCTCCTCAAACTGAGTAGCTTCTATAAAGCAAATGACACAGTTGACAAGAGCAAATGGCAGCCCTAAGAGTTAGAAAAGACCTTCACCAATCCTACATATGAAAGAGGGCTAATGTCAAAAATATACAAAGAACTCAAGAAATTGGTCACCAAATAACTCTATTTAAAAATGAGATACAGAACTGAATAGAGAACTCTCAATAGAGGAAATCAAAAAGGCTGAAAGACACTTAAGAAAGTGCTCAACAAGCTTAGCTATCAGGGAAATGCAAATCAAAACAACTTACTCCTGCATGAATGACTAAAATTAGAAACACCAATGACAATTTATGCTGGAGGAGATTTGGAGAAAGGGGAACACTCCTCCATTGCTGGTGGGAGTGCAAATTTGTACAGCCATTTTGGAGATCAGTATGGAAGTTCCTCAGGAAAATGGGAATCAGTCTACCACAGGACCTGGAAATCCCCCTCTTAGGCATATACCCAAATGATCCACATCCATGAAGCAAATACATGTGGTTAACTATGCTCATAGCAGCATTATTTGTAATAGTAAGAACTTGGAAGCAACCTAGATTCCCCTCAACTGAAGAATGGATAAAGAAGATGTGGCACATCTACACAATGGAATAGTACTTTGCAGGGGAAAATAACGGAATCTTGAAATTCACAGGCAAGTGGATGGCACTTGAAGAAACCATCCTGAAAGAGGTAACCCATTTACAAAAAGAGGGACATTGTATGTATTCACTCATATATGGATATTTAACATAGAGCAAAATATCACCATCATATAATTAACACCACCAGAGTAACTAGGATACAAGGAGGATTTTAAGAGATTCCTAAAAGGTCCCTCACAGAAACGAGAAGGGACAAGATCCCCAGAGAACATGGGGAGTGTGGGAGGACAGTGAGTGGAGAGGGAACTAGGAGAAATAGAAGGGGAAAAGAGGAAAGCATGTGGGACTAAGTAGATTCAGGGGAGGAATAGACTAGAGGAGAGAGAGAGAGAGAGAGAGAGAGAGAGAGAGAGAAAGAGAGAGAGAGAGAGAGAGACCATAAAAGAGGGAGCCATTATAGCTTGAAGGGAAAACTGAACCTAAGCAAATGTCTCAAGACCTACAAGACTGACCCCAACTAACAATTTGAGCACAGTGGAAAGGCTACCATAAATGTCTTTCCATGATAATGAGATCATCAACTAATTTATCCACCAACATGGAGCCCTCAGTAGCTGATGGAAACAGAAGCACACTTCCTCAACTGGAATTCACATGCAGAGAGGGAGGACAAGGAGAGGATGAAGAAACACATCGATTCAGCTGACCTGAACAAGGAGGCTCTAATGGGTACCCAGAGTGAAAGCTGGGAATCCAGCATTGGACCAATTCAGACCACCTGAACATGGTTCACAGCTAGAAGGACTGAGCAGTCTAGAGGACCTCAGACTGTGGAACCAGGATGTATCCCTGCTTCACAAAAGGACTTTGGGTGCACATCCCCCACTGAGGGATACTCCCTTAACATAGAGACAGGAAGGAAGTCTTAGTCCCTACTCCAAATGACTTGACATATGTAGATGATCCCTCCTGGAGGGCATCACCCTACATGTGTAGTCATGGGGGATGGGAGGGTAGGGTAGTTGCAGGGCATGAGAGGGTGAAGAGAGTGAAAGAGATAGGGAGGGAGGGAGGGAAAGGGAAATGGGATTGTGTAAAATAAATATATAAAAAATAAATTAATATAAAAAATAAAGTTGCAAGAAAATAGCTTGAACTTCCCAGCATATTTAGATGTTGTACTCAATCAATAGTCAAAGTAACAGTACTCAAAATTCTCAAAGGAAATGTAATTATGTAACCATAATAGCGTAAAAAGAAAAGTGGCTGTTTCCATAGATTAACGAATAAAAATCCTCAACACCCAATGTGTATTGAAATTAAGAAGACATTTAATGAATGTAGCAAAGATACCTGTTACTTAAGTTTAAAAAGCCAATATATGAAATTTCAGTTTTATAAATAGAACTATAAAATGTGTTATACTTTCGAAAATCTCTACTGTTACAAGATGTATTAAAGAGAACTGCAACAGGAAAATGTCAAATAAGATCACGTGAAAGTAAAGAGTTGTACATAAAAAAGGTTGGAGGGAGGAAAAGGAAGGGTGATGATGTAATTATATTTTAATATAACATGAATATATATAAAGAGAGATGAAAGTGCATTTTTGAATAATAATGTTTCTTGAAATGTCATAATGATAAGAAACTAAAATGGTATTGATATAGAGACATGAAAAAAACTGGATTGTGGGAAACAAGGTTAGATCTTAATTGTCTACTAAGAAGATTCAGACGTTGATCGGTTTTCCATCTGTGTTAATAATAAGAGGTTACAGGCTAATGAAGGAGTTCACATCAACTACAGAATAGTCCATTGATGGTTTTGAGCTGCATGGGATGTGGAAACTAGTGGATAATGTGGGTCTGTGTGGCCGTGCAATGAAGAGTATAGTTTTCCCTGGATCATATTCTCCTCCAATCCCTCTCTTACCTAGTTGTTATAAGTTACATGGTTTTCCTACACCATACCATTCAGGATGTTATTTCTACCTTGTCACAGACATTTAATACAATGGAGTCAGTAGAACATGGTCAAATGCCTCTGAACTATAAACCAAAATTAGTCTCCAGTCCTTTTCCACAAATAATTTCTCTCAGGTAATTTGTAACATATATAGATATCTGGCTAGCACAACACATTCTGTTTAAAGTAAACAGTGCTGGAAAAGTTATCATGACACCTTAACATATTATAAGGAATTAAACGTCTTTTTTTAAATTAAGTTTTATTTAAATTAAAAATAATCTAACTTTAACATTCTAATCCAAGTTCCTTCTCATTCCCTTCCTCCCATTTCACCTACCATCAGTCAACCTACCACCATCCACTCCTCAGGGGGATCATCAAAATCTGTCACCTCATTTGGGTCAGAAGTTAGACCCTCACTGCCCCCAAATCCCACCCCAGCCTGTGTATCTAGGCTCAGAGAGTATCTCTCCATAGGGAATACTGGTTCCATTGCCAGAGACCCCATAGATTGCCAAGATTCCCAACTGACACCCAGGTTCAGGGGGGTCTTATACAGTTTCTCCAGGTGTCAATCTAGAGTCGGTGAGCTCCTTCTTCCTCAGGTCAGTTGTTTCTGTGGATTTCCACATCATGGTTATGACTCCTTTTCTCATCACTCCTCCCTCCCTACACCTGTACTCAAAAGTTTGGCTCAGTGCTTAGCTACAAATCTCTGCTTCTGCTTCCATCAGCTACTGGATTAAGGCTCTATGATGACATTTAAGGTAGTCATCAATTCCATTATAGAGGAAGGGCATTTAAGGTAGCCTCTTCACTATTGCTTAGATTCTTATTTGGTGTCATCCTTGTGGATTCCTTGGAACTTACCTACTGCCAGGTTTCTTCTTATGCCCACAACAGTTTCATCTATATAAGACACAAAAAGAAAGACAAACATGGAATGTACTCTTTCATAAGTGGATATTAGACATAGAGCAAAGAATATCGATCCTACAATCCAAAATCCCTGAAGAGCTAGGAAACAAGGAGACCCTAGGAAAGATGAACTCCCTAAGAAGGGGAAAAGGACAAGATCTCCTGAGTAAATTGGGAGAATGGGGTAGGGGTAAGGGGTGAAGGAGGAAGGAGGAAGAGGATGGAAAGCATAAGGGAACAGGAAGATCAGGTGTTTGGGATGAACTGAGAAGTAGAGTTAGTGAAGACACCTTAAAAGAAGGAATTTAAATTCTATGACTAAAAGAAGTTAAAATTCAGTAAAGATATTAGTCTGATGCTTTAAAAACAGTGATATGAGTTATGTGTGACTTGCAAAGTAATGGTTGCCGAGTCTTTTCTAATGTTCCAGGGAGTGCCAGGGAGATAGGTATCCAATACCAGGTATGAATTCTGTCCTGTTGAGTGTGTCTTACGTTTAATTACATAGCTGCCACTGACATGTGGCTTCAACTTATTGCATCATTTTATGCATATCTTGCCATGTTAATAATTGCCATGGTTTGTAAGTATTGCATCTGGGCAGGATTGTCACATTTCTTCCTTCTTTTGGCAGCTTGAATATTTTCACTCTCTTACTTTAAGCTAAAATATAGAGAGAAGACTTATAGGTCATATCCAGCTTTAAATATCTAACACTCATGTCCTATATGTGTAGTGTCTTGAATGTTACACCAAAGCCTCAAGCCCTGAGATACAAACAAGGTCTATATCAATAATCTGTGTTATTTTGGAAGTCATATTGGATACTCTAGACCTTTGTTTTGTGGGGAACATTGTTTGTTCAAGTGATTTAAATTTCTTTATGTTTTACACACACACACACACACACACACACACACACACACTATGTTGTGGCATTACCTGCTAACATTTCTCATCACACATACTCAACTCATACATGCACACACTCACATCTTTTATATATAATTTTAAGTAAATATACAAAAATATGATTCCTTGTGACTTTGTCAAACAACCTTCGTGTTATGTGTTCTGTACTGATTGTCTTCCCTTTCTTTCCCTTAGTTGGACCATTTTCTCCATTTTTCCAATTCCTACTTTCTATTCTGTATCCTGTTATGTCCCTCTGAAGCCCCACCCCCACCTCCTGCCTATAGTCCCTTTATACTCTCTGATTTATGTGGTGACTCCATGTTGTATACTATCTTTTGAAGAACCACAGATAATAGAAAACATGTGGCAATTGTTACCTCTCTCAATATATTCATTTCTAGGTCCATCCACTTATTTGCAAAGTTCATGATTATTTTAATTAATAACAAAATATGAATGGTATTCCACTGTGAATATGCAAAATATGTTCATTATCTATTCATCTGCTGTAGGCTACTTAAGTTGTTTCCATTTACCTACAACTGTGATTAGTCCAGTTATGAACATTTCTGAGCAGGTATTTTTGAAGTAGGATGTCAGGTCCTTTGGGCTTATAATAAGAAGTTGTATAGCCATGAAAATGCAGATATATTTTTAGCCTTTTGGGGATTATCCATACTGCTGTGCAGCATGGATGCACCAATTTTCATTCCCACCAACAGTGAATGAGAGTTCATCTTTCTCCACAACATAGCCAGCATTTGTTATCGGATATTTGTTATCTTAGCCATTTTATGTGAATGTGTCAAATTCTCAAAGTTACTTTAATTTGCATGCCTCTAATTTCTAAGAATGATTAACATTTTTGTGATATTTCTTAGTCTCTCTTATTTCTTCTGGGTGGAACTCACTATTTAGATGCTTAGCTGTGGAATATTCCTTTACACTGTGTCATTATATCTTTCTTTGATTGATTTAATAAGGAAATTCAATGGACAGTAGCTAACAGGATAAGACTAGGCATGAGATCCAAGCTTAGAATGCTAGGAGGAACAAGAGTGGAGTCCAGAGTAGCAAGCAGATACAGAGAGAAATAAGATGGACATACCACACCAAGAAAAGTTACCAACTATTGTGGTAAAGCACAGATAAAAATATGGGTTAATTAAAATGTACAAATAAATCTCTCCCACCATCCAGCTCCCAACTCGACCAACATAAACTCTCACAGAGGAGTGGATGAAGAGGATAGAACAGAGGTGACATAATAGAACAGAAAGAGATGAAGCAGGGGAAACTGGTTGATATGTAAAATAAATGAAAATAATGTAAAGAATAAATGTATGAGTTAGCAATGAACAAGCCTGAGCTACTAACAAAGCATTTGTACTTAATATTGAGTCTCCATTATCAGTTATTTTGAAACTGGAAGGTGGGAAGGAAATGTCTTCCCAGTTTTGTGAGATTATAAGATTAAGCCATTGCAATATAATGTCCCTTGCTCCCTTTTAATTCTATAATTTTCCCATTACTTTTTATTATATGCATATATAAAATTGTCTCCTAGCCCATTCTTATTTTGGTTGTTTCCTTGGTTCTTTACTTAGTTATTTTTATATAATGATTACCTATATCCTAAGATTTATTTTTGTACCCACAGATAAGTGTACCTACCTACTACCTATCTTTACAGCCAACGGAGACAATCACAGAAACAATAGGAGACACTTTGTAGAGACCTTGGGCCACACAGATAAACCTGGATTCTCTCCCATGCTGTTCTATGGCTCAGAAATCATTTCAGAAGATGAAGACAGAAATATTCTAAGGGACATAATACTAGAAATTTCACAGTAAAACAATGTGTCCTAGAAATGACTGCATAAATAAGATTGGAACAATGGCAGTAAATAAAATGAGTGAAAATTTCATGGGACAACTCTCGCACACACAGAACTACAGAAAACTAATGACAGCTGGGAGAAGGAAAATTAGCCCCTCCAAGGGATGATCCCCCTTATTGTCATCCAATTTAGAGTGGTCATCCCTAAAATCATATAAGAACACAGACACACACACACACACACACATACACACACACACATACACACATACACACACACACACACACACACACAAATGGACTCAGCAGTTTAGTAGTATTTGTGCATACACATACTTATATGCATGGATAATAAGCAAAGAAAAACAGGTTATCAAATTGAGAGTTGGGGGATATAAGAGGGTTAAATTGAAATAGAAAGGGAGGGGAAACATAGCTAGAAAGATAAATGGAAAAATAGTATAATTCTATTTCATTTTAAAAATAAACCAGAATTAATAATTAAAAGTTAGAACATTTATAGGAGGCAATCTTTATAAGAAAGTCTTTAGAACTAATAAGCTTCTGGATTGACAAAATGCAAATTTAATGAAGTTTTCATAATATATATGTGTGTGTGTGTGTGTGTGTGTGTGTGTGTACATTTAAGGTGTTATTAAGGAATTTACCTCAGAAAAATGTGTGTGATATATGAATCCATGATTAACAGTAAACAGTTATGAAATAATTGCTAAAAGTTTGAGGAGTCCAATTTTGGACATATTTTAAGCATTTCTTTTACCAGAATGAACATCTCTGACCTCGGCAAATATCTGACCTACATTGCTGATCATTGTCTTCCTAGTTATACAAAGGGTGTTAGCCATGTACAGAAGATTTTCAGTTAAATATATATGGTGCATAAATACATGTTGCAAAAAACACAATTGATGGGAGATGTCATTCTGTATATGTTTCTCATACTGGTTAATAATAAAGCACTGTTGGCCAATAGGAAAGGAAGATAGGAGGGACTAGGAGACAAGGAGGAAATAGGAAGTAGTAAGGGGGAGTCAAGATGGAGAGTCAGGAGAGAGCAGTATGCCGCCGGCTCCCCGGTAAGAGAAATACATAGATCAGCAGAAATGTGTTAATACTTAAGACAGAGCTAGCCGATAAGAAAGTAGTAACTGGCCAACAGTATAATATCTAATACAGAGTCTCTGTGTATTATTTGGGGCTGGCGCGGCGGCGGGACAAGACCTGGCGGCGGGCAGAAAAACAGGAAAAACCCTTAACCCATTACAAATGGTGCCCACGTGGTTAATAAGAACTTCCACTTAAAATTTAACAAAAGCTTAAAAAAGGGTTTTAGAAACAAAAGAACAGAGATAAGCAAGGTTTCTTGGTAACAGCATTTTTCTCGGTTGGACTCTGCTTTGCTAGAGACAAGCAGATATTCGCGCGGCTCCTTTAAGGGAAGCTTCCTGACTCAGCTTAAGTGGCAAAAAACCGCACAGCTTTTAAATAACTCTGCTAACAGTTTATTGGTGTGTATGAGAGATGGCAATGGCAGTGACCACATCTCCAAGCCGGCAGCATGCTTTCTGGTTGGCAGCGCAGACCAAGGCGGTGAGCACAGCTTTCCGTGCTGGCTGGTAAAAGTACCCGCCACCATCTTTGGTAAACTGTGGCTGACACAGCTATGACTTTCATTTTAGCAATGTTGTTGTTTACCAGATAAAAGACTTGTGGCCAGACGAAGATAAAGATTTACAGTAAAGACAGATTCATATTAAGAAGAACCTCTAAAGGTTTACAGTGTGTTTTAAAATATACTTAGACATGAAAAACATGTTTTTAAAGAGAAAAAGAGGAACTGGGTGTTGTAGCACACGCCTTTAATCCCAGTGCTCAGGAGACAGAGGCAAGCAGATCTCTTGTGATTTCAAAGTAAACCTGGTATGCAGAGTGAATTCCAGGACAGATAAGAATTACACAGAGAAACCCTGTCTCAAAAAATAAAAAAATAAAAAGTAAAAGAAACGGAGTAATAATAAAGCCACGTACAGATGAAAAGCTCAGAGAGAATCTGGTTATTGTATGCTATTGTGTTGTCTCTACATTGTTTGACTGCTGAGAAAATAACAACAACTGATAAAGGAAATGCTGCTGGATTAATTCAATTTATATATTTTAAAAATGCTTTGACTCCAACATCCAAGTTCAAGGACAAGTTACTGGGGAAAAGGATTTCTATTTTTGTTTCCACAGAAATTGAAAAGCTGTGGATTCCTTCCAGACTAATGTGATTTGAGAAAGCCAGACCCCCTGAAACAGAGTTCCTGATGATCCAACATTCAAAGCAGCTTGAACGAGGCAGCGTTGCAGACTACAGCCATCTTCTTTGGATCCCCATGACAGCGCCCCCTATCAGCAGGAAGTAGTTTGGAAAGAACGACGCCCAAATTCCCAAATATTGTTTATAAATGTTTGTTTTCATTTAAATGGACTTGGTTATAAATGGGTAATGATCACAGCCGATTATTTTTAAAGGTAAAAAGGGAATTATGGTATTGATATGATTACTTTGTTTTGGAATGGATTTTCATTTATTGACACAATTTAAGGTCAATTTTGTGATGTGTATATTTCTCCTTTTGTTTAGGCATTGTGTTTATATAGTTCATTCAGAAACATATTGTACAATGTAGTACAGATTATAGATAATTACCGATGATAGTCAAAGCTTAGAGTTAAGTTAGTTAGGTTTTCAAGATACACAGAGATGTATTTGAGATAGATAGTAATTCTTCAAACCTTTCAAAGACCTACAGAATATGGCATTTAAAATGGTTTAGGGTTTTTCTCGACAATGAGACATAAATGCTCCTGGTAACACCACCTGCATCAAAAAGGAAGATGAAGATGGACATTGAAGAAACTCGTGATGGAGTTTACTTCCAATATGGCAAGACTAGCCATTTGGACAAAGATACTGCTCTTGTCTGGAATGTTTGACTTTGTGCTGTATAAACTGGACATGCAGGACTCACAGAAAAGTGACTGCTGATTCACGATGGACAGTGCTACAGAGATCCTGCTTCATGGAAGAGTCTGCGAGACAGTATGCAGGACACAAAGAAAAGTGACTGTCAAACTGACAATACAAAAAGACAGTTTAAAGTTTCCTGCTTTGCTGAAGAGTCAGCTAGACACACTATGGCCTATGGGCTGAAGATGGAAGATTACAAAAGAACTTCGGGTGACCAGGCAGTGAGTTGTCTCTGTCATTTCTAGAGTTTATATACTATTCTTCTGTGGTCTTTGATGGAGTTGAAGACAAATAGTTATGGTTAAAGTTTTCCTTAGTTAGGTTTAAAGATAAGATACATATAGGACTTTAGATTCACAAATATAGGATAGATGATAGAATAGTTTGCTTTAATTTTGCTAAATATTAATGGACTAAATATTGTTAACTGTGATTCTTATTGGATAACCGTTGTGTTATATATTTTGCTGTGTTAAGGTTAAACCCCTTCTTTTTATTTAAACAGAAAAGAGGAGATGATGGGAGATGTCATTCTGTATATGTTTCTCATACTGGTTAATAATAAAGCACTGTTGGCCAATAGGAAAGGAAGATAGGAGGGACTAGGAGACAAGGAGGAAATAGGAAGCAGGAAGGAGTCAAGATGGAGAGTCTGAAGAAAGCAGTATGCCGCCGGCTCCCCGGTAAGAGAAATACATAGATCAGCAGAAATGTGTTAATACTTAAGACAGAGCTAGCCGATAAGAAAGTAGTAACTGGCCAACAGTATAATATCTAATACAGAGTCTCTGTGTATTATTTGGGGCTGGCGCGGCGGCGGGACAAGACCGGGCAGTGGGCAGAAAAACAGTACACGTTACACACAATAAATTGTTAAAAATATATATCAAATTTTAAGAGTTGACTCATTTCTGATGTGGAAGTATATTGACTAATGATTCTTTCTACAGTTTGTATTCTGAAAGGCAAATGAATACTACCACTCAAGATCAAGGTTCTTCTTCCATTACACTTGGGGAAAAACAACAGTAGTTTCATTTTAAATAACAGTAAAAAGTATACACATGTATGATAATAAATATTTAACAATACTCAAAACATATAACATCTTTATAAGTGGAAAAAAAGGTAATGTAAAGATATAAACAGATCACAAAATATATTGTTAAGCTGGGGAGTCAAATTTATAAAAATGTATTATATGTTCTAAATTTCCTAGTGTTTTCATTTGTGCATTTGTCTGTGCACATGGTCATGTATGTGTTTCTGTGTCCACTGAATTCAGCATGTTTATATTGCATAGGAAACCATGAATTATACAAATTGATAGAATATTAGGAATTGATGATGAAAAATAAGATGTGATGGCTTGAATGAGAATGGAACATATAGGGTCATATATTTGAATGTTTAGTCTTCATTTGATAGAATTGTTAGGGAAGGATTAGCAGACATGTCCTTATTTGAGTAGGTGTGTCACAGGGCTATGCTTTGAGTTTCCAAAAGCACAGGCCATTCTCCCATAGTTTGCTATCTGTCTTTTGCTTGTGGATCAATATTTGAGCTCTCAGCTAACTGCTTTAGCATCATACCTACTACCTGTTTCCTGCTGTTATGTTTCCTGTCCTGATAGCCAGGAAATCACTCTCTAAAACTATGGGACCCATAACCTAGTCCTTCCTTATTCCATATGTTGCCTTGATCAAAATAATTTGGCAAGGTAATAAAATATAAACTAAGACAAGAGTAAAATTAAAGAAGTAATTTCACTGTTACTCTATGTCTGTACTACTCATGAAATTACACATTTATTATATATTGTGTAGTGATTCCTTCTGATTGAAACATATTCTAGAAGGAAAAGGTGGTTTTAGTGGTAGTATTTTAAGTTTTTATTTACCATTCAAAATTATATTTATAGGCCTCTCTCTCTCTCTCTCTTTTTCTCTCTCCCTCTGTTCACTGAATTTCATAGCTCCCAAAAATTTGTAAAGTACCAATATGTTGATCATAAACCATTATATTCTCCTTTTAAATTAATTGAAACCAGTTCTTGTATTTTCATGTATAAGAGAAAAACAAAAACAAAGAAAGAAATCACACAATTCATGTTGGCAAACATTCTTGTAGTTGGCATAAATCTGGACTCTGAAAGTTACGATAGAAAGATAATAAAATAGTTTAAATAGGAATTGTCAATAAGTACTATTCAGATTTATTTAGACAAAAGATATTTGTTTTCATTTTATCTTATTATTATTATGTGCCTGTTTGTATTTTTGTATTCTAATTTGTTTGTGTTTGGGTGGGGGGAATGTATTTGGGTAGGTGAGGAATTTGTGGACCTATGTAATTTATTATTACTTTAAAAAAAACAGAAAAACGACAGACCGAAGAAAAAAGAGAATAGAGAGATGATAAGCAGGTGATAGGCAACAATAGGTAGCTGATACATGACAGAGGTTGGCAGTGAAAAACATGGCTATCTATGTACATAAGATTTTTCAATATGGAAATGTCCTTTTCCCCAAAAATCTTTACTAAATTTTAATTCTGAGCTTCAAATGAGTCGAAACACCTGTAAATTCCAATGTCTCCACAGTGCCCCACATTTTATTATAATTTTCAACAAAATTTATATGCTGTCATTTGTATAATTGATGGTAAACTCACTGGCAGGAATGAATGTAACTTTATAGAACTTTAGGAGGCTAATTAGCCATTTTCAAATCTAATTTGATGTAGTGACAAAAGAGAAGAACTTCAACTGAAGCTACCTGTCAGTTAGTAGAAAGGAAGTCAAGACTTATATATACCCTACTTGACTGTGTTGTCTCCAGTCATTTATTTACACTGCTTGAACACAATGTTTTGTCTTCTTTTATATGACTGATTTCTAGAACCATAAAGACTAAGCCCTGGTTCTACCTAAAGTGTTCCCTAAAATTATCTCTGATGAGTAAACCTAATTCTTTTCTGTCAGGACCTTCAGAAATAAATGATGAGCTAAGGTAGGTGTTGCCAAAAAGAAAAACAAAACAAAGAAAGTAAATCATGATGACATTTGAAATGCTTACATCTGGAGGGAATAGATAGCCATCCAAGTACCTATTGAAAATACCATGGAATTTCTCAATAGTTTAAATAATCTTAAAATTTTAAATGTTGTACTAGCAAGCAAGAGCTGGAGTAGATTGAATTAGGCTTCATTATTGCTTCCCCAAGACATTGTTGGTGTGTTGTCCATTTAAACACATTACCAGATACTTAAGTGTAATTTATAATGCTTTGAAGAACATTTACTTCTTTTAAAACAGCTAATACCACCATTCAAATGAGAGAAGGGGTCATGCATTTCTATATAGAAATATAGAAATGCTGGATGCAAACATAATGTCCATTAGAGTAGAAATCAAGATTTTTTAATTAAATATTTAAAATAAAAAAGCCTTTTAATAATAAAACTATATTACAATAGGTTATTATGAAAAGTCAATTAAATAATTGTGGTTAATAACTTCAATCACATTATTGAGATATTATGGGATATTATAGGGGAACTGGAAGCATCTAATTCACCTATAACTCAAAACTGCCTTTCTATCTGAATGGGTATTTTGTTGATACTGATATTCACAGCTTCGTGGTTATACTGTGTGAAATTTTCTACCTTCTTCTAAAAATGTACCACCTAAAACAAATTTTGTTGAGTGCTTTACATAATGAAATAGAGTCAGAATTTGAAAGAGGAAGAATTTAAGTTAGCCTGCAGAATATGAGAATTGCTTATTTTCAAATGAGTGCTAATGTGAACTTGTGCATTGTTTCCTTTTCATTCCTCCTTTTAGTAGCTTAAATATATACTTTACAAAACTGAAGACTAGGATGTTATCTATTTATTTATTATAAGCCCCTTTTCAATACTAAGATCTCACTGGACAAATACATTGATGGGAGATGTCATTCTGTAAATATGTTTCTCATACTGATTAATGAATAAAGCACTGTTGGCCAATAGGAAAGCTAGATAGGTGGGACTAGGAGACGAGGAAGAAAGAGGAAGGAATAAGGAGGAGTCAACATGGAGAGACCAGGGAGACCAGACGCCTGCCCCACTCCCAGGTAAGGTGATACCACGTGGAAATACTACATAAATAGAAATGGATTAATACTTAAGACAGAGCTAGCTGATAAGAAACTAGTACCTGGCCAACAGCATTTTATCTAATACAGAGTCTCTGTGCCTAAATTGGGGCTGGTGTGGCAGCAGGACAAGACCAGTGGCGGGAGTAAAAACCTTACTCCTTACAATACATTGAGTTAATTATCAAGTTGTCTCAGTTTATTTGAACTCATAATCATCCAGTTTCAATAATTATCTGGTGTGTATAGGAAATTCTGCAACATAAATGGTCAACTTGATAGTCATATTTTGAGCTCTTTCCTGAAGTAGGTATTTTATTAAATTTTTATTGTTTTAGAATTTCATGCATGCATACAACAAATTTAAATCAAGTCTATTTTACTCAACCACTCCTCTGTAATTCCTTACTAAACTCTGAAGTACCTTTCTCTACCAAAGTAATTTGTTTTGTTTTTAAAATCCACTGAGTCTACTGTATATTTGTGCCTGAGTCTAGGAACTTCTTTGGGAGCCTGTGTAGCTTCCCTGAAATCATATCTCTGCTGAAAACTGACTTTGGCTTTTCCAGTAACTATCAGTTACCAATATCTCATCAGCTATGGGCAAGAGGGGCATTATTGGCCTCAGTCTATGCTAGTATTTTAGTTTATTTGATCTCATTCAGGAAACATTTTGTCTCTATAGCCACCACTGTTATGAGTTCATGTGTTCAACAGCCCTATTATTGTCTGGGAATAATATCTTGTGGCCTCCCACTACCTTGCAATAATCTTGGAGCCTTAGAAAGGGTGTGATACAGATGTCCCATTTGGAGCTAGACACTCTGGTATTTAATTCTCTTACTAGTTGTGAGCATATATATAAACTGCCATCTACTGTGCAAACAAGCTTTACTCCAGAGTGTTGAGTGACATACTAACCCATTTGTACAAAGATACAGTGATAGGGAATGGTTTATTTATATGTCTACTTACAGCATTTTGGTTCTCCCCTATTTCTTAGCCAGCTATGGATTTTAGAACAGTTTTAGAAAATTTTTGTTTATTTGCATAAGTTCCTAAAATCATTGGATAATAACTTTCCAGGACAATTATTACTGCAACGCATGGTGCACAGAGCTGAGTAAAACTTTGATGACTTTCCCCCCTTGGTAGTATACACAGAACCTTCTGGCACACTAAAACCTAGCCAATAAGTATGAAGTCCACAGGTGAGTGCCAGCTTGACTTTTCCATGTTTTTTGATTAAAAAGTTTGGAATTTTTAGCAGTAGGAGCCTATCACCAAATTCTGAAAGTTAACCATGACAATTAGCAGTAGGTTGTATTGTTTTAGGATAAATGATTATATGGGACCTTAATGCAGTTAAATAAGGATCAGGATAAACAAATAGGCTGAATAGATGTTTATTCAGGGAGAAATAACTTACAACCTAGACAGATGAACACCAGGAAATTCAACCTGATCCTCTCCTGTCCGAGTCACGCTAGCAAGAGAGCCTTTCCTGGCTCTCCCTCCGACCTCCTTCCACAGGTCACTCTGCCCATGGCTCCACCCCCCAATGGGCGTGGTCAGTGCCACAGAAGGACTATCTCACTACAGGACCCCACTGAATAACAATCTGAAAAGTCATAACCTATACCTGGTACTGTTGTGTGATAGCTTAAAAAATAAGAGTTTACATTGCAGTTCTGGTGAACAGGCTAGAGCAATGATAATCACATCTGTGCTTGGAGATGGGGGAGGGGCACTCCCATGCTCCCATAGCAACAAAATCATAAGGTACTATCCTACACTTAGCACTGAGATTTTATGTAATAACCAATGGCTCCTGGGAGTATCATTAGACACTGACTCAGGGAACCTCTGCTAAAACTGTGCAAACAGATGCTTATTGTAGTTTTTTTTGATGGTGGTAAGAGATAAATTATCATCCTACCTCTGGCAGAGAAGACAATATCCTAGTCTCATGCCAACACCTTGGACCAAAGCAAGTTCACTTTTCCCTTTGTCTTTTTAAAAACATCCTCAGGTCTGGAGAGATTATTAAATTTTCTTGCAGAAAACTCAATATCCAGCTCAACAACCTATAAAATCAGATTAGCCTAAACTGTTGTCTTGGGACAGAACACTCCTTACTCCCTTCTCTGTAGCTTACTGCTTTCTGTCTACACTCCCTCTCACCTGTCCCAATCTCTTTCTGTTTCTCTCTCTAACTCTTTCCCCCCTCTCTCTTCCCCTCCCTCCCTGTGTGTGTGTGTGTGTGTGTGTGTGTGTGAGTGTGTGTGTGTCAGTGTATTTTGATATATTATCTATGATTTGTTAAAGCTTGCCTGAAGATTCTGAAAGCAAAGTCAGCTACAAGCAATAGGGGCCAGGCAGTGGTTATACACACCTTTAATCCTAGGATTCAGGATTAATAGACACATGGATCTCTGTTATTTCAAGGCCACACTGACCTCAGGATATTGGATCAGTCTAAAAGATCAATAGAAGTCATGCCTTTAATCCCCAGACACATGTGAGTTATTTAAGGCAGGAACAGGTTCTCAGAGCTGGCATTCATTCTCCAGTCACAATAAGGATAGGAAGGCATTTATTCTTAATCCACACTGAGGATAGTAAGGCATTGATTCTCAAATCACACTGAGGAGAGAGAGCAGTCTGGGGCTTGGTAAGAGTTCATAGAGACAGGATTGCCATTTCAGATGGGAAGAGGTAAAAGGTAGTGTCTTGGATGATTTGCTTCTCTCATATTCAGCTTGAAGCTTGAACCCAAGTACCCAAGTATCTGTCTGTCTCTGTCTGTCTGTCTCTGTATCAGTGTCTGTCTTTTTTATTTTCTTTCTCTTTCTAAGGATCATGTTATATTTATCATTTTCCTGTATTCTATCCTTGAGTCAAAGGATTATTGATGTGTGTTATCCTGTCCAAGTTTTGTAGTCCCAATGGACCCATCCCAGACTTTCATTAATGAAAGGGAAATTTTGCAGCAACCAAGCTACATCTTTAGTGCCACAGTTGAATAACAAATTAAAAGGATGTTGAAAATGAGCAGAATTTTTTTAATCCTGCTGTCCAGGGAAAATATCTCAAGATTTACTGTCTGCCTTCAATTTTTTCTACCAAGTACCCTAGGAAATAATTAATAAACTAGTGGGAACTTTTCTACCAATCACATATTCATCCATATGAACCACTGGACAATTCCTTTAGGTTAGAGTTCATTCACATGCATCTGTTCCACGGTTATATCTTCCTCAAATACTAATGTATTCTGTCTTTCACATTTTCCATTGACCAGTCTTTGGTCATTATGAGAATTTCACAATTAATGGTATCAATGCATGACTTCTTCCAGCTATTGCAAAAGAAATAATTGTGTGGAATCTGAGAAGTAAACCTAGACTGAACACATTATTGTATGGAATTTGTTACTTCTCAGTTTTAATATATTGCTTTCTTTAACTTACAGTCCCTCAGTGTAAAGCTGTTGCAAACTTAAGTGTTTACAATTTATCTCAATTGCTACAAACAGGAGTGTGCATTGACTATATAACACTTTAAGGGGTTGTGATTAATTTTGGGCTCATTTTCTGGCTGAATCAGGTAACCTTTTAAAAAATGTATTTTAAAGCAAATATTATCTGACACTTAGTTTGGTGTTGAATACATACTTTACAAACAAACTCCTGAAAATCCCTGCCAAAGAATACTAAACCTCACTAAGATGAGAGGGAGACAGAGACAGGAACAGAGAGAGCATGCATGATAAAACATCTCTGCAAAAGTACTCTCTTCCAGTGATTTTCTCCAACTTCATTCCAGTTCTGAAATGTTCCACCACTTCCCAGTAGCTTTACAAGAAGTGGACAAAGTTTTCCACCACTGAACTGAAAAAAGAAATCTATATTTGGTCTTCATGCATTCTTTATAGAGAACTTTCAAAATCGGTGCAGTTTAAATGATGGACATGGTGAGAATGTAATTTTTATTAACATAATTTTATTGATTTTTTGGGAATTTCACATTATGCTACCCAATTCCAATTGCTTCTCAGTCCTTCCATGCCCACCCTCCACACTTGTAGCCTCTCCGAACAAAAAGAAAATAAAAATTATAATAATTTTAAAAATCACTTCACTCTTCCATCTTTCCTGCCTCTCCATCAGATATTCATTTGTCATGGTGGTCATGGGAGCTGCACTGTGTCATGCAGTATACCCCTTTGTTCAAACAGCTTTACTTGAAAATGTTCATTGCAATGAGTTGTTGGTCTGGTTCAAGGCCTCTGGCTTCTGGTACACCATCAATACTGGACCCTCTCTGATTCTTCTCTCAGATAGCCTGTGGTTGCTTGAGTCATGGAGATCCTGGGCTATGGTACTCCAGGCAAGTCCCATCACCCCATCTAAGACCTGCTGGAGCAGGTGATGGGACCACTGGGCCTTGGTTTGGGCTTGGATGGTAGCTGAGTTAGTTCAGTCTGGTCTTCTACAAGGACCTTGGGAGAGGATCAGGGCCAGCTCTCTTTCACACTTGATGAGTTGTTGGATCAGTTCTCCCTGGGCCAATGAGGGGCAGGGCATCTCTCCTGTGCCTACACCGCTACACTCCTGCAAGGGTGATAGCAGTTTTCTTGCTGAGGCTGCTTCCAAGGGGTGGGACCAGCGTTCTGGTGACCAGGCTAGCAGTGGGATCCCTCCCATGGACTCCAAGGGAAACAAGCATCAACAGAGACCCTGGCTGAAGTAGGATCATGGACCCAAGCAAGGCCCTTGGCCACAGCTTCAAACCAGACATCACCATGGTCCTGGTACCTGCATAGGCCAGTCAGATCTTTTCAGCTCCTGTGTCAGTGTGGCCCTAGGACAACAGCATGGACTCAGGTGATGACCCAGATCACTAACATCTGTATGGACTTAGGGAGTAACATAGGCCATGGGCATTAATGGAGATTCTGATTGCAAAAGTGTCATGGACTCAGACATGGCCGTTAGTGGGAGCACAGGCCCAGATACCACACGGCCTCAGGTGGCAGGGTAGGCCCACCTACTCTGTTCCTCACCACAGTTACATCTTCAGATCCACTTCTCACCCAGAACATTGGGCCCTGCCTAGGTGTGTGGCTGACTTCTACCCATGAGAATTTAATTGTATTTTTTTTTGAGTTAGGGTTTTTCTGTGTAGTTTTGTAGCCTATCCTGGTACTCATTCTATAGACAAGGCTGGCTTTTCCTTAGGATGTCAAAATATTGATCCAAATACCCAAACCTCAAATGATAATAAATGTAATTGAGAGTGAGAAACACAATTTAGTCAATCAACAATAACTATAAAGTGAAACTTTCATGGAAATTCAAATCAGTAGGCTTTAGGGAGCTTCTGGTTGGGTTAGTAAGAATGCAAGTAGTCAGCAGTAATTGGTAATACTAAATGATAATCTGACAGTATATTACAAAATCATGAAGGTGAAAAGCTTCTTGGAGTGCTAATGAAGTGTTATCTAGATTATCAGTCTGTACGCACACCCATGGGGGATTTTCTAGAAAACACCAATAAAGATGAAAGGATAGACACTAAAAATGGAGGGAAGCAAAATGGATGGTGGTGCTACCTCAGTTGGTGTCTTAGTCTGCATTAAGGAAGCAGACAATAACCAGGGAAGTTGAGGGAGAAGGAAGAGAGAGTCAGAGAAAGAATAGAGAAGAGCAAGAAAAGAGATACTTTAATAGAGGGAGCCATTATAGGTTTTAAGAGGCTACCTGAAATTCCTTTCCCTGATAATGAGATTGATGACTACCTTATATGCCATCCTAGAGCCTTCATCTAGAGCTGATTGAAGCAGAAGCAGACACTCACAGCTAAATACTGAGCCAAACTCCTGGAATCTGGTTGCAGACAAGAAGGAGTGATGAGCAAAGGCTTCGAGACCAGGCTGGAGAAACTCACAGAAACAGCTGACCCGAACAAGGTGGAGCTCATGGACCCCAGTCTGACAGCTGGAAAAACAGCATAGAACTTATCCAGACTCCCTGAATGTGGTGTAAGTTGGGAGGACTGGACAGTCTATGGTCCCTCTGGTAGTGGATCAGTATTCATCTCTAGTATACAAATGGACTTTGGGAGCCCATTCCACATAGAGGGATACTCCCTCAGCTTAGACACATGGGAGAGGGCCTGGGTCCTGCTCCAAATTACAGTCTTTGAAGACGTCCATGGAAGGCCTCACCCTCCCTTGTGAGCAGAAAGGGGATGGAATGGGGTTGACGGGGTGAACAGTGGAGGACAAGAGGATGCAGGAACTGGGTTTCACATGTAAAATAACCTTGTTTCAAATTTTAATTATAATATATATATATATATATATATATATATATATATATATATATATATAAAGACGAACACTAGCTTTCATGTCTTCCTGCTTCATGACTGTATATGTAATTTGTCAAGAAATCTCACATTCCTGTTGTTATGCTGAATTTCTTTTCAAGGTGTAAGCCAAAACAACTCCTTTTTATCATCCTTTTCAGTTCAGTTTGTCCTAGCAGTGTATAGTGTAACTAATATATAAAAATATGGTACCAAGAAATGATGAATCTCACTACATTGTTCTTAGTATTTTATGGAGGAATGTGAAAAGGTTTGAAACTTTGGGTTAAAAGCATCCTTTAATACTGTAAACAGAGTTTAGTTGGCCACCTTGGTATAAGACAGGCACACAGAAATGTGAAAACGAGGTTGGTTCAAGAATTTTAAATTGGGACTTAGGATTCTGTCAAGATCTGGACTAGGTCTTGTAATATTATGGTTCAGAATCTGGCTGCACTCTGTCTGTGTACTGAGAGGTGCAGTGAGATTGAATTCGCAGGAATAGATTAATTTCTTTGATAAAGAAAACTTCAGGACAGCAAAGCATTCAGACTGTGGCTAGCTATTGCTTCTAGTACATAAGCAGTTCGACAGTGAATATGAACAAAATTTGGGCATAAAGAAAATGTTTAAAGTGCAATTTCATGAGGAAAAGGGCAAAAGCAAGTCGAAAGTTGCACTCAAAGTTAGTGATGATCGACAGCTTTAAGTTTTCTTGAAAAAACTGTCACTCTGCAGAGGGAATGTAGGAAAGGTGTCCTGGGGGCAAGCCCCTGTCACTTAATGACTCCTATATGTGAAAATTCAGGTTTGTTTGAAAGGAGAGAGAAAAAACTAAGAGGTTTCCTGATTCAAAACAACCACCTAAGTAAGGTGTCTTTACTGTGTACCTTACAGACACTAACAAGCTAATATAACTGTGGTCCAGGAAAGTAAGGTTGTATCTGCAATGACATCAGAACTTGACATTGTCATGTATATGATACTGGGTTTACAGACATTTAAGAAGTCATGGCATCTTCCTTGATGCTTTCAGAAAGGTTCTGAATTCAGGCAATGTGAAGAAGGGACCGAGTTCTTGAAAAGAGGTCTTTGAGAAGTTATTTCTTGAAGCTGTGAAGGAGAAAATCAGTTTGCAGTAGAGTCTCTGGAATATTGGAGATACCAAGATCATAGGATGTCCATCTTCCAAGGAAGCTACAGAACATAATTTCCCCCAGAAAAGTGTTGTATATTGACAGTTTCTGATCTGGAAGATAAAACTACACAGGTTATTTTAGCCTCAGATGATTCCAAAATGGGTCCCAGAGGCTGTGCATAATATTATGGAATATTGATCAAGTATTCCTTTTTAGGTCACAATTCTTCACTTTGGGGATGAGAAAATTTATTCTATGCTAATGTATACTGGAAGTTTGGGACTTTGGTTTTGTTTTGCTTTTAAAGAACTCACAGTGAAGGATTGCCTTAAGGCTTGAGTCTCAGATCACCTATCACCCAGCTCTACATATTAATGATTATCTTGATTAGATTATCTGAGGGCAGAAAATTCATCCTACATGTGGGCAACATGATTGAATGGGCTGAGTTTCTAGATTCCACCAAATGGAGACTACATTGCGAAAGGGTTTCATCTCTCACTGATTCCTGACTAGAAGCATAGTGACTAGAAGCCACACACTCCTACAACCAGGGCTTCCTGTCATCAGGGCCTTCCCTTCCAACTTAAGCCAAAGTAAATCCTACCTCCCATACATCATTTTTAATTAATTTTTAATTAAGGATTCTGTCCAGGAGACAGAGGAACAACATACACAGGAAAAGAAATCCATATAATTGTGACTAAGAATATGACCATATGTGTTTCTTCATGTGGCTGTTCATCTGCACACTTAAAAGTTCCACAGCAAGTATCTGGAATTGGAATCAACCACTTTCCCTAGGTTTTGATGAAGGGAAACACTTCTTCACAGCTAATAGACAGAAGTTGTGAATCATCTTGGGACCCAATAATTAACAAGTACCTGAAGGGACTATTGGACAATCAGCTGAGATAGAGATGTCAAACTGTGTGATCTGTTATAACTTTCAGTGTTTAGTTTCAGATATATGTAAAAGTGTAGAACACTCGGATGGCATATACTAATATTAGAGAAGTAGCAAGTATCAGAAAAGCTCAAAATGATCATCTAGTACTAGGATAAAATATCTGTGAATAGGATAGATAAGGAGTATCCAAATTTCCTAGAGCATATTTGGCTATTAGATAAGAACTGTTAAGTTGTGTTGAGAATGTTAGTGTTAATTACGGTCTTTATTGCAAACTCACTTTAAAAATTCTGTTTTCCTTCAATTAAGCTAAGCTGTCGAAGACTGGGTCAATTTGTGCCTTTTATTGACAGCTGCCAGGCACTTCATTGTTCCCAGATGCTTTGGCAGGCTTCTGTCAACCTAAAAATTTCTATTGTCAACCAGCACACTGATATTGTAGCAGCTTGGCTACTTTGAGTCTTTCAGAAATGTTTTTCAGGAAGAAAAATATCAGGTTGAAGTAACCCTACAATAAAAGTGTTGCTGAAGCCACAGACTTCTGCTTCAGAGGGACTGTCTCCATTCATAAAGGTTCCAGGACATTTTACCAGACAAGGAATACTACTGGTGGCAAGAGAAGGACTGGAGGAATTGATATGCCCTACTTGCCCTGTAGATCTTTTAACTCGGGATTGGTAGTGAATCACTCAGTCCCACAACTCAATAAAAAGCCATTGATTGATATTATCCTTCTTAGGATTGGTCCTTATGTACAAAGATTTGTGGCTGATAGATTTGAACGTTATGCTGTCATAGGTGGAATTACAGTCTGAACACGAATATGCTACAGTTCTTTTCCTGGATCTATAAGCAAACTGCCATTCTGTCTTTTTGCATGAATCTGGGAAGTTTTGCCTCTGTATACACCCCCCCACACACACACACAAACACAGAAACACACATATGTGTGTGTTTTATTGTTAGGCATCAGCAGGGATGTCTCTAATGGCCAGTTTCTATTTGCCAACTTTATCATAGATACAGCAGCAGATATCATTAAAAGCAAATAAGGCTGACAACAATATGGATTCAGTATCACAGCTCAGAAAGACACCATCAGCTATGAGTCCTAATACCACAGAACTCAATGCATTACTAAGAGGTGGCATAAGAGTCCTCGTGAGCAAGCATGGCACCTATAGGTAGCCATTAAGGATGTTCGAAGAGTAGAGAAGACAGATAGGCTGATAATAAGGATCACAGAAAGAGTATGAAGAGCAGAACATAGAAGCTGAGACTCTAAGGATGGCATGCCTAAAGGTTCCAGTATCCAAGGCTCTGGAGCCCTGACTCTGGCCAGTGGTCATGGGGCTCTGATCGTGGATGAACAGCTTCTTCCCTTAGCACCTAAAGAAAGAACTGTGTGGCTCTAAGAGATTGGAGCCCTTAGCCTCTGATTCTCAGGTCTCAGATCTAAAGCCTCTGGATTCGGGAGCTTCAACACAAAATGATTCGTGGTCATTAATACTAGGGAGACTGACACTTTTCTAGCTATGATTTATACCTGAATAGTGTGAAAGAACACCCAGCAAACTATTGGAACCTTGGAGACTATCCTGGAACTAGCTTTTGGAGACCAACCTGGTCTCGAACTCACAGAGATGTGCCTGCCTCTGCCTTCTGAATGCTGGGATGAAAGGCATGTGCAACCACCATCTGGCCCAGCAAGCTAATTTTAATGCAAGGTCTGAGAGATTCCCGAGGTTTTATGTGCTTTTTACATGTGAAAGATTACAAAGAGAACCTGGTTGGTTTGTTCAGCTTTTGGGTCTCAGTTAAATTTTAATCAGGAAGTAAGATGCCTACATCTGTAACAACAGAAGCAATATTACAATGAATGAAAGAGTGAAATATGGAATGGGAAAGAAGTAGTGTCTAGTTTAGTGCTACTGCAAAATAAATCCTCATGCATTGCCTGTTGTCACAAATAAAACAAGATTAAGGAGATAAATAAATGTATTCAAGAATACAAAATGTCTATGCAATAAAATTAGCTTGGCTTCATATCTTTAGATTTAGTGATTATTCACAAATAACATAAAAAGCAGAATTTCCCATTAAAAAGAGTTCTGATGAGAGATGCAATTCTGTATATGTTTCTCATACTGGTTAATGAATAAAGCACTGTTGGCCAATAGGAAAGCAAGATAGGTGGGACTAGGAGACAAGGAGGAAAGAGGAAGGAGGAGTCAAGATGGAGAGACTGGGGAGACGAGACGCTGGCCCCTTTCCCTGGTAAGAAGACCACATAAGACCACGTGGAAATACATAGAAATTGGTTAATAATTAAGACAGAGCTATTCGATAAGAAACTAGTACCTGGCCAACAGAATTATATCTAATACATAGTCTCTGTGCATTAATTGGGGCTGGCATGGCAGTGGGACAAAACCGGCAGTGAAAGAAAAACCTTACTCCTTACATATGGCACCCACGTGGCTAATAAGAACTTCCACTTAAACTTTAACTAAAGCTTAAAAAAGGGTTTAACAAAAGAACAGAGACATGCAAGATGACTTGGTAGCAACATTTTTCTTGGTTGAACTCTGCTTTGCGAGACATAAGCAGATAAGTGCATGGCTCCTTTAAGGGAAGATTCCTGACTCAGCATAAGCAGCAAAAAACCCACAAGGCTTTTAAAAAACACTGCTAACAATTTATTGGTGTGTAGGAGAGCTGGCAATGGTAGTGTCTACATCTCCAAGACTGCAGCATGCGGCTGGATGGCAGCATAGAGCAAGGCAGTGAACACAGCTCTCGGTGCTGGCTGTACAATAGCTGCCACCATCTTTGATAAAACGCAGCAGAAACAACTATGACTTTCATTTTAGCAATGCTGTTGTTTAACAGATAAAGATTCGTGGTCAGAAAAAGATAAAGATTTACAGTAAAGACAGATTCATATTAAGTAAAACCTCTAAAGCTTTACAGTGTGTTTTAAAATATAGGTGGACATGGGAGATAAAAAGAATAAAATGATTTTAAAAAGACAAAGAGGAACTGGGTGGAGTGGAACACGCATTTAATCCCAGCACTCAGGAGACAGAGGCAAGCAGATCTCTTCTCTTGTGATTTCAAAGTAAACCTGGTATACAGAGTGAATTCCAGGACAGATAAGAGTTACACAGAGAAACCCTGTCTCAAAAAATAAAAAGTAAAAAGTAAAAGAAAAATAGTAATAATAAAGCCACGTAAAGATGAAAAGCTCAGAGATAATCTGGATACTGTATGGTGTTATATCGTCTTTGTATCTTTTGACTGCTGAGGAAATAACAACTGTTAAAACAAATGCTGCTAGATTAATTCAATTTAAATATTTTAAAAATGCTTTGACTCAAAAATTTAAGTTCAAGGACAAGTTACTGGGGAAAAGGATTTCTATTTTTGTTTCCACAGAAAATGAATAGCTGTGGATTCTTTCCAGACTAATGTGGTTTGACCAAGCCAGACCGCCTGAAACAGAGTACCAGGTGATCCTGTATTCAAAACAGGTGAACAAAGCAGCCTTACAGACTTTAGCAAGGATTTCTGTATCTTCTTAGAATCCCCTATGACAGCGCCCTTTACCAGCAGGAAGTAGTTTGCAAAGAACGACGCCCAAATTCCTAAATATTGTTTATAAATGTTTGTTTTCATTTAAATGGAATTTGTTGTAAATGGTTAATGATCACAGCCAATTCTTTTTAAAGGTAAAAAGGGAATTATGGTATAGATATGAATACTTTGTTTTGGAATGGATTTTCATTTATTGATACAAATTTAAGGTCAATTTTGTGATATGTATATTTCTCCTTTTGTTAAGGTATAGTGTTTATATAGCTCATTTAGAAATGTAATGTATAATTCAATAGAGATTATAGATAGTACCTATGATAGTCAAATCTTATAGTTAAGTTAGTTAAGATTTCTGGATATACAGACATGTATTTGAGATAAATAGGCATTCTTCAAACCTTTCAAAGACCTATAGAATATAGCATTTAAAATGGTTTAGGGCTTTTCTTGACAGTGAGACATAACTGCTCCTGGCAATACCACCTGCATCAGAAAGGAAGATGGACTTTGAAGAAACTCGATATGGAGTTTACTTCCAATGAGGCAAGACTAGCCATTTGGACAAGATACTGCTCTGTTTGACTTTGTGCTATATAAATTGGACTTGCAGGACCCACAGAAAAATGATTGCTGATTCAAGATGGACATTGCTATAGAATTCCTGCTTCATGGAAGAGTCTGCCAGACAGTCTGCAGGACACAGAGGAAAGTGCTGACAAACTGCCAATACAAGAAGACAGTTTAAAGTTTCCTGCTTTGCTGATGAGTCTCCCAGACACACTATGGCCTATGGGCTGAAGATGGAAGATTACAAAAGAACTTCATGTGACCAAGCAGTGAGTTGTCTCTGTCATTTCTAGAGTTTATATGCTATTTTTCTGTGGTCTTTGAAGGAGCTGAAGACTCCTTCATATAAACCATATAAAGTTATGGTTATAGTATTCCTTAGATAGGATTAAAGATAAGCTACATATAGGACTTTAGGCTCACAAATATAAGATTGATGATATAATAGTTTATTTTAATCTTGCTAAATGTTAATAGACTAAATATTGTTAATGGTGATTCTTATTTGATAATTGTTGTGTGATATATTTTGCTATGCTACGGTTAAAACCCTTCCTTTTATTTAGAAGAAAAGAGGAGAAGATGGGAGATGCGATTCTGTATATTTTTCTCATACTGGTTAATGAATAAAGCACTGTTGGCCAATAGGAAACCAAGATAGGTGGGACTAGGAGACAAGGAGGAAAGAGGAAGGAGGAAGAAGGAGTCAAGATGGAGAGATTGGGGAGATGAGACGCTGGCCCCTTTCCCCGGTAAGAAGACCACATGGAAATACATAGAAATGGGTTAATAATTAAGACAGATCTAGTTTATAAGAAACTAGTACCTGGCCAATAGAATTATATCTAATACAAAGTCTCAGTGGATTAATTGGGGCTGGCGTGGCGGAGGGAGAAGACCAGCTGTGTGAGGAAAAACTGCCTCCTTACAGAGTTCACTTCATTAGAAATCA
This sequence comes from Phodopus roborovskii, assembly GCF_943737965.1. Taxonomy (NCBI): domain Eukaryota; kingdom Metazoa; phylum Chordata; class Mammalia; order Rodentia; family Cricetidae; genus Phodopus; species Phodopus roborovskii. Next base: position 954,005 of record NW_026125669.1, on the reverse strand, counting down.
GAGAAGCTAAGTTTCTTAGACCCAGCATTAAACTCTATAATGTGGCAATGGTAACTGAAGAGAGATTGGATAGAATTTTAATAAATGTTACTGACTATAATAAAAGGCAAGATATCTGATTCTTGGACTTGTTCAAGTGATTCAATTAATGAAGGAAGTTTTCCTAATATGGTTATAAATTTATATCATAAATACTCTTCAATACATAATATATTAAATTATAAGTGGTGTGGAACCTGCCTAATTTACACAACGAACTTTTGCTTCTAATATTGACTGTACTTCATAGATATATCAATTACATTACTGTATACAGATAGTAGCCACTGGTCTTTGGAGAAACAATATATATATATATATATATATATATATATATATATATATAGAGAGAGAGAGAGAGAGAGTGTTTGTACTTTCACAAACACTACTGTGCTTATAATGAAATGAAAATATATTGTAAATACACACATACATATATTAATGAAGAGATGTGAGTGTACTTATGCACACACACATATATTTGTGTAGAGATTTATTAGGAATTGAACACAATCATACACCTACACCAGTGGTTCTGAACCTTCCTAATGTTGTAACCTTTTAATATAGTTCATTATGTTGTGGTGAACCCCACAATAAAATTATTTTGTTACGACTTCATTACTATAATTATGCTACTGTTGTTAATCACAATGTAAATATCTGACTATAGGATATCTGGTATGCAGCTCATGTGAAAGGGTCATGAATCACCAAAGGGCTTGCAACTCACAGGTTGAGAACTTCTGATCTACACACTCTAAAACTGGAAGGTAGTGTTATAATTTGGTCTTGCTCATAGGAGATGAGAATAAGGGGAGAATAAGCAGCGTAAATGCCAGTTCAAATCCATAGCTTTTGGTATTAACACTGGTGGTGGGAATAGACTAATGACCTAAGCCTATGTTTGAATGCACATGATACTTGAATATTTATTTCAAGTGCATGCCTTCTGCATGTTTCTTCAAGTCAGACCATGAATTGAGGAGATGATGACCACATGCAAAGACAAAAACCATCAACTTTAATCAAGTAGTTTTAAATATTATTATCTCTGATTATCAGCACAAAAATATCACAAAATCTTATTAAACCAGCTCTCTATCATTTAGCTCAGTCAAGCAGGTATGTAAAAGCCACAATCAGAGTGAACATAAATCACTTTGTAAACAAAGAGAATTCAATGATCTAGTATGTGAAATATTAGTATACCTATCTTATTTGGCAATATAATAAGAAGTTAAATACCTAGCTTATAGCATAGATTTATTTGAAGAAAACATTTAATTTTTTTAGTTAAGATATTTATGAACTTATATTAACTAAGTTTTTCATAGCCAGGTTATTAAACAATGAGAGCATAGCTTTTTTTTTTTTTTTTTTTTTTTGCCTTTTCAAAATATTAAATAGTTTTCACCCTTTCAGTATCCTATCCATAAGCTGTAAAACTTAGTTAGGGAACATGCATGCATAATCACTCATTTTAGTATAATCATTCATTTTAGATAAACAACTGATATAATGGAGGAAATGAGGAAAAGTTGCCTTAAGCTGAATGAATAAAAAGGAACAATAAACAAAATCAGTCATGATTAACTAGATTTATCCTGCTGCTTGCTACTGTAATTTTGAGTCTTCTGAATTGGGATAATGAGTATTTAAAATAGTCAGGATATTAAGACTTGTGCTGAAGTCTGTCAGTGTCCATTTGTCTTTAAAATCACACAATTACATCTTGCCAAAAACCAGATGCAACTGAAGATTTTACTCTAGATGTTCCCTGTACAAACAAATGGAACATTCATTGTCTTAGAGTTGGACTTTGCTGGTAAATTGTTTTGTATATATGGAAACATTTTTAGGGTTTTGCTAGAAATTGTTATTATACTGATGGTTATTTTATGAGGAAGTACAAAGATATTAAGTATTAAAATGTCAGTAATGAATCAGGAAAATATATATTTATAAATTCAAGTGGTTTTCCTACTTTCATGTGATCACACAGATCTCTAAGTTATATTTTATGTATCTTTATATGGTAATTGTTTTGTAGTAGAAATTTGCTCCCTAAACTCATTTATTTTTGTTATAACATCTTATTTAATATTCATAAATGCATACAACACATTTTAATGAAATCAACTTAAATTTTTTAAACTTCAATTTCTCCCCTATGTCCTTAACCAAACTCATGTGCTCTCTTATTCACTTGTGCAGTTCCTCTTCCCCACCCCCTCCTTTCTGACTTTTGTCTCCACACTTACTGAACGTAAAGTATTTAGTATTGCATGCAGTGTAGTATGGGACCATCCTTGTAAGTATCTCAAGGTCATCATCCTTGAAAAAATAGTGCCTCCCTATCACCCAACAGCTGTCAATTAGTCATACATAATGGAATAAGTTCAGACATCATGAGCCCCTCTGCTATCAATATTAGTGATATCTAGTCTTGCACATACAGTCTTAACATCTGTTGAATTGCATGTGCAGTGGACATTTTCTTTCTGCCAAATACCATTTTTATGCAGACATGCACTACCTCTAGCTCTTACAATCTTTCTGTCCCCTCTTCGATTACAAACCCTGAGTATTGCTGAGTAGAATGTGATATATGTGATTTGGAACTAAGCATTTGACATACTCTTATTCTGTACATATTGACAAGTTGTGGGCCTTTGTATTAATATCTGTCTACTGCAAAAAATAAAAATTCTCTGAATAGTGTTGAGAGATATATATCTGTGACCTTAAAGACAAGAACTTATGGGGTAGTTCATCACCCTGTTCATGTAGCAGAACAATTAGGATTAGGTCCCCTAGCTCCCATAGCTCATGACCTAGGTTAGATACTAAAATTTGAAACCAGTAACTGTATGAGGCATGTACTACATGTTATTGATTCTGCCATAAATGAAAGCATAAAGTAGTTGGTTGCACCTATAACATTCACGTTGTTATTGTACCAGTGAGTCGATCCATCAGGACAGTTGTTATTATAGCTTACCAAGTTAATAACTTGAGTGTTGCCTTTTTATCATACATAGAACCTTTCAGCACTATGGAAAGTATCTAGTAGAGATGGAATTTCCAGGAATGTATTAGCTTGATTTTTTTCATAGCTGACGACTCAGACTTTGAACAATAGGGGCTTAATATCCACTTTTGGAGAGTAACAAATAGCAAATGGAATATCCTGTACTCTTTATGTGGGTGAAGATTTATTGGACCCCACTAAAAAAACAGTGAAAAGAGGCATACCAATTATCCTTGGTACTATCCTTGATATATATATATATATCTTGATATATATATATATATATATATATATATATATGTGTGTGTGTGTGTGTGTGTGTGTGTGTGTGTGTGTGTGTGTTCTATGGTGTTTGTCACAGACATTTGTGATCATGCCTGACTTAATACTATAGGGCAACTCCAGTTAAATCCATCTCTTAAATGTTTGTGCCTATATTTTGGAAAAAAATCTATAGTAGAAGCTTTATGTCATCCTTTTCTGAGGTCGTTATAATTAATAATCCCCTTCCAATATTCCTTTCTTTACCATACCCTCCAATATCCCATCCATTTAACTCTACTTTGTCTATTATTTTCCTGTCTCATATCATTTGTGTCCCATCCCCTTCTCTTGACTACCACTTGGCCTCTTAGGAGTTCCTTGCATTCTACAGTCCTCTAATTTAGAAACAAAGATAAAATTCACATATGATAAAAAACATGCACATTTATTTTTCTTGTTCTGTATTCATAAATATTATCCCATGCTCTATTTACCTATATATTCCATAATTGTTTTAGTTCAATATTTATCCATTTGGAAATACATTATATTTCATAATCCACTCATCAGTTGGTGAATATATAGGCTTCTTTCTTTTTCCAGCTATTGTAAATAGAACATCAATGAGCAGGTGTGAGCAGGAATCTCTATAGTAAGATTTAGTAGCCTTTCATAATGTGTCTCATAGTAGTGTAGCTAGATCTTATGATAAATCTATTTGCATCCTTTTGAGGAATCTCTTCAATGATTTCCACAATGGCTATAATAGTTTTCAATCTAAACAAGAGTGAATAAGTACTCACCTTTCCCTGTACCCATACCATCATCTGGTGTTACTTTCAAAGGTCTTTATTATTAGTTATTTCTGCACATACTTCCTCCTTTACCCTGTCCTCTCACCTCCCATCTAACGGGAGATGCCCTTCTGTATACATGTTTCTCTTATTGGATAATGAAGTCCTGTTGGCCAATAGAAAAGCAAGCTAGCTTGGGCTAAAAGACAAGGAGAATTCTGAAATATGTAGTAGAGAAGAATCAAGATGTAGGACATGAAAGAAGAGGTCTGGTATAATAAGTCCACATGGAAACACTTGGGTTGATAGAAATGGGTTAATATTTAAGATACAGCAATCCAATTAGAAATTCTAGTAAACAGCCAACAGCTTTAAATTTGTACACTGTCTCTGTGTGTTATTTTGGGACTGACAACAGCTCAGGGACCAGGCTGGCAGGAAACTGTTCATAACAAAATGATGCCTACAATGCAGGTACTAAGAACTTTCAGGTAAACTTCACAAAAGCTTAAAAAGGGATTTTAGAAACAACATAACAGAGAAAAAGCAAGGCATCTTGGTAGCAGTATTTTTCTCAGGCAAACTCTGTTTTGCTAGAGACAAGCAGAGACTTGCACAGCTCCTTTAATGGAGTCTTCCTGACTATACATAAGCAGATAAAACTGCAAGCTCCTTTAAGAGGCACTGCTAACAATTGAATGGTGTGCAAGAATAGCTGGCTAAAGCAGCTGCAGCTTTAATTTTATCAATGATTTTTTTAGCAGATAAAAGACATGTAGCTAGAAAAAAGGAAGAGATATACAGTAAAAACGGATGCAAAAAAGTAAAACCTAAAAGGATTTTTACAGTGTGTTTGAAATTATACATAGGTTTGGGAGAGAAAAAGAAACAGGATAAAGTAGTTTAGAAAAGTAGAAAGAGTAGTTGGATGTGGTAGTACACACCTTTAATCCTAGTACTCAGGAAGCAGAGGCAAGAAAATCTCCATGATTTCAAATCAAATCAGGTATACTCAGTGAACTCTAGGACAAGCAAACTTACACAGAAAAACCCTCTCCAAAAAAATGAACAAAAAATAGAAGTAGAAGAAATAAAAAAAAAAAAAAAAAAAAAAAAAAAGTCATGTGAAGATGGAAACCACACAAAGAGTCTGGATGCTGTATGCTATTGTGTTCTCTTTGAATTGCTCAATTGCCAAGGAAGGATCAAAAACTGCTAAAATATTTTTGACAAAAAATGCTGCTAAATTAATCCTATTTACATATTTTAAAAATACTTTGACTTCAAAATTTAAGTCTAAGTACAGATTACTAGGGAAAAGAATTTCTATTTTTGTTCCCACCGAAAATAAATTGCTGGGGATTCCCTCTAGACTATCATGGTTTGATCAAGCAAGAACCCCCTGAAGCAATGTCCCAGGTAATCCAACATTCTAAACAGTTAGGATAAGGCAGCCTTGCAGTCTATAGCCAGGATTTCTGCTTCTTCATACGACTCCTTTGTTATTACAATGTTACCAACGAGGATGAAGCATTTTGGAAAGAAAGATGCCCAAATTCCCAAATATTAGTTACAAATGTTTGTTTTCATCTAAACAGTGTTGGTTATGAATGATTAATGATCAAAACCAATCCTTTTTTTAAAGGTAAGAGGGGATTATGGTATAGTAATGAATACTTTGTTTTAGAATGGATTTTCAGTTATTGATAACAAATTTAAGGTCAATTTACATATGCATGTTTCTCCTCTTATTTATGTAATGTGTTTGTAGAGTTCATTTTAAAATATAATGTATAATTAAATACAAAATATAAACATTTAACTATAATAGTCAAAACTTAGACAGAGAGAGAGATAGAGAGAGAGAGAGGACATAGAGAGATTTCAAATGGATAGGCATTCTTCAAACCTTTCAAAGACCTATAGGATATGACATTTAAAATGGTTTAGGGATTTTCTTGACAGTGAGAAATAATTGCTCCTGGCAACACCAGCTGTGTCAGGAAGGAAGGTGGACATCAAAGAAACTCATTATGGAGTTTGCTTCCATCATGGGAAGACTAGCCATTTCAGCAAAAAAAAAAAAAAAAAACCTGCTTTTGTCTGGACTGTTTGATTTTACTCTGTGTAAAGTAGACATGCAGGACTGAGAGGAAAGTGACTGCTAATACAAGATGGACATTGCCACAGGATTCCTGCTTCATGGAAGTTTCTTCCAGACATTCTGAAGGACACCTGCCAGTACAGGTGGGAGAGTTTAAAGTTTCCTGCTTTGCTGAGGAGTCTGTCAGACACACTATGGCTTATAGGCTGACGATGGAACATTACACAAGAACTTAGGGTGACTAACCAGGTGAGTTGTCTCTGTCTGTTCTAGAGTTTATTATTATTCTTCTGTGGTCTTTGATGGAGCTTAAGACAACATGGTTATAGTTTTCCTTAGTTAGGATTAAAGGTAAGTTACATATAAGACATTAGGCTCATAAAGTTGTGATATATGATGGAATACCTTTTTAGTTCCTAATAATGTTAATGGACTAAATGTTATTTACTATATGTCTTATTTGATAGCTGTTTTGTTATATATTTTACTATGTTAAAGTTAAATCCCTTCTTTTTATTTTAGACGGAAAAGAGGAGATAAAGAGAGATGTCATCCTGTATATATGTTTCTTGTATTGGTTAATGAATTTTGCCCTGTTGGCCAATAGGAAAGCAAGATAGGTGAGACTAGGAGACATGGAGGAATCTGGGAGATAAAGTAGAGAGGAGTCAAGATGTGGGACTTGAGAAAAGAGGTCCCTACCCTCTCTCTGGGAAGATAGGACCACATGGGAACACTTAGATTGATAGAAATGAGTTAATATTTAAGACAGAGCAAGCCAATAAGAAACACTAGTAACCAGCCAAAAGTTTTATAATTCATACACTGTGTTTGTGTGTTATTGTGATACTGATGTGGCTCTTCTACAGGCTGTTGAGAAACTGATTGTAATACCCATCCATTTAACCTTTCTTACCACAATCATCTGATGACAGACAATGGTACTCTCAGCCATTATTCTGGGATAAGAAGAAAACTGAAAGCAGTTTTAATTTGTATTCCCCAATTATTAAGGATATTAAGCAGTTTTAAGTGTTTCCTGGCCATTTTCAGTGTGAGTATGTGTGGGGGGATGGGTGTGTGTGTGTGTGTGAGATCTGCTTTGTTCTACACCACAGGTTTAAATGGGCTGTTTGTTCCTTGGTTTGTGTGTATGTGTGTATGTGTGTGTGTGTGTGTGTGTGTGTGTGTGTGTGTGTGTTACTAATATTCTTTATATTCTAGACAGTAACTCTCTTTCAGATGTATTGCTATCATGGATGATTTGTGCATACCTATTTCCAGTGCTATGTAATACAAAAGAGATCTGTTAACAATATTTTTGAATCTGAGCTGTAGAGACGACTAACCCATTAAAGGCTAAGCTCACAACCAAAAATATTCTTGAATAAATTAAAATAAAAAACCATATTATATATCTGAAATTAGCCATATAAATATTAGATTTTCATATATTCCTTCTGTTTATTTAGAATGAAAGAAATTTTTTGTAGAATAACTTTTGAAATAAATAAAATTAGGGGAATTTAGATCATATTATCAATATCGGGAGCTACAATAATGAATTTGTCTGTACTGAAGTAAAGCCAAAAAAATTACATTTTGTGAGAAATAGTAGTTCTCCAAGCCATTCATTTATACTCAGGTGTATGTATGGTCTCCTCAAAATCAAATTTTTGATTTCCAACTATGTAAATTATTGTACACAGTAAAATATTGGACATTATATATTAATGTAATTGTGTATATAATACATTTTAATATTTTCCTATTAATGTGGGTTTCTTTTTTAATTAATTAATTATTTTTTAATTCACATCTCAATCCCAGTTCTCTCTCCCTCCCTCTGCCACCTCACATGCACCCTAACCACCCTTCCCACCCATCCCCCAACCCAATTCCACATATAGGGCAATGGCCTCCAGGTGGGGTCATGTAGATCTATCAAGTCATTTGAAGTAGGGACTAAGACTTCTCTCCTCTCTCTAGATTAAGGCAGTATCCCTCCATGGGGCATGTGTCCTCAAGGTCAATTTATGCACCAGTAATACATTCTGGTTACAGTGTCTGAGGTCCCTTAAACTGATCAGTCTTTCTGGCTGAGACTCATATTCAGCGGGGCCTGAATCAGTCCCTTGCTGGATTCCCAGCTATCAGTATAGGGGCCCATTAGCTCCTCATTGTTCTGGTCAGCTGTCTCTATGTGTTTCTACAACCTGGTCTTGTCCTCACCTTCTGAATATGGATTCTAGTTCGAATTAGTGTTTAGATTTGGGTGATTGCTTTTGTTTCCAACAGGTACTAGATGTGCGCTCCATGAAGGTGGATAAGTTAGTTGTTGATCTCACTATCCAGGAAGGGCATTTATGGTAGCCTTTCCACGGTTGCTCAAATTGTTAGTTGGCAGCCGTCTTGTAGGTCTCTAGACCTTTCTTTAGGTTCAGTTTTTTCTTCAAACCAATAACAGCTCCCTTTTTTATGATCTCTCTCTCTTTTATATCTCTCTCTCTTCCTCTCTCTGTCTTTCTTTCTCTCTTTCTCTCTCTCTCTCTCTCTCTCTCTCTCTCTCTCTCTCTCTCTCTCTCTCTCTTCTGTATTCTATTCCAACCCTAACTCAATCTTCCTGGTTGATCATGCTTTCCTCTCCTCCCCTTCTCTTTCTCCTACTTCTCTCTACAGTCACCCCCCCCAGTTCCCATGTGCTCTGGGGGATTTGTCACTTCCCCCTGCTGTGAGGAACTTTATATGAATGTCTTAGGAAACACCTTGTATCCTAGTTCCTCTGGTGGTGTGAATTATAGACTGCTGATCATTTGCTCTAGGTCTAAAATCCATATATAAGCTAGTACATATCATGTTCCTCTTTTTATGATTGGGTTACCTCATTTGGGATAGTTTCTTCAAGTGCCATCCACTTGTTTGCCAATTTCAAGATTCCATTGCTTTTTTCTCAGAGTACTATTCCATTGTGTAGATGTGCCACATCTTCTTTATTCATTCTTCAGTTGAGGGACATCTAGGTGGTTTCCAGGTTCTTGCTATTACAAATAATGCTCCTATGAACATAGTTGAGCACATGTCTTTGTTGCATGGATGTGGGTCATTTGGGTATATGCCTAAGTGTAGGATTGCCAAGTCCTGTGGTAAACTAATTCCCATATTCCTGAGGGACATCCACACTGATCTTCAAATTGGCTTTACGAGTTTGCAATCCTACCCGAAGTGGAGGAGTGTTCTCCTCTCACCACATCCTCTCTAGCATAAATTGTCATTGGTGTTTCTAATTTTGGCCATTCTGGCAGGAGAAAGATGGTATCTCAAAGTTGTTTTGATTTGCATTTCCCCGATAGATAAGCTTGTTGAGCAGTTTCTTAAGTGTCTTTATGCCTTTTTGATTTCCTCTATTGAGAATTCTTTCTTCAGTTCTGTACCCCATTTTTTAATAGTATTATTTGGTTCTTGAGTCCTTTGTATATTTTGGAGATCATACCTCTGTCACATGTAGGATTGGTGAAAATCTTTTCCTAGTCTGTGGGCTACCATTTGGTCTTGTGCACTTTGTCTTTTGCCTTACAGAAGCTTCTAACTTTGAAGAGGTCCCATTTATTAATTGTTGATCTCAATGTCTGTGCTACTGGAGTTATGTTCAGGAAGTGGTCTCTTATACCAATTTGTTCAAAGTTACCTCTGAATTTCTCTTCTAATAATTTCAGTGTGGCTGGATTGATGTTGAGGTCTTTGATCAATTTGGACTTGAGTTTGTACATGGTGACAGACTTGAGTGTATATGCAGTCTTCTACACACCATCATCCAATTGTGCCAGCACCATTTATTGAAGATGCTTTCCTCCTTCCATTGTAATCTTTTAGCTGTTTTGTCAAAAATCAGGTGTTCTTAGGTATGTGGGTTTATATCATGGTTTTCATTTGGATTCCATTGTTCTACCTCTCTGTTTTTTTGCCAATACCAGGATGTTTTCAGGACTAGAGCTTAAAGCCGGGGATGATGATGCCTCCTATTTTATTGTACAGGGTTATTTTGGCTTTCCTGACTCTTTTGTTTTTTCATCTAAAGTTGATTGTTATCCTTCAATGTCAGTGAAGAAATGTGTGTGATTTTAATGGGGATTGCATTTAATCTGTAGATTACTTTTGGCAATACTGCCATTTTTATTATATTTATCCTACCTATCCAAGAACATGGGAGTTCTTTCCATTTTCTGGCATCTTCTTTAATTTCTTTCTTTAGAGCCAGAAAGTTCTTATTTTATAGGTCTTTCGCTTGTTTGGTAAGCATTACCCCAATATACTTTATTTTGTTAGTGGCTATTGTAAAGAGTGATGTTTCTCTGATTTCTTTCTCAGACTCTTTGTCATCTGAATAAAGTAGGGCTGCTGATTTTTTTTGAGTTTATCTTGTATCCTGCTAGTTTGCTGAAGTTGTTTATCAGCTGTAGGAGTTCACTGGTCTAGTTTATTGGGTTGCTTATGTAAACTATCATATCATCTGCATATAGAAACAGTTTGACTTCTTCCTTTCCAATTTGTATCCCCTGATCTCTTTTTATCTTATAGCTTATATCTTATAGCTTATATCTCCATATTGCAGAAATATGGAGAGAGAGTGAAGCCTTATCTTGGTCCTTATTTTTGAAGAATCTCTCCATTCAGTTTGATGTTGGTGGTTAATTTGTTGTATATTTCTCTTTTTATCTTTAGGTATGTTCCTATTATCCCTGATCTCTCCAAGTCCTTTATCATGAAAGAGTACGGAATTTTGTTGAAGGCTTTTCCAGCATCTAAGGAGATGATCATATTGTTTTTCTTTTTCAGTTTGTTTATATGGTTGATCCCATTGATAGATCTTCCTATGTTGAACCATCCCTACAATACAGGGATGAATCTTACTTGGTCATGGTGGATGATTTCTCTGATGTATTGTTGGATTCATTTGCCATTATTTTATTGAGTATTTTTGCATCAATGTTCATCAGGGATATTGGTCTGTAGATTTCTTTCTTAGTTGTGTGGCTGGGTTATTAAGGTGATTGTAGCATTGTAGAAAGACTTTGGCAATGAACCTTATGTTTCTATTTTGTGGAAGCATTTGAGGAGTATTGGTATTAGTGCTTCCATGAATGTCTGGGAGAATTCTGCACTGAAGCCATCTGACCCTGAACTTTTTTTTTTTTTTGAAAGCCTTTCGATGACTTCTTCTCTTTCATTGTGGGTTATAGGTATATTTAAGTTGTCTGTCTGTTCTTGGTTTAATTTTGGTAAGTGATAGTTATCCAGAAACTTGTCCATTTCCTTTGAATTTTCAATTTTTGTGGAATACAGATTTTCAAAGTATGACCTGAAAATTGTCTGGATTTCCTCTGTGTCTGTTGTTATGTTCCCCATTTCGTTTCTGATTTTGTTAATTTGCATGTTCTGTCTCTGCTTTTTCGTTAATTTGGATAAAGGTTTGTCTATCTTGTTGATTTTCTCAAAAAACCAACTCTTGGTTGCATTGATTTTTTTGTATTGTTTTCCTGGTTTCTATTTTGTTGATTTCAGCCTTCAAGTTGATTATTTCCTGGTGTCTACTCCTGCGGGGTGAATTTGTTTCTCTCTGTTCTAAGGTTTTCAGTTGGGCTGTTAATTCTCAAAAAAAAAACAAACTCTTTGTTGCATTGACTTTTTTGTATTGTTTTCCTGGTTTCTATGCAGAGAAGATGAAAAATCACAGAGAACCAAATTGACAGCATACCTGAATCTGACATGACCACTATTTTAGTTCATTGTTTGTTTCTTAGATGATTTCTCTCACTTGGGAAAAATTGCCTCTTACTCTAAAATTATATGAATCCCTATTTCCTTTTTCCTCATTTTATTGGTCTATTAGATTCTAAACTTCAATACAATGTTCCTGTGAGTAACAACTTTGGACTTTAGGTTCTGAACAGCATTTTCACTGAAAGACCATGGAGATTTCTGAATTTCTTTAAATTTATTTTTATCATTTTTCATATTGATCCTAGTTCTCTCTCCATCCCTCCCTCCCTGTCTTCCACCCTCCCGTGTCCCCCAACCTGCTGCCCATCCCATCCCACCACTCCCACTCCACATGTAGGGAGATGCCTTCCTGAAGGTGTCATCTGAATCTGTCAAGTCATTTGGAGTAGGGACTCGGCTCTTCCTCCTGCCTCTAGGTTAAGGGAGTATCCCTCCATGGGGAACCTTCTCCCAAAGTCCTTTTGTGCACCAGCAATACATCCTGGTTACAGTGTCAGATGTCCCTTAGACTGCCCAGGCCTTCTAACTGAGACCCATGTTCAGGGGTCTGAGTTGGTCCAATTCTGGATTCCCAGCTATCAGTCTGTGAGCCCATTAGCTCCTCCTTATTCAAGTCAGCTGTGTCTGTGGGTATCTGTACCCTGGTCTTGTCCTCCCTCTCAGGATTTGGATTCCAGTTTGCCTCAGTGTTCAGCTGTGGTTGTCTGCTTCTGTTTCCATCACCTTCTTGATGAGGGTTCCAGATGGTGAATAAGTTACTCATCAATATCATTATCAGGGAAGGTCATTTATGGTAGCCTTTCCACTGTTGCTTATATTGTTAGTTGTAGTCAGTCTTGTAGGTCACAGGAGTTCTGAAATTTTAAGGGATAATCTTTTTGTAATGAGTTAGTCATACCACTATGGGTAAAGAGTTATGGTTTGAGTTGAAAATGGCCACCTAAAGCTCATTTATTGAGTGCTTGTTGCATTTAGCAATGCTACTCTTTTAGTGAATCATACAACCTTTGGAGGCTAATTGACATAAGAGACCAATAGAAGAAGGACTGTGCAGGTTGGTTCAAAAATCTAGGTTGCAACTGTTGTCTTCTTCATTGTCCAACATGTTGTGGACAAGATTTCCCTGGGGCATGTGTTCCTCAGCATGATTAAACATAGACTCTTAAAAAAAAAGGAGTTATAAATTGTGTTGCACTGACATAAAGTCACTAATATATTTTGTTTACAATCTACATCAAGTGTTTATTATTGGTTATTTTCATCTAATTTGACAAGCCAGTTTTGACTAAACAGTCCTAATTCACTCAGTACTGGATTGTCAATGCAAAACTAAGTCAGTGAAAAAAATTGTATTTGTTTAAGTGTTTATGATGTAAAACATGTAAGTATATGGGGGTAAGGCCTCAGTGATGTGACAGACATTCATGATCCTCCATGGGAGGCTTAGCCTCTCAGAGGAGTGGATAGGGGTTAGGATGGGGATATGATGGGGAGAATGGAAGTGTATGGGAGGGACAGGGAGCTGATATTGGTATACAAAATAAGATTGCTTTTATTTAAACAAAAAAAATTAATTTAAAAAATCCAGGTATCTTAAGTTTCTAGTGTAAGGTCATTGTTATCAAAGAATTATCTAAATGCCTCACTTCTTATGACATATGATATTTTCCTGACCAATGAAACTTATATATGTTTAAGATATTCATAAAGTTCTGATGTGATGCACATATACATTGTAAATAATTACTATCAAATTTAATATGTTGATCCACTCACAAAATATTTTATTCATAGTGAGAATATTTGAGGACTACCTAGTATTTCATTAATAATTCTTGAAGAAAAGAGAAAGAATAGATTTTTATAAACTGTTACAATAAAACCATACTTTTCTGGTAGTAATTTAAAATATGATGTTAGCAGTCTATCATGACAGTATTTGCAAAGTTGAATAGAGAGAATTATAAGTTAAAGTCTATAAGGGTTACCTAGTGACTACAAGGCTCGCCTAGATTACATTGTAAGACTATGTCTCATGTAATCAAACACCAGGGATGAAGTTCAGTTATAAAAACCTTCCTGATTCAAATTACACCAAAACAAAAGAGCAAAATAAAGCTCCTTAATGGGAAATTATAAAAATTAGCAGACAGAAGACTTCATTGTCACTTTTGCCTTTTGGTTGAATTAAAAATAATAATCACAGGTGAAATAGACATGGAACAACATTCATCACTGCTTCATACTTGGCAGTGATTGTTGGACCTACATTTTCAACTCCTTTAGTAACAAAAGTTATATATTTCTTCATTTTAAGATAGGATGAGGGTCTACTCATGCATATGACTTACTTGTCTTGTTTGAACAATTATATATACCACTATATGTTTTTATATAAGTAAAAAACCTAAAAAACAACTATCCTTTCTGAGTTATTTAGAAATGATAGCAAAAATGATGCTATTTTTAGTAAACAAACTAAATTTCAAAAACTTTGTTTTAATCTAAATTTAAATGATGTTAATTTTAAGAAACTGTAATTGCAATTTCTTTTTGCTCTGTTTAGTATAGTATTCTTTGTGTGTGTCTTTGTGTGTGTGTGTGTGTGTGTGTGTGTGTGTGTGTGTATAGTATTTGTCATTTGGTTTACTATTACTGTGAAAAACATCAAGGCCAAAGGCAACTTGGAATATAAATAGATTTATTTCAGTTTATACTTACAAGGAAAAGACCATAACTGAGAGACTTGAGGACCATAGGTCAAAGAAGAAACTTAGAGTAAGAAACTGAACCAGAGATGATAGAGCAATGCTACTTATTCTGGCTTCTGCTCAACAAACTTTACTGCATACCTCAGGGATATTTACCTAAGGTTGGATCCATTCAATCAACTGTTTTTCACAGATATGTGGATGGACTAGTCTGATATAGGAGGTTCCCTCTTCCCTGTGCCTCTAGTTTAGCTACATTGGTAATCAAAGCTAACAGCACTGTCCATTCCTTGTCCATTTGATACATAAACACACCACTGTTAAATCCTACTCTTTTTCCTGTCTCAAATATTTTATGTTAGTATCACAATATAAATAAACTTTTAAAAGTCCCAGTAGAGTAATACCTAATTTGTCTCAGAGTCTTTAAAAAATCCCAACACTTTAAGGGTTAAATATTTCTAAAAGTTCAAAGTTTTTTAAAGTTTAGGTTCCTGTAAAATGAAAACCAAGTTAAATACTTGTCATTCCAAAATGAAAGTATTTTGGCATAAAGTAATTTTATCACAGCAAAACCCAAATCCCACAAGTCAAATCAAAATTCTATAGTTCAGTGCCCAACATTTCATGGTTACTTATGATCTTCTATCCTCAAAATGATCCAGCAGTTCCAAGTCTGCCATTTATAGTACAGAGTTTCTTTAGTAGGCTCAGGACTGCACCTCTTCACACCTGCTACTTTACTTAGTGGATGTTCAGTGACCTTGCATTTCTGAAATCCTGAAGTTTTCTTTGCAACAAAGGCAATATCTTTATCAATGGCCTCTTCAAGCCTCTCTTCTGGATCATCTGTTCCTGTAATTCTCTATATTACTCCTTCAATTTTGGGATTTCCACTGAAACAGAATCTTCATCTTTTCCAATGCCTCTAAGGGCCTGTTTCTGTGACTATTTTGACCTTGCAACTTCCATGCCTTTGAAACTAGGACCAAGCAGATGATTGTTACACATGGGTAATTTTGGCTTGTCTGCCATTGCCTACACCACCACTTCAATATGGTGACACTGAGAAAATACTTCCCAGAATATTTTACCTTGAAGATGCAGATCTCTTTCCAAAAACAAAAGAAAATGGCCAAGGCCATTGTAGCAATCCCATATTCTCCCAGTATTTTTGTTTCATTTTCTTTTCTTGTTTTTTTAGAAAAAGCACAATAACAAAGCCTTCAGCAGAGGGAAGGGTTGATTATTTTCTAGCATTCCCAGGTTATAATACATCACTGAATACATTCAGGGCAGGAACTCAAGTAGAAAATGAAATCAGAGTCTATGAAGGCACTCTGTTTAGTGACTAATTCCTAATTTGGTGTATACTAATACAGCTTTTTTATATAACCAAGACACACTTGCCTAGGGATAACAGAGCACAGTGGCCTGGACCCTTCTATATTTATTGAAAGTTATTAAAATACCTTTAAAACATATCTACCATTACATTTGACCAGGGGAAATTCTTCAGTTGCAATTCTGTCAGCCCAGGTAACTTTAGTTGTGCCAAGTTGGCCATAAAATCTAACACAGATACAGGCTATATGTCATAGTTAGGGTTTCTGTTGCTGTGAAAAGCCACCATAATCACAGCAATTCTTACAAAGAAAAATATTTAATTGGGGCTGTTTTACAGTTTCATAAGTTTAGTCCATTATTGCAATAGTGGGAAGCATGATAGAATGTAGGCAGTCATGGTACTGGAGAAAAAGCTGAAAGTTCTACATCTTTATCCACAGCCAGGAAAAGGAGACTATGTATCATGCTGGGCATAGCTTCAGGATATAAGACCTAAAAGCCTGTCACCCCTTATAATGAACATTTCTTCCAACAGGCCATAATTACTCCAATGGGGCTCCACCCACTGATAGTGTCATTACCCGTGGGTCATGTATTCAGTCATATGACTGTATGAGGACCATAACAATTCAAACTATCACAGTATACGATAACTATATTAATTATAGTCAACTTGCTGTGTTAATCCTCTATGCCCTTAGAAAAATATACATTTTCACCCTTATTTTTCTCCTCCAACACACACCTTTCCTTGCTCACCATCCTTTTTTTTAAAACTTGTTTCTCATCCAAAAATCTTGAAAATGAAAATATTAGAAAATCCCTACAGTAGCCTATGGATATAAAATCTTTCTCAGGCTGAGTCCCTGCCTGCCTGATCTTTGACTCCCATCCCAAGGACTCTGCTAGAAGTGAGCCTGGGACCAGTTCAGGTTGAATCCCCCACCCACCCTTCCCAGGTACCTCCCTGGATTGGCCACAATCATGCTCCCCCTGAGTCCTGTCACGAGTGAGAGCACTCCTTGTGCTCTGAAACATACCACTCCCAAGGAAATCCTGCCCTCCACTCACTCTGTGCCATACCCTGCCTACTGTCACATTATTCTGGATGAGGACAAAGGGCAGATCCAACAAGCCTGCCACCTTCGGGGAACTTCCTGGAGCTGCTATGAGAACTCTAGACTGGTCTATCAACTGGAGACCACCTGGAATTCCCACCTCTTTGAAATCTGAGCCCCACCACTGCTCCTTTGCTGGAGTTCAGGCCCCACACAGAGATCTGCCTACCCCCATGGGACCATCCTGAGACCCTGCCTGCTGGATCTTTGACACCCTTTGCCTTGGCCTCTGCTGGAGTGTAATGTTTGCCACCTATTGCCCAGCCCCTGTCTGAGGAGAGACCTGCTAGAGAGCTGGGAACATGCAGAGCTACAGACATCCAAATTCTGACCCACCTAAGCCCACCAGTGGAGTACGATAGAAAAAGAGAGAACCCACTGGGAGAAGCAATGGGAAGACTACAATACAAGAAAAAAAAAAACACCCTAACAATAGAAAGACAAGCATGACACCACCAGAATCTAGGCACTCTATAACTAAATCTGAACACCCCAAAGCAAATGAAGCAGAAGAGAACGACTTAAAAAAAATATCTTCATAAAAATGATAGAGGCACTCAAGACGATGTGAGAAAATCCCTTGAAGAAATGAAAGAAAACTCAAAAAAAATTGGAAGAAATGAACAAATCTCTTAAAGAAAGTAAGGAAAGCCAAGAAAAAACAATTAAACAGGTGAAGGTAACAGTTCAAGACTTGAAAACTGAAATAGAGACAATAAAGAAAACATAAAGTGAAGGAATGCTGGAAATAGAAAAACTGGGTGGGAACTACAGACACAAGAACAACCAACAGAATACAAGAGATGGAAGAGAGAATCTCAGGCACTAAAGATAAACGAGAGGAAATAGAATAATTGACAATCGAAAATCTTAAATCCAACAAATCCTTAACACAAAACATCCTGGAAATGTGGGATGTAACGAGTATGGTTTTTCCGACTGCCACCACTGGTCTTGTCCCACCACCGCACCAACCCCACATAACACACAGAGACTGTATTTGATATAATGCTATTAGCCAGGTACTAGTTTCTTATCATCTAGCTCTGTCTTAATTATTAACCCATTTCTACGTATTTCCGCATGTTCTTACGAAAAGCAGAGGAATGGTGGTTCTGTTCTCTCCAGACTTTCCATGCTGACTCCTCCTTACTACTTCCTTTTTCCTTATTGTCTCCTAGTCCCTCCTATATCCTTTCCTATTGGCCAACAGTTCTTTATTCATTAACCAGTATGAGAAACATATATAGAATGACATCTCCCATCATCTCCTCTTTTCTGTCTAAATAAAAAGAAGGGTCTTAACCTTAACATAGCAAAATATATCACACAACAGTTATCAAATAAGAATAACAGTTAACAATATTAGTCCATTGACCTTTAGCAAGATTTGAAGAAAATATTCCATCATCTATCCTATCTTTGTGTGTCTAAAGTAACTTATCTTTAATCTTAACTAAGGAAAAGTATAACCATAACTATCTGTCTTCAACTTCTTCAAAGGCCACAGAAGGATAATATATAAACTCTAGAAATGACAGAGACAACTCATTGCCTGGTTAGTCAACTGAAGTTCTTCTGTAATCTTCCATCTTCACCCCATAAGCCATAGTGTGTCTGGCAGACTCTTCAGCAAAGCAGAAAACTTTAAACTGTCTTCTTGTACTGGCAGATTGTCAGTCATTTTTCTCTGTGTCCTGCAGACGATCTGGCAGACTCTTCCATGAAGCACGAACTCTATAGCAATATCCATCTTGAATCAGCAGTCACTTTTCTGTGGGTCCTGCATGTCCAATTTATACAGCATAAAGTCAAACAATCCAGACAAGAGCAGTATCTTGTCCAAATGCCTAGTCTTGCCATATTGGAGGCAAACTCCATAATGAGGTTCTTCAACGTCCATCTTCCTTTCTGACACAGGTGGTGTTGCCAGGAGCAATTATATCTCACTGTCAAGAAAAACCCTTAACCATTTTAAATGCCATATTCTGTAGGTATTTGAAAGGCTTGAAGAATGCCTGTTTATCTCAAATACATGTCTATATATCTAGAAATCTTCACTAACTTAACTATAAGTTTTGACTGTTATAGGTAACTATCTATATAATATGCACTAAATTATACATTACATTTCTGAGCTATATAAGCACAATACCTAAATAAGAGGAGAAATATACATATCATAAAATTGACCTTAAATTGTATCAATAAATGAAAATCCATTCCAAAACAAAGTATTCATATCTATACCATAATCCCCTTTTTACCTTTAAAAAGAGATTGGTTGTGAATATTAACCATTTATAACCAACCCCATTTAAATGAAAACAAACATTTATGAACAATATTTGGGAATTTGGGCGTCGTTCTTTTCAAACTACTTCCTGCTGTAAAGGGCACTGTCATGGAGGATTCTAAGAAGATACAGAAATCCTGGCTGTAGTCTGCAAGGCTGCCTTGTTCAAACTGTTTTGAATGTTGGATCACCAGGACACTGTTTCAGGGGGTCTGGCTTGCTCAAACCACATTAGTCTGGAAGGAATCCACAGCTTTTTATTTTCTATGGAAACAAAATTAGAAATCCTTTTCCCCAGTAACTTGTAGCAGCATTTCCTTTATCAGTTGTTGTTATTTTCTCAGCAGTCAAACAATGCAGAGACAACACAATAGCATACAGTTACCAGATTCTCTCTGAGCTTTTCATCTTTACGTGGCTTTATTATTACTGTTTACTTTACTTTTATTTTTTCATTTTTTGAGACAGGGTTTCTCTGTGTAAATTTTATATGTCCTGGAATTTACTCTGCATACCAGGTTTATTTTGAAATCACAGAGATCTGCTTGCCTCTGTCTCCTGAGTGCTGGGATTAAAGTTGTGTGCCACTACACCCAGCTCCTCACTCTCTTTTAAAACCATTTTATTTCTTTTCTCTCCCAAGTCTATGTATATTTTAAAATACACTGTAAACCTTTAGAGGTTTTCTTAATATGAATCTGTCTTTAATGTAAATATTTATCTTTTTGTAGGCACGAGTCTTTTATCTGGTAAACAACAACATTGATAAAATGAAAATGATTGCTGTGTCAGCCGTGGTTTAGCAAAGATGGCTGCAGCTATTTTACCACCAGCACTGAGAACTGTTCTCACTGCCTTGGTCTGCATGCTGCCAGCTTGGAGATGTGGTCACTTCCATTGCAAGCTCTCGTACACACCAATAAATTGTTAGCAGTACTATTTAAAAGCTGTGAGGTTTTTTTGCCGCTTATGCTGAGTCAGGAACCTTCCCTTAAAGGAGCCGAGCAATTATCTGCTTGTCTCTCACAAAGCAGAGTACAACCAAGAATAATGCTGCTACCAAGAAACCTTGCTTGTCTCTGTTCTTTTGTTTCTAAAACCCTTTTTTAAGCTTTTGTTAACTTTTAAGTGGAAGTTCTTATTAGCCATGTGGGCGCCATTTTTAAGGAGTAGGTTTTTTTCTACCCGCCACCAGTCTTGCCCTGCCACCACGCCAGCCCCAAATAATGCACACAGACTCTGTATAAATATAATTCTGTTGGCCCGTTACTAGTTTCTTATTGGCTATCTCTGTCTTAATTATTAACCCATTTCTATGTATTTCCACGTGGTCTTCTTACCGGGGAAAGGGCCAGCGTCTTGTCTCCCCAGTCTCTCCATCTTGACTCCTCCTTCCTACTTACTCTTTCCTCCTTGTCTCCTAGTCTCTCCTATCTTCCTTTCCTATTGGCCAATTTATTCATTAACCAGTATGAGAAACATATACAGAATGACATCTCCCATCAGTGGGATACCATGAAAAGTCCAAATCAAACAAGAATAGACATAGAAGAAGGCAAAGAAGCACATCTCAAGGTGCAGAAATCATATTCAACAAAATCATTGAAGTAAACTTTGCCAATCTGAAAAAGAACATGCCCATGAAAGTACAACACCAAATAGACTGGACCAAAGAAAAAAAGACACTTCGACACATAATTAATAAAACAACTAACATATAGAATACAGAAAGAATATTTAGTGCAGGCCAGGAAACATATAAAGGCAGACCTATAAAAATTACATGTGAGTTCTCCATGGAAACTCTCATGGCCCGAAGATCCTAGATAGAAGTTCTTCAATACTAAGAGTACACAGATACAAGCCCAGGCTACTATACCCAGAAAAACTGTCAATGACTATAGAGAGAGAAAACAAGAGATTTAATGACAAAGCCAGATTTTCACAATACATATCTATGAATACAGCCCTAGAGAAAGTTCTACAGGGAAAACTCCAACCCAAAAAATGTTAACTATGCACACAAAAGCATAGGCAATAGATAATCCCACTTCACCAGAACGCAAGTGTAAAGCAGGGCAACTGTATACAATACCACTGCCAACAACAAATCTAAAACAAACAAGCACTAACAATCAATGGTCCTTTCTTTCCCTCAACATTACTGGTCTTAACTCAACTATAAAAAGACACAGGCAAACAGCATGGATACGAAGGCAGAATCTGTCCTGCTGCATGGAAGAAACACATCTAATTGCAAAGACAGACATTACCTCTGGGTAAGGGATTGGGAAAATATCTTCCAATGGGATGGACACGAGACGCAAGCCGGAGTGGCTATCCTAATATCTAACAAGTTAGACTTCAAACTAAAATCAATCAAAAGAAATGAAGATGATCATTTCACATTTATCACAGGAGAAATCCACAGCACAATGTCTCATTTCTGAAGTCTATGCCCCAAATATAAAGGCACCCACATTTGTAAAAGAAAAGCCACTAAAACTCAAAGCTTACATAATGCCTCACACACTTCTAGTGGGAGACATCAACACCCCACTTTAACCCAAAAAATTCTACTAGGATACTCCTATAGCTGATAAACAGCTTCATCAAACTGACAGTATACAAGATAAACTCAAAAATATCAGTAGTGCTCCTGCATTCAGACCATTAAGGCGATGAAAAAGAAATAAAAGAAATATCACCCTTTACAATAGCCAAAGACAACATAAAGTATCTTGGTCTAAAACTTACCAAACAAGTGAAAGATCTATATAATAAGAATGTTTTGTCTTTAAAGAAAGAATTTATAGAAGATACCAGAAAATTGAAAGATCTCACATGCTCTTGGATAGGTATGATAAACATAGTAAAAATGGCAGTCTTGACAAAAGCAATCTACAGATTCAATACAATCCCCATTAAAATCCCAGCACAATCTTCATTGACCTTAAAATGATAATAATCAACTTTATAAGGAAAGATAAAAGATGCAGGATAACCAAAACACCCCTGTACAATAAAGTAACTTCAGGAGGCATCACCATCCCTGACTTTAAGCTCTACTACAGACCTATAGTCCTGACAACTGCCTGTTATTAGCACAAAAATTGACAAATAGACCAATGGAATCAAATTGAAAATCCTGATATTAACCCACATACCTCTGAACACCTGATTTTTGACAAACAGCTAAAAGTATACAATGGAAGGAGGAAAGCCTCTTTAACAAACAGTGCTGGCACAACTGGATGATAGTGTGTAGAAGACTACAGATACAACCATATCTATTGCCATGCACAAAATGCACGTCCATATGGATCAAAGACCTCAACATAAATCCAGCCACATGAAAATCTTAGAAGAGAAAGTGAGATGTACCCTTGATCAAATGGTACAGGAGAATGTTTCCTAAACATAACTCCAGTAGCATAGACACTGAGATCAACAATTAATAAATGTGACCTCTTTAAACGTAGAAGCTTCTGTAAGGCAAAAGACAGAGTTGACAAGGCCAAATGGCAGACCACAGACTGGGAAATGATCTTCACCTATCCTACATTTGACAGAGGGCTGATTTCCAAAATATACAAAGGATTCAAGAAAATAGTTCCCAAACACCAAATAACATATATTTAAAATGGGGTACAGAACTGAATATAGACATCTCAATAGAAGAAATCAAAAAGGCTCAAAGACACTTAAGAAATTGTATAATATTCTTATCTATCAGGGAAACGCAAATCAAAACAACTTTCAGATAACATCTTATTCCTGCCAGAAAGGCTAAAATATTAAACACCAATGACAACTTGTACTGGAGAGGATGTTGAAAAAGGGAAACACTCCTCCACTGCTGGTGGGAGTACAAACTTGTACAACCATTTTGGAGATCAGCATGGAGGATCCTCAGGAAAATGGGAATCAATCTACCATAGGACCCCTCTTAGGCATATACCCAAATGATCCACATCCATGCAACAAAGACATGTGCTCTACTATGTTCATAGCAGCAATATTTGTAATAGCAAGCAAGAACCTGGAAGCTACCTAGATGCCCCTCAATTCAAGAATGAATGCAGAAGATGTGGCACATTTACACAATGGAATACTACTCTGGGGAAAAATCAATGAAATCTTGAAATTCTCAGGCAAGTGGATTGAACTTGAAGAAACCATCTTGAATGAGGTAACCCAGTCACAAAATTAGGAACATGGTATGTACTCACTCACATATGGATTTTAGACTTAGAGCAAAGAGTAACCATCATATCATTCACAGCACTATAAAAACTAGGATACATGGAGTATTCTAAGAAATTCATATAAGGTCCCTCACAGATGGGCAAGAATCAAGGTCTCCAGAGCACATGGGGAATGGGGTGTGGACAGTGAGTGGAGAGAGAACTAGGAGAAAGTGAAAGGGAAGAGAATAAATCACATGGGACTAGGAAGATTGAGCTAGGGGAGGAATAGATGAGAGGAGAGAGAGAGAGAGAGAGAGAGAGAGAGAGAGAGAGAGAGAGAGAAAGGATAAAAATAGGGAACCACAATAGGTTTGAAGAGAAAACTGAAACTAGAGAAATATCCAGGGATCTATAAGACTGACCCCAATCAACAATTTGAGCAACTGAGGAAAGGCTACTATAAATTCCCTTCCCTGATAATGAGATCAATGACTAACTTATCCACCATCATTGAGCCCTAAATACTCAGCCGAACTGGAATCCTGATGCAAACAGGGAGGACAAGACCAGGCTACAGAAATCCATAGAGACAGCTACCCTGAACAAGGAGGAGCTAATCGGCTCCCAGACTGATAGCTAGGAATCTAGCATGGGACTGACTCAGACCCCCTGAACATGGGTCTCAGCTAAAAGGCCTGAGCAGTCTATGGGACCTCAGATAGTGGAACCAGGTATATTCCTGGTGCACAAAAGGACTTTGGTGCACATCTCCCATGGAGGGATACTTTCTTAACCTATGGACAGGAAAGAAGGCATAAGCCTACTCCAAATGACTTGACAGATTTAGATGCCTCCTCCCGGAGGGCATCACCCTACATGGAGAGTGGGGGAAAATGTGAGAGGAGGGTGGTTGGGGGGCATGAGAGGGTGGGAGAGAGGGAAAAGGGGAGGGAGGGACTGATGCAGAGGTAACCAGGATTAATATGTAAAGTAAAAATTAAAGAAAATGAATTAATAAAAAGTCTTTCTCTATACCTATACATCAGAACACATACCACTTCCAAAAATGATGACCTGTTTTACAGATAAGCAAAAGGGAAATGTAAGAAGTCAAGTAAAGTAGAGATTATTTAGTCAAAGATCTGTGCTGAGTGGAGTTATCAACTGTTGGAAACTCACTGTCTCATTTCCTTGCTATGTAATGTATGCATCTGTGGCAGTAGAGAGATCTGTCTTTGTGTTGGACAAGCAGGTTTCATTGCAGCAACTGCTATAGTTCATGCCTGCACAGCTTCTCCAGGGTGCATACTGCAAGCTGCTAGCAAACAGAAACAGACTAGAATGAGACACTTGATTTTTCTATCCAGAGAAATAAATAGAACACAGTGTACAAGTTATTATTATTGTTTTAATCTTTGTTTTAAAATACAGATGAAATTTAGCTGCTGCAGTATTGCTTAGTATCCTCACCATCTCAACAAGTCCACACTGTGTAAATATTGTGATCTTAATAAATAAATACTGAAGCACAGCTGGAGCCGGCAAGATATAGTGTTAGGTTGCCTTGGTCCTGTTATCACCAGTGGGTAATGCTAATTATTCTCAGAACTGAGGTTCTGTCATACTAGGGGAAAGTAATGCAAAGGAAAGTCAACAGAGGTTGAAATAAAAATAAAACATTGTTTCAGTATATTGCAAGGACATTTCACCCTTGTGAAAACCATAGATACACAGAGTACAGGTATGTGAGTTGCTTTTCTCTGTAAAATATTTCAATGCTATTTATTTCAGAGCTTGGCTCTATTCCAGCTGATTAAAATTCACACCACTTGTTTGTAAGGGCAAGAGGATGTAATTGGGGTGTTCAAAGGACAGCACTAGCAGCCTGGAATATTAAATCAATGAGTTTGGCAAGCGTAAGGGTATTTTTTCTTCCTCCTTGCTTCCTTCTTTTCTGGCAGGTGTGTTAATGCTTTGCACATTAGACACAAAAGAGGTGTATTATATATAACTATCTTGACTTGAAAAATCAAATGCTCTTCAGAGGGATTATCAAGCAGGGAGAAGCTGCACATGAATGATGTCATTCCTTTCTTGAAAATGCCACGATTAATTTTTAACTGCTAGCCACAGTCTGTACCTGGTGACTACTGCATCCCACTCAGGTAGAGCAGGCTCATCGTAGCAGGACCTTTTAAGTAATGCTGTTTGACTTTGAGCAGATAAGCAGAGAGAGTCTTGTTGGGTGGCCTCTCCATGCTTTGTGCTACTAATATTGAAGATCCTGTCCTTATACCATGCTCTCCACATTCCAGTACATGTCTGCAGAGAGAAGTTACATTAGAAAAACACAAACTGCCATTATTAGTTCCAGTTAAATTTTTCTAGATTTCTCCCATTGTCTCCTCTCATGTTAAGCCTTGCTTTCTCACCATCAGCTACTCCTCACACTTCTTCATAATTTAAAAACGATTTATGTTCTAAGCCAATATAGATTAAAGCTAGTTATTCATATATCCCTGAAAATTCTAGTACATGGCAGAAGATTGCTGGCAATACCCTGCTATTTTATTCAATAAAGCCTCAGTGAGAAGAATTTGGGGGCTTTTCTAGTATACAGAAGAAAGATGCTTAAAGCTTACTGAATCTGTGAAAAGATTTATAGCTAGTGTTGGATATGCAGCAGCAGCAGCAATGTACACCATTTTTTAGTTCTTATACTTGAACTTTTACTTGACTTAACCCTGTTATTCAATAAAAATCATTCTCCATGTCAATTCACAAAAAAAAAAAAAAAACCAAAAAACCAAAAAGCCAAAAACCAAACCAAAATGTAGTGAGATATCCTTAAGTGGCACTGACCATGCCCTTTGGGGGGTGGAGCCATGGGCGGAAGTGACCTGTGGAAGGAAGTCGGAGGGAGAGCCGGGAAAAGCGCTCTTGCTGGCGTGACTCGGACAGGAGAGGATCGGGTTGAATTTCCTGGTGTTCATCTGTCTAGGTTGTAAGTTATTTCTCCCTGAATAAACATCTATTCGGCCTATGGCCTATTTGTTTATCCTGATCCTTATTTAACCGCGATATATGATGTCAGAAGCGGGATTAGGATTTTCACGGGGACCTGGGTTTCACCCAGGCAGCAGACTCCACTCCCCTTCCCCACAGCTTTGGGACATTTTCCTCTTCCTTACCGCAAAGGAGATCTTTGCCACTAAAGTGGACCTAAGAAGGCACTTAGTGCTTAACATTTTTTTCCCATTTCCGCATGGCACTGCATTCACACAGAGATGCTCAGCACCCGCCCTGCTTGTGCATTTAGACTTGTGTTCCCAGTAATTCCACAAGTCTCCGTTTAACAAAATTTTGCTTGCCATAGTTTGTTAAGAGCTATTCTACAGGGACCAGAATCAGAAGGATCATCTGCTGCCGGACAATATTTGGCAGTACACTTCCCGGCAGAACCAGGATCAGACTGGACTCAGCGGCTAGGCGCCATTTGTGGTATACCTCCAGGCGTAACTACCACAAGCTGAGATCTACAACTAAAAGCATCAAAGTTCCAGGACAGCAGAATTACACCTACCGTAATTGTAACATCCTTTGCAATTAAAGCTGATATGAAATCTGAGATAAATTGTTCCATAACTATGGCAGAAAATTTTACAATGCAGAACTTTAGGAATTACTTTACTTCATATGTAGAAGGGATTTTAACAGAAGAAACTTATGACTGGACCAATATGTACTTTTATTATGTAATAGCAATGGGTTTCATCATTAACATGATATTCTTAAAGAAATGGTTTGAGATTACAGCAAACAAAAAGGAACTTTTACAAACCATAGGAGACTTAGTAACAAGGATTCGAAACATTGAAAATGATACAATTCAAAGCATAGAAAGTATAGATAGAAAGGTTCAGAATATTGAAGATGGCGTTGGAGAGCTGACAGGTAGAATTTGTTTCATGCCAGATACTTCAATAATTAGAACAGAAACAATGCAATGAATTAACACACTAGCAGAAACAGCTCGTTCCTGGTCGGAGGAAGGTACTAATAAGTTTAAAAAACTAGAGCATCAGCTAGAAAGACTAGATGATAGAATCTCTTCCATGTCTGAGGATAATGGCAAGCTAGCAGATAGAACATTGTTTCTGGAAGGCAGTTTACGTGCCATTCAGACAATATCTAAGGATGAGAAGATTAAAAACATGGAATCATTTGTAGTTGATGCACTGAAGTCTCTAGAAAGCTATTTGATTCAAGAAGTTCAGACACTCAAAGAAACAATAGTGAATAGATTTCAGGCTTTAGAAGACCTTCAGTCTGATACATCAGAAGAAGAACTACAGGTAACAGGGCATGAAAAAGATTTAAAATTTTCCACACCATTTAGGGTCAGGGGAGCTTTCCCTGTATCTATTCATGAAAAACCAGCAACGAAGAAACATCCAAAAGGTGTTGTTGCATATCAGTGGGAACCAATACATATGAAAGATTTAAAAGTATAAAGGAAGCAGTAGTCTCTTATGGCATGCAGTCACCTTATGTGAAGCAATTAGTAGAATCATGGGCAAGGAATAACAAGGTAATTCCTAAGGATTGGGATCAATTAATATCAGCTGTCCTTGAAAACTCCTCTCAATTAGAATGGAGGGCTTTATGGAGAGAGGAAGCAAAAGCTCTTGAAATTCAGGACTTAAAGAAAGGTTATAAAGCTCCCCTAGATAAAATTCTTTGTGAGGGTCTCTTTGATGACCCAGAAACCCAAGCTGCCTGTGATGAACATATCTTGTCTCTATGCAGTACAGCAGGTTTGAATGCTTGGGATAAGGTTCATGAATTAGGAGAGAGGATAGAACCCTATACCAAGATAAGGCAAGGACCTAGAGAACGATTTAGTGTCTTTCTAGAAAGATTATCTAGGGCAGTACAATGAGAGGTAGCAGACATAGATGCTAGGTGAATAATCATAGAATGTTTAGCTTACGAGAATGCAAATCCTCAATGCAAACAGGTGCTTTGGCCTTTAAAAATGTGATCAGCACCCTTGGATGAATGGGTCTTATATACAGACAACATTGAGTATAATGACAATAAGACTGAAGCATGGGTAGGAGAAGCCATCTCCAAAGGTTTGAAGAGATATCAACATGTCAGATGTTATAACTCTGGTAAGATAGGACATCTAAAAATAAATTGTAGGCAAAGCTTCCCTAGAAATAACACTCCGAGGAATGATTCAAACAGAAGGCCACAGCCTCCTGGGTTATGTAGAAGGTGTGGCAAAGGCAGACACTGGACAAATGAGTGTAAATCGACCAGAGACAAGCAAGGAAACCCTTTACCATCAGGAAACTCCTTGGGGGGCCTCTCGAAGGTCCCTATGTCACATGTGGTCCGAACATTCCCTGTCACAGTTGAAGACAATCTCCCACAGGACAATTAGAAAATTCTGTGCCTATTATAAAAACTCATACTGCTCTGGATGACAAACTAGTGACGGAAGTTGAATCAAACATGACAGAAGGAAATAAAAAACGTATATTTTGGCAAACCGCTATAAATAGTCATAGGCCTAGATTGATAGTTAAGATTAATAATAGACTGTTTGATGGTCTCCTGGATACGAGGGCAGATGTAACTATCATATCTAATAAATCTTGGCCTCGAAGATGGCCCCTGCATAAGGTAAATGTTCAATTATTAGGGATTGGAACCCTGTCTCAGGTAAAACAAAGCACGAGATGGATTGAATGTATAGGACCAGAAGGACAGAGAGGAAGGTTGAGACCATATGTGGCTGATGTAGTGATAAATTTATGGGGTCGCGATCTATTACAGCAA
This sequence comes from Phodopus roborovskii, assembly GCF_943737965.1. Classification (NCBI taxonomy): domain Eukaryota; kingdom Metazoa; phylum Chordata; class Mammalia; order Rodentia; family Cricetidae; genus Phodopus; species Phodopus roborovskii. Next base: position 924,480 of record NW_026125669.1, on the reverse strand, counting down.
TGGAATACACAGATTAACATTCCTACAGTATTAGATAGGAACCATAAACGGCCTAATAATTGTGCAGAAAATATTATAAAGTACTATACAAGACAGATACCAAATCTCCAGGCAGTACAAAAACAGAATGCAAGTGCTGAACAAACAGAGGAACCAAAAGCCCTACCTTTAAAATGGGTAACAGAGGAACCTGTCAGGGTAGAACCTCTGAGAAGTTAGAAGCTTTAGAAAGCCTGGTTCAGGAACAGCTAAATGCTGGACATATTGAGGAATCAACCAGCCCTTGGAATTCTGCTGCATTTGTGATCAAAAAGAAATCTGGTAAATGGAGAATGCTTCCAGACCTGAGAGCCTTCAATAAAGTTATCCATCCATGGGCTCTCTACAGCCTGGAATGTCCTTGCTTTCTTTGATACCCAAAGAATGGCCTATTATAGTTATTGATTTAAAGGATTGCTTCTTCACTATACCTTTACAACAACAAGATAAAGAGAAATTTGCCTTCACGGTACCTAATTACAATAATTCTCAACTGGTGAAGAGATATCAATGGAAGGTTTTGCCACAGGGAATGCTAAATAGCCCCACCCTGTGCCAATATTTTGTACACGAACCATTAGAAATAATTCGTAAACAGTTTCCACAATCTATAATCTATCATTACATGGATGATATATTGTTAGCTGACTCTAAAGGAGAAATATTAGAAAAAAATGTTTGAGAAAGTAAAGGAAGTTTTACCTCACTGGGGATTACAAATTGCACCTGAAAAAAATACAAAAAGGAGAGTCTATCAACTACTTAGGATATAAAATAGGTCTACAGAAAATTAGACCACAAAAAGTACATATCAGAAGAGATCGCTACCAGATTCTTAATGATCTTCAAAAATTACTAGGAGAGATTTCTCAACTGCAAACCATTATTAGAGTAGAAGGGCATGATTTGAAAAACCTGAAAATGGCCCTGAAAGGAGAAAAGGACTTAAATAGTCCACAAATACTATCAGCTGAAGCTGAGAAGGAATTAGAATGGGTAGAAAAAAGGATACTAGAAGCTCATTTGGACCGTGTGGATCCAAACCTAGACTGTATTCTGGTTATATTATCATCTAGAGAATATCCTTCAGGGATTTTGATGCAGAGAGAAGATATCATATTAGAATGGATATTCCTACCACATAAACAGAATAAAAAACTAAAAACTTACATAGAAAAGTTCTCTGACATGATTATAAAAGGTAAATTAAGACTTTGTCAGCTAATAGGAAGGGACCCAGCAGAAATTATAGTACTTTTAACTAATGAGGAAATTTACTCCTTATGGAAAGATAACGAATATTGTCAGAGAGCTTGCAGTAACTTTTTGGGAATGATTAGCAACAACTATCCCAAAACTGAGAGAATCAAATTCAGAAAGAAAACGATTTGGATCCTTCCACACATTGTAAGAAAAACACCTATTTCTGGAGTTCATACATTCTACACTGATGAAAACAAATCAGGTAATGCAGGATATAATTCAGGAAAAATTAGCAAAGTGGTTCAAAGCCCTTACAATTCTGTACAAAAGGCAGAATTGTATGCCATTCTCATGTTACTTATGGATTTTAAAGAACCCCACAATATAGTTACTAACTCTCAATACGCAGAGAGAGTCATTTTAAACAGGGCAACTGCAGAATTTATTCCTGACAATACAGAATTAACTTCATTGTTTATACAGTTACAAGATACTATCAGAAAAAGGACTCATCATATATATATATATATATATATATATATATATATATATCACACATCAGATGTCATACGGGTCTGCCAGGTCCTCTAGCACAAGGCAATGAGGAAATTGACCATTTATTGATAGGAAGTGTGCTAGAAGCCTCACCACGTGAACATCAAAGGTTTAAAAAAGGATTTTTCTATCACTTGGGAACAAGCCAAGGAAATAGGAAGGAAATGTCCTATTTGCTCATTCTATAACCAAACTCTTTACCACCAGGCAGTAACCCTAAAGGTATAAATAGGAATGAAATATGGCAAATGGATGTGTTTCATTTTGCAGAATTTGGAAAATTAAATATGTACATCACACTATAGATATATTTTCAGGGTTTCAATGGGCTACTGCTCTGAGCTCTGAAAAGCCTGGTCTGTTATCACATACCTATTAGAGGTAATGGCCATTATGGGCATACCTGCATAAATAAAAACTGACAATGCTCCAGCACATGTCTCCAGCAAATTGAAAAAGTTTTTTTGAGTATTATAACATAAAGCACATAACTGGTATACCACACAATCCTACAGGACAAGCAGTGGTTGAGAGATCCAATCGTACTTTAAAAGAAATGCTCCATAAACAGGCAGGAGGAACCAAGACACCCAAACACAGATTACATAATGCTTTATAAGCATTAAACTTTCTTAATGCAGATGAAAAAGGAAAAACAGCTGGAGAAAGACACTGGACAATAGAAAAAACTTCAGAACTAAATCAGCCAGTGTACTCAAGGATGTATTGACCTCAGAATGGAAAGCAGGATGTGTGTTACATTGGGGTAGGGTTTTTGCATTTGTATCTACAGGAGAAGAAAAACTATGGATACCATCTATGTTAATCAAGATCTGAGTTGAACAAGATAAACATCTTAATGAAGAGAAATGACAAATCATCCAACAAATTAGATCCCATGAGGTGTGCGGAGGACTCTCAAAGGTAGGGAAAGTTTTCTGTTCTTGTTCTTACAGGAAAACAGAGAAAACCTATCATCAAACAGCCAAAACACACTGAACATGTAGGTGCCTACAGAAGAGAAGAGAGCTCTTCAGAAGCAATCACTTAAGGAAGCAGAATCTAATATATGGTAAAAAAAATATTTAATTGTAGTAAACTATTTCTATACAGAAATCTATTTCTCTCTACTATCTAGTATTCCTGAAGTCCCAATTTATGTAAACCAATGCTGGCTTTGAAGTTGGATTTGGCTTTCCTTCTCTAAATTCAAGCATGTTGTTAAGATTAAATTCATGGTTTCTGCCTTAAATCAAGAAGCCAATTGGTGTAAGGCAGAAGAAAACAAAATCTGGGGACTCGTTTCTTATATGCAATTTTCTCTCTGAAATCCTAATATTCTCACATACTTTTAATGCTTATTGTTGTCTTTTCCTAATGCATACCTTAAAACTTGAAAATTTTACTTTACTATTGATGTGTAACTTTTCCACAAGGAATAATAAGGATTCCTAACAGCAGTCTTTGAACTCTCCGGAAAGAAGATGGGGCCCCACATCATCCTTTCCACTTGACTCAACCTGATGCATCTGAACTACAAACATCACCCTAAAACTGGTTTGAGACTGTTTTGCTCGAGACAACTCATGACTAGCTAGCTGTAATGGTGCACCTTTTTATTACACCCTGGCCAGAGTTTCAAATACAACTATAGTCAAGAATTTTCTGCCACACAGTGACTACCTACATATGTCACAGCCAGCTCTGTTGAGAAATTTGGTTGCTAAAAGTTTTCTCCCTACAGGATCCATTGGAGCAATTATTGTCCCATTTCAGCAGGAAGTAACCTTAAGATAACCATGCCCCCTTTCCCTACCCTTGGAATTTTGGGATAATAGTCATCGTCTTTGGGTTGGTTTTAGTTATTTAGGGTTGGGTATGGAAGGTGATGCTTACACTCGGGTTTATCTTTTAGACATGAATTGGGATTGGTTGGGAAAGGTATGGTTTAGATGGGATATAGGTAGATTAGCCTATTTTCTTGAGAATTTGAGTAAGAATGAGATAATATTTTACAGCTTACATTGTTATGTATTCTTATGTTGTAAGCTATGTAAAATTAAGTTTATATTTTGTTATATTGTGTTAAATCTTTCCACTTACAATGTTTTATGCACATTATTTTTTTACCATATTCTATGTATGTATACTTTTCTTGTATTCAAGACATTTTGTATATTGATACAATTTGGGATATTTATTATGCTGCCCTTTATAGTTCTACCTCTTGTCTTGATATTTCTACTCTACCTCTATTTTAGGGATTTCTATGTATGTATATGTATATAGTTATATTGTTTAAGTATTTTTTTCCTGCTTTATTCAGGGAAGTTTTAATCAGTCTTTTAGCTAAATTCCTGAGTATTACAGATTATCTTCACTCATATTTCCTGTACCTATGAGATTAGACAGATATAGATGCTTAATCTCTTCATAGACATGCAGAACATGGCATTTAAATGTTTTACTATTAGTACTCCATTGACATGAGACACTGTTGCTCCTGACAGCACCATGCACTTTCCTGAAAATATGTTGGACACTGTTGTTGCTCCTGCTGGAGTTCATTCTTGCCTCAGCTAATGGCGAGAATTGCCCCCACCTTGACCACTGATTTGGACATGTGGTCCTATGTGCTTGCAGGAGACAAATATAGAAGACTGCTTGACCTTGCCAAGTCATGGTAAGATAGCCATTCTACCTCCTTGCTGTTGCTGTGGTCTGTCAAGTTCTCTTGGCCTTAGCCAAAACTGGGTGTACCAACATTGCTGTGAGACCTTGGGTGACTGTCCAAGTGGCTTGCTGTTTCTGTCCTTGCTGTACCTTTTGGAAGTTGTCCATCCGCACTTCCTGTGTAAGCTAGTATTGTTATTTTCCTTCTCAGGACTTGATGAGGTTGAAGATTAAACTATGGCAACTATTCTCTCTTCCTAGTTAGATATATTAGGTACTAGACTTACGTTTTCCAGCTTAGGACAACTCTATTGTAAACTCCATTATACCTTCACCCTAGGACTAGATGTGTAGGTCATTTTGTTCTCGATTTTCCTTTCCTTAGAGCACACTTGTTATTCACTGTTTTGTATATAGTTTTGTATTAAGCCTAAATCTTTTCTTTAGACTAAAAGGGAATTGTAGTGAGATAGTCCTTCTGTGGCACTGACCACGTCCTTTGGGGGATTGGAGCCATGGGCAGAAGTGACTGGTGGAAGGAAGTCGGAGGGAGAGCCGGGAAAAGCGCTCTTGCTGGCGTGACTAGGACAGGAGAGAATCGGGTTGAATTTCCTGGTGTTCATCTGCCTAGGTTGTAAGTTATTTCTCCCTGAATAAACATCTATTCGGCCTATTTGTTTATCCTGATCCTTATTTAACCGCAATACCAAAACAAAACAACAACAACAACAACAAAAACTATAAAGCAGTTTCTAATTTTCTGTATTTGTTTTTGATTCATTCAATATGAAGATTGTTGCCATAGTTTCCAGCTTGAGTTACTAGTTTAATAAATGATACTCATTTCAACTAAACAGGTTAAAAAGCCATTTCAAAAATAAAATAAAACTTGAATGCCAGGGAGACAGTTAAAACAGAAGGCAGCTAACCTCATTTTGTTAATAAGATTACAATCAGAGTGTATGATATTTTAGATAAGCAACGGTGTTTGCTCATCTAATTTCAAGTAGACAAACCTATTGTCACTAAAATTCAAGTCTGCCACATGCCCACCTTGCTCTTCTTTGAGATTCACTTTCTTTACTCTGTTCTTGTCATTATATTCTCAAACTTGATTCTCTGTGTATTGTACTCTCTCTGATTCTTAACACCTTTGTTTGCTTTCTTAATTCAAGAAAATTAAATAACCAGCTTTTGAGGGAAGCCCTGAGTCCATGGGAGTCACAGGACAGCCCTAACTATGGTGTCTGGTTTCATTGTTGTTTTGTTTTGTCACAAGATTTGGAAATGACTTAGATATATTCTAGTTCAAGTGTTTCTTAACTCAGACATTATCTCCAAAACTGTTAAGTCTTGTTTCTATGGCCTGAAGGTTTCTGTTGGTTTTACAATATGGAATGCTATAATCTTCCAAAGGCTTTTCAAATTCATTATTTTGAGATTTACTCAAGACAGTAAATCTTTGCTTTTCTCTCTCCCCTCTTGGAGTCATTTTTCGTAGCCTAGTATATGAAGTCAATATGAAGTTCCCTTATGACAATCATCTTTCAAATATTGAGAAATTGATTTGCTTCTACAAAACCCACTTGCCCAAACAAAACATCTCAAATTTCTTCTTTATTTCTTTAATGTATTTAATATTCAAGTCTCTGTTGCTGTAACTCCAAGATGTTTCCTATTTATTAATTCTTGTCTTGAAGGTTGTTCACCAAACTAAAAAAAATTAAAATGAATTGTGTGTTTGTTTTGAATTTCTAGTGCCAAGTGTGCTTAACATAAAGAGGCAAAAAAGTAGTTGAAATGGTTATTGGATTTGCAGAAATGAGAGTTCTGCCACCTACTCTTTTTGTTTTATTGAACCTACTGACCAGTCTTATCAAAACTGTTTATGTCTCTATTTAGAGTCTGTTCTGACTTCAATACTGCAGTCACACAATGAGCAAAATCCTAGTGATTGATCACAGTGGCTGTATTTGTATTAAGTAGGCAGTGGTGAAGAACACAATGATAAAAGCATTCTCAAATATTAAACTGAGGATACTTATATTTCTTAGTTTTTGGGGAATATTTTATGTATAGCCATATGAAACAGGAAAGAGGATCTTTAAACACAGCCCCTGGCACTCTTAATGTCTCAAATCTTCTCTTTTAAATACTGTCAAAAGACAAGCAAATAAATATATATAATATATGTATGCACATGTGGTTTCATATATATACAAATATATCAGAGCACTTACTAAATAATAGGTTTAAATAACTTGAGAAACATTAATTCTAAAAACCATAATTCATATAAATTGAAGGGATATAAAGTTTATTTTACTTTTATATAACTACAACTACCTCCAAGATGAATACAAAAAATTGAACATTTAGTCACATCTTAAAATTAGGGCTTCACCATAACTTACTTGCTTGTAATTTTTGTTTTATATGAAAATTCAACATTCTTAAAGTTACACCAGCATTAAAATTAATGTTAAATGGAAAATGCTTTATAGGTAGATTCCCTCTCTATGTTTCACTGTAAAAGTGAAAATTCCACAGGAAATGACTGATAATTTTGTGTGTTGTTTTAGGCTTAGAGTTCACTAACATATCAAAGTTATTTGTTTATGTTTAATATGTTTACCTTGATTGTTATTAAATGTAATTTATAGTTTGGTTCATCTATGTATGGATTTCAAAATTTACCAATAGTAAAATTCTGTCATACAAATTGTAAATACTTCTGCCAATTCAAGTGGATATAGTCCTAATTTCCCATGCCAGGTAGTAGGTTGGCTTTTACTTTTATGTTTTTTTCATAGATTAAATTACTTAATATTTAAAATGTTCTTAAACCCTGTCTCCTGCTTTATCATATTCTATTTACTGATGAATATCAAGAATTAGACTTTATGATGGGTGGCATAGTTTTCTTCATGAGATGTGAGTCTTCACACGGTATTTCTCATTAACAACCTGAACAAAGACAACATATTTTTAAATGTTAAATGCTGACATCATTTCCATCAAAAATAGTTGTAGGATATAGGTCATATAAATTGCTGCAGCTTTATTTCTGTTGTGTTTGTTTCTATGATAATAGAAGCTATAATATGGAAGTGAGTTTCTAGGGACTGCTTGCATCCCTGTTAGGAGACAGGAGTGCAGGCTGGAATCATCTCATGACTGTCAGGAGTGAAGTGTGTGTACAATATACTTCTGAGACATGGGGAAGACTCTCTTTGGCCACTAATGTTTTTGGGATAGTTCACAAATAAATACTACTCTAGTCTTGGAGAAGCATCTCCAGGCCAGGTCAGCCAATTGCTGGGACAATTCTCTAGCACTGTAATTTGAGGACTGGGTAGCCTTGTTCTGCCTGTTTTGCACCATTGTAAATGTTCTTCATGTGGCCCCTTCATTAACCCCATTGCAGAAATTCCAACAGAGTCCCTGAATACTCAGAGTTATCATTGGGCTTTATGATGGGGAATGTTATTATATATATATATATATATATATATATATATATATATATATATCTTATTTGTTGATGAATAAAACATTGGCCAGGAAGAATGATATGTAGGACTAGTAGACAAGGAGGATTCTGAGAAGTATAGGCAGAGAGGAATTGTCAAGTGATCCCAGGAAGTGACATAGCTAGGCATAACCTTGAGGTCTGGAAGTCTATACAGACAGACAAGAATTGACACAGCTGGACAGAATCAGAATATAAATAGAGACAAACAAGAAATCATGCTCTTTTTCTGTGGCAAAGGCAAAGGAGTTACAGCTCTGGCATTCCTGGTAAGCAAAGACCACATTAAAATACTTAGATTTATAGAAATGGGTTAGTAATTAAGACAGAGCTACCCAATAAGAAGTCATAGTCAACAGCCAACAGATTTATAATTAATAAAGCATCTGTGTATTTATTTTTGGGCTAAAGGGCCTAGGGATCTCCTGGGCCAAAATACCATGTTACAGTTTTATTTTTTTTTTCATTTCCATTTTTAAGTGTATCTTAATTACATATATCAATTTCCTTGCCATAGCTTTCCAGGTTTCCTGCACACTCTCTGACACTCTCTTTGTTTATTTACTTTCCTTTTGAGACAGAGTCTCATACCGTAGTTTAGGCAATACTGGAAATGTTTTTGTGAACCATCCTTAGCTTCATTTTATGGAGATCATCTTTGCTCAGTCTCCTGTCCGCTGGATTTACAGGTATTGAGGCCATATCTGACTTTAAACTAGCTATTTAAAACAAAAACAAAAAGAATAAATCAAACAAACAAACGTTAGAACAGCAGGTAATCATTCCCAGGAGATAAAGCAGAGCTATGGAAAACTAAGAAGAACAACATATCATTTATAAATTGTGTAAATATTTCCTCTAAATGATACAAAACTCCATTTGAATGTGATCAGAGTGAATCACCGTTCTATTTTTTTTCATAAACTTCATAAATATTGCAAAAGATCCTTAGGGCTAGAGATGTAGTTGAGTGATGATGTGCCTGCCTAACATGAACAAAGACCTGGGTTCATCTAGTACCAACATAATCAAAACCCCTAGCAAACCAAAGGCCCAAATCTCTTCCTAAATAAATAAAAAAAATTGTTATTTATTTTAATATTCATTCATTATCCTATACCTCAGCACATTTCTAATATTTGAATCCATAACTCATGATCCTAACAATAATTAAAGTTTTGAAATGATCATTAATATCTTATAATAAGGATATATCTTCTGATTAATGAGGGAGTGTATATGTATATTAAAGTGTGTGTGTGTGTATGTGTTGCATCCATACCCATGTACACCTGTACATGGTATGCTTGTATGTGCACATACAGATAACATAGCAGGACATGCTGTGTGTTCATCTAGCAAGTTGCACCTTTTTTCTTGTCCCAATTTATCTGGAGGGGGGAGAGCTAGCAGGTGATCTGTCAGGATCCTTTGTCACCCTGCGTCTGCCTATTAAATGCTGAGGTTACATATATGTATAATCATTCCTGTCATTTTATGTGGATGTTGGATTTTTGAACATAGATTAATGTGATTTTGGAATAAATGATTGTATTTACTAGCTGAGTCACTTCACTAGGCTCAGAGGTTACATTCTACATGTCCCACCTGATTCTATCTGTAAATATAACAAAGAGGATTAAATTTCAGCATTCCCATTAGAAAAATTCATATTCAATCATAGATCATTACATATACTGTAGATTGATACAAATGCTAATATGTAAGTGGGAGGAAGTGAATTCCTGTGGATCCAGGGGATTGATACTGCAAGGTGGAGATGGTAGGAGAGAGCCAGTTTTCTGAAGAGCTTAATACCAAGAGAAGCATGATTGAGTTTGGGGTTTAGCTGGCTATAATGACAGCCTTGTGTAGCATGATGGTACTCAGATAAAACCTCTCTAAATCCAAAGCCCACTAGAGGGGCAATAGAAAAGAAAATGTGAAAGTCAAGCCTACCCAGCTAGACTAGACTAGATTGAACCAAACAAGACTACTGACATCAGCATGATGTGGAAGAGAATGTTCATTCCTTCTGATCTTTAAAATATAAAGAGTAGGAGCACCTGATATGTAGAGTTAAATAACATAGTGTGTCTGAATGGAGTGCTTAATGAACCTCAGGAAATAATCCTACAGGAAGAATCATGGGTAAACCCATGTAAAGGCAAATAATGGAACTGATTAGATTTAATGAATGGATGATGAAAGATATCTTAGAGGAGAAGTCAGGCAACCACACATGGTAGGTCAAATCTAGTTTTCTAAATGTTTTGTAAATAGAGTTATATGTAAACAAAGCTTTTGACATTTCTTTACAAACTGTGCATCTCATGGTTCTTACAGACAAAAAAAAGTATTCACTCTGACAATGGTAGACTATATTTTCAATGCAGGCGTAGAACTTACATTTGCCAGATTGGTAAACAATTTTCAATTAGAAACCCAGCATTGACATTATTGGTCTCTAGAATCAGCACACTTGTGCCTCCCATTACACCACTGTAAACTTTATGCACTCAAAAATCTCTGAAATGTTTAAAGTTTCCAAAATATTTCTGTTTTTCTCCAATCTAATTTTTTTAGTGAGATAAAATCTCACTGTCAATATCTTTAAGTGAACAATCATGGAGGAGCCAACACCTCCACTGATTAGTTTAGGTACTAATTATGTCCCCAATTTAGGATAAAGACATTACATCTTCCAATATTTCTACCATAAATGAAACAAATGTGGATGAAACAAGCATAAGTAGGCACACTGTATAGTTTGTTACATTGAAGTAATGTGTAAGACTTAACATTGGAAGACAGAGGTAAGGAGGCAGAATGGTGGGGTGTGACAAATAAGAAAGGGGATGTTTGTGGAACTAACTATAGTGCTTGAAGAAAAGCAGAGCAATGGGAGAATTTCTTCAGTGATTGGAATGGAGATGGGAAGCTTGAATTCTGAGTGCCTTATCCCAATCAGGATATGTGGTCCCTTATTTAATAAAATACTCTTTTGTGGTATCCAGGCATTAACTACTTTTTTTGAGGAATGTGAGCTGACATTTCTTCTCATTCATCTATGCATACTAATATTTGTCTTTTTGAAGAGGCTTCTAATGATATAATGAAAGTAGAGTTCTATTATGAAATATTAGACCCACTGTCTTACAATTGGAACTATTCTGTGTCAGCCTGTCATCTATGCAAAAACCAAATATAAGTATTACCAGTACATACAAGCTACAGATTGTAGCCTAAGACAGTAATGACAAAGCAATGGTGATATCAGGAACTTTGGATTCTAATAAATTTTCTACAAATTAATCATCACCTGAGATACTTTAAGGAATGTATCCCATTGTCTAAAATTTACTCAGGATTTTCATATATAAAATGGGTAAGAAAATTTCAAATTGTGCTTATGAGGATAAAAACAAACTTTATATGTTAGAAATTGATTTTGATGTCAGATGTGTAGCAATTATTGAGTGAATTGTAAATACTTTTATCAAGTACTTAATTAGTTTATTTTTGAGAACTTCAGCCATGTATACAATGATATAGGATTATAACTACTCCCTTTTACCTCATCAACTTCCAATATATCCTCCATGACATGGCCCCCTCCAAGCATCATATATCTCCTTATTTTTGATAAACCATAATCTAGACAGTGCTTAAGGTATGTCCATGAATTTGGTGCCATCACTCAAATATAAAAAGACACAGGCTAACAGAATGGATACAAAGACAGAATCCATCCTTCTGCTGCATACAAGAAACACATCTAAGCTTCAAAGATAGACAATACATCAGACTAAAGGGTTCAGAAAAGATTTTCCAATCAAATGGAAATAAGAAGTAAGCAGGTGTAGCTATCCTATTATCTAACAAGTTAGACTTCAAACCAAAATTAGTCAAAAGAGATGAAGACAGTCATTTCATATTCATTGCAAGAGAAATCCAACAAAACAAAGTCTCAGTTCTGAACATCTATGCCCCTAATATAAAGTCACCTACATTCGTAAAAGAAACACTACTTAAACTCAAAGCTCATATAAAACCTCACACACTTATAGTGGGAGACTTCAACACACCACTCTCAACACTAGACAAGACCACATATCAGAAACTCAAAAAATAAACAAAAGAATTAACAGAAGTTATGTCTAAACTGGGGTTAACAGACATCTATAGAACATTCCACCCAAAGGCAAAAGAACATACCTTCTTCTCTGCTCCACATGGAACCTTCTCTAAAATCAACCACATACTAGGTGACATAACAAAGCTCAACAGATACAAGAGAATAGGAATAGTCCCCTGTATCTTATCAGACCACCATGCATTAAAATTGGAATTAAACAATAAAACAAATAGCAGAAAACCTGGAAACTCATGGAAACTGAACAATGTGCAGTTTCACCACTCTTGGGTCAAAGAAGAAATAAAGAAATCAAAGAATTGCTAATATTCACGAGAATGAGGATACAACATACCCAAACTTATGGGACACCTTGAAAGCAGTGCTATGAGAAAAGTTCATTGCACTAAGTGCCCATATGAACAAAATGGAGGATAGTCACATAAGAGAATTAACAGCGAAACTGAAAGCCTTAGAACAGAGAGAAGCAAATTCACCCCGTAGGAGTAGAAGCTAGGAAATAATCAACTTGAGGGCTGATATCAACAAAGTAGAAACCAGGAAAACAATACAAAAAATCAATGCAAAAAAGAATTGTTTTTTGAGAAAATAAACAGGATAGACAAACCTTTATCCAAATTAATGAAAAAGCACAGAGAGAACATACAAATTAACTAAATCAGAAATGAAAAGGGGAACATAACAACAGACACAGAGGATATCCAGACAATTTTCAGGTCATACTTTGAAAATCTGTATTCCACAAAAATTGAAAACTAAAAGGAAATGAAAAAATTTCTGGATAACTATCACTTACCAAAATTAAATCAAGAACAGACAAACAACTTAAATAGACCTATAACCCGCAATGAAATAGAAGCAGTCATCGAAAGCCTTCCAAGCAAAAAAATCCAGGGTGAGATGGATTCAGCGCAAAATTCTACCAGACATTCAAGAAAGAACTAATACCACCACTCCTCAATCTGTTCCACAAGATAGAAACAGTAGGTTCATTGCCAAACACTTTTTATGAGGCCACAATAACTTTGGTACCCAAGCCTCACAAAGATACAACTAAGAAAGAAAACTACAGAACAATATCCCTGATGAACATCAATGCAAAAATACTCAATAAAATACTGGCAAACCGAATTCAAGTATACATTAGAGAAATCATCCATCATGACCAAGTAGGCTTCATCCCTGGAATGTTGGGATGGTTTAACATACGAAAATCTATCAACGTGATCCACCATATAAACAAACAGAAAAAGAAAAACCATATGATTATCTCCCTAGATGGGGAAAAAGCCTTCGACAAATTTCAACATCCTTTCACGATAAAGGTCTTGGAGAGGTCAGGGAAAACAGGAACATACCTGAACAGAATAAGAACAATATACAGCAAACCAACTGCCAACATCAAACTGAATGGAGAGAAACTTAAGCCAATTCCTCTAAAATCAGGAACAAAACAAAGCTGCCCTCTCTCTCCATATCTCTTCAATCTCATGTTAGAAGTTCTAGCTAATGCTATAAAACAACAAGGATATCAAAGGGATCCAAATTGGAAAGGAAGAAGTCAAACTGTCTCTATTTGCAGATGATATGATAGTTTATATAAGCTATGCAGGGAACACTATCAGGGAAATCCTAAACCTGATAAACTCCTTCAGCAAACTAGCAGGATACAAGATAAACTCAGAAAAATCAGTAGCCCTACATTTTTCAGATGACAAAGAGACAGAGAATGAAATCAGAGAAACATCACCATTTACAATAGCCACAAGCAACATAAAGTATCTTCGTGTAACGCTTACCAAACAAGTAAAAGACCTATATAATAAGAACTTTGTGGCTCTAAAGAAAGAAATTAAAGAAGACACCATAAAATGGAAAGATCTCCCATGCTCTTGGATAGGTAGGATAAACATAGTAAAAATGGCAATCTTGCCAAAAGCAATCTACAGATTCAATGCAATCCCTATTAAAATCCCACCACAATTATTCACTGACCTTGAAAGGATAATAATCAACTTTATATGGAAAAACAAAAGATCCAGGATAGCCAAAACAACCCTATTCAATAAAAAAAACTTCAGGAGGCATCATCATTCCTGACTTTAAGCTCTACTACAGAGCTCTAGTCCTGAAAACAGCCTGGTATTGACATAAAAATAGACAGGTAGACCAATAGAATCGAATTGAAAATCCTGATATTAACCCCCATACCTATGAACACCTGATTTTCAACAAAACAGCTAAAATTATACAATGGCGCTAGGACAGCATCTTCAACAAATGGTGCTGGCACAATTGGATGAGGGTGTGTAGAAGACTGCAGATAGACCCATGTCTGTCGCCATGCACAAAACTCAAGTTCAAATGGATCAAAGACATCAACATCAATCCAGCCACATTGAACCTCTTAGAAGAGAAATTAGGAGGTACCCTTTAACAAATTTGTATAGGAGACCTCTTCCTGAACATAACTCCAAGGGCACAGACCCTGAGCAAAACAATTAATAAATGGGACCACTTCAAACTTAGATGCATCTGTAAGTCAAAGGACACAGTGGACAAGACCAAATGGCTACCCACAGACTGGGAAAAGATTTTCACCAATCCTATATCCGACAAAGGTCTGATCTCCAAAATATAAAAAGAACTGAAGAAACTAGTCAATAAAACAACAAATAACCCTATTAAAAAATGGGGCATAGAACTGAAGAAAGAATTCTCAATGGAGGAAATCAAAAAGGCTGAAAGACACTTAAGAAAATGCTCCACTTCCTTAGCTAGCAGGGAAATGCAAATCAAAACAACTTTGAGATACCATCTTATACCTGCCAGAATGGCTAAAATTAGAAACACCAGTGATGACTTATGTTGGAGAGGATGGGGAGAAAGGGGAACACTCCTCCACTGCTGGTGGGAGTACAAACTCATACAGCCATTTTGGAGAACATTATGGCAGTTCCTCAGGAAAATGGAAATTAGTTTACCACAGGAACTGCCAATCCCCCTCTTAGGAATATACCGAAATGACCCACATTCATGCAATAAAGACATTTGTTCAACTATGTTCATAGCAGCACTATTTGTAATATTAAGAACCTGGAAGCAACCTAGATGCCCCTCAATTGAAGAATGGTTAATGAAGATGTGGCACATCTACACAATGGAATACTATTCTGCAGAAAAAAATAATGTTATCTTGAAATTCGCAGGCAAGTGGATGGCACTTGAAGAAACCATCCTGAATGAGGTAACCAAGTCACAAAAAGAGGAACACAGTATGTACTCACTCATATATGGATTTTAGACCTAGATCAAATGATCACCAGCCTATAATACACACCACCAGAGGAACTAAGATACAAGGTGTATTCTAAGAGATTCATATAAAGTCTGTCACAGAACTGGTAATGGACAAGAACCCCAGAGCTTAGGGGAATTGGAGGGGGGCAGCGAATGGAGAGAGAAGTAGGAGAAAATGAGGGGTAGGAAAGGAAAACATGTGCTACCAGGAAGAATGTGCCTGGTTAGGAATAGAAGACAGGAAAGAGAGAGCGAGAGCGAGCGAGAGAGAGAGAGAGAGAGAGAGAGAGAGAGAGAGAGGGAACATAAAAGAGGGAGCCAATTTTAGTTGGAAAATAAAATAGAACACAAAGAAATGTCTAAAGAACTGCAAGACTGCTCCCAACTAACAATTTGAGCCTCTGTGGATAGTCTATCATAAACGCCATCCTGGAGAGTGATATCAACAACTAACTTATCCATGGAGCCCTCAATTAATGCCTGTTGGAAACAGGATCATACAACCATACATAAACATTGAGTCGAAATAGAACCCAGATGCAGATGGAGAGGACAAGACCATGTTGCAGAAACACATACAGACAGCTTACCTGAACAAGGAGGAGCTTAGATGCCACCAGACTGATAGCTGTGAAGCCCCCCTGACTGAGGCCCCCCTGAATATGGGTCTCAGCCAGAAGGATGGAGCAGTCTAAGAGACCTCAGACAGTGGAGCCAGGATGTATCCCTGGTGCACAAAAGTACTTTGCATACACATCCCCAATGGAGGGATAACTGCCTTAATCTAGAGACAGGAGAGAAGCCCTAGTCCCTACTTCACATGACCTGTCAGATCTACATGATCCCAACTGAATGGCATTCCCCTACATATGGAATTGGGGTTGGGGGATGGGAGGGGAGGGTGTTTAGAGTGCATGTGAGAGGGCAGAAATTGTAAAAGGGACTGAAGGAGTGAGGGAAAGAGGGAGGGAGAGAAGGAGGGAGGGAGGGAGAGGGAACTGGGATCAACATGTAAAATAATAAATTAAATTAAAAAAACATGCTTTGACTCCAAAATTTAAGTTCAAGGACAAGTTACTGGGGAAAAGGATTTCTATTTTTGTTTCCACAGAAAATGAAAAGATTTGGATTCCTTCCAGACTAATGTGGTTTGATCAAGCCAGGCCACCTGAAACAGAGTACCAGGTGATCGTACATTCAAAACAGCTGGACAAAGCACCCTTACAGGCTACAGCCAGGATTTCTGAATCTTCTTCGAATCCCCTATGACAGCACCTCTTACCAGCATGAAGTAGTTTGGAAAGAACAATGTCTGAATTCCCAAATATTGTCTATAAATGTTTGTTTTCATTTAAATGGACTTTGTTATATAAAATAAATTTAAAAATTTTAAAAAATGGTGAAAAAAAAGAAAAAAATTAGGATATTTGAAAATACAGTTAGTGGAGTGGGAAAAAAAAGAAAGCTATCCAGCAAAAAGAAAGTCTGGTTATCAGCTTGTTTGAGTTTGATGTTTCTATGTCCTACAGATAAAGTCTTTGCGTTTTTGACTATAATTACTGACTGTTTAGTTAATGAGTGTAATAAAGGGCAAAGACTATAGCTTGTGAAGTTCTGGAGACCTCTGGGCTAGCCCTGATCAACAATAAGTCATCGTAATGTACCCAATGTTTTGCACAGCAATTTTCATTTAATAGCACCCATCTTCCAGGGAAAATTGTCTACCCATGCAGGTTTATTACAATCAAGCATTTCAAAATTACATTTTCCAACTAGCTTACTAATTAGTGAGTTTCTCTTAAACTTTTACATATATCCTTGGTTTTGATTAAACCACCTACTGTCCTCTCCCATCTCAGCTTATCATTGTTGTGATTATTGACAGAAGTGATAATGCATGAATATCAGGAAAAAATAGCAGTAATACATCCTTAGGATAATTGCTTATGCTTAGAATTCATAAAACTTTAGTGCACAGCCTTCAGAAACTAAAGAGCATATACATACATGTTCTGTTGGTGTCTACATCACTCTTTCAGCTTTACTCGCCTACTTCTTCAGGAATTTGCACTTTTACATCACATCAAAGAATCATATTTTTTAAGCTGTAACCTGTCAAAATGTACAGAGGATAAATTATCATGGTATGCCCACCCTACAATTGAATATCTATTATCAGAAAACCTCACAGACTTAGGGGACATTGTTGGAAAGGGCTAGAGAACTATCATTTGGGGGTGTCTTCAGTACAGAACATGGGTATTTGCTCCTATGAATTCAAATGATACTGCTGCCCGCACAAGACTTGAAAAGACCAAAAGTGCCTAAATTGTTCTTTTGATACAACTATTGCCTATGAAACACAAACATGAGACTCAGTGCCCACATGGACTTTATTGAGAGAGGAGAGAAAGGGGGGTAGCTGGTGGCCAACAGAAAGCAGGGGAGAGAGAGAGGAAAGAAAGAGCAAGAAAGAGAAAGAAAGAAGGAGCAAGAAAGATAGAAAGAAGGAGCAAGAGGGAGAGAGAAGGAGGGAGGTGGACTTGGCACCCTTGCTTTAAAAGGGAAACTTGCAGATTCCTGAGTCCCCTGGCAGCCATATAAAGCTTGAGCAGTCAGGTAAGTCATGACATAGATAAGACAAGGCCATGAGCATCTGCCCATCATCAGGGGGCAGGGTCAGCAGACTGCTGGTTTTCAACCATTAGATGAAAAGCTATTCCTGTTGAAGTTGGGAGAGGCACATTTCTTTTCATGTATTTGCGTGTATTCAGAGATAAGAACTGAGTCCTAAAGAGTTATCCTCTCTCTCTCTCTCTCTCTCTCTCTCTCTCTCTCTCTCTCTCTCTCTCTCTCTCTGTGTGTGTGTGTGTGTGTGTGTGTGTTGTGTGTGAAATTGATACAAAATAAGAAATCATGAATTTACTATGAATGGCTGGGAAGACAAAGTAGAAACTGGAGGGATAGAGAAAATAGTGGGAAGGAAATGATTGTATAGAGTGTATTCATGTATAAAGTTTTCACATTTATCACATTTACAAATATTACTTATTACTAAGTGAGAGAACAATGGTCTGTTTGAATCTATAGGGAGTACCCTAATGAGATAGCAAATCCTTTCACATAAAGTCCACTGTTAAGAGAAGTCTTGGTGCAGCACTAGGAAAACTGGATTTTCTTCACCCTGTAGGGCATTCCTGTTAAGCAGCATGTGGGACTTCCTAGAAATTTACACCTCAAATGGGAACACAAATTTACAAAACAAATGGGAAAGTTTGGCTTTCAAATCTGTTTCCCCTCTGAGAAACTCTCCTGCTGGGTATAAACTGATTGTTCATTTTAGGCCCCATTTACTATTTAGTCTTCATAGGTATTTTCAGTACAAACGATGGAAATTTTGCTTACTTATAAAGATTGGGTGCTCCCTTCCTGTGGAGTAGAGGGGGGATGGGATGCAAGGAGGAGGCATGGAAGAGAGTGAGAGAAGGAGAGTGAACTGGGATCTATATGTAAAATAAGAAAAAAATAAATTAATTAATTAAAAAAAAGATTGGGTGCTCATAATCAGTATCTTTTCAATTCTAAATTCAACTATTCTTAACTAATAAATATTAGCATGAAAATAGGGGTGGGGACACTAGGACACTAGGGGATCATGACCCAGTGAATAAACTAAGCAGGGATCTTATTAGCTCAGAGACTAAGCAACAGGAATGGGTCAACACCAAATCATCTGTACATATGTTTTAATTGTTCTTTATTTTTTTGTGAGACTCCTAACAGTGGGGTGGGTTTGCCTCTGACTCTTTTTCCTGCTCCTGGGTCTGTTTCTTCCTATTGTTTTTATTGTCCTGAATTCATGTGAAATCTTTCCTTACTTACCTTGTTTTGTTGTTGCCTCTTGGAGGCCTGCCCTTTTCTAATAGAAGACAGTGGGATTGGATCTGAGGGAGAGGAGAGGTGCAGGGAAGCTGAGAGGACTAGAGGGATGGTAAATTAAGGTCAGGGTATATTGTATGAAAGAAGAATCTATTTTTAATACTAATAAACAGTATTAATGAAATAATAAATCAAAGAAAGAAAACGGGTTACTGATCAGGCACTACATGAGTTGTGATCCATAAACACATTTTTGTTATTGTATTCTTTTTTTTTTAATTTATATATATATATATATATATATATATATATATATATATGTGTGTGTGTGTGTGTGTGTGTGTGTGTGTGTGTGTATATATATATATATATATATATATATATATATATATACACTTTTTTTTCTTATTTTACATATGATCCCAGTTCCCTCTCCCTCCTTCCATTGCCCCGGACCCCCTCCCACCTCACCCTCCCTCCCCACACTCCACAGGGAGGGTGATGCCTTCCAGGAGGGATCATCAAAATCTGTCAAGTCATTTGCAGTAGGGACTAGGGCCTCCCTCCTGCTCCTAGGCTAACGGAGTACCCATTCATGGTAATGTCCTACCAAAGGCTTTTCTTGCAACAGGGATTCACCCTGATTCCACTGTCAGAGGTCCCTTAGACCACCCAGGCCTTTGAATACCTTTCTTTGAAAATATTTATTTTTGTATGACAAAAGCATTAGGAATTATTTTATTGTGTAGTCAAAATTGATGGTACCTTATCATTATCTATACTAACACTATTATGAAATAACATACAAGGTCTGATAAATAATGTACATGTTTAACAATATGAGCTATCTCAATGATAGATCTGCTTCAAAATATTTTCATGGTATTTTACCATTTCAAAATAATAATATTAACATTTATCAATATCTTTACTGAATCTTTATTAAAGTATTGAGTCTGTTTTATGTGAAGAATATCTTATAAACCTAAAATGAAAGCCTATCCCCAAATCTTGGAAGTTATTCAAAGAAAGAAACTTAAAGTCCTTGATTCCCAGATGGTAGATTAGCTCCTAAGGCAAGATTATCTGTGATAGAGCCACATTTTAACCTGGAAAATTACTATTTAAAGAATACAGAAAAACATACAAATAAAATTAACAAGGTGGGACTGAAGCATTTTGGGAAATAAAGCACCTTGAAGCTACATGTTCACAGAGATGAAGCAGAGTTAAGTTGGACTTATTTCATGAAACAATGCAATGTGGAATAATCTAAGAATGCAATCTACACCATTCTTCTAACTAACTGGCTTGTAATAATATTGGAAGACTCCTCATTCTGAGGGTCTTACATTTTGGGGGCTCGTGCGGGATTCGGTCGATCCCCCCAGACTCAAACATATAGGTTGTAAGCTCTTTCTTACCTCCAACTGGCAATGGAATTGAGTCTGGGGGGTTGACCAAATCCCAGACGAGCCCCCAAGATGTAAGACCCTCAGAATGAGGAGTCTTCCAGGTTCAGTTGATACCCCAAGAACTCAATGTCCAGTCCAGTTGCTGCAAAACGCAAGAGGCTTTAATGAACAGGAAACGTTTGCGCAAATGGGCTCCTCCAGCACGCAGGCTAGAGAGAAGCCCCCTCCCCAGGGCACAGGTGCTATTAAAGGCAACCCCACAAGCTTGGAGGGGGTGGGACCCTCTGTACATTGAATATGTGACCCTTGGAGGCCCCGATGGTCTGCTATTAGGGTCAGCAGACCTTAGGGCCTCAGGGTGTGCTAATTAATCTTGTCTGGGCAAACCAGAGTTACAGCTATCTCTTTGTTTCCTAAGGACCCTATATACCACCTGTTGACTCACAGGAAAGGAGGGGCAGTGTGAATTCTTCTTATCTCAGGGCCTTGTGAGAGGAAGCTAGCAAATACCAAGGAACAGATATTGGTTTCCATGTTAGTCCATCATTAACATTACTTTTTAGGTCTTTCAATATAATATAATATATATAATTTCAAAGTTTAAAGGAGGTATATCCTTTTATAAGTATATTTATAAGCATATTGAATAGATACAGGCTACCAGGCAGAGAAGAACAGATCCATTTGCTTCTTCACAATAGTGACCAACAGAGCACACCTTGACTTGCTTTCTGACAACATCACCATGAGCAAAAAGAGAACAGAATACAGTAAGTGACTGGCAATTTTTAGAAAAGGAGTGATTTACTAAGAGGCATATACCTGTGACATCAATTTAGAAGTCTTCTAGCCAGTCACCCGGAATAAACTGGCTTGCCTTCATAGTTTGACATAGGCAATTTCCAAACTATGCTTAGGCATTGAAAAAAAAAATCATTCTTTGGATCACTCACTTTTATGAATAAAGTATTAACCTTTCAAGAAAATAATGATTACACAGAGTGGTGGTGGCACATGCCTTTAATCCCAGCACTTGGGAGGGAGAAGCAGGCAGATTTTTGTTGAATTGCAGGCCAACCTGGTCTAAAAGCTAAGCTACACAGGGAAGCCCAGTTTCAAAAAAAAAATCAAAAAAAAAAAAAAAAAAAAAAAAAAAAAAAAAAAAAAAGAAAGAAAGAAAGAATAATGGGACCCTTTCTTTATAATTATTTCTTTTAGTAAGCATTGGGGGTTTTCAGCTGACTTTCTCCATTTTGTGTGTGTGTGTATATGTGTGTTCATGAGTGTGTGTAAAATTATTTTAAATAATGGAAAAACAAACTGAATATGTTTCATATTATCTTCTTGATAGCTGTCTCCCATATGACAAATACGATATAAAATAGCCTTAAAAGACAAGCAAGCAAATTAACAACACAGAGACCCTAGCTATTTGAGGCCATCCTAAGTGTTGCTCCCATCCAAATATAGGAGTGAAAAAGCAAGAACATGCATAATATGCAATTTCTCATCTCCTGCACAGGAATTTAACTCTAAAGAAAATTAAGCCAAACATCAACACTCTACTTGGAGTGGGACATAAAGAGGTTCTGGCATGGAGAGAAAACATGACATCTTCCCTGGGGCCAATATTTAAATGCCTTACCTTATTGCTCATACATTAGAGTTCAGGAAATATTCATAGCATGTGTGTCATGCATGGAGATTGTTTGTTTCCTAAATCACTCTGTTTAGCCAAGATTATTGTTACAGATTTTAATGTCCAATTATGTGTCAGGCTGTAATGATTAATGTAACTTGTTGTATAATAAGTGCAAAAGTATCTTGGGATCATTTTAAAGAGTGCTACAAAACAGAACAAGCATGAAGACTTATGTAAATGCTAATAGTAATAGTGTATCTGGAGCCATAGCACAACAAGTTAGGAACAAGAAGATCCCTGGGACTTCAACAAAAATGATCCTCTTTGGACTATGTTTAGATTCTTAAAACAAGTTTATATATAACTCAATTGTATATTCCTATTCAGTTTAAGGATATAAAATGGAGAACCCAAGAAACCTTTGAACATTTCCTTCAATTACTAAGATTGATAATTGATATTTTCATGAACACTCACTGTATGATTAGTACACAAAGATAAGTAAATAAACTAAAATAGGTAATATTAGTTTGCTAAGGCATTAAAAAAAAAAAAAAAACTGCCAGAAACCAGAAACTGATTGGCCTTAAGAACGGTAGTAAATTGATTCAGTATTAGTGGATAGGCTGTTGATATCAAGGTGTTAAGATTGATTTTATCCTCATGAATATGTAGAAAAAGCACCTCATTTTTCTCCTGGTAGCTTCTTGAAATTTAGCATTCCTTGCTATGTACAAGTATCAAAATCTTTCATTCCATCATCACTTGGCATCACTTTGAGTTCATGTCTGTAATCAGATTCACCCTTTAAATTCAGTATTCTCCATATTCACTGAGGAATAGCTTTTGTCCTATGACCTTCTTCTTAACTTTCTAAGTCTCCAGTTGCCCTTGGTCCAAAAAGAATCATATATTTAGACACTGGAATTAGGACAAAATAATGGCTTTGACAGGGTTAAGATTGAGTCAGGGAGGAATAGAAGACAGAAAAGAGATAGAGAAGAAGAGAGAGGTAGGGAAAGAAAGAAAGCGATAGTGAGAGAGAGAGAGAGAGAGAGAGAGAGAGAGAGAGAGAACAAAAGTATTAGCTATTATAGGTTTGAAGAGAAACCTGATCCCAGAGAAATGTCCAGAGAACTACAAGACTGACCCCTACTAACAATTTGAGCAACAGTGGAAAGGCTACCATAAGTCCCCTTCCCTGATAATGAGATCAATGACTAACTTATACACCATCATGGAGCCCTCATCATGTAGCTAATGGAAACAGATGCAGACACCCACAACTAAACACTGAGCCAAACTGGAATCCAGATGTGGAGAGTGAGGACAAGACCAGGCTACAGAAACACATAGAGACATCTAACCTGAGCAAGGAGGAGCTAATAGGCCCCCAGAACAATAGCTGGGAATCCAGCATGGTACTGACTCAGACCTCCTGAACATGGGTCTTAGCTAGAATGCCTGAGCAGTCTGTGACCTCAGACAGTGGAACCAGGATTATTTCTTATTCCCAAAGGATTTACGGGCACATCCCCTATGGAGGGATACTCCCTTAAGCTATGGACAGGAGAGAAGGCCTAGTCCCTACTCCAAATGACTTGACAGATTTGGATGACCCGTCCTGTAGGATATCACCCTACATGTGCTGCATGGGGTAGGCAGGGGAGGGTCATCGGGGAGCATGAGAGGGTGGGAGAGAGGGAAAAAGTGAGGAAGGAAGATGGAACTTGGATCGATATGTAAAATAAAATAAAAAAAAATAAATTAAAGAAAAAAAGCAACTGTAGTTCTACAGTAGAAGAAAAACATCTCTGATGTGGTTCAAACAAATTTTGTATGACTGAGAGAGAAATTTACAATGTGGTGATGTAATTAAGAAAGTATAATGTTAATATATACTATTAATTTTAGTTCATTTGTGCTCTATCAAAGGCAGAGTTTCTGAAATTGTGATCTTGGCTGTATAATTTGCATAACAGAAATCAAAGGAACAAAGGAGATAGAATTTAGGTTGATTGGAAATGACATTTATTTACTTTTGTCCAATTTTCTATAGATTTGAATACTTCGTAAGTTTCTAATGATTCCATAGAGGAAGAATCAAAGACCCTGAGTTCACATTTGTTGCATTTCATGAGAAGACAGTAGAGGGAGTAGACCAAGAACCAAGGGAGTCTGACTCCATAATTATGACTAGTGCTTTATTAAGACATGTGTTTTCCCTCTAATTGGCAGTAAGTGTGTGAGTCAATGAAGATGTTTCAGTAACTATATGGATTTGGCAGACACTAAGGGATACTCGTTATTACATCAAAAGATATTCTCATATCTTTTCCTCAAAACTATACTATTCAGAAATAATGGATTTTGATGTGAAGAAATTGGGTCTAGTGGACTTTCCTGATGTTATTTGCATCAAGAGCAAATTTCAAATATATTGAAAGATGTATAAAACTGTTCCAAACGTTCTAAAACAAGGTGTCAATCAAGCACTCATAATGAATGATTAATTAATAGAATCTTCCTTAATATCTTCCTTGTAAAAATTGTGGAAGCATGGCAATGCTGGGCCACTCTGCCTTTTGTTAATTTGCCAATTTAGTTCAGGTTGCCACCCTGGCTCATGATAATATTTGAATGTAGAACCAGGGCCATATAACATTTCAGTATGTCCTCTGAGCCCTTTCTTCAACCTTGCCTTTCCCTCCCCATCTAAGGCTTGTATTAAATACTCTTTTTCAGAATGGTGAAAGTTTGTGGTTTTTGGAGTTTATGACAAACAAAAACATTCATTATTCTATGGCAATATTGTAACCTCCCTAGAATAGATTTCAAGACAATTAAATAGAGTACCAGCACAATTTTTTCAGATCTTAATGGAATTTTGAATTGAGCCCAGTAAAATAATAAAATTATTTTTATTAATTTTGTCCCCTTTGAGTGAACTCCCTGGAGCTTTGGCTGATAAATGCATTTATTTGGAGCAGGGTTCGGGTAGTATTACTTTATCATACCTGCTGTCAGCAGTCACTAATACATGCTACACTTATGTCAACTTAACCATTAGATTAATATTACCCTTTAAGTGTTTTAAAACTAATATTTTAAATTTTATAAGAATTGAGGAATGGATTTCTGTTAGATATAAAAGACAGTATTGATAGTGAGAGTTTTGAAAAATTAGTTTAATTGCTATGCTCTCATTTTCAGTTTTGTGGAATTTCCTTTAAATATAAGGTCAAAACACATGGGTAGGTGGGCTTTTGTATTTATTTCTCTTATATTACATTGCTCAGAATCTTACAATTTCTTATAATAAGATAATTACAGATTCAAGGTAAAATTTGATATTTGTCTTTTGTTCCTGAGCAAGCTTCTTTTAAATTTTATTTATTTATTTCTCCTTTGGTTTATAGGTTCTATCAAGGTTACTCTGGGAAAGGCTATCAGTCCTCTACACACAGAAAAGTTGGAGCCTAACCTTTATCTAGATGTTGAGGGCAGTTTCTGTAGAGCAGATGGATATGGAAGGAAACAGAAGTAGCATGGTCCACGGAAACTAAAATGAGAAAGGATGGGGCATTTTCTTTCTTTTCTTTTCCTACCTCCCTTCCTTTCCCCTCCTTCCTTAAAATTTTAAACATAGAATGATTCACTAATAACTGTTGGCTAAGATTGGAATTAGAGTTTTGAGTGCATAAAATATTATCTTACTGCTTTTGTTCTTATTTTCATTTTCAAAATCTGTTAATGGATAGGGCATATAGTTCAGAGTGACAGAACACTTAATTAGCATAGAAAACTATGTGGTTTTTATCCTCAGCATGCAAGTTGTGCTGGCACATGCCTGTTAGTCTAGAGCTCAGAAGATGGGAAAGTGAAGCTCCTAGTTTAAAGGTCACCCTTAATATATAATAAAGAATGAGAACCTGAAAGAGAAAACGAACAAAAAACCACCACCAAGAAAAACAGCAAAAACTACTTTTAAAAAAACTATATTACACCTGAAACATATACCATATAAATCAACTGTGACTTTAAATGCGAGCCCATATGTAGCGAATTAATAGAAACGACCAATTTGGAATGCTGTAAAACATTGTAATTAAAAAGGCACAATAAATAGCAATCCATGATCCCAAGAGAAAGACTGCATACAATGGGTGGTGGGAGGGGCTCTAGGAGGTAGTGTGTTCTAACTTCTAGAATAGTGGTTTGCTCTTATTGATGAACTGTGGTAGGAGGCTCAAGACAGGTTTCTTTAGCAATAATTCGGAGAAGTCACCTGAAGAAAATAAAGAGAAATGTGGCAGACTTGTGACTATTATCATTATTTAATGATTTCATTTAACAATATATAATGGTTTACTGCTGTCATTGCCAATGCCTACAGATAGTTTGTTTTATATTTTTGAATAAAGACATTTGTATATCCCTAATACTGATTGCAAGATCAATATGCTAGTTTCATACTTTCAACTTAGTACACTAAGACCTTTCTCCTGTTCTGCTACATTTGGATTATACCACTTGCATCGCCAGATGAGAAGTTCAGAAGCAGCCTTTTAGGAGTGGGTGTAATTATATTCAAAGTACAGAAGAATCCAATTATGTGACAACCATTGTATAATAAAATTGTGCCTAAAGTTTTAGAATAATTTCAAATATCACATAAAACTTCAAATAAAATATAAAGTATCTTTAATGCAATATTCTTTAGCCTGAAAGAAAATGTATGTTTTCCAAAGAAAATGTGTATCGCTTCTTGATTTCCAGTGTTAGGATAATAGTGTCCATGCAGGCAGTATCACATGCTCTGGGTCTATGGCTGCTTTACTGGTGAGTGACTGCATAATCACTCTCCTATCTATAGACAGGGACTTGTTAATATCAGTTGGTCATTCCCTGCCTTCTCCTTAGTCCACAGCGTCCACTGGAGGATATGAGATAAGCTTCCACCATTGATTTAAATGACCTTCAAACTTTCTATGACTGTCATAATTAAAACATACATTTTTCATCATGGAATTCTTCTTTCCAATCTACCAGTCATGCTCCCACCAAGCCTAATTTTGTCAAATATTGTGCCACTGTTTTATGATATTTTGTTTGTTTTCTGACCAATAAAACTTGCTTGGAGATCAGAGGGTGGAACTAGCCCCTAGTTAACCATAGAGGTCTAGAGGTCTGTTTAGATAGGAGATAGTGATAAGCTGGGATGAAGACAGCACTATATTTGTTTTTGAATGCTAATGCAACTGTGTATATGCTTGCTATGAGAACTTCATCTTTAGAGGAAAAGATAAACACATGCACTACCAGAATTTGAGACTGTCCTCAGAGTAACATTGTACAAATACAACTTTCACTTTGGTCCAGATCACAACCTAATGACTATAATGAATAAATCAGGCTGGAAAATTGCTCTCCTATATAAATTTATTACAAATGGCACTAATGGAGATGTTGATATAATGGTGTAGATAATGCCAGGTCTCTCTTTACCCCTTAGACTCATCTGTTGCATATAAGTATTATCCAAGAAGTAACAACACTTAGAAATTTAATTATTAGAATAGCTGAATGTCATCAATAGAGTAAACAAGTGACATTGTAGAGTGCCTACAATGCCTAGATCCTATTAAAGTGTGGCAAATCTTTTGGCCAAAGTCAACCAAAATGATTGTGATATCTTTCTGACTTCTTTTAGTATAGTAGTTGAAACTTAAATAATCCCTACCAGAATTGTATGGTATATACCACAATTTGCCTATAGCTATCCTGAAAACAGTTGTGTAAACTGTGTATCACAGTTTAATTTAGATTTACATTTAACTAGGTTTGTAAAAGTCTAATTTTGTAGACTTAGAGTGAGCAATTGTGATAATTACTTATTCAGAGATTTCTATAAATATGTATCATCTGAAGACACAAGAAAATTTTGTGACAAGCTATCTAGATATCATACACAGACATCTATATGTTTGTGTACATACATTCATACATACATACTTGTACCCATTCATGTCAAACACATATACAAATATTTTGGGAATTGCTAATGTACTAATATAACAGACTTGAGAACAATCGGAGCCTATCAGCATTTATTATCTGATATTTAGCTAAAATGACTCTAATGGGATCAATGTGAGTATATTTACATTTTAGAATCATCATAAACAATGTCCAGGGCCTACATCCAGTAGATATTAAAAGGTGCTTATCTTTCCACATTTTAAAAATAACTATCTACCTGGCTCTTATTTTGTTCTAGGAAGATTGTAGAAATTGCTACAGTATACACTTATTATAGAGTTGCATGTGGGACTTACATTTGCTTGTAAATTTAGAGAAAAAATAATCCAGAAGAGTCATATTTATTCCTCTAAGTTCATTAACTGTAATCTTAGTTTTATTTTTTTAGATTGTCTATGGTTTTAACTCCTGTTTTTGTCATATAAATCCATTCTTAATTCATTCAACCTTGCATTCCAATATAATATAAATGACATCAATATTTTCAATTCCATCAGTTTAAAAGATCTACAATGTCAAATTTTCCTTGTGAAGAAGGAAAATTGTTTCTATTTCTGAAAGACAGGTAAATTACTTATTATTATGCAATGTCTAAAGTGTTACAGTATTACAATATTCAGTACCAAAAAAAAAAATGTTCTTAAACAAAGCTGAATGTAGCTTCCTAAAATTTTATTGGTTTGTTACTATTTTTGTACTCTGGAGATTAACAAAACTCAAATGCTCTTTCATATATTACAATGTTTCAAGTATTTGCAAACAATTATTAGTTGTTAAGTATTTTTTGTGATGCTAAATATTCCCTATTTTCTTAGCAGATAAGGAAACAGTTAAAAATATGCTCTCCAAAGATTTCTCCTTCTCAATCACTTAACCTCTATACTATATAGCACAATAGACATGGTAGGCTTGGTGCAAGAGGGACTAGGATGCTATTCTTTCTGGTAAATACAACTTAATACATGAAATTATAATATAACTATTATTACCATATTTTTTTCCTTAAATATTTTAAGTCACCGTATAATTTATTGCTATAATGACATTGATTGGGATAACAAAAAGAAACCTCTAATTACATCTGAGGTAATATACAAGACTACACATAAAGAAAATAATCTCCACAAGTTTGAATTTATTTAAAATTAAACACATAGTATAACACTGCTAAACTCTTCATTTGGTGTATTATGTTAATTGGCTGTTTTTTTTTACTGCAAAGATATGTATGTATGTATGTATGTATGTATGTATGTATGCATGTATTAATACTCATATTCCTAAATGTAACCTGCTCAATCTGTATCATGGTACTTTTATTTATGTTTTCAGGACTGATCATTTGGTATTGAATAACCAATTTGTGTGCTCTTTCCTGGGGAAGATTATTTCTCCCTCGCTCAGTACTCTTGAACTTGAGATTCAAGGAAAGTTGCAAAAAAGGAGGCAGAAAGATTGTAAGAACTAAAGGATCAGAAAGTTTTCTGTTAGATTATGTCTCATGGTAATGTCATAAATTACATTCAAAAAGTCTTAACAGCAAAAACTTTCAAACATGAGTTGAACAAGGAAGACACCATTACACATGCCAATGTGGATAGGAAAAAGCCTGTCAGGTCTCAACTCTGCACAAAGGATTTTATTTAAAAATCATATATGAAGGAAAAATGCTAGCTGTGAATCAGTCAATAGTTCAACCAGGTATAAAATTTATGAAGCAAATACATGACTGTAATGACATGATATCCCAATGAGTAAAATAGTAATACATATATCATAGGGATGAAAAATAGGTATCTAGTTCAATAGGAGGGAATTTATATCTGGTACTGAAAACCTAGTCTACTACCCTCTATTGTGATATAATGGACCCTTAAGAGAAACACAATACTACCACATTTGAATCAAGCATAATTTCTACTTTCATTTCAAATATGTATCCTTATACTCACATGTGAGGATAACTCTCAATTCTCACCAAGAAATTTTGCAGTAGTTCTACACCATTACAGAAGGCCATAACTGGTCAAAACACAAAAACCAACTGACCATGGAGAGAGATTATGGAGTGTACAGCCACAAAATAAATAAATAAATAAATAAATAAATAAATAAATAAATAAATAATAAAAGAAAAAAGAAAAAAAATCTGTACCACAACTTCTACACTGAAAAGATTTTAAGGACCAGGGAACCAGGAAGATAATCCTGCTCTGAGATAGTGTCTTCTGTACATGAAACAACACCTAGCATCTTAAATATGGTAGACTAAGCATGAACTTTGCAACAATAGATGACATGCCAATATTAATAGAAGAAATGTCACAAGGCCCTAGATTTAGGTAGGGGAATACATAGTCAATCACTGGTGGGGGAGGAAGAGTTAGACATGAGCTTCATGATAGGTTCTTAAATGTCCAAGTAAATAACCCTAAACATTTAAATCTTAAATGAAATATTAAGTGTGTGTGTGTGTGTGTGTGTGTGTGTCTGTATGTGTTCATGTGTATGTGAATGAGTGTTTTGTTTAATGATAATAATTAAAGAAGAAAAGGTCTCTCACTGTGAGAGTGAGAGACTGCTGAAATCTCATGGAAGGAGTTGGATAAAGGAAAGGAAGAGCTGCAAATGATGTACACATCGTACTCACTTATAAAAGTCTCATAAACTGTTCAGGAAGCCAGATAATGGTGGCATTTGCACAATCTTTAAGATATGCTTAATAGCATAAAATTTTACATATAAAATGACTAAGAATTTACATATTTAATGTGTATTTATGTGTAGTAAAATTATAATGTGATAAGAGCAAAAAGGAAAATTTCTTCCTGTTTTACATTTATTTGGGTACTTTCGGTGAATTATACTAGCATTTTTTTTAAAGAGGTGTCTGTAAACTAAAATGAATCAGACATAGTTCCCGTTACACCTATAATTGTTGTTTAATTAAAATGATGTCACAATCAGACTCTATCTCATAACAGAACAAGATCCCAATAGGAAATTTCAACAAAAGGAAACAAATGCAAAAAAATCAATTTAATAAGCAGACATAAATGACACATGTTTATGAGAACACAAAGTTCATTTTTTGATTTAATGAATAATCATTCCTAATTAAATAACATTTGAATGATTGCTAGTCATATATACAATTTGTGCTATTGTTTTTTTCTTTTTTTAAATTTAATTTATTATTTTACAAGTCGATACAAGTTCCCTGTTTTTACCTCACTCCCTCCCTTGTACCCTCTCTGCCCCCTCACATGCACACTGTCCACTCCCCCATCCCATCCCCCAACCCAATTCAACATGTAGGGCAATGTCATCCAGGTGGGGTCATGTAGATCTATCAGGTCATTTGAAGTAGGGACTAGGACTTCTCTACTGTTTCTAGATTAAGGAGGGATCCCTCCATGGGGGATGTGTTTGTGCACCAGGGATACATCCTGGCTCCACTGTGTGAGGTCCCTTACACTGATCAGTTCTTCTAGCTGAGACCAATATTCAGGGGGGCCTGAGTCAGTCCCATGCTGAATTAACAGCTTTCAGTCAAGGGTCCCTTAGTTCCTCCTTGTTCAGGTCAGCTGTCTCTATGTGGTTCTGCAAACCTGGTCTTGTCTTCTCTGTCTGCATCTGGATTCTAGTTCGACTAAGTGTTTAGGTATCAGTGTTTGCTGCTGTTTCCAACAGGTATTAGATGATGGCTCCATGTATAATTTAATTGTTGATCTCACTATCCAGGAAGGTCATTTATGGTAGCTTTTCCATGATTGTTCAAATTGTTAGTTGGAGGCAGTCTTATAGGTCTCTAGACCTTTCTTTAGGTTCAGTTTTCTCTTCAAACCAATATCAGCTCCTTCTTTTAT
This sequence comes from Phodopus roborovskii, assembly GCF_943737965.1. Classification (NCBI taxonomy): domain Eukaryota; kingdom Metazoa; phylum Chordata; class Mammalia; order Rodentia; family Cricetidae; genus Phodopus; species Phodopus roborovskii. Next base: position 892,175 of record NW_026125669.1, on the reverse strand, counting down.
GTTCTCTCTCTTGCTCTTTCTCCTATCTACTCTTCCTAATCTCCCTAGTTGCATTTGTATTCCTCTCCTCCCCCTCTCATTCTCCTACTTCTCTTCATTCACTGCTCCCTCCACATCCTGTGTGCTCTGGGGGACTTGTCCCTTACCTCTTCTGTGAGGGACTTTACATGAATCTCTTAGAATACACCTTGAATCCTAGTTCCTTTTGTGGTGTGAATTATAGGCTGGTGATCCTTTGATCTATGTCAAAAATCCATATAGGATCAAGTACATACCATGTTACTCTTTGTGTGACTGGGTTACCTCATTCAGGATGGTTTCTTCAAGTGCAATCAAAACGCCTGTGAATATCAGGATTCCATTATTTTTTTTTTTCTGGTGAGTAGTATTCCATTGTGTAGATATGCCACATCTTCTTAATCCAATTCACAATTAAAGGGCATCTAGGTTGCTTCCAGGTTCTTGCTATTACAAATAATTCTGCTATGAAAATAGTTGAACAGATGTCATTGTTGCACGGATGTGGATCATTTGGGTACATGCATAAGAGGGGGATTGCCAGGTCCTGTGGTGAACTATTTCCCATTTTCCCGAGGAACCCCCATACTGAACTCCAAAATCGCTGTATGAGTTTGCACTCCCACCAACAGTGGAGGAGTGTTCCCATTTCTCCCCATCCTCTCCAGCATGGGTTGTCATTGGTATTTCTAATTTTAGCCATTTTGGCAGGAGTAAGATGGTATCTCAAAGTTGTTTTGATTTGCATTTCCTTGATTATGTGGAGCACTTTCTTAAGTGTCTTTCAGTCCCTTTGATTTCCTCTATTGAGAATTCGTTCTTTAGTTCTGTACCCCATTTTTTAATAGGGTTGTTTGGTGTTTTGTTGACTAGTTTCTTGGGTTCTTTGTATATTTTGGAGATCAGCAATTTGTCAGATATAGGATTGGTGAAAATCTTTTCCAAGTCTGTGGGTTGACGTTTGGTCTTGTCCACTGTGTCCTTTGTCTTACAGAAGCTTCTAAGTTTGAAGAGGTCCCATTTATTAATTGTTGCTCTCAGAGTCTGTGCCCCTGGAGTTTTGTTCAGGAAGGGTCTCCTATACCAATTTGTTCAAGGGTACCTCCTACTTTCTCTTCTAAGAGGTTAAGTATGGCTGGATTAATGTTGAGGTCTTTGATCCGTTTGGACTTGAGTTTTGTGCATGGCGACAGACATGAGTCTATTTGCAGTCTTCTACACACCCTCATCCATTTGTGCCAGCACCAATTGTTAAAGTTACTCTCTTTGACCCATTGAATACTTTTAGCTGTTTTGTTGAAAATGAGGTGTTCATAGGTGTGTGGGTAAATATCAGGATATTCATTTCAATTCCATTGGTCTACCTGTCTATTTTTGTGCCAATATCAGGCTGTTTTCAGAACTACAGCTCTGTAGTAGAGCTTAAATTCAGGGATGCTAATGCCTCCTGAAGTTCTTTTATTGTACAGGGTTGTTTTGGCTATCCTGGGTCTTTTGTTTTTCCATATAAAGTTGATTATTATCCTTTCAAGGTCAGTGAAGAATTGTGGTGGGATTTTAATGGGGATTGCATTGAATCTGTAGATTGCTTTTGGCAAGATTGCCATTTTTTCTATGTTTATCCTACCTTTCCATTTTCTGGTATCTTCTTTAATTTCTTTCTTTAAAGTCACAAACTTCTTATTATATAGGTCTTTCACTTCTTTGGTAAGCATTACACCAAGATACTTTATGTTGCTTGTGGCTATTGTAAAGGGTGATGTTCTCTGATTTCTTTCTCTATCTCTTTGTAGAAAACAGAGGGTAGTCACACAGGAGAATTAACAGCACAACTGAAAGGCTTAGAACAGAGAGAAGCAAACTCACCCGGTACGAGTAGACTCCAGGATACAATAAATTTGAAGGCTGAAATCAACAAAATAGAAACCAGGAAAACAATATCAAAACATCAATGCAACAGAGTTGGTTTTTTTTTTGAGAAAATCAACAAGATAGACAAACCTTTATCCAAACTAATGAAAAAGCACATGCAATTTAACAAAATCAGAAACAAAAAGGAGAACATAACAATGTACACAGAGGAAATCCAGACAATTTTCAGTTCATACTTTGAAAACCTGTTTTCCACAAAAAATGGAATATTCAAAATAAATGGACAAATTCCTGGTTAATTACCACTTACCAAAATTAAAGGTCTTGGAGAGATCAACAGGAACATACCTGAACCTAATAAAATCTATATATAGCAAATCAACCGCCAACATCAATCTGAATGGAGAGAAGCTTAAGGCAATTCCTCTAAAATCAGGAACAAAAGAAGGCTGCCCTCTCTCTCCCTATCTCTTCAATATCGTACTAGAAGTTCTAGCTAAAGATGTAAGACAACAAAAAGAGATCAAGGGGATCCAAATTGGAAAAGAGAAATCAAACTGTCTCTATTTGCAGATGATATGATAATTTACATAAGCGACCCAATAAACTCTACCAGGGAACTCCTACAGCTGATAAACACCTTCAGCAAATTAGAAGGATACAAGATAAACCCAGTTTGTGCTCTTATAAACATTAGAAATATTTCTGCTTTGGTTAGCAGCAGAAGGCATAATAGTAAAAGTAATCAAAATTAGATTACCTGTATGGACAATGTAATTTGTTCCAGAAGTACAATTCAGTATTTATTTTAAAGGCATAATATTGTAATTTAAGTAAAACAATCTTTAATATGCCAGTGCAGCCTTAAGAAAAGTATTTTCAATAAGTGAAAATGCTATATGTAGTTTTGATTTATTAAAAAATTTCCTTTGGCCACAAGGCCTAAGGATAATGTACAGTAATTTTCTTCAGGTTGCAAGGGAAAAGAAGTACACTGGTGATATGTCACAGTTTCATTCATGCTCACATACAGAAATAGAAATCAAAGTCAGTTTTTTATTTTTATTTTTTCTACAAAATGAAGTGAAATACGTGGCTAGTGAGTAGACTCAAATAATATACATAAGAAAGTGATTTCTTATAATTACATATTTTTATTCATTCCAGAATCAAAAAAAAAAAACTGTTCTCATACCATAATTAGAAAAATTGGATAAAATTAGAATCTCCACTGATAACCATGTTATGAAATTCCCACTGTTGTGACAGGGTACCTGAGATCAATTTAAAGACCATGAGTCTGTTTGAGCTCAGCCTTGTAAAAGTTTCAATGATTGTTTAACAAGTTTACTTTGAGATTTTTGGAAAGAAACACACCATGGAGGAAGTCTGTGAAGGAAGAAGGATGTTTTTTATCAAATAGGAAGTAAAAAAGAATAGAGAGAAGATGTACATGATAAAATATGTCTTTCCAGTAATTACCTCAAGGGACATTTTCCCTTCCAATAGGCTCGATCTGAAGTTTATAACACAGAACAGTATACCATTAATTTATGGTTCAATACTCCATAATTCATTAGATTCCTTATGATCCAATCCACTACCTAAAATAGCCACCTCTAGACACTTCCCCTGGGAACCAAGCCTATAGAACTTGAGCAATATAGAATAACTAAGATCAAAATTTTAACAGATCCTTATACTCACAGACAGTATTTGGCACCATATTTCTACATTTGCCAATATTCTGCAGGGTAGGACTGACATTGAGCTGGAAGTCATTGCTCCATGGGATGCAATTTTATGTCTATCTGCTTGAGTTGTATCTATAGATAATATTGTCTATCACAAAAAGATTCACCAACCTTTTGTTCTTTACTGGAGTCCTTAAATAAAATGATATCCCTCTTGTTTTTCCATGTAAATTCATCATCCAGACAAAACAAAATTTTCAGTGCTACATTTTTAATACATTATTTATTTCTTAGATTAAAATTGTTTCTATTTCTTCTTCTCTTTCCTCCCTTGAAACCCTCCCAATATACTATTTGCTTTTTTTTTTCAAATGTATGGCCCCTTCATTCATTGCTGTTACATTTACATGTGTACATGTATTTATTTACATATACTCCTAATACATGCATGGAAATTAATGTTGCTTATACATTTATTTCAGTGCTGACCATTCACTATTGGGTAACCAATTAGTGTGTTCTTTCCTAGGGAAGACTATTTCTTTTGCTTTCAGATTTCCATAGGTACCTATAGTTCTTTGTGCTGGGTGGAGGGCTCCTGGTTGTCATTTTCAGTCCACTATAGAATGACTATAATAGTTGTTCTTGTTCAGATCAACAATATGGAAACCTAACCAACTATCTAGGGCAAGTTAAGAGTGAAGCCATGCATCTTCTAGAACATACAATCTCCAATTTAATAAGCCAACAGTGCTATTTCCTGAACTCAAAATTAAAAATAAAAGTTTGAAGTAGAATCCTTTCTAAATCTGTATCACATTCATACCTTCATAATCCTTTAATAATATAAATCATGACACCATACTTATAGGTCATTCATACTTTTTTGGAGAACCTGTCATACTCTGAAGGACAGAGGTATGGATTTCAACTTAAAACATTTGAGGAGGCTTTTCATTATGCAAGAGTGGAGAACAAAACTTGGCAAGGATATATCAAAAATTATATTTACATAACAAATTTCACCAGCCATTTATCTGTCAAGTTTCTGATCCTAGTATTTTATACCAATATCCTGTTAAGTTTATTTTGGAGCAGTATTCTAGCCTCTTTTGTTACAGTGATAAAATACTCTTACCAAGAAGCAACTTAGGGAAAGAAAGGATTTATTTAACACTCTCTTCCAGGTTATAGTTCAACACAGTAGAAAGATAGGGTGAGGAATACTGTTATTTGATTACTAGAACACTAGGTTCCCCATGTAGCCTAGAAGCACTTGTCTAAAAGCTCACAGTGTATTGGGCTCTGTACCTCATTTAATAATTAAGACAATCCCATCCAAACATTAGTTGAGTCTAATATTGAAATTACTCTATCTATATTTTCTTTAAAACTTACTAGTACAAACAATATGTTTTGCTTATGATTTAAATAATTTCCATGAATAGTTTCAAACATAGGTTAGGGTAAGTATGTAATCATATCAATTCATGTAACCATATCTGATAAATGTCAGCAAACATATGCAAAAATAAAACAGAATAGTAAATTAGAGGTGAAAGTATAGGCATAGTAGTCCTAAACACTGATTATCCAATAGTCTAATACAGAGTCACAAATAATAATATTATATAGAGTAAGTAATGGTGTTGTGCAGTACTTACTTAATCTCAAATGGAACATTTTTATTACACCTCCACCCCCCCCACTTATGAAATCCCACTACTAGCTAAAGTGTTATTGTCAGTTGAAAGATGGTTAGAGAGCAAGAAATTGATTTCTTCAGGGATATTTGGATCTTTGTAGATTATTCATGCATCAGGGTTTGATACTATATTCATTCACATATGGAGAACACCAGTTGTACTAAGTGGCCTAGAAATAGAAAACATGAAATTTGAAGGTGAATGAGTTGAGCGAGTGGTTTTCAGAAAAGTTAGAGAAGTGAAGGTTTGTGATGAAAAATATATATTTGTGAAACTTTCACAGAATAAATAAAATTTTATTTTAACATATTTTCTAATGTTTGTAGAGAATTGTGCTGGGATTCTTATGGGAATTAAATCAAATCTAAAGACTGTGTTTGGAAATATGGATATTTTTACTATGTTAATCCTACCAATCCTTGGGTATGGGAAATACCATAAATACACCATTGTTAGATAATGCAATGGCTTCCTTCGAGCCAATAATAAGTGTGGATTCTGTGAGGTAATTTATAGAAGATATGAACCTGATGCTAATGATTCCCAATTTATTTCACTGTGTGAAATATATTCTCTACTTATGGGCAAAGGCTCAAAATTACAAAAACTTATGGATATCACATGTGTGCAAGGTTTATCACACAACCACTGTGCTTAGATGTAGTGGAATCACTAAATTGCCATTGTGTGGGCTTGGATGTCATTGGATTATCTCTTGGCATGAAAGACTGCTATACAAAAAGCCTAATGCCAGTTTCTTGTCCCTGCCCTTGTCAGTGAGCATGATTACCTTTTTTTTTGTAAAATTTTACTTTAATATTTAAGACTAATTATGAGAAATAATATTAATAAAGACTCTTTGAGGGATATCTCCCCTAATGCATATGGTGTGATCTCAAATTACAGGTATATAAGTTCTAATCATATTTTATTTCTGACTTAAAAAATTAATTGTAAATTTTTGTGTATAGGTTGTTTGTGTAATTTTTATGTGTTTATTTTATTCAATGTGTTTGGGCTTTGTTGTATACCTGCTTTAACAACTGAACTTTATTATGGCCCCCCTTTTCATTTTCTAATAATGTAACAAATTTTGCATTTGCTCAGTCTCTTGTTTCTTTGTAACATAATATTCCAGGTCAAAATTAAACACCTTATTACAAGAATTCCACCTGAATTGGTGATTTTCCTTTTTAAAATATGACAAATCTAATTTCTAAATGTTTTTTTAATTCAACAGTTTTGTTGAGATTTTAATGCATTTCAAATAGTTCTCCCTTCCCTTTCCTCTGACTCCCCTCCCCACACTCTCCTTCAAAGCAATGACGTTTTTTTTTTTTAATTAACTGTTATCTCTGCATATGTGTATGTGTATATTCATATACATTCCCAAATAAAACCATGTCAATCTGTGTAATGTTATATAAAGTATGTGTTTGGGGAACACTGGTATCAGATAACCAACTTGTATGCCATTTCCTAGAGAGAATATCCTTTAGCAATAGCAGCTTTCCTCAGTTGTCTATAGTTCTTTTTGTATGGTTGAAGCCCCTGGGTTTTCTGTTTTCAGCTTTGAAACCGTAAATTATACTGTTCAAAAGCATAGTAACTTACAATTTCATATGATATCTGGCTATATTTCTCAGATATTAGTTGTCTCTTATTGTCATAGTTATTTTATATCTTGTTGCAAATATCTCTTTTCTTTCCTTTTATCACTGTCTATGCCCATTTCAATATATTTCTATTTTAATCCTACATCATGTCTTCAAAGTGCTGATTTTAATGCTAGAAAGAAGCTTGCAACAAATTTTAGATAAATTTAAGGATTTATTTTCTTTAGATTAACACAGCTCTTTATTTTTCTTTCTCTCAAAGTCCACTCTTAGTTGGCCATAAACAAAATTTAGAAACATCCCATCATATTCTCTGTTCCCTGGATGTTCACTTGAGAATACTCTCTTGATCTGTCAGTTTGGTAGTAGCTGATTAAGAATTATAATTTTAGTGGTGCTTGCTATCAGAATTGTGGTAATGCCCTTTTGCCATTTTTTAATTATCTTTTGAATATATATATTGCAACCATGCAGTTTTTCTTGCTTTCAACAGATAAATTTTTCACTCAGTCTTAGAATTGAATATTTATGGGTATGATATCTCATTTTGCTACCCAAGCTGACCACTCTGCAGGGTAGAATTATTACTATGGAATCAACTGTTCTTTTCCTAGTATCAATGATGTTTTATTCTCCATATCCAAAAGTCTAATAGCAAATTAGGATGCACATGGTTAAGCATTTTCAACAAAGCTTTCAACAAATTTTATAAAGAAAGTAAAGAATTACACCTCATGTTCAGAATCACCCACTTGAATTCATCTAGAAAATGAATTGCCTGAAATGAATGCAATTTAAATAATGTTTAATGTATTTTCATGGCTGGGTCATAGGACATGAATAATAGTATAATGAATCATGTTACACTGCTTATTATTTTAGTTTTCTATTATATTTTTTCAGTTATTGTCGTAAATCACCCATTCTGGATTTTACTTTCTTTTTTCTTTCCTCCCCCCCCTTTTTTTTTACACACAATTGTGACAGATATTTAATGAAAATTGAAAGTGTTTTTATTCAATGCCATAAGATTTACTAAAGAAAGTCAGTATGCAAATGTAAATCATAAATAACTGAAGTGCAAATCAGGATGCTTTCTCCAAGGAATGCATAAGTGGTATCTTAAAAAGAGATAAAATTGTAATGGTCTAAGATTTAAAGGATTATGAAATTGAAGAGTGCATATTTCCAAATAGCCTAAGTATTACTGAAATCATGTTTAATTTCATCTTAGTAGACTATCAACCTAGAGGAGAGTAACTGGAAGGCACATCAGATAAATGATTATGCCAAGAGTTATTTTATATCCAGAAAGTATCTGTCAGGGGAGAGATGTAAATACAGCTGAATTAACTTCTCTTCTAAAATCTCCAACAATATTAGAGACTTGAATTGAATTTTAAATTTTATTCTTTTCATATGATATTGCTTTTAGAAGATAGTATCAAAAGTCTGAATCAGTATTCACAAAAAATACTTTCTATAAAATAAAGCATTGAGCTAAGGTGGTATGTAATTCTATACTTTTAAAATTCCAAACAGACATTGATAAGTTATACTTAAACTCTGAAACCACTTTAATCTTTCTTTCCATGATGAACATAGAAATTCAATATTATTGATTTATTTCAAGAAAAACAAACCTTGTATTCAGCTTACATTTTTATTTTTATAATTAGAACACAAAACCTTGCCACAATGTATAATTTTTCTTCCTTATAACTTCAGTGTTATATAGTAATACTATAAGCATCAGAATTTCTAGTTTAATGTTTACACTAAGTATATGAGAACTTTCCAAAATTTAATAATTTATTGATGGGTAAATTTGGCTTTTCTTCCAGGTGAACTCTTTCATACTCCTATTACAAGATCTATGCTTTATATCTCATCTTTATCACAAAGTATACTGAAATAGAAGTTATGGATTAATGGTCATTAATAAATAACTTCACCAATTTATCAGAAGTTGCACAACATCTCAATGGAAAGTATTTTGAAAGACAAACATCTGACTTAAACTAGGATAATTTATATATCATAATTTAAGATTATGAGATACATGTATTATTTCTCCAAGTCATAACAATGATTTATTGACCTATGAGAAAAATATTTCTTCACCATAATGTGAGAAGATGATGAAAAGCCTAGATACCTGTCTGTGGTTCTGGAGATGAACTCAAAATAATTTATTCACCTGAACACATGTTTTCCCAAACCTAATTTCAGGCAGAAAACTGAAGATATTAAAGAAGTCATTATAAAATGATGAAAATTAGATGTGAACTTTAAGTGATAAAGAAAACAAGCATATATGAGTAAACAATGCACATATGTTGTATGTGTGCACTATCTGCTAGTGCAGGCAGAAAACAGATATAAGAAAGGACATTTCTTATTGAAATGCATGGACTATTTAAATTATCCCTGGATCTTAACTATAGACTAATGGAAGTTTAACATTACTGAATCTCACTTAATCTTAAGATATATCAAAGTTATAACTTTCAGGATATACTTTCCATTTAAACATTCTGAATATAACACACACACACACACACACACACACACACATATAATTTTCTTCAAACAGTTACGTGTGTGATCATACTTGTGAAGGCTCAAAGGAAATATGACAATAGTTTCTAAAAATTGTCTTACATTTATATTTTCTTTGTGTTCAAAAATATTTACATAACTGTCAGCAAAGTAACTGACTTTAAAAAGTATTGGCTTAGTTTTAAAATTTTTGAATTTTTTTTGGTTTGACAATGGGGAGATGCAAACTCAGAAAGAACTACTCATTGAAATTCTCCCTCACTGTAAATAACAACAATTTGGATATAAGTCCTAAAAGAAAATAAAGATAATTGGTTTTCATATTAGAACAATAAAGTTGCCCGCCAGATGTGCTGGCTTATTTTTTGCCAAAATGATGCATTTTGTCTATGTCTTGCTCTATGATCCATGTGAAAAATGAAGATGCCTACTGACAATCTGTTTCTCATCAACCACTCCAATGTAATCAGACAACTCATAGACATAGAGTTAATTTACCTTGTTGCGATAGTTTTGCCTTTATTTCTATTAAAATGAGAAAACCCTCTTGTGCTATTAACTTATAGGTAAAAAATTAGCATAAGAATTACCAATGGTGTGTACTATAATGCTTGAATAAATACTTCTCTCATTTCATTTTCATTTCCTATACTTGCCATGATTGTTATCTGAAAAGGACAATAAGGAACTTACCATCCTAACTTTAGTATTACTTTTAATATTAGTACTTTTAATGATGCTCCTAATTCTGGGATTTCTATTAGAATGTCTAATAATAATACCAATTAACACTTTTATTATTATTATTATTGAAGCAGATATTTGAGTGGTCTGCATGTCTGTGGTAGTCACTTTCTGAACTGATCAAGAAATAATATAATTAGAAATTCCACTAATTCAAAGATGATTAAGATATTTTACTTTTTTAACTATGCACACATAGGAAAATATGGTAATTTTGAATTTTAGGGCATGATGTTTCAATGATTCTATATATTGAGAATTTAGGGAATTCTACCAATTTCAGCTCAGTGTGGGTAAAACATTTGTGAAGGTTAGACAAAATATAAATAATGTTTTAGTTTGCTCAAGAAAGATTAGTGAAATATTAATTTGTGGCTAGACTATATAGGGCAGAAGACATAAATGGATACAAGTAAAAATCATATAATATGGTGGCATTGTGAAATAATTTCTTCTGAATTGAAACAATCTCCCTTGTGTAAGAAGTCTCATGAGACTAAGGAAGTAGACAACTCACAAGTCTAAGGAAGTTCCTTAAAGGTACACGATTCATGAGGTACTTGCCTGAGCCTCTGTAAGCCATAAACAATTACTGGGGAGAAGAGACTCTCTGATTCCCTGACTTCACAAAAGGAGATACTTAACTGGCCTATAAATCTATCATTAGGTCTTGCAAAAAGCCCTTGCAATACAGTTTTGATGAGTCATCACAAGGCTTAACTTTTTGTTTATGTAGCTATTAACTATACTCATGTAAGTAATTCAATCTCTATACTCCTTTTTCTAGCACATTGCTTTGCCAAGTTGGATTTTATTATACACATTTATTTTGTCTTTAGTTGATGTCCTATCTGGGGTAAACAGACATTTGTTCAAGACTTTTTAGGAAACTGGTTCTCACCCTTCCTAATGATGTGACCTTCAAAACAGTTGCTCACGTTGTGATCACCCCCAACCATAAAATTACTTTTACTACCAGTTAATTACTGTAATTTTGGTACTTTTATGAATGGCAATGTAAATATCTGTGTTTTCATGTGGACTTAGGCAAGACATTGTGAAAGGTCATTTGATTACTAAAGGGGTTGACAGCTGCAAGTTGAGAAATGTCTGAGAATGAGTCACACAACAGAAGGTAAGTGCCAATGCAATGAAACTAACGTATCTTAAGAAGTTTAACGAAGTCGGTAGAAACCACAAATATCTATCTTTTATTTACTTATTTTGTTTTGCTGTTTTTTCTAGATAACTTTTAAAGATTTTTGAAAACAGAATAATCTCTTTCTGTAAAGCATTTTTAAGACTGCAGAAGTATAGGGTTATCATATGTCCCATAGAGAACATAACAAATGCAGTGTATTTATTGATTATCACAACATACAACTTTATGAGGAAGAGAAAACAAAATAATTAAAGTAAGCTATACCTTGTTTAAATTGATCTTCAAAAGTAACTGAGGAGGACTATGCCTTATTTAACATTATTTTCTGCCCAACTCAACACAAAAATCTATCAGACTGCAAGATAGACTGACTCACTACATTTTGAAGCCAAAATTTTGAGTTTGAATAAAATTTTTTGTGTAATACAGAAAGATGGGCCAAAGAGGCTGATGTAATTGTGTTTTACTTAATATTTTAGTTATCTGTATCAGTTCAGTTGGTATACAGGATACAAATGTTAAACATTATTTCTAGGTGTGTTTAGAAGTGCTCTTACAGGTAGGATTAAGATTTGATAATACATTTACTAAATCATTAAAATAATTAGTAAAAAATTTTCCCTATGTCACAGTGAATGACCAGTCTGAGTATTGGGGTATTATTAGGAAATAAAATGTGGAAGGAATAAGATTTGCAACTTTGCTTTTGGCTTGCTGAGCTAGAAGTGACTCTGTGATCCCTTGACCTGGATTTACTTGTCTGACTCATAATTCTCATACTTCTAACTTGCATTGAATGTGTTCATGGCATTCCTGGGATCCTGATGTGAGAAATCAGACTGCGGAGTTTCATAGCCTCCATATTGTACAAGATAATTCTTAGAATAGACAATCCTAGGAATAGTTCTTCATATATATTGTTCTTTATAAACATAATGATCTGTGCAAGAATTCACATACTCTCAATTCTTTAAATCCATGAACATTTCTTGTCATCTTTCACATCAAAATAAACAAAGCAGAGCTTTGCAAAGAAAGATAGCTGGCTTCCCCTGGAGAGCGAGTCTTAATTTATATGCATTTAATGTTTTTTTTTTTTTTTTTTTTTTTTTTTTTTGTCTAACAACATTTACTGTAACTTAATCACCAGGTTAGGTTTTATTGGATGTATGAACACTGCCTAATTGTTAAGACTCTTTCCAGTTTATTTTCAATTTTAGGTTTTCTTTTAATCCAAGACAATTATTTTAATGGCTACCATATGTTAACATTGCAGATAGTGATTATGGAGATAAATGAAATGTCCTACTTTCAAGGTCCTCACAGTTTAAAAGCAGAGACAGTCATATAAATAAGTGACTGTAATAATGTATGATAAATGATACCTGTGAAATTTTGTATTAAGTTTTGAGGGAGCATAGTGAATGAATAAATAAATCTACTTTAGTGTGTTAATCATATTTAAATGTGAAATTTGATGAAATACATATATTAAATAAAATTATACCTCAAGGTCAGGAAAGTTAAAAAAAATACTAACAACCATGTATATTTAGAACAAAGGTAATGACAATAGAAGACTGCTTTTGTTTTTGTTTTTCTTACAACAGCCATATAAGGCAACAGGCTTTCCTATTTGATGACCTGCTCTACAATGGTAAGCATCAGTTTTCATTCTCTGATAATTCAGTTTTGATTCTTTGATGTTTCATCAAAGAAACAATTCAGAATACAAAACAGATATGTCATTTTATAGTTTCAGAATATCTGTGGCTCTTCTTGAGAATTAAATATAATGCAGGAGCTTTTATATATTCATAAATTGTATTTATTAGGAAGGTGTATTGCTTCCTAATGTCTGGGTAAATTTAAAAACTTTATAAAATAAGACACTCTCTGCTACTGTAGCTGCAATTTAACTGTTGGAATAAAACAGAATGTACTCAGCCAATTGCAACACAAACAAAATATAAGAACAAATAGAATTTGTTTCAAATATCAGACATAAAGACATAAGCTGATATTTTAAAACTCTATTAAGGTTAAAACACATAGTTTCTATAACATTCCTACTTCTTCCTTTGCTATTACTTCATGACATATATTCCCACTTGTATGATATGTGTAAAGTTAAGATCATTCATACACGATGGGGGAAGCCAGATGGAGGAAGGAAAAAGAAAAGAGAAAAACCTAACTCCAAAATAGAAAATACAAGTCCAGATTTTAAAGTGAGGCTACCAAAGCATATGGGAACAATAATAATGATGTTTTGATGTCAGCACATATTTGAGGTATACCATAAGCTTGTATTGTAAACGAAATTATTAAAGTATTCTACATGAGGTTATCAGATTTCATTTGCTAAAGGGATCTATATTACACACTGACAGATATTAAGCAGAGAGTAATATAGGAAGCTTGCTTATGTCTGTGTGTGCTGTCTTCAATGTAGAGTGGATTCCATCCCTCAAAATAGAATGTGTTGATGTCTTAGACCAGGAACTTTGGATTTTCCCTCATCAGTAATGGACCTTGAAGATTTTAATGCGTAAAAGAAACCATGCCAGTGTAAGGATACTGCAGTCACTGGGGTCAAATCCATATTTCTTTTTAACAAAAACAAAATGTGGAGTCATTCAAAGATAAACACATGAAAACATACTTGAGGCTGAGAGATTAATCTGTGGCCAAAGAATCCTAGCGATTCCTGACAGCCACCGAAGTCCAAAGGAAGAATTGGTTCATCACATCAACAGAGAAATAGTGGTCATTAGTTTTGTAGACTCCAGCATTGGTGATGGATACATTTTGTTTGCTGTTGAATTTTGTTATGCTACTATGTCACTTATAAATATGTATGTATGTATGTATGTATGTATGTATGTGTATGTCATATATGTTTATCTTTTTATCTATATATATGTGTGTATATGTGCTTATATATGTTACATGTAAATATATATATACATATATATGTATATATGTATGAATAATGAGATTTTGTGGGTTAACTGACCACCATAAGTATATATGTGTGCTCTGCCTAAGCTACAAGAATATTTAGGATATTGTACATTGTAGCATTTTGAAATTGTGAAGATGAAATATTTTGAGTATATAGCTTTGATTTAATTGGTGCATAAGTCTAATATTAAATAGATAGTTTGCAGAATACAGCTACTTTGGAGACTACAGCTTGTGTGAAGATTCAATGGTCTTTCTGAAAATTTCAGGTTGAGTTCTGAGAACTATTGTATTATTATATAAAACGTATATGTGCCACACTCTTTTAATAAATTCTTTATATGACTAATTGATGATATTGTTTCTTACATGACATCATCATTTCTTTTTGTGTGTTTTATTTTTCTTAAAAGTATAGCCACATGCACAAATACTGGAAAGGAGTTTGTTTGTTATAGATTGTTTCTGGTCTGCTCTTATGTACCTGTGTTTGTGTTAAACTCACAGTGATTACTTTTCAAAAATATCAGTCTGAAGTGAATGTTATTCAGTAATAGTTAAGAGGTTTATAAGCTAATATTCAAACACAATTTTCTCAGAAGTGTTGCCAGATTAAAAGGAAATATTTACAGTAATTCTTAAAAGAAAGGTCATAAAATTGAGTTCCTATTTGTCTTCCAGGATTTTTTGTTGTTGATTTATTTTGTTTTATTTGTTTTGTTTTGAAACTTCTCAGCACTGTAGTCAGAGAATATATTAAATAATATTCCAGCTCTCTGAAAAAGTATGGACAATAGAGCAGAGAAGCCAGTGTCAGTTCATATGTTCCTTGCCAAGTTTGCTGTTGAATTCAGCTAATGATTATTTCTCCTTGGAAAGTTACAGGGACCCCAAACTCCTTCAAACCAACTACCATTTAACTTTACTTTTCATTGTAGCAGTTCTTCACAGGGGATTAAATGCCTACTGCACTCTTAGAGAAGGTAGCATCCTGTTCATTTTCTTCTCAGTATTATTCAGCTTTGAGCATCCTCAGTTACATCAGCTTGCATCACTGCATACTCTGATTCTAAGGTGTGTGTGTGGGGGGGGTGGCTTACAGAAAGGTTTGCATCTGTTTTGCTAGACAAAGCTATGTGGAACAGGAGAGGACAAAAAAATATATATTTACATCTTTAAGTAGATAATTGAATATATGGAATAAACATTAAATTACAGTAATAGCATTTTCTGAGTAAAATGCATTTGTAGTAAGTATCAGTGGATTTTCATGACCAGTGGAACAATTGGGATATGATAATATAAATGTTAACAATGTAAAACATTAAGAAAATTTGGTTTGGATCATGACACACTTGTGCTTTTTTATTTTAAAGGCATTAGAGACTAGGTCTTTGGCAAAACACCAGTTGATAAAAAGCAAAAATATAAAATGAAACCTATACAAAAAATTATTTTGCTTATGCTCTAGATTTCGTACAGGCTTTAGTAACATAATTGGAATGTTGTATGCAATATACTTAGCTATAGGAATAAGATTTCTGTAATAAAAAAAAATTCTGTCGTTTAATTATCTCACAATGCTTCATTTCCACACTGAAGTAAATTTATTTTTATTAAGCTAAAGGTAAATGAAAGGATCAATGAATAAATTGTTTTACTTTATGTCAGTATACATCCAAACTGTACATAATTACTCTTTATTCAAGTTTTCAATAATTGACTCAGGTTACAGTTTTTCCCATAATTTGCTTAATGTTTTTCCTAAATGAACTTCAAATTTTCCTTAAAGTATCACACACATACACAAAATAAATCAGTAGTATAACAAATGATTACAAAGTAACACCCATTAATGGGGAATCATTGTGAATAAACAGACATTGCATTAAATATTATCTCTTCTTCCAGAAATCTTCATAATAGCACTAGATTTGCCACCTAGAGACAGTCAGTCATATCTCTTCAATACAATATCTCATTATCTGCTTTTCGGTCTTATAGGGACCTATGTGTAACTACATGTTTTGTATCGGCCTTTTGGCTGATACCATTATTTTGATTTTAAAACTCAATGTTTGTAAAAAGTGGTTTTCAACTTTATGTAGTGTTTAGTTGTCTTACTAAACACCCCTAAATAGACTTTTTAAAAAATAAGGTGTCTGATAATGCATTTTTTTTATAATTTTAAATTTAATTTTTAAACAAGCTTGTTTTATATGTCAATCTGAATTCCTGCACTCTCCCGTCCTCCCCTTTTTCCCCTACCAATCCCCATCCCACTACCTTTCTGCTTTCCAGGAAGGATGAGTTCTTCCATGGGGATTCTTCAAAGTCTGTCATATCATTTGGAGCAGGGTCCAGCCCCTCCCATATGTGTATAGTATGAGAAACTATCCCTTTATGTGGAAAGAGCTCCCCAAGTCCTAAATGGACTATTCTTAGGTAAGTTTTTAATAGATACTAAAATGGCTCCAATACATGTGAAGGAGTCCCTAAATCACCCACCTGAGATTTAAATCCTCCATGTAGCTAAACCAAAACCATGTCCTACAGGAAACTGTGTTACTTGGCCAATGCCACATTTAAAATTATTTTTTTCTTTACTAATAGGATCTATGAAGAAAGAATCATTGTTTAAATTAATAACATCTATGAATAATTGTTGATATATTCCTTCATGTAAGTTATTATATATATATATATATATATATATATATATATATATATATATACACACACACACACACACACACACATTTACAAGGTAGTCTTATCAGACATAGAAAATTTCTCCTTATAAGTTTTGTCACACTACTGTAAAACAAGAAATTTTGTGTATAATATCAATAGGAATAAGTTCCCTAGTTCTATAAAAATTTTCATGATTCCAAGAATCATGTCTGGAATTTTGCCATGAAATATAGACACCAGAGGATGTGCACAATATAAAGTTTTTTTTTTTTTTTTTAAGATTTTGTAATTCTTCCTTTAGTGTAGTAAGTAGTTCAGGACAAAGAAGATGAACTATGGAAAATAAGCTACTGCTGATTAGTGGAACTTTCCTACTGGTTATTGTTTACACATTATATACAGTTTTATACTCAAACACTGTTTCCATGGAAACAGGACACTCTGATTTCTCAAATAGAAACATGTTTAATTTTTACATTTTTTGTAAATATTTATGCAGCTTAGCACCATAATTAAAGAAACTGAGGTTAGTTATTTCCTGAAAGCAAGAAAGAGGTGACTTGAAAGCCCATGTGCTAATATATTTATATAGCCATTAGTGGAATAATATGTCCTAATCACATTGTTTTCTTGTGTGTTTTTGCTTAATATTGGTCTACAATTATATCCCATACTCCAAGGAAAATATATTTGGTAATAAAACCTTGTTGTGTTAAATCTTAAACTAAAACTAAAGTATAAATCTCATAGGTTACACATCAATAAACTAATAAGGAGGTGAAAAATAATTATTTTCTCTGAATTTTAGCAATAGACAATTAGACTGTAAAGTGGATGGTTTCTCTTGTATGCTCCTCTATGGCTCTTCTTTATATGGAGTACAATACAAGCCATTTCTTTGCTTAAATACTTAAAATATAACTATATTATTGTATTCTGATATCTTTAAATAAAATAAATATCTTGTCAGTATTTATTATCATAATTCATTTTCCTGAATAAGTACTTCAAAATTTATAGAATTTAAAGTGAGAAAATATATTATAATATTAATCTTATATAACATTTGTGTATTTATAAGGTCCACTGAAAGAATGTTTTTAATCCCAATGCTCAGGATGTAGATGCAGGCACAAAGCAGCAATTCAAGGCAATCCTCAGCTACATTGTTAGATTGAGGATAATCTATGATACCTTGTCTAATAGTAATAAATGAAACTAAACTTCAATTTTTTATTTCATAGATTTATTATCACATATAGACATTATAGTTAGATCCCACATAATTTTATGATGTCCATGCTTTAGTGAGTTTATTTTAATAAATTACACAATGTTGATTATAGGGAATATTTATCAAAAGTATCCAGCCAGAGAATGTTTGGACTTTAAGATCTATTTCTATGACTTCAGTATCGTTGCTAGTGCTATTGTAAATCATTCAGGTACTCTGAATACTGTATCTTGCCTAATATTTTCATTGAAGATTGGCTTAATTCACATGAATAAATTGATTTTTCTTGGATGTGAATTTATAGCCATGTCGGATTGTGAGGAGCTAATCCAAGATATAGGGGATAATGATACAAGAGTATCCAAGTTAAAGGTCAAACAAAGCGGAGATGGGTAAAGCCTAGCTTGAGATCCTTAGAGAGACATTGTCTCACAAAAAGAAAGAAAGGAAGGGAGAAAGAAAGGAAGCAATGAAGGAAAGAAGGAAAGGACAGAACAAGGAGGGAGGGGAGGGAGGAGGAGGAGAAGAAGAAAAGAAGGGAGGAAGGGAAAAATGGACAAAATAAAATGGAGTTTAGAGCTGAATCTCAATGCTATAAAATGAACCTCGCATGCACAACAATCCCTAGTACTGTAGAGAAAACAAACAAACAAATATGAACAATAATATACAGATTATAAAATTGTTCATCTCAGTTGCAATTCCTGATCAGGGTTTCAGTATTGTAAAAATTAATTCAAAAATGACATTCTACAGAAATATCAAAGGTGAGGCAGGAGAAAACATATGGTAGAAATTGTACTTGTTTATATATTTTCAACAATTAATAATTACATAGCTAATTTTTTATTCAGCTTGAAGACTAGATTTTATATAAGAAAAGACAGAAAACTGAAGATAAAGTGATAAGCAAGATACCTGACAGGGTGGATGATATTCCTTGTGTGAAAACATACTTCAGCATACATGTCTGAGAAAAAGAATTATTTGAAGAGTAGTGTATCTTTCAAATAAGTCAGAAATCATACACACACACACACACACACACACACACACACACACACACACAATTCTATTATAGTACAATAAACTACCAAAAGAAATCCAAAAGTCTGAAATAATTCAAGTTACAGTACTGACTGTATTATATTCCCTTGGCAGTGTGTTGAAACTTTACAAATTTTCCTGTTTTGCACTTCCCAGAAATCATTAACAAATTTTTATTTTAGAAGCCATGCTAAATTCAGTACTGGACCAAATCATTTTAGGAAATGAAAGTGAGGCATAAGATTTTTTTTAATAGTTGAGGAGCTCACCTGGGAAAATGATCTGTCAGTATATTACCTTGAATAAAACAGTCTATGTAGGGGCCCTTCCCAGAGATCTGCCTATCTCGGCAGGTACACTCTGAGTTCCTGCCCGAAGATGCAAGATCATTGACACCAAAATACAGGCCTCTGCTAAAGAAAGAGGCCTCAGCTAGAGAGTTCCAGTTTCCAGTGAGATCCCACTATCCTGCAAAACCTTCCCAAGTATCACCTAAGCCTATGTCCTCTACCACCAGCTATTGGCCAGAGGTGAGTCTGGGCCAAATCGGAGCTGCCTCTCCCCTACAACCTCTCCCCACCCCCAAACTCCCTGGGTTGGCCCCTGATCCTGCTGATCCTGTGTCCTGTCCCAATCGAGAGCACCCTTGGAGCTCTGATACACCCCCACTCATCCCCACCACAATCCTGACTCCCTACCCTGTGCCCTACCTGGCCCCATACCAGGCCCCTCCCAGAGATCTGCCTATCTCTTAGGGACATCTGTGAGTTCTTGCTGGCATATTCTACTAGATCCTCATCCTTGACCACATCCTTGGGTCCCTGTCTGCAGACAGATCTCCTAGAGAGCTTGGACAACACAGAGTTACAGATATTGAACCTCTGACCCACATAAGCCCACTGGGGATGTACCGTAGAGAGAAGGAAAGACCCCAACAACACCTACTGAAAGAAGCTATCAGAAGAAGGCAATACAAGAAAACACCTAACAACAGAAAGACAAGCATGGCACCACCAGAATCTAGAGAATATACACCAACTAGAACGGAACACAACAACAAAGCAGAGGAAGCAGAAGGGAATGATTTAAAAATTACCATCATAAAAATGATAGAGGCCCTCAAAGAAGAAGTGAGTAAATCACTTAAAGAAATGGAGGAAAAAAAACAAACAAAAACATGGAAGAATTGAACAAATCCCTTAAGGAAAGTTCAGAAAGCCAAGAAAAAAACAATTAAGCAGGTGAAGGAAATGGTTCAAGACTTGAAAAATGAAATAGAGAAAATAAAAGCAACACAAACCAAAGGAATGCTGGAAATAGAAAAACTGGGCAAAATATCGGGAGCTACAGACACAAGCATAACCAACAGAATTCAAGAGATGGAAGAGAGAGTCTTAGGCATGGAAGATAAACAAGAAGAAATAGATTCATCAACCAAGAAAATCATAAATCCAACAAATCCTTCATACAAAACATCCAGGAAATGCTGGACACCGTGAAAAGGACAAACCTAAGAACAATAGGCATACAGAAAGGTGAGGAAGCTCAGCTCAAAGGTGCCGAAAACATATTCAACAAAGTCATAGAGGAAAACTTTCCAAATCTGAAGAAGGACATGCCCATGAAAGTACAAGAAGCATACCGAACCCCAAATAGGCTGGACCAAAGAAAAAAGACCCCTCGAAAAATAATAATCAAAACACCTAGCATACATAAAAAAGAAAGAATATTAAGAGCAGCAAAGGAAAAAGGACAGGTAACATATAAAGGCAGACCTATCAAAATTACACCTGATTTCATCATCGAAACCATCAAGGCCAGAAGGTCCTGGATAGTTGTTCTAAAAGTATTAAGAGTACATGGATGCCAGCCTAGGCTACTATATCCAGAAAAACTATCAATCACTATAGATGGAAAAAACAAGATATTTAATGACAAAACCATATTTTCCCAATACGTATCTACAAATCCAGCCCTACAGAAAGTATTGGAAGGAAAACTCCAACCCAAGGAAGGTAACTATGCCCACAAAAATGTAGGCAACAGATAATCCCCCATGACAGTGCCCAGCAGGAAGTAGTTTGGAAAGAACGACGCCCAAATTACCAAATATTGTGTATAAATGTTTGTTTTCATTTAATTGGACTTTGTTATATAAAATAAATAAGTAAATAAATAAATAAAAGTCCAGGGCCAGATGGATTCAATGCAGAATTCTACCAGACGTTCAAGGAAGAACTAATACCACTACTCCTCAAAATGTTCCACAAGATAGAAACAGTAGGTTCGATCCGCCTATCTCTGCGGGTCCACTTGGAGTTCCTGCAGGCAAGATCCTTGACCCCCAAAGCCGGGCCCCTGCCAAAGAACGAGGTCTCAGCTGGAGAGCGCCAGTTTCCAGTGAGATCCCACTACCCTGCAAAACCTTCTCAAGTTCCAGCCCAGCCCTCGTCCTCTTCTGCCGGCTATTGGCCAGAGGTGAGTCTGGGCCCAATCGGGGCTGCCTGTCCCCTTCAACCTCTTTCCCCCCCTCCCCCGCCTGAACTCCCTGGATTGGCCCCTGATCCTGCTGCTCCTGTCTCCGGTCCCCTTTGAGAGCACCCTTGGAGCTCTGATACACCCCCACCCATCCCAACCTCCAGCCTACCCCCCCTACCCTGTGCCCTACCCCACCTACGGTCCTGCCGCTCTGGTTGAGCACTGGAACAGAGGGTGGAGCCAACAGTCCACCCTACTTCGGAGACCTCTCAGAGCAACTCCGAACAAAGGAGACCTGACTATCCACGTGGGACCACCTGTAATTTCCACCGGCTTGGTCCCTGACCCCGCCTCCAGTCCTCTGCTGGAGTCCCAGGCCCCTCCCAGAGATCCGCCTATCTCTGCGGGTCCACTTGGAGTTCCTGCAGGCAAGATCCTTGACCCACAAATCCGGGCCCCTGCCAAAGAACGAGATCTCAGCTGGAGAGTGCCAGTTTCCAGTGAGATCCCACTACCCTGCAAAACCTTCTCAAGTTCCAGTCCAGCCCTCGTCCTCTTCTGCCGGCTATTGGCCAGAGAGAAGCCTCCTAGAGAGCTTGGACCACACAGAGATACAGACATTGAATCTTTGATCCACATAAGCCCATCTGGGAAGGACCATAGAGAGAGGGAAGAGACACCACCAACACCTACAGGAAGAAACTATGGGAAGAAGGCAATACAAGAGAACACCTAACAACAGAAAGACAAACATGACACCACCAGAATCTAGGGAATCTACACCAACTAGAATGGAACACAACAACAAAGCAGAGGAAGCAGAAGGGTACGACTTAAAAATCACCATCATAAAAATGATACAGGCCCTCAAAGAAGATATGAGAAAATCCCTTAAAGAAATAGAGGAAAAAACAAACAAAAAAGTGGAAGAAATGAACAAATTCCTTAAGGAAAGTACAGAAAGCCAAGAAAAAACAATTAACCAGGTGAAGGAAACGGTTCAAGATTTGAAAACCGAAATTGAGAAAATAAAGGCAACACAAATGGAAGGAAAGCTGGAAATTGAAAAGCTGGGCAAAAAATCGGAAACCACAGACACAAGCATAACCAATAGAATTCAAGAGATGGAAGAGAGAATCTCAGGCGCAGAAGATAAACTAGAAGAAATAGATTCATCGACCAAAGAAAACCATAAATCCAACAAATCCTTAACACACAATATCCAGGAAATGTGGGACACCATGAAAAGGCCAAACCTAAGAATAATAGGCATAGAGGAAGGTGAGGAAGCCCAGCTCAAAGGTGCTGAAAACATATTCAACAAAATCATCGAGGAAAACTTTCCAAATCTGAAGAAGGACATGCCCATGAAAGTACAAGAAGCATACCGAACCCCAAATAGGCTGGACCAAAGAAAAAAGACCCCTCGACATATAATAATCAAAACACCTAGCATACAGAATAAAGAAAAAATATTAAGAGCAGCAAAGGAAAAAGGACAGGTAACATATAAAGGCAGACCTATCAAAATTACACCTGACTTCTCCATGGAAACCCTCAAGGCCAGAAGGTCCTGGATAGATGTTCTAAAAGTATTAAGAGAACACGGATGCCAGCCTAGGCTACTATATCCAGCAAAACTCTCAGTCAATATAGATGGAGAGAACAAGATATTCAATGACAAAAACAGATTTTCCCAATATGTATCTACAAATCCAGCCCTACAGAAAGTATTGGAAGGAAAACTCCAACCCAAGGAAGGTAACTACGCCCACAAAAATGTAGGCAACAGATAATCCAACTACACCAGAAACCTAGGGTGAAGCAGAACAAATATATTCACAATACCACTGCCAACAACAAACCTAAATCAAACAACCATCAACAATCAATGGTCTTTACTCACCCTCAACATTAATGGTCTTAACTCACCTATAAAAAGACACAGATTAACAGAATGGATACGAAGACAGAATCCATCCTTCTGCTGCATACAAGAAACACATCTTAGCTCCAAAGATAGACATTACCTCAGGGTAAAGGGTTGGGAAAAGATTTTCCAATCAAATGCAAATAAGAAGCAAGCAGGCATAGCTATCCTAATATCTAACAAGCTAGACTTCAAACCAAAACTAGTCAAAAGAGATGAAGACGGTCATTTTATATTCATCTCAGGAGAAATCCATCAACACAAAGTCTCAATTCTGAACATCTATGCCCCTAATACAAAGCCACCCACATTCGTAAAAGAAACACTACTAAAACTCAAAGCTCATATAAAACCTCACACACTTATAGTGGGAGACTTCAATACACCACTCTCAACACTAGACAGGACCACAAATCAGAAACTCAACAAAGAAACAAAAGAATTAACAGAAGTTATGTCTCATCTGGGGCTAACAGACATCTATAGAACATTCCATCCAAAGACAAAAGAATATACCTTCTTCTCTGCTCCACATGGAACCTTCTCTAAAATCGACCACATAATAGGAGACATAACAAACCTCAACAGATACAAGAGAATAGAAATAGTCCCCTGTATCTTATCGGACCACCATGCTTTAAAATTGGAATTCAACAACAATACAAATAGCAGAAAACCTGCAAACTCATGGAAACTTAACAATGTGCAATTGCACCACTCCTGGGTCAAAGAAGAAATAAAGAAAGAAATTAAAGAATTTCTAATATTCAATGAGAATGAGGATACAACATACCCGAACTTATGGGACACCTTGAAAGCAGTGCTACGAGGGAAGTTCATTGCACTAAGTGCCCATATGAAGAAAACAGAGGATAGTCACATAAATGAATTAACAGCGCAACTGAAAACCTTAGAACAGAGAGAAGCGAATTCACCCGCGCAGGAGCAGAAGCCAGGAAATAATCAACTTGAGGGCTGAAATCAACAAAATAGAAACCAGGAAAACAATACAAAAAATCAATGCAACAAAGAGTTGATTTTTTGAGAAAATCAACAAGATTGATAAACCTTTATCCAAATTAACGAAAAAGCAGAGACAGAAAATGCAAATTAACAAAATCAGAAACAAAATGGGGAACATAACAACAGACACAGAGGAAATCCAGACAATTTTCAGGTCATACTTCGAAAATCTGTATTCCACAAAAATTGAAAATTCAAAGGAAATGGACAAGTTTCTGGATAACTATCACTTACCAAAATTAAATCAAGAACAGACAAACAACTTAAATAGACCTATAACCCGAAATGAAATAGAAGCAGTCATCGAAAGCCTTCCAACGAAAAAAAGTCCAGGGCCAGATGGATTCAGTGCAGAATTCTACCAGACATTCAAGGAAGAACTAATACCACTACTCCTCAAACTGTTCCACAAGATAGAAACAGAAGGTTTATTGCCAATCTCTTTTTATGAGGCCACAATAACTTTGGTACCCAAAGCTCACAAAGACACAACTAAGAAAGAAAACTACAGACAAATATCCCTGATGAACATCGATGCAAAAATACTCAATAAAATAATGGCAAACCGAATTCAAAAATACATCAAAGAAATCATCCACAATGATCAAGTAGGCTTCATACCTGGATTGCAGGGATGGTTTAACATACGAAAATCTATCAACGTGATCCACCATATAAACAAACTGAAAAAGAAAAACCATATGATTATCTCCCTAGATGCAGAAAAAGCCTTCGATAAAATTCAACACCCTTTCATGATAAAGGTATTAGAGAGGTCAGGGATAACAGGAACATACCTAAACATAATAAGAGCAATATACAGCAAACCAACTGCCAACATCAAACTGAATGGAGAGAAACTTAAGCCAATTCCTCTAAAATCAGGAACAAGACAAGGCTATCCTCTCTCACCATATCTCCTCAATATCGTACTAGAAGTTCTAGCTAATGCTATAAGACAACAAAAGGAGATCAAGGGCATCCAAATTGGAAAGGAAGAAGTCAAACTGTCTCTATTTGCAGATGATATGATAGTTTACATAAGCGACCCAATAAACTCTACCAGGGAACTCCTACAGCTGATAAACACCTTCAGCAAACTAGCAGGATACAAGATAAACTCAAAAAAATCAGTAGCCCTATTTTTTTCAGACGACAAAGAGGCAGAGAAAGAAATCAGAGAAACATCACCCTTTACAATAGCCACAAGCAACATAAAGTATCTTGGTGTAACGCTTACCAAACAAGTAAAAGATCTATATAATAAGAACTTTGTGACTCTAAAGAAAGAAACTAAAGAAGATACCAGAAAATGGAAAGACCTCCCATGCTTTTGGATAGGTAGGATAAACATAGTAAAAATGGCAATCTTACCAAAAGCAATCTACAGATTCAATGCAATCCCCATTAAAATCCCACCACAATTCTTCACCGACCTTGAAAGGATAATAATCAACTTTATATGGAAAAACAAAAGACCCAGGATAGCCAAAACAACCCTATACAATAAAAGAACATCAGGAGGCATCGCCATTCCTGACTTTAAGCTCTACTACAGAGCTATAGTTCTGAAAACAGCCTGGTATTGGCATAAAAATAGACAGGTAGACCAATGGAATCGAATTGAAAATCCTGATATTAATCCACGCACCTATGAACACCTGATTTTCGACAAAACAGCTAAAATTATACAATGGGGCAAAGACAGCATCTTCAACAAATGGTGCTGGCACAATTGGATGAGGGTGTGTAGAAGACTGCAGATAGACCCATGTCTGTCGCCATGCACAAAACTCAAGTCCAAATGGATCAAAGACCTCAACATCAATCCAGCCACATTGAACCTCTTCGAAGAGAAAGTAGGAGGTACCCTTGAACAAATTGGCATAGGAGACTGCTTCTTGAACATAACTCCAGGGGCACAGACACTGAAAGAAACAATTAATAAATGGGACCTCTTCAAACTTAGAAGCTTCTGTAAGGCAAAGGACACAGTTGACAAGAACAAACGGCAGCCCACTGACTGGGAAAAGATTTTCACTAATCCTATATCCGACAAAGGTCTGATCTCCAAAATATACAAAGAACTCAAGAAACTAGTCAACAAAACACCAAATAACCCTATTAAAAAATGGGGTACAGAACTGAAGAAAGAATTCTCAATGGAGGAAATCAAAAAGGTTGAAAGACACTTAAGAAAATGCTCCACATCCTTAGCTATCAGGGAAATGCAAATCAAAACAACTTTGAGATATCATCTTACCCCTGCCAGAATGGCTAAAATTAGAAACACCAGTGATGACTTATGTTGGAGAGGATGTGGAGAAAGTGGAACACTCTTCCACTGCTGGTGGGAGTGCAAACTCATACAGCCACTTTGGAGATCAGTATGGTGGTTCCTCAGGAAAATGGGAATTAGTTTACCACAGGACCCGGCAATCCCCCCTCTTAGGCATATACCCAAAGGATTCACATCAATGCAACAAAGACATCTGTTCAACTATGTTCATAGCAGCACTATTTGTAATAGCAAGAACCTGGAAGCAACCTAGATGCCCTTCAATTGAAGAATGGTTAATGAAGATGTGGCACATCTACACAATGGAATACTACTCTGCAGAAAAAAATAATGGTATCTTGAAATTCGCAGGCAAGTGGATGGCACTTGAAGAAACCATCCTGAATGAGGTAACCCTGTCACAAAAAGAGGAACACAGTATGTACTCACTCATATATGGATTTTAGACCTAGATCAAATGATCATTAGCCTATAATTCACATCACCAGAGGAACTAGGATACAAGTTGTATTCTAAGAGATTCATATAAAGTCCCTCACAGAACTGGGAAGGGACAAGTCCCCCAGACCTCAGGTATAGTGGGGGAGGACAGCTAATGGAGAGAGAAGTAGGAGAAAATGAGAGGGAGGAGAGGAAGGCATGTGCGACCAGGAGGATTGAGCCTGGTTAGGAATGGAAAATAGGAAAGAGAGAGAGAGACAGAGACAGAGAGAGAGAACATAAAAGAGGGAGCCAATATTGTTTTGAAGATAAAGTTGAACACAAAGAAAGGTCGAGGGAACTACAAGACTGCTCCCAACTAACAATCTCAGCTTCCGTGGAAAGGCTATCATAAATGCCCTTCCCGGAGAGTGAGATCAACAACTAACTTCTCCATGGAGTCCTCAACTAATGCCTGTTGAAAACAGGAGCAAACACCCATACATAAACACTGAGTCAAACTAGAACCCAGAAGCAGATGGAGAGGACAAGACCATGCGGTAGAAGTACATAGAGACAGCTTACCTGAACAAGGAGGAGCTAAGGGCCACTAGACTGATAGCTGGGAAGCCAACAGGGGTCTGACTCTGACCCCCCTGAATATGGGTCTCAGCCAGAAGGTCTGAGCAGTCTAAGAGACCTCAGACAGTGGAGCCAGGATGTATCCCTGGTGCACAAAAGGACTTTGCAAACATATCCCCCATGGAGGGATAACTGCCTTATTCTAGAGATAGGAGAGAAGCCCTAGTCCCTACTTCACAGGACCTGTCAGATCTACATGACCCCAACTGGATGGCATTCCCCTACATATTGTATTGTGGTGGGGGGTTGGGAGGGTAGGGTGTTTAGAGTGCATGGGAGAGGGTAGAGAGGGCAAAAGGGAGGGAAGGAGGGAGGGAGGGCTTGGGTGGAGGGAGGGAGGGAGGGAGAGGGAACTGGGATCGACATGTAAAATAAAAAAAAAAAAAAAAAAAAAAAAAAACGCTTTGACTCCAAAATTTAAGTTGAAGAACAAGTTACTGGGGAAAAGTATTTCTATTTTTGTTTCCACAGAAAATGAAAAGATGTGCATTCCTTCCAGACTAATGTGGTTTGATCACACCAGACCGCCTGAAACAGAGTACAAGCTGATCCTACATTCCAAACAGCTGGACAAAACAGCCCTACAGACTACAGCTAGGATATCTGAATCTTCTTCGAATCCCCCAAGACAGCGCCCCTTACCAGCAGGAAGTAGTTTGGAAAGAACGACGCCCAAATTCCCAAATATTGTGTATAAATGTTTGTTTTCATTTAATTGGACTTTGTTATATAAAATTAAATAAAAAATACTCTATATGCATAAAAAAAAACAAAAAAAAGAAACAGTAGGTTCATAGCCCAACTCTTTTTATGAGGCCACAATAACCCTGGCACCTGAATCTCACAAAGACACAACCAAAAATGAAAACTACAGACCAATATCTCTGATTAACATCAATGCAAAAATATTCAATAAAATACTGGCAAACTGAATTCAAGACTACATCAGAAAAATCATTCACCATGACGAAGTAGGCTTCATCCCCGGAATGCAGGTATGGGTTAACATATGAATGTCTATCAACGTGATCCACCATATAAAAAAACAGGAAAAGAAAAAACATATGGTTATCTCCATAGATGCAGAAAAAGCCTTCGACAAAATTCAACACCCTTTCATGAAGAAGGTCTTGGAGAGGGCATGGATAACAGGAACATGCCTAAACATAATAAGAGCAATATACAACAAACAAACTGCCAACATCAAACTGAATGGAGAGAAACTTAATTCAATTCCTCTAAAATCAGGAACAAGACAAGGCTGCCCTCTCCATATCTCTATATCTCCATATATCCATATCTCCATATCATACTAGAAGTTATAGCTAATGCTACAAGACAACAAATGGAGATCAGGTGGATCCAAATTGGAAAGGAAGAAGTAATACTGTTTCTATTTGCAGATGATATCCTAGTTTACATAAGCGACCCAAGAAACTTTAACAGTGAACTCCTACAGCTGATAAACACCTTCAGCAAACTAGCAGGATATAAGATAAATTCAACAAAATCACTAGTCCAATTTTTTTCAGACGACAAAGAGACAGAAAAAGAAATCAGAGCAACATCACCCTTTATAATAGCCACAAGGAACATAAAGTATCTTGGGGTAATGGTTACCAAACAAGTAAAGGACAAATATAATCAGAAATTTGTGGCTCTAAAGAAAGAAATTAAAGAAGATTCCAGAAAATGGAAAGATCTTCCATTATCTTGGAAAAGTAGGATAAACATAGTAAAAATGGCAATCTGGCCAAAGCAATCTACAGATTCAATGCAATCCCCATTAAAATCCCACCACAATTCTTCACCGACCTTGAAAGGATAAAAATCAACTTTAAATGGAAAAACAAAAGACCCAGAATAGCCAAAACAACCCTATACACTGAAAGAACTTCAGAAGGAATCACCATTCCTGAGTTTAAGATCTACTACTGCCTAGTATAGACATAAAAACAGACAGGTAGACCAAAGGAATCTAATTGAAAATCCTGATAATAACCCACACACCTAGGAAAACCTGATTTTTGACAAAACAGCTAAAATTATACAATGGGGCAAGGACAGCATCTTCAACAAATAGTGCTGGCACAACTGGATGACGGTGTGTAGAAGACTGCACATAGAACCATGTCTGTTGCCATGCACAAAACTCAAGTCCAAATGGATCAAATACATCAACATCAATCCAGCCACATTGAACCTCTTAGAAGAGAAATTAGGAGGTACCCTTGAACAAAATGGTATAGGAGACCACTTCCTGAACATAACTCCAGGGGCACAGACACTGAAAGAAACAATTAATAAATGGGACCTCTTCAAACTTAGAAACTTCTGTAAGGCAAAGGACACAGTGGAAAAGACCAAACGGCAGCCCATAGAATGGGAAAAGATAATCACGTATCTTATATCCGACAAAGGGCTGATCTCCAAAATATACAAAGAACTCAAGTAACTAGTCAACAAAACACCAAATAACCCTATTAAAAAATGGGATACAGAACTGAAGGAAGAATTCTCAATAGAGGAAATCAAAAAGGCTGAATGTCACTTAAGAAAATGCTCAACATCCTTAGCTATCAGGGATATGCAAATCAAAACAACTTTGAGATACCATCATACTCCTTCCAGAATGGCTAAAATTAGAAAGAACAATGATGACTTATGATGGAGAGGATGTGAAGAATGGTGAACAATCCTCTGCTGCTGGTGGGAGTGCAAACTCATACAGCCATTTTGGATATCAGTATGTTCAACTATGTTCTTCTGTAATCTTCTATCTTCAGTCCACAGGCCATAATGTGTCTGGCAGACTCTTTATCCAAGCAGGAAACTTTAAACTGTCTTCTTGTATTGGCAGTTTGTCAGTCACTTTTCTCTGTGCCCTGCATCCTGTCTCACAGACTCTTCCATGAAGCAGAATCTCTGTAGCAATGTCCATCTTGAATCAGCAATCACTTTTCTGTGGGTCCTGCATGTACAGTTTATATAGCACAAAGTCAAACAGTCCAGACAAGAGCAGTATCTTGTCCACATGGCTAGTCTTGCCATATTGGAGGCAACCTCCATAAAGAGTTTCTTCAATGTCCATCTTCCTTTCTGATGCAAGTGGTGTTGCCAGGAGCATTTATGTCTCACTGTCAAGAAAAACTCTAAACCATTTTAAATGCATATTCTGTATGTCTTTGAAAGGTTTGAAGAATGCCTATCTATCTCAAATATATCTCTGTATATCTAGAAAATCTAACTTACCTAGTTATAAGTTTTGACCATTATTGGTAACTATCTAAAATCTGTACTAAATTATACATTACATTTCTAAATGAGCTATATAAACACAATACCTAAACAAGAGGAAAAATATCCATATCACAAAATTGACCTTAAATTTTACCAATAAATGAAAATCCATTCCACAACAAAGTATTCATATCTATACCATAATCGCCATTTTACCTTTAAAAGGAGATTGGTTGTTGTCATTAACCATTTATAACCAACCCCATTTAAATGAAAACAAACATTTATAAACAATATTTGGGAATATGGGCGTCATTCTTTCTAAACTACTTCCTGCTGACAGGGGGCGCTGTCATTTGGGATCATAAGAAATCCTGGTTGTAGTCTGTAAGGCTGCTTTGTCCAAGCTGTTTTGAATGTAGGATCACCAGGTACCCTGTCTCAGGGGGTCTGGCTTGCTCAAAGCACATTAGTCTGGAAGGAATCCACAGCTGTTCATTTTCTGTGGAAACAAAAATAGAAGACCTTTTCCCCAGTAACTTGTCCTTAGAATTAAATTTTTGAGTCAAAGCATTTTTAAAATATATAAATTGAATTAATTCAGCAGCATTTGTTTTAACAGTTGTTTCCGCAGTAGTCAAACAATACAAAGACAATATAATGTCATACAGTATCCATATTCTCTCCATGTTTAAGTTGCTTTTTTATTATTCTGTTTCTTTTCTATTTTTTTGAGACAGGGTTTCTCTCTGTATCTCTTATCTATCCTGGAACTCACTCTGCATACCAGGTTTACTTTGCAAATCACAGAGATCTGCTTGCCTCTGTCTCCAGAGTGCTAGGATTAAAGGCATGTGCCACCACACCCAGTTTCTGTCTTTTTCAAAACATTTTATTTCTTTTCTCTCCCAAGCCTACATATATTTTTTTTAAACACACTGTAAACCTTTAGAGGTTTTTCTTAATATGAATCTGTCTTTACTGTAAATCTTTATCTTTTTCTGGCCATGAATCTTTGATCTGGTAAACAACATTGCTAAAATGAAAGTCATAGTTGTTCCTGCCTGGTTTACCAAAGATGGTGGCGGCTATTTTACCACCAGCAATGAGATCTGTGGTCACTACCTTGGTTTAGGGTCAGCAAGCAGCAGACTGCCGGCTTGGAGATGTGATCACTGCCTTTGCCAGCTCTGATACACACCAATAAATTGTTAGCAGTGCTTCTGCTTGAGGTTTTTTGCTGCTTATGCTGTTTCAATAACCCTCTCTTAAAGGAGCTGCACAATCTGCTTGTCTCTGGCAAGTCAGAGTCCAACTGAGAAAAATGCAGTTACCAAGAAACCTTGCTTGTCTCTGTTCTTTGTTTTTAAAACCCTTTTTTAAGCTTTTGTTAAATTTTAAGTGGAAGTTCTTATTAGCCATGTGGGCACCATTTGTAAGTAGTATAGTTTTTCCTGCTTGCTGTCTGGTCTTGTCCCGCTGCCGCCCCAGCCCCAAATAACACACTGAGACTCTGTATTATATATAATTCTGTTGGCCCGTTTACTTGTTTTTTTATTGGCTAGCTCTGCCTTAATTATTAACCCATTTCTGCTGATCTATGTATTTCTCTTACCGGGGAGCCGGCCAGCATACTGCTTTCCCCCGACTCTCCATCTTGGCTCCTCCTTACTACTTCCTATTTCTTCCTTGTCTCCTAGTCCCTCCTATCTTCCTTTCTGATTGGCCAACAGTGCTTTATTATTAACCAGTATGAAAAACATATATACATAGTGGCATCTCCCATCAGAGAGAGAGAGAGAATATAAAAGAGGGAGCCAATATTGGTTTGAAGATAAAATTGAACACAAAGAAAGGTCTAGAGAACTACAAGACTTCTGCCAACTAACAATTTGAGCTACCATGGAAATGCTACCATAAATGCCCTTCCTGGAGAGTGAGATCAACAACTAACTTATCCATGGAGCTCTCAACTAATGTTTGTTGTAATCAGGAGCAAACATCCACACATAAACACTGAGTCAAAGTAGAACTCAGATGTAGATGGAGAGGACAAGACCAGGCTGCAGAAACACATAGAGACAGCTTACCTGAACAAGGAGGAGATAAAGGGCCACCAGACTGACAGCTGGGAAGCCAGCATGTGACTGAATCAGGCCCCCCTGAATAAGGGTCTCAGCCAGAAGGACTGATCAGTGTAAGGGACCTCAGACAGTGGAGCCAGGATGTATCCCTGGTGCACAAAAGGTCTTCATGAACATATCCCCCATGGAGGGATAACTGCCTTAACCTAGAGACAGGAGAGAAGCCCCAGTCCCTACTTCACATGACTTGACAGACTTACATGACCCCAACTGGATGGCATTCCCATACATATGGAATTGGGGTGGGGGATGGGAGGGTGGTTAGAGTGCATGTGAGAGGGCAGGGTAAAAGTGAGGGAAGAAGGGAGGGAGGAAGGGAGGGAGGGAGGGAGGGCTGGAAGGAGAAGGAACTGGGATCGAGGTGTAAAATAAAAATTAAATTAAAAAAAATGCTTTGACTCCAAAATTTAAGTTCAAGGACAAGTTCCTGGGGAAAAGGATTTCTATTTTTGTTTCCACAGAAAATGAAAAGCTGTGGATTCATTCCAGACTAATGTGGTTTGATCAAGCCAGAACACCTGAAAGAGTGTACCAGATGATCCTACATTCAAAACAGCTGGAAAAAGCAGCCTTACAGACTACATCCAGGATTTCTGAGTCTTCTTTTAATCCCCCATGACAGCGCCCCTTACCAGCTGGAAGTAGTTTGGAAAGAACAATGCCCAATTTCCTAAATTTTGTGTATAAATGTTTGTTTTCATTTAAATGGACTTTGTTATATAAAATTAAAAAAAAAAGGTCTATTTAATTAAGAAGATACAATGAACAGATATAGAAAGGACACCATACAGGTGTTCCTTCAGGAGTAGTTATCCTTAAGAACACAGGACAAATTATGTGAGCATAAAAATGTTGCACAGTCAAATCTTGAGAGAAAAGAACAGAGAACACAGATTAAGAACAAATAAAAAAGGAAATTTCTACAAAATGGAGGGAAAAGGATATACCATAGAAGTCACTAAATATTTTTAACTATAATTATAATTGAAACTTTAAACATTTTATTTGTATTCTTTTACAAGCATGTATTTACATGACACTAAAATCCCATAGAATTATAGAAGAATCTACTCAAATCACACACTTCTTTAAATGATAATTCCCCTGTTGGACAAGTTTGTATATTTTAATTTTTTAATACTTTAGGTATATGACACTTTAATTCAAGAATATTTAACATGGTATCTTAAGAGATATTTTAAAAGATTTCTTATTAGATCACACAGAATTTTTCAATGAATATTTAAAATCATTGTTGTTTTTATTTTTTTCTTTTTTTTATCAGCCAACCAATCAATAAGTTCTTTTGTTTTATTTTTTTATTTAATTTATAATTTTATATGTGAATCCCAGTTCCCTCTACCTCCCTCCTTTCCTCCCTTTTCCCTCACTGCCCCCTCACATGCACTCTGACTACCCCCCATTCCATTCCCCACCCCAATTCCACATGTAGGGCAATGCCATACAGGTGGGGTCATGTAGATTTGTCAGGTCATGTGAAGTAGGGACTAGGACTTCTCTCCTGTCTCTAGGTTAAGGAGGTATCCCTCCATGGGGGATATGGTCGCAAAGTCCTTTTGTGCACCAGGGATACATCCTGGCTCCACTGTCTGAGGTCCCTTACACTGATCAGTCCTTCTGGCTGAGACCCATATTCAGGGGGGCCTGATTCAGTCACATGCTGGCTTCCCAGCTATCAGTCTGTTGGCCCTATAGCTCCTACTTGTTCAGGTAAGCTGTCTCTATGTGTTTCTGCAGTCTGTTCTTGTCCTCTCCATCTGCATCTGGGTTCTACTTCGACTCAGTGTTTATGTATGGGTGTTTGCTCCTCTTTCCAACAGGCATTAGTTGATGGCTCCATGGATATTCAGAGGTCCTGAGTCAGTCCCATATTGCAGGACCACTCTTTTATATTTTATGAATTTCTCTTTTTTTGTCAAATTCATTAGTAAAAATTACTCACTGCCTGAAGATAGATGTATTTAATTCATGTTTCTAAATTATGTATATTATGGGAAACTATGAGCTTATGTTAATATTTGGGAATTTTGTCCCAGGAAATCTATAACAAAAAATATGTTATTCTCGTTTATACTTACACATTTTGATATATGTTATTGTTCTGACTACACATGTTTATATGTGCATGTTATGTGTGTGCTTGTGGAGGTCAAAAGTTGGCACTAAATCCATTGGAAGTTGAATTATTAATGGTTGTGAGCAAGCATGTGGGTGCTGTGCACCATAACCAGGTCATTTATAAGATATAAAGTACTCTAAACTGCTGTACTTATCCTCTAGCTCCTAAAATATTATTTTCTAAGTAGTAGTTCTGGCTTTAAAAATGTCCGAATCAGGTGGTTGTTATCATATTCTAACATTCCTTCTGCATATGTTGAGTAAATCAAGGAATAGGGATATCCAATGTCAACTTTCAGTGCTTTGGAACATCTGAGTAGTCACAGTGTTATGGCAACAACAGTTTGAGACAGCAAAATTATAGATAGAAACACAGTGTTGCTTCTGGAATGAGTACAGGAAGAGAACATAGTACCTCTTTGTCGGCAAAATCAGTGAATATACTAAATATGATGCATACAATTTGTGCTGTAATGAAACTTTTTCTTCCCAGCATTCTACCTGAGTAGCAGTGAGATGGCATTAGAAGTAAAATGAGCAAGGGGACAAGTGGAGCCACAATGGGGACTATTTTAAAGTGGTGCTTGCTGGTTCCAAGCACTTAGTGAGATGCACTCTTACACTGAAAACTAACCAGAACACCTCTCAGTTATGGGAAAGAGACTACAAACCAGAATTGTGCAGTATTCAGTGAGAGGAACCCGGATCGAGCTAGCATCATCAGGGGACATAGACACAGACTTCTGGTTAGTGTACATTACACCAGTAAGGATGGCCCAGTCGGTAGGACTTCCACTTGAAACCTGTAAAGAAAGAGGGCCAGCATTTGTGACCCAGCCTTGCAAAGGAACTCCTTGCATCGAGAACAGCATTCACAACCTGATATCTTGAAGAATAGCTGTGAAACATTTGTCAAAAAGGCTGTCAAGGGTGTGAGAGGTATATGGGAGCCATGGAAGTAACAGAAGGACAGGAGGGTGAGGCTGGCACAGTGAAGTGAGTGATCCGTTCAGACCATGTGCCCCATACCCAGCTCTCTCCACCTCACATTCATACATCTGTCTTGTCCTATTCTCATTATCCCCTTTTTTCTTTACTTCTCACTAGTCTTTCTTTTCTTTTGTCTTTACTTTGATACATGTTTCCCCAGAAGACAGCTGGCCTAGTCTTTGGGGCTCAAGCCTCTCAGACTTCTCAGAGATGGAACTGTTTTAGGCGATCTGATTGCACTTCCTCATCTCCCATTCATTCTTCAATCTTTGGTCACAGTTACCTCCTCTCTCTCTCTCTCTCTCTCTCTCTCTCTCTCTCTCTCTCTCCTTTTCCCTTCCAGTTTTTCCTGGGAAAATAACATTCTTTTTCAACTAGCCAAGTCTTCTTATAAGACTAGTATGCACATACATGGTTTACATTTTACTAATGGATTTAGTGATGTTGGCTATGAGCATTTAAAAATAACCTTTAGATATTTTAAATATTCATTTTTGTTATTTTTACTTTGTGTGTGTATGCATGTACACATGAGTGCAGGTCCTGTAGAGGCCAAAGGTATTTTTCCAACTTTGATTGGAGCTGCAGATCATTGTGAGATCCACAGTATAGGTGTAAGGAATTAACCAATAAAGTCGAAATTATCCAATAAAGTAGAAACTAGGAAAACAATGGAAAGAATCCATGTAATAAGAGGTTGGTTTTTCAAGAAAGTCAACAAGATAGACAAGCCTTTATATAAACTAACAAAAACTCAGAGAGAGAACATGCAAATCAACAAAATCAGATGGAGTCAGGGGAGCAATAGACAAGTGAAAAGACACACACACACACACACACACACACACACACACACAGAGAGAGAGAGAGAGAGAGAGAGAGAGAGAGAGAGAGAGAGAGAGAGAGATGACAACAGGGCTGAGAAAGAAATCAGAAAAACAACACCCTTTACAGTAGCCAAAAAAACCAACCAACCAACCAAACAAACAAACAAACAAAAAATAATGTAACTTGGAGTAACACTTACCAATCAAGTAAAAGACTTACAT
This sequence comes from Phodopus roborovskii, assembly GCF_943737965.1. NCBI lineage: Eukaryota > Metazoa > Chordata > Mammalia > Rodentia > Cricetidae > Phodopus > Phodopus roborovskii. The sequence continues at coordinate 854,505 of NW_026125669.1, read as the reverse complement.
TGCACGAACTTTGGGTCTTTAAAGAAAGAAATTAAAGAAGACACCAGAAAATGGAAGGATCTCCCATGCTCTTGGAAGGTATAATAAACTTAGTAAAAATGGCCATGTTACCAAAAGCAATCTACAGATTCAATGCAATCCCTTTCAAAATCCCAGCATAATTCTTCACTGACCTTGAAAGGATAAGGAACATCAGGAGGCATCTCCATCCCCAACTTCAAGCTATATTAAGAGTATAGTCCTGAAAACAGATTGGTACTGACTCAAAATTAGACAGGTAGACCAATGGAATCGAATAGCAAATCCTGATATTAACCCACACACCACGAACACCTGATTTTTGGCAAAATGACTAAAATTATACAACGGAAGGGGAAAAGCATCTTCAACCAATGGTGCTGGCACAACTGGATGATGGTGTGAAGAAGACTGAAGATAGGCCATATCTATCATCACACACAAAACACAAGTCCAAATGGATCAAAACCTCAACATAAATCCAGCCTCACTAAATCTCTTAGAAGAGAAAGTGGGAGGTACCATCAAATAAATCATTACAGGAAACTGCTTCCTGAACATACATCCAGTAGCACAGACACTGTGATCACCAATTAATAAATGGGACCTCATTAAACGCTCTCAGGAGAAGAACACAATTGACAAGAATATTGCGGTTAAATAAGGATCAGGATAAACAAATAGGCTGAATAGATGTTTATTCAGGGACAAATAACTTACAACCTAGACAGATGAACACCAGCAAGTTCCACCTGATGCTCTCCTCTCCGTGTCCTACCAGAGATCGTTCCCTGGCTCCTCCTCAGACCTCCTTCCACAGGTCACTTCTGCCCCTGGCTCCAACCCCCAGTGGGCATGGTCAGTGCCACAGAAGGAGAAAAAGTGAATATCCCACTACACAAGACCAATTGGCAGGCCACAGACTGGGAAAAAGTCTTCACCAACCCTTTATCTGACAGAGGGCTGATCTCCAAAATATACAAAGAGCTCAAGAAACTGGTCACCAAAACACCAAATACCCTATTAAAAATGGGTACAAAACTGAAGAGAGAATTCTCAATAGAGAAATTCAAAAAGACTGAAAGACACTTAAGAAAGTGTTCAATATCCTTAGCCATCAATAAAATGCAAATCAGAACAACTCTGAAATACCATCTTACTCCTGCCAGAATGGCTAAAATTAGAAACACCAATGATAGCTTATGCTAGAGAGGATGAGGCGAAAGGGGAGTACTCCTCCACTTCTGGTGGGAGTGCAAACCTGTACAGCTATTTTGGAAATCAGTACGGTGTTTTCTCAGGAAAATGGGAATTAGTCTACCTTAGGACCAGGCAATTCCATCCTTAGGCATATACCCAAATGATCCTCATTCATGTAACAAGGACTATATTCAGCTATATTCACAGAAGCATTAATTGTAAGAGAAAGAACCTGAAAGCAACCTAGGTGCCCCTCAACTAAAGAATGGATAAAGATGTGGCAGAGTTACAAAATGGAATACTACACAGAAGGGAAGAAAAAAGACAATGGAATCTTGAAGATTGCAGGCAAGTGGATGGAAATTGAAGAAACCATCTTGAGTGAGGTAACCCAGTGTCAAAAAGAGGAACATGGTATATACTCATTCATATATGGATTTTAGACATAGCCCAAAGGATCACTAAAATTCACACTTCCAGGAAAACTAGGATGCAAGGAGCAACCTAAGAGATTCATACAAGGCCCTTCACAAAATGGGGAAGGAAGAAGATCTCCTGAGCATATTGGAAGTATGGTGGTGGCAGTGAGTGGAGAGGGAGATAGTAGAAAGAGAAGGGGAAGAGAGGAGAGAATGTGGCACTAGGAAGATAGATTGAGTCAGGGGAGTAATAGAAAAGAGCAAAAAGAGTGAGAGTGAGAGTGAGAGAAAGAGAGAGAGAGAGAGAGAGAGAGAGAGACCATGAAATAGTGAGCCATTATAGGTTTGGGGAGATAAGTGACTCTAGAGAGATGAGATGTCCAGAGACCTACAAGACTTACCCCCAACTAACAAACTGAGCAACAGTGATAAGGCTACCATAAATGCCCTTCCTTGATAATGAGATCAATGACTAACTTATCCGACATCATAAAGCCCTCATCTAGTAGCTATTAGAAACAGAATCAGACACTCACAGATAAACACTGAGCCAAACTTGAATCCAGATTGAGAGGGAGATGACAAGACCAGGCTACAGAAACCAACAGGGACAGCTGACATAACAAGGAGGAGCAAAGTGGTCCCCAGACTGATAGCTAGGAAACCAGCATTGGACTGGCTAGACATCCTGAACGTGAGTCTCAGTTAGGGCCTGGATAGTCTAAGGTACCTCTGACAGTGGAACCAGGATATATCCCTGGTGCACAAAAGGACTTTGGGAGCATGTGCCCCATGGAGGGATACTCCCTTATCTAGAGGCAGGAAGGAGAGCATAGTCCCTACTCCAAATGACATGAAAGATTTTTTTGACCCCTCCTGGAAGGCATCACCCTTCCTGTGGAGTGGGGGAGGGTGAAGGGGATGGGAGGGTGGTTGGGGGCTTGTGAGGGAAGGAGAGAGAGAGGGGGGGTGGGAGGAAGGTGGGGTGGAAGGGAAGTATGGAGAGGGAACTGGAATAAGAGCAAAAAATTTAAAATAAAAAAAAAAAAAAAAAAAAAAAAAGAATCCATAGGGCTACAAGATGGTTCTACCTTTTTGTAATTATAACATAATAGGCTGACACCAAATCTTGGTAGTACATTTAAACTCTTTTAATATGGAATATTCACTTTAGATTTGATTGCTATTCTGACAAGTACCTAGAGTATAAGTAGACAATATCAATCTTCAACGAACTTGTCTCAAAAACAGAAGTTTTCTTTATTTTTTCTTTCATCCATTCATCCATGTACAAACAATCTTATTTTACATATCAATTAGAAACAAAGTGGGATGAAAGGAAATTTCCGTAAGTGAAAATGGTTCAAACATCAGATTAATTGCCCACTATAAGTATTACTTGGCCATTTGAAAAGCTAAATGCAACCCAAAACTCTTTGAATTCTAGGCTAGTAGTTTTATTTGTCAAAACTTCGAAGCAGAATTCTGCCTTGTTCATTTGATCACTGTTTTAAAGACTGAGTTAACAACTTTGCCTCTGTCTTCTGATTATGTTCAAAAGAAATAATGCAGGAGTAAGTAGGTATTGCAGAAACACAACAGTATTCCTGTGATCTGCAGGTGTTATGGGTGCTGTAGAAAGGGTGATTCTGTATTTAACAAAAGTAACAGAGTTTGGTGATCTTAAAATAATAGTGAAAAAATAATATTTTCAACACACTAAATTTAATTGTTTTTGCCATTTTGCCTGAGCCTGATGTTTGATAAAGGTCTTAATCAATAAATTATTAAATAGGGTAATGAAATGAAACTATTTGAAAAGGAAGCAAAAGGGATTTGAGAGTCAAAACACACAGATTACCTTACTGTAAATATGGAATTTAAAATTACTATTTTATATCAGACTCTATTATTCCATTGCTTCAATTATTTTAGAGTATTTTGTTTTAAAACTTCAGTTAATTTGTCTCTAAATGTAAGCAAAGCTCTTTAACAATTAAAAAAATAAAAACAAACAGCCTTTAGGTAATGATGTCATTAGGCACTTTTTGCAAGGTAATGATTTGAATTTATTTGCTTTTATTTTCATGTTGCTGTGAATGATCCTTCTGTTTATTGAGTAAATATGAAGAGTCACCTCATCAAAAAGTTTTATTGACACTTGCATTCAATGAGGTATAGACAAAGGAACAAAACATAGCTAAATGTGAATGACTCACCAACACTCTAGGACAGGGTTTCATTGATGACTTGATTGCATTTTGTTTTTAATACTTGCTATGTGCATAGGGATAATGAAATCTAAATTAGTCATTCAAATTTATTTTTCCAATTTCAGTCCAACAAGATAAGAAACAGAAGCCTGATTTCCAAAATATCTGTAAATATGTTTACAAAAAATGAGATAGTAGCTTCTTGCTAAATTCTTTCCTTACATTTTAATTTTTCCCAAGTGGCTGTAAAAGTTTGCCCTCCAACTAGTAGTGGTGGAGTGTACCCATTTATCCACATCCTCTCCAGCACAAACTGTCTTTGGTGATTTGATTTTAGTCAATATCACAGGTGTAAGATGGTTTTTCACAGGTGTTTTGATTTGAATTTCCTTGATGGCTAAGGATGTTGAACACGTTCTTAAGTGTCTTTCATCCAGTTTAGATTACTCTATTGAAAATTCTCTCTTTATTTTTGTACTCCACATTTGAATTGGATTGTTTGCTATTTTGGTAACAAGCTTCTTGAGTTCTTAGTATATTCCCCAATAATGAGATTAATGACTACTTCATATAACATCCTAGAGCCTTGAACTTGTAGCTGATGGAAGCAGACTCAGACTCCCACAGCTAAACACTGAGGAAACTCCTGGAATCGAGTTGCAGAAAGGGAAGAGTGATGAGCAAAGGTATCAAGACCAGGCTGGAAAACCCTACAAAACTGCTGAACTGAGCAAGGTGGAGCTCATGGACTCCAGTCTGATCGCTGAGAAACCAGCATAAGACAGACCCAGATTCCCAGTGTGGTGTTAGTTGGGAGGACTTGGCAGTCTATGGGAACTCTGGCAATGGATCAGTATTAATCCCCAGTATATGAATGGATTTTAGGTGTCCATTTCCCATAGAGGGATACTCCATCAGCCTAGACACATGGGGGAGGGACTGAACTCTAACTGAAATGATAAAACAGATTTTAAGACTCCCCATGGAAGGCCTCATCCTTCCTGGGAAGCAGAAAGGGGACATGGGTTGGTGTGGGGAACAGGAGAGGAAGGGAATGTGTGGGACCTGAGATTGACATGTAAAATAAGTTTGTTTTTTTAATATATATATATATATATATATATATATATATATATATATATATATATTATCCAAGTCCATTTAAATGAAAATAAACATGTATAGACAATATTTAGGAATTTGGCCGTCCTTCATTCCAAACTACTTCCTGCTGGTGGGGGATTATAAGATGATGCAGAAATCCTGCCTGTAGTCTGTAAGGCTGCTTTGTCCAGCTGTTTTGAATGTAGGATCATCTGGTACTTTGTTTAAGGCGGTCTGGCTTGATCAAACCACATTAGTCTAGAAAGAATACACGGATTTTCATTTTCTGTGGAAACAAAAATAGAAATCCTTTTCCCCAGGAACTTGTCCTTGAACTTAAATTTTGGAGTCAAAGCATTTTTTTTTAATTTAATTTTTATTTTACAATTTGATCCCAATTACCTCTCCCTTGCTCCCTCCCTTTTACCCTCTCTGCCTTCTCACATGCACTCTAACCATGCTCCCATTCCCCCACCCCAATTCCATATGTACAGGAATGCTATCCAGTTGGAGTCATGTAGATCTGACAGGTCATGTGAAGTAGGAACTAGGGCTTCTCTCCTGTCTCTGGATTAAGTCAGTTATCCCTCCATGAGGGATGCGTTCCCAAGGTACTTTCGTGAATCAGGGATATATCCTGGCTCCACTGTCTGAGGTCTGTTAGACTGCTCAGTCCTTCTGGCTGAGACCCATAATCAGGGGGGCCTGATTCAGTCCCATGCTGACTTCCCAGCTGTCAGTCTGGTGGCTCTTTAGCTCCTACTTGTTCAGGTAAGCTGTCTCTATGTGTTTCTGCAGCCTGGTCTTGTCCTCTCCATCTACATCTGGGTTCTAGTTCCACACAGTGTTTATGTATGGGTGTTTGCTCCTGTTTCCAACAGGCATTAGTTGAGGGTTCCATGGATAAGTTAGTTGTTAATCTCACTCTCCAGGAAGGGCATTTATGGTAGCCTTTCCATGGAAGCTCAAATTGTTAGTTGGCAGCAGTCTTGTAGTTCCCTAGACCTTTCTTTGTGTTCAATTTTATCTTCAAAACAATATTGGCTACCTCTTTTATGTTCTCTCTCTCTTTCCTGTCTTCTATTTCTAACCGGGCTCAATCTTCCTGGTTGCATGTGTTTTCCTTTCCTACCCCTGGTTTCTACTACTTCTCTCTCCTTTCGCTGCCCTCCCCCACTACCTCTGTGCTCTGTCTTGTCCCTTCCCAGTTCTGTGAGGAACTTTATATGAATCTTGTAGAATACACCTTGTATCCTAGTTCCTCAGGTGGTGTGAATTATAGGCTGATGATCATTTGCTCTATGTCGAAAATCCATAAATGAGTGAGTACATACTGTGTTCCTCTTTTTGTGGCTGGGTTACCTCATACAGGAGGGTTTCTTCAAGTGCAATCCACTTTTCTGTGAATTTCAAGATAACATTATTTTTTTTCTGAAGTATAGTATTCATTTGTGTAGATGTGCGACACCTTCATTAACCATTTTTCAATTGAGGGGCATCTGGGTTGCTTCCAGGTTCTTGCTATTACAAATAGTGCTGCTATGAACATAGTTGAACAGATGTCTTTGTTGCATGGATGTGGATCATTAGGGTATAAGCCTAAGAGGGGGATTGTTGGGTCCTGTGGTAAAGTAATTCCCATTTTCCTGAGGAACTGACATACTGATCTCCAAAATGGCTGTATGAGTTTGCACTCCCACCAGCAGTAGAGGAGTGTTCCCTTTTCTCTATATCCTCTCCAGGATGAGTCATCATTGGTGTTTCTAATTTTAGCCATTCTGGCAGGAGTAAGATGGTATCTCAAAGTTGTTTTGATTTGCATTTCCCTGATAGCTAAGGATGTTGAGCACTTTCTTAAGTGACTTTCAGCCCTTTTGATATCCTCTATTGAGAATTCTTTCTTTAGTTCTGTACCCCATATTTAATATGGTTATTTGGTGTTTTGTCGATAGTTTCTTGAGTTCTTTATATATTTTGGAGATTAGCCCTTTGTGAGATATAGGATTAGTGAAAATATTTTCCCATTCTGTGGGCTGCTGTTTGGTCTTGTCCACTGTGTCCTTTGCCTTACAGAAGATTCTAAGTTTGAAGAGGTCACATTTATTAATTGTTTCTCTAAGTGTCTGTGCCCCTGGAGTTATGTTCAGGAAGCAGTCTCCTATATCAATTTGTTCAAGGGTACCTACTAATTTCTCTTCTAAGAGATTCAATGTGGCTGGATTGATGTTGAGGTCTTTGATCCATTTGGACTTGAGTGTTGTGCATGGCGACAGACATGGATGGGTCTATCTGCAGTCTTCTACACACCCTCATCCAATTGTGCCAGCACCATTTGTTGAAGATGCTGTCCTTGTCCCATTGTATAATGTTAGCTGTTTTGTTGAAAATCAGGTGTTCATAGATGCGTGGTTTATTATCAGGATTTTCAATTTGATTCTATTGGTCTACCTCTCTATTTTTATGCCAATACCAGGCTGTTTTCAGAACTATAGCTCTGTAGTAGAGCTTAAAGTCAGGAATGATGATGCCTCCTGAAGTTTTTTTATTGAATAGGGTTGTTTTGGCTATCCTGGGTCTTTTGTTTTTCCATATAAATTTGATAATTATTCTTTCAAGGTCAGTGAAGTACTGTGGTGGGATTTTAATGGGGATTGCATTGAATCTGTAGATTGCTTTTGGCAAGATTGCCATTTTACTATGTTTATACTACCTATCCAAGAGCATGGGAGATCTTTCCATTGTCTGGTATCTTCTTTAATTTCTTTGTTTAGAGCCACAAAGTTCTTATTATATTTGTCCTTTACTTGTTTGGTAAGCATTACCCCAACATACTTTATGTGACTTATGGCTATTGTAAATGGTGCTGTTTCTCTGATTTGTTTCTCTGTCTCTTTCTTGTCTGAAAAAAGTAGGGCTAATTATTTTGTTGAGTTTGTCTTATATCCTGCTAGTTTGCTGAAGGTGATTATCAGCTGTAGGATTTCCCTGGTAGAGTTTATTGTGTCACTTATGTAAACTATCATATCATCTGGGAATAGAGGCAGTTTGACTTCTTCCTTTCCAATTTGGATCCCCTTGCTCTCCTTTTGTTTTCGTATAGCATTAGCTAGAACTTCTAGTAAGATATTGAAGACATATGGAGAGAGGGAAGACTTGTCATGTTCCTGATTTTAGAGGAATTGTCTTAAGCTTATCTCCATTCAGTTTGATGTAGGCAGTTGGTTTGCTGTATACTGCTCTTATTATGTTTAGGTAGGTTTCTGTTATCCCTGATCTCTACAAGACATTTATCATAAAAGGGTGTTGAATTTTGTTGAAGGATTTTTCTGCATCTAGGGAAATAAACATATGCTTTTTCCTTTTTCTGTTTGTTTATATGGTGGTCACATTGATATATTTTCTAATGTTAAACCATCCCTGCATTTCACGGATGAAACCTCCTCGGTCATGATGGATGATTTCTCAGATGTATTCTTGCATTCGGTTTTCCAGTATTTTATTGAATATTTTTGCATCAATGTTCATCAGTGATATTGGTCTGTCGTGTTCATTCTTACTTGTGTCTTTGTGAGGCTTGGGTACCAAGGTTATTGTGGCCTCATAAAAAGAGTTGGGCAATGAACCTTCTGATTCTATTTTGTGGAAGAGTTTGAGGAGTAGTGGTATTAGTTCTTCCTTGAATATCTGGTAGAATTCTGCACTGAATGCATCTGGCCCTGGACTCTTTTTGGTTGGAAGGCTTTCGATGGCTGCTTCTATTTCATTGTAGGTTATAGGTCTATTTAAGTTGTTAGTCTGTTCTTGATTTAATTTTGGTAAGTGATAGTTATCCAGAAATTTGTCCATTTCCTTTGAATTTTCAATTTTTCTGGAATACAGATTTTCAAACTATGACCTGAAAATTGTCTGGATTTCCTATGTGTCTGTTGTTAGGTTCCCCTTTTCGTTTCTGATTTAGTCAATTTGCATGTTCTCTCTGTGCTTTTTTGTTAATTTGGATAAAGGTTTGTCTATCTTGTTGATTTTCTCAAAAAACCAACTCTTCGTTGCATTGATTTTTTGTATTATTTTCCTGGTTTCTATTTTGTTGATTTCAGCCCTCAAGTTGATTATTTCCTGGCATCTACTCCTAAGGGGTGAGTTCACGTCTCTCTGTTCTAAGGCGTTCAGATGAGCTGTTATTTCTCTCATGTGACTATCCTCTGTTTTTTTTATATGGGTACTTAGTGCAATGAAGTTCCCTCGTAGCACTGCTTTCAAGGTATCCCATAAGTTCGGGTATGTTTTATCCTCATTCTCGTTGAATATTAGAAATTCCTTAATTTCTTTCTTTATTTCTTCTTTGACCCAGACGTGGTGTAATTGCACATTGTTCAGTTTCCATGAGTTTGCAGGATTTCTACTATTTGTGTTGTTGTTGAATTCCAATTTTAAAGCATGGTAGTCTGATAAGATACTGGGTACTATTCCTATTCTCTTGTATCTGTTGAGGTTTGTTATGCCACCTAGTATGTGGTTGATTTTGGAGAATATTCCATGTGGAGCAGAGAAGAAGGTATGTTCTTTTTTCTTTGGATGGAATGTTCTATAGATGTCTGTTAACCCCAGGTAAGACATAACTTCTGTTAGTTATTATCTTTCTTTGTTGAGTTTCTGATTGGTAGTCCTGCCTATTGTTAAGAGTAGTGTATTGAAGTCTCCCACTATAAGATTTTATATGAGCTTTGAGTTTTAGTAGTGTTACTTTTACGAATGTGAGTGCCTTTGTATTATGGGCATAGATGTTCAGAACTGAGCTTTTTGTTGTTGGATTTCTCCTGCAATGAATACAAAATTCATGTCTTCATCTCTTTTGATTAATTTTGGATTGAAGTCTAACTTGTTAGATATTAGGATACCTATGCCTCCTTGCCTCTTATTTCCATTTGATTGGAAAATATTTTCCCAACCCTTTAGCCTGATTGAAGCTTAGATGTGTTTCTTGTATGCAGCAGAAGGATGTATTCTGTCTTTGTATCCATTCTGTTAGCCTGTGTCTTTTTATAAGTGAGTTAAGACCATTATTGTTGAGGGTGAGTAAGGACCATTGATTGTTGATGCTTGTCTGATTTAGGTCTGTTGTTGGCAGTGGTATTTTGAATTATTCATTCTGCTTTACTCTTGGTTTCTGGTGTAGTTGGATTATCTGTTGCCTACATTTTTGTGAGCGTAGTTACCTTCCTTGGGTTGGAGTTTTCCTTCCAATATTTTCTGTAGGGCTGGATTTGTAGATACGTATTGGGAAAATCTGGTTTTGTCATTAAATATCTTGTTCTCTCTATCTATAGTGATTGATAGTTTTTCTGGATATAGTAGCCTAGGCTGACATCCGTGTACTCTTAATACCTTTAGAACATCTATCCTGGACCTTCTGGCCTTGAGGGTTTCCATGGAGAAGTCAGGTGTAATTTTGATAGGTCTGCCTTTATATGTTACCTGTCCTTTTTCCTTCGTTGCTCTTAATATTCTTTCTTTATTCTGTATGCTAGGTGTTTTGATTATTATATTTCGAGGGGTCTTTTTTCTTTGGTCCAGCCTATTTGGGGTTCGGTATGCTTCTTGTACTTTCATGGGCATGTCCTTCTTCAGATTTGGAAAGTTTTCCTCTATGACTTTGTTGAATATGTTTTCGGTACCTTTGAGCTGGGCTTCCTCACCTTTCTGTATGCCTATTATTCTTATATTTGGCCTTTTCACGGTGGCCCACATTTCCTGGATAATTTGTGTTAAGGATTTGTTGGATTTATGATTTTCTTTGGTCGATGAATCTATTTCTTCTTGTTTATCTTCCACGCCTGAAATTCTCCCTTCCATCTCTTGAATTCTGTTGGTTATGCCTGTGTCTGTATCTCCCGATGTTTTGCCCAGTTTTTCTATTTCCATCATTCCTTTGGTTTGTGTTGCCTTTATTCTCTCTATTTCATTTTTCAAGTCTTGAACCATTTACTTCACCTGCTTAATTATTTTTTCTTGTCTTTCTGTACTTTCTTTACTTTCCTTAAGGAATTTGTTCATTTCATCCTCTTTTTTGTTTGTTTTTTCCTCCATTTCTTTAAGGTATTTTCTCACATATTCTTTGAGGGCCTCTATCATTTTTATGATGGTAATTTTTAAGACGTTACCTTCTGCTTCCTCTGATTTGTTGTTGTGTTCCATTCTAGTTTGTGTAGATTCCCTAGATTCTGATGGAGTCATGCTTGTCTTTCTGTTAATAGGTGTTTTCTTGTATTGCCATCTTTCCATAGCTTCTTTCAGTAGGTGTTGGTGGGGTCTCCCCTTCTCTCTATTGTACTTCCCTGGTGGGCTTATTTGGGTCAGAGATTCAATATCTGTAGCTCTGTGTGGTCCAAGCTCTATAGGAGGTATCTCCACAGACAGGGACCCAGGGATGCGGTCAGAGTTGAGGATCCAGTAGAAGGTGCCACTAGCCAATGTCTCTAGCCAATAGCTGGCAGAAGAGGACAAAGTCTGAGCTTAATCTTGGGAAGTTTCTGCAGGATATTCGGATCTCACTGGAAACTGGTACTCTCCAGCCGAGGCCTCTTTCTTTAGCAATGGCCCTGCTTTGTGGGTCAAGGTTCTTGCAGGTGGGAAATTCGCGAGGACCTGCAGAGATAGGCGGATCTCTGGTAGGGGACTGGGACCTCAGCACAGGACTGGAAGTGGGGTCAGAGACCAAGCAGGTGGAAATTACGGGTGGTCCAGCATGGATAGGCAGGTCTCCTTTGTTCAGAGTTGCTCTGGGAAGTCTCCAAAGTAGGGTGGACTGTTGGCTCCACCCTCTGTCCCAGTGCTCAACCAGAGCTGCAGGACGGGTGGCAAGGTAGGGAACAGGGTCAGGGGGCAGCCTCATGGTGGGGATGGTTGTGGGTATATCAGAACTCCAAGGGTTCTCTCAATGGGGACAGGACACAGGAGCAGCAGGATCAAGGGCCAACCCAGGGTGTTTGGAGGGGAGAGGTTGTAGGGGAGAGGCATCCCTGATTGGACCCAGACTCACCTCTAGGCAGTGGCTGGCAGAAGAGGACAAAGGTTGAGCTGAAACTTGGAAAGTTTCTGCAGGATAGTAGGATCTCACTGGAAATTGGCACTCTCCAGCTGAGGCCTCTTTCTTTAGCAGAGGCCCTGCTTTGGTGGGTGAATGATCTTGCCTGTGGCAACTCAGAGTGGACCCACAGAGATAGGCAGATCTCTGGGAGGGGCCGATATAAGCTTGTTTTAAATTCAAGTTTCATAAAAACCTTAATTTATTTTTTCATATGTATATGTGTGTGATATGTATGCATGTATGCATGTCCATTTTCCTATGGAAGCCAAGGTTAATGTCAAGAGTCTTCCTAGATTACTTGTCACCTTAATCATTAAGTCTTGATCTATCAGCAGAACTCAGAGCTCACTGATGCATTTGGTCTACTGTTGTTTTTACCTAATGATCCTCTGCTTTTGTCTTTTGTGCACTGGAATTAAAGGAGGGCTGCACACCCACCTAACCTGTATATGGCTTATGGGAAAATGAAACCTAGAATTTCTTCTTAAGATTTCTTTCTAGAATCATTTCCCTTAAAAAATACTTACAAAATTAGAAATCTCAGTAACTTAATTGAAATAAAATAAGAAGAAACCTAAAGATTCTGCCTGGTTATAACGACTATTGCTGTGATGGTGCACCATGGCTGAAAGTAAGGTGAGGAGGAAAGGGTTTATTTGACTTACATTTCCACATCTTTGAAGGAAAGTCAGGACTGGATCTCAAACAGGAAGGGAACCTAGGACTAGGAGTTGATGCAGTGGCCATGAAAGGAAGCTGCTTACTAGCTTTCTCCCTGTTGCTTGCTCAACCTGTTTTCTTATAGAACCCAGGACCAATAACTCATAAGTGTCACCACATACAATGTGCTCAGCCTGTCCAAATAAATCACTAACTGAGAAAATGCCTTACAGGTGAACCTAAACCCCCAACTTATGAAGGTAATTTCTCAGTTGAGACTCCTTCACTCTAATAACTCTAGCTTTTACCAAGCTAACATAAAATTAGCCAGTACACAAAGAATATCTGTAGTTATTATCATGTTCAGGTAATCCTACTAGCACAGAGAAAAGTGGTTTCCAAGCATCACCAATGTAATTATTTTAAAATTTGATAGTTAGATATGCTTGACATTGATTCCCAAATGCACTTCTCATTCCAATGCTTCCATGACACACAGTGTGGATGTATTGGGTTAGTGGCATATAAAAGCCTTTTCCAAGTGAATGATCTATTGATCCATCTATTGTTCTTTTTACTTCTTTTTATACATTAACACTTTTAGTTTGTCTAAAGAATATCTTCTCATATTTTACTTTGTATTCTGACTGTTCACAAATATTACTTGGCTGGAATATTTTCATTTCACTTCATCATTGAAGCCTATTTTCACTATTTATAGAAAGTAGATTGATAGCTGCATTATTACATCAATTTGAACATATGGTGTGTCATCTTCTGGGTACTGCTTAATCCAGATTTCTATGTATTTATCTTTCTTTAGGTTGGCAATAGTTCCAGAATCTCTGGTTGATATATTCATTCAAATTTAGAATTTTCGTAGACATTATCCTTCAAGGTGGCTGGCTTACATGCCTATTATTTTTTGCAGTGTGGCTTCTGTAGGCTATGTTGTATTTATATGTGACACAGTCTACATTTTTACCTTCCTAACACTGTTAAAACTATTTGCTTAATGTATTTCCTCTAATGGACATTTTCCAGAACAATTTTGAAGAGATATATGACACAGGAATCCTGGAGAGGCATGTCTAACTCCTGAGCAAAGAAGAATTATTCCCAAGTTTTTTCAATTTCCTTGATGTTCCACTTAGAAAATGATCATGTACATGTGGTCTGAAAGAATTAAATGAACATAGTTGGGCAAAACATATCTTCTAATCCATTTGTCAGTACTTATGGAAATATATCAAGCAAATTTTATTATATGTGTTTTTGTTCCTAGATGATTAACCATATTCTGTTCTGAGATTTTAATTCTATAAAAATCAATTTTAGACAGCCAACCATTTTCCCTGAACATATCTAAACACATACTTCAAATAATGTGTGTATTCTTCAGCTAGACATTTTATAATCTTATTTATGAGTACTATATAATATTGAATTTATTTTTTATTCCTTTCATAACCTCTAGTTTGTTTTCAGTGTGTAATTAAATACTCATCACATTTAAATAAGAGTACATGCCCCATGCTATCCATATTTGTTACTAAGTGTAAATTTAAATTACCTGTTAGTCATGATAGTGCAAATATTTAAACAATCTAAGTCTTTGTATGAAGATCACATTTTAGCAGTTTTATTGATCTATTATTTATATACAATCACCTGTTTCAACTTCAAAATTTTTATAAATAACATGTGGTGATACATTCATCTTAATGCAGTGCTTTGGTGGTACTCCAATTTTGCTGAGTATTGTTCATCTTAGGTGCACACATCAGATCTTTTATTTATTTACTTATCTATAGCTTTTAAGTTACATTTTATATGTTTTATTTCTTGGGAATAAAATACTAAAAATAATAAGAACATCACAATAAAGGCTTTGTACAATGTATCTTTCATTTATAGTTTCGATATATTTGGTTCTAGAATATACTTGAACAAGCTTGCAGCTTATATTTAACACGGGATAAGCCATTTGTTTCAGGCTGTTGGGAACAAAGTCTACACTTTCTCTGTCAATCTTATTTGGCAAGTGTGAATGTAATTGGATACATTTACTCTACCTAGAGTCTATTACTCCAAAGTCTTTTCTATTCTGATGTCAATGAGATGTTGTATTGATTAAAGGAGGTAGCTAAGTACACCTAATATAAAACATAGTCTATGGTCTAAAATTATTATATTTAAATTAATTTGCACTTCTTTTTGTTTATTTAACTTTTGTACATATTTTAAGAAAAGCATGACATAATACCCATTAAAATACTATTGGTATTTTGACTTGAATAATTTTTGATCTATGACTATTGGAAAAAATCTACCTTAACAATATTAAGACTGGCATCAATACATAAATTTCTGCACTATTTAGTCATCTTTACTTCTATCAGTAGTGCTTTTAATTTCATTGCAAAGGATTAATGTACTGCTTGTTAAGTTATCACTATTTTACACACAATTCTACATATTATTAATAGTGTGGCTTAAAGATGAATACAGTGCTATTCCCTTATTTATGATTTTGATATTCACAATTCCAGTTAGCTCTGGTTAATTGTGGTCTGAAATTTCTAAAAGAAATAATCTCAGAAATATGCAATTAAATATTAAACCACAAAGTATTTCAGTGGCACAATTCAAAATAGTATAGTCCTAGTCAACACATCAAATACTTTTTCAGAACATTCATACTCTATATATCAGTGATTAGATTGCCAGCTGTCTTATCATACCTGCTCTAGGTTCAGCACAGACTGAAATGTATGTGAAACCTCAGTACCAATTAATAGAATTAGGTATTATACATAAGTTTAAGAATCAATGGTCAATCATAGGATATGATCATCCTGCCACTAATTGAAAGATATTTTAATCTTTTTTTTTTTCAAATTTGATTATTTCTTCTTAGTACATGAAGTGCAAGGAACTGCTGATTAGTGGAGCAATTTTTAAATATATTGATTCAGAATTCCTTTATTATGTGAACAAAACTTTTAAGCATTCTCTACAGAAAAACAGATTTTTCTAGAGAGTATTATGTATAGTCTCTCCCTTTGTGATTCTGCCTTGTAAAAATAATGACACTAAGATTTCATATGGAAATTCCGGATTGTCTCTCCATCCCAAAATCTTTCTTTTGATCATATTTATTTTCTGTAGCATAAATAGCTCTTCACATGCTCAGGTTACAAAGTTTGGTAGTATTAAAAATCATTTTAAATACAGCAAAGTCAGACTTGAGGGAATTTAAGCCAAAAGAAAATATCAGAAGGAAGGAAGGACAGTAAGACCAAAGGAGAGAAAGAAAAAGCAACAAATAATAGGTGGAAAGTAGTATTTTTATTTTGTAGAAAGACATATCCAAACCACAGGCATGGACCTAAACATCTATTTTCTAAATGGTTTAGGTCTACTGATGTGCATCCAAATCCCAGGAGTATCGTCAATATTATAATTGGCTCTAAAGATATTCATGAATGTGAGAGTAAGATAGCTAGAAAGACCACAAAATGTTTTAATGAATATGTTCATTACACCAATTATTAGCATAGCTTTTATTTGCCTTGTCCCTTGTAGGTTATAAATGTTTAAGTATTTAAATTATTATTAGATGGGTCTAAGCAATTAGATAAGTTACTCTTTAAAATAAAAGTGTTTTGCCAAACATAAAATTAAAAAACATAATTTAGTAAAGATGTGGCTACAAAGCCCTCCTTGCTGAGTTTCTAAGTGTCAGTTAGTTGACAATTATCAGAGGTACACAGTATGACATAAACAGTTGTGTGACAAAGAGAAATAAGAAAATTTATTGAGGGAAAGGATAGTAAAGTATTGTTAGAACTAGGCATGACTGTCTTTTGTCACTTAAATTTGATAAACTACTCCTCCCCAACTGGAGGCAAATTAAATTGCTTTTGGCTTTTCTAAAAACAGTGATTCCAAATACTATTAACCAAATAAATTACAATATAACTTATGAGGAAGTTTCAAACAGAAGCAAATATAGTAGTCTGTTATGCACTATTATACCATTCTTTAAAAAGAGCAAAGCAAAACAGGATTCAATGTAGAATTAATTAGTAACAATATTGCAAGAAAAAGTCAATTTATTCCTTAAACCATGGCATACTTCTGTCAAGCCTCTATTCATTCTCATAAAGAATTATAGGAAAGATGAAACAATGATGATATGCTTATTCATTACCCTGAAAAGACCATTTTGTAAAATGGATATCCAATCAAGTAATATACCATGTTACTGTAGTATCTCCCATGATTTGTGAGGGGAATTTACTGGGTTTTATGTGAACTATAAACTTATTTTACTCAATATTTTAATGAAAATGTTTGTTTTTGTTGAATTTAAGATAAACACACACACACAATGTTTGTAGTTCAGTTTAAATGGTTGTGTGGCAGACAGCCAGATGGAATTTTTCTTAAATTCTCACCAAATTCTCCAACAATTCAAATAGTGAGCTGAGATCTTCTGTTTTTATCCCAAACAAAAGATGCCCAAGCCCACCGCCTGGGTGGAATAAGATCTTTTAACTTTAAATTCAATGAGAACACATTTTGTGATATAAATTCATGCGACACGAGCAGATTTGTCTTGGGTGAGGAAACAAAAACCATTATCCGCACTTCCCCTTTCTTTGTCTTTGGTTAATAGAACCTGGGCACAGAGTGAAAATATCTGTCCATGCTCATGCCCCATCTAGTGGAAGAAGCCTCTAGAAATAACTGGATGCAATTAAACACTAAGATATCTTACTGTGATCCAGGCTTCTCTTTTATTTAGGAAGATAAGGACCTAGAAACAAACCAGGACACTAAACATGCTCAGATATAATTCAAATGTTTGCTGAAAATAAAGCCAGATTTCACCTTTAAACTTATGAGGCTTTAAGTGTTCAAAGACTGTGCTAATTAGGATTTCTTTTGCTGTGAGGAGATACCATGACCAATGCAATTCTTATAAGGAAAACGTATAATCCAGGCTGGTTTGAAGTTTCAGAGATTTAGTTCATTGTCTTGATGCAGGCAGACATGGTGCTAGAGAGGAACCTGAAGTTCTACATCTTGATCCTCAGTTATCAGAAGGAGTATGTGGCACACTGGTCAGACTTGATACTGTAAGACCTCACAGCCTGCCCACATATTGACAGACTTCCTCCAACAAGATCATATCTCCTAATAGTGTCACTCCCTATGTCCAACCACTAAAACAAATGAGTTCATGGGATGTAACCATTACTAATTAAGTCACCACAGTGATTATGACCAAGTATCAAAAATGTGTCCACATCAGTGAGTTAAAGTGCAGTGGTTATTCAGTGTTTGAAAAATTCAAAGTTTAAATCTGTTTTTGACAACAGGAATAGTTAATAAAATATAAAATAAAAAAAAGCACAATGGGTTAGTTAGCAATCTATGTAGAAGTTAGCATAGTCTCATAAACAAAATAAATGTGAGCCAAAAAAAGAAAAAGAGAATGTTAACAAAGTGAGGTTAGTGAGAAGAGTAAGCAGGGCAGTGAAATACAGAGGTAAAATCAGAGCAATGGGTATGAGGGTAAAGGTACTGAAAAAGGCTAAAAAAAAAAAAAAAAAAAAAAAAAAAGCAGCCATTGAGAAGGAGAACAATTATTCCAAGAAAATATTAATCTTTCACCAACATAGAATGTAAGGTGTACGGTTTTTCTGCCTGCCGCCACTGATCTTGTCCTGCCGCCATGCCAGCCCAAATTAATACACTGAGAGTCTGGATTAGATATAATTCTGTTGGCCCAGTTACTTGTTTCTTATCGGCTAGCTCTATCTTAATTATTATCCCTTTTCTGCTGATCTATGTATTTCTCTTACCGGGGAGCCGGCCAGCATACTGCTTTCTCCCGACTCTCCATCTTGGCTACTCCTTACTACTTCCTATTTCTTCCTTGTCTCCTAGTCCCTGCTATCTTCCTTTCCTATTGGCCAACAGTGCTTTATTATTAACCAGTATGAGAAACATATATACATAATGGCATGTTCCATCAATAGAAAAATAAAACTTTTGTGTACATTGAAGGCAAATTGACATGAAATAAAATAGCTTAAGCTTTGCAAGATAATTTCCTAATCAGTTCTTACCAAGTTCCATAGTTAAAGAAATATGAATTAAAGAAAAAAGACACTATTTACTGAAAACCTAATTAGGTATTCTATTGTCAAACACTCAAGAAATTTCACGTAGTTACTAGAAAAGAATGAAAATAATCTGACCCTACACATGTCATCTCTAACAGCAGCATAGACCTGAATGTTAAGAATTGTTGAAGAGCATTGAAGAGGTACACATGTCATCTCCAACAGCAGCATAGACCTGAATGTTAAGAATTGTTGAAGAGCATTGAAGAGGTAATTGTGACTATAGAAATGGATATTTGACCACATCTCTTTTGTAGAACTCTTTTGTAGACAAAGAGTCTCATCCTCTCACCTTTTAAATACATTAACAATAAATAAAATACACTTGATGAAATACATATAACAAAGTCAAAATTATTATTTAGAATCAATGAACTAGATATGAATATGAGTACATTGCCTTTCAGATTTAATTAAAATCTACAAATTATAGATTATAAATATCTAATGAATACACCAAATTATTTCCAGACATAAACACTTACAGTTCAATGATGGTAAATTTCTAACAATGTTATCTATAGAATTTTACTTACATATGTAAGATAAAAGATGTATTGAATGTCAAAGAAGATGTAATTTACAAAATATAAATATCTTTTTGGGTAGACTGTAATTTCAGACCACAAAGCAATTAAAAGTAGGACTTAACAAAAGAAGATTAAACTTAATCCTCCAACGTCTTTTACATCTAAATGTGGGTCTGTGTATATATCCAATCAGAATAAACTGACTGTGCAGTCTTAAAGTAATTTAACAAACATTATGGATAGCTAAAAGAAATTATACCTTTGACTAC
Source organism: Phodopus roborovskii (assembly GCF_943737965.1). Taxonomy (NCBI): domain Eukaryota; kingdom Metazoa; phylum Chordata; class Mammalia; order Rodentia; family Cricetidae; genus Phodopus; species Phodopus roborovskii. The sequence continues at coordinate 834,805 of NW_026125669.1, read as the reverse complement.
ATATTCTTTTAATAAAGATATTGACTTCCTAAACAAATTGGAATATGTACTCTGTAAGACAACATTCTATATCTTCCTATACTATGCCATGGTACAATGTCCAGAGTAACTTTTACCTGACCCAGGAGAGGAACAAAAATAAGAGACAGGATACTGAGTGTGGTGGTTTGGATAAGAATGGCTGCCATATACTCATATATTTGATAGATTGTCCATCAGTGAGTGGCACTACTTGATCAGGATAGGAAATATGGCTTTGGTGGAGAAGGTGTAGCATTGTTAGAGGAAGTTTGTCATTAAAGTTTAAAAAGCACATACCAGTTGCAGTATCAATGTCATTCTTCTGCCTGCAGATCTAGATGTAGAACTCCCAACTATATTTCTGGTATCATATTTACTCAAATGCTGCGATGCTTCCACTATGCTGACAATAAATTTGACCTTTGAAACTTTAAGCATGCCCCAATTAATTGATTTCCTTTGTAAAAGTTGGCATGTTCATAGCATCCCTTCACAGCAGTAGAAAACTGACTATGACATAGAGCCTTACTTCAAAATTGAAACTCAGAAAGTGCCACATATATATAAGAAACTCAGAGCCAATATCAACAGGTACTTTAGGATACATGTTTTATCTTTTAAAGGTTAACAGATATAAAGAGGGGAAAGAAATTTAGACAGTGACATAATATTAAATAAAATCTGTGGCCTTTTTATTTCAGGAAGATAACAAGGCATGTTTTACAGTTTAAGCATGTATAATTGCAATTATTAAAATCTATAAAATTGAAATCTATCTTTATATTCAATAATAAGTCATTAATAATTATAATGTTAAGTTATTGGTTGGCATTACAAAATCTTTTGACTTTTCAAATCAAATATTATTCACCCATAAATCTGGCAAGTTCATGATCAACTTTCCTTTTGGTGTGTGATTAAATATCTTTTTCCCTTTTTAAGGTGGTATCAATGGCATTGCATAAGTAAATAGCCTGTAGTTATCAAAATAATGTAAATGTTTGGATTTATTACAAGTTTGATGATTGTTAAAAAGAATGTGTTGCCAAGACTCAACAAGCCCTCTCTTAGGCTTATACCCAAATGATCCACATTCATGAAACAAAGACATGTGCTCAAATATATTCATAGCAACATTATTTGTAATACGAAAACCTGGAAGCAACCTAGACCTTCAACTGAAGAATGTATAAAGAAGATGTGGCACATTTACACAATGGAATACTACTCTGCAAAAAATAAAAAAAAAATGGAATCTTGAAATTCATAGGCAAGTGGATGGAACTTGAAGAAACTATCCTGAATGAGGTAATCCAGTCACAAAAAGAGGAACATGGTATGTACTCTCTCCTATATGGATTTCAGACCTAGAACAAAGGATCACCAGCCGATAATTCACACAGCCAAAGAAACTAGGATGCAAGGAAGATTATAAGAGATTCATATAAGGTCCCTCACAGAAGGTGAAAGGGACAAGATCTCCAGAGCACATGAGGAGTGGGGGTCCAGTGAGTGGAGAGGGAACTATGAGAAAGAAGGGGAGGAGAGGAAAGCTCATGGGATTCTGAAGATTAAGTAAGGGAAGAAATAGACAAGAGAAGGGAGAAAGAGAGAAACACAAACAGAGAGAAAGAGAGAGAGGAAGAGAGAGGGAGAGAGAGAGAATAAAAGAGGGACCCATTATAGGTTTGAAGAGAAAACTGAACCTAGAGAAATGTCCACAGACCTACAAGACTGATTCCAACTAACAATTTGAGTAGCAGTGGAAAGGCTCCCATAAATGCCCATAATCTATGATTATCTTATCCACCACCATGTAGCCCTCATCTAGTAGCTGATGGAAACAGAAGCAAACACTTACAACTAAGCACTGAGCAGAACTGAAATCCAGATGCAGAGAGGGAGGGCAAGACAAGGGTGCAGAAACACATAGAGACAGCTGACCTGAACAAGGAGGATCTAATGGTCCCCCAGGCTGATAGCTGGGGACTGACTCAGATACCCTTGAACATGGGTCTCAGATAGAAGGCCCAAGCAGTCTAAGGGCCCTCAGCTAGTGGAACCAGGATGTATTCCTGGTGCACAAAAGGACTTTGGGGGCACATCCCCTATGGATGGGTACTCCAAATGACTTGACAGATGTAGATGACCCCTCCTGAAGGGCATCACCCTACATGTGGAGTGGGTGGATGGGAGGGAAGGGTGGCCAGGGGAGCATGAGAGTATGGGAGAGGGGGGAATAGGGAGGAAGGGAGAGGGAGCTGTGATCAATATGTAAAATAAAAATAAAAAGTAAATTAATTTAAAAATGTGTCGCATTTAGATGATACAAACTGATATTCATATTATCTATGAATGATTGTCTTTAGAAAATTTTGATGTGACATGCAGGAAGAGAGTTATTTCAGTTGAAAAAACAGATCCTTTACGTCAAACTAAACAAAAATAATAACCCACATTTGAGTTAATGAATAAAACTTACATTTGAGATGTATTGGCTATCTTGGTCTAGAGAATTCCAACTGCAGAGCTTCACACTCTCTAATGAAACACTAAAGATGCTGGTAGACATCCACATTTAGTGTTCCTTTAGAAGAGTTAGGTTCCTAGGGCATTTGAGGTTGAAGTGGAAGTAGGCCTAGAGAATAGACCTGAAAATGCCATTCTTAGACATTGTCTACTAGGATGGGCAAATATTGGTATTCAAGGTGAAGCTGAGTGCTCTTGTTCTTCTTGTTTGAGGGCATTCTATATTAGATTGATCTTGCCAGTCCATTCTTGGACATTTATTATTCTTTTTTTTCCACTCAAACTTCAGCCAGGCATCATTTCTTCTAAATTCCTTAGTTGTTGTGAAGTTATGATTATACATGTGTGCAGACTGTCCAACTTGGTGCTTCTGTGAGGATAATGTATGAAAACTTCTGCAACTCTGCTCATATCATTCTGAATTTAGGGTCCCCATGTAGGAGACTTGGTAATCAGAGATATAGGGATGATAGGATACAGAACATAGACAATGGAGTGTTGTGTTGAAAATTCTCACAGAGGGGCCTGGAGAGATGGCTCAGCTGTTAAAAGCATTGGTTGTTCTTCCAGAGGACCTGTGTTCAATTCCTAGCACCCACATCACAACCCAAAATTGCCTAATACTTTACCTTCTGGGGACCAGACTCTCTCAATCAGACATACTTGCAGCAAAATAAAAACAAATGATTCATTTAAAATTATTCTGGTAAAATTAAAATGGTTCTTTGTTGTTGTTCCATTAAATAATGGTCTAGTGTATTTAACATTGTTCTACTCATAACTACCAAGATGACTGTAGAGCCAAATATCATGGAAAAGATTCATAATCTCTGTTAAATTAAGGCACAATTTTCAAAATTCAGAACTGGAAGAAACCATCTCTAAGACCTTTAAATGGATACCTAAGAAAAACAGGCCAAGATTCACCCTAAATATGTGCCTATTAACAGCATTGTTCTACTCACAATGCTGACATTGGTTTCTGGAGTGATAGCACTCATTCCAATTCAAATATCATGATTACATTTAAAAAAAAAAGTAATCTTGACTATCTTTTTACCCACTGGATTCTTTATGTTCTTCAGAAGTTACATTAATGGGTGGGAAAAATTATAAAATTAACTCTTTTGAAATGAAATCAACACATATGAATATTTCAGGATTAAGGAACTCTTTCTTTATAATATAATAACCATACTCAATATTGGTTAAAAAAAGATAGTGTCATTTTTTAATATTGTTATAGAATCTATATTTATTAGGCAAATAAAACAATTAATTCACGTTAGAAAAAATACTTGAGATGTAACTATTCTCTTGTATTGATCATTGTGAAGCATATAACTTTTCTTTCATCAGTTTTTTTTTTTATTTCTAAACAACTACCTTCTTTTATGTGTCATTGTGACTTGGAGAATCATCTTTCATCAGTGAAATGAGTCCACAGTTTAGGAAGCATTTTAAATGTTCTCAGCCCTGACATCTATTAAGTCTTCTCATTTAAGAAATGAGACAGCCAGTTGCAAGTTTAATGACAACTAAAATAAATAGGTGTTGAGAGCCTATACGTTCATAACAGCCTAGAACTTGAGAGCTGGGTTTCTTTTATTTGGAAATGGCATTATGATCACTAAGTGTAGATAAATATTTTTAAAGTAGATTTTGCTAAATTTTTTATTATTTGAAAATGTGATATGTTACTGATTTCAGTTTTTTTCTGTTCTTTATATTCTGAGCTTAAATCCTTAATTTCACACTTTTATTTCATTGGAGAAAAAAAGGATTGAGAAAATATATCTGCAAACAACAACAAAAAAGGAATTATAGTGCCCAAACCCTCAGTCAATCTGCTTTTTCCTTAATTTGGGAAATGATATATTTAACTTGGTCTTACTGCCTTGAGAGGCACGCATCATAGAGTTTTCAAGATACAGCCCATGGCTCCTGGGGTACCATGTGCCTTTCTGTTCCTGAGAAACAAAGGCACTCTCTCAGGCAATGAAGTATTCAGAGTGTCTTTGAATCTCTGTGTCCCCTAGAAGTCAGTGAACCATCTAGACTTTTGACAGAACAATTAGTATTAGACATTAATCTTATGGACCCTGTACAGCTCACACATATTATATTCTGGCAAATACTATAGTATTGATCCTGACAACTACCATTGTATTGTTTACAATAAAGGGTATAAAAAGTCTGGTTGCATGCAACAAACTTATCATAGTCTCAGTTGTGCTGTGGCCCTGTAATCCTTGCCTCATTTTCATTCCCACTGATCATAATCAGTTAACTCTGACTTCAAAAGTAAGGGTGAATGCTTATAATTTACCTTCTTCTATTCTATATTTAATGATATATGTATTGTCGAAAATATATAAACTTTGTATATTACTATACTGAGAAGTATAGAAAAATGTCAGAATTTTCCCATACCAATGGACTTTATGATGTTAAAGACTGCCTGTTTGAAACAGGTTGAGTTCAAAGATCTACAATTACATTTAGCGTATCTGATTTGTGGAGGACAGATCTGTGCTGAGGCTTTGTTTCTTTCTACTAGGTGGTTCTCTGCATATGATATATCACTTCTTTATGAAGATATGAAAATATGTATTTCAAATATATATTATTCTTTCATTAGTCTTGTATACTAAGAGCCCTCTCTTTTCTCTGTCACACATGCATTTACTTATTTGCATGTAATAGTCTTATAGCTAGTCCATACAGTCAGCAATGTAGTACTTCTGCATATTTATCTTTGTGTATAGGAAGCCTACTGCCTTTTTTAGTATCTCTGGGAAGAAAAATGCTTAATTTAGGGAAAACCTTTTTTTTTAAGTTTGTTTAATTGCTTCTCTGTTTAAAGTATTTCTCCTGGGACATAGCCAAGAATGCCCAATAAATTCTGTTACTCCTGCTTCTGCTTCCTGAGTGTTTACACTTTAGTCATGTATTACCATGTAAGGCAAAAGTAAGCCACTCCTATGGAAAAATTCCTTTAGCAAAGGACTATAGGATAAAACAGTAATATATAGTCAATAACAGAAAATCTTGCTAACCTTCCCTCATCTCTGCCTCCCCCCACCAAAAAATAAAAAAAAGAGCTGAATCCAGCACTCTCAAAAACTTAGAACTCAAGTATATTTCCCACTCCAAAGTCATCTTGAATTCTCTGTATATACTTTTAATTGTTTACACAATGATTGTTCTTGGATTGAAACTACTCACAATTATAATTTTAGGATAAGCTATTCTGTGTAGGGACATTAACAAAATCTCATCCTTGAACTATAAATAACAAGGAGAATTAGAGATATTTTTTTCTCTTTGTAATATAGCATTCAGTCAATGTTTGGTATTCAAAACTTGAATTGCCTTTGTATGGTTCTGTAGTCAGCGTGATAACATTTATTCTGATTATGTTATATTGCATTTTGTTTTCACCATCTTTCATAGGTTATACTTTTTAATAGAATTTTATTGTTTGAAAGGTAAAATTATGTAAATCATGTACTTCAAATATTTTATTCTCATATCTAGGCCCCTTATTAGTTTCCATTATAATTACCTTATTTTATTTGGTGAAATTTGATTCACAATATATTTATTTGTTCAGTTAATTACTTTTGTCACAGGAGTTTCTTATGCAGCCTATCGGTTTTGGGACTCACTTAGTCAGGCACCAAAGACACAGTTCTACACCAGCCTCCAGAGGGTTGTCAAGTCATTAGTCTATCTTCATTATGGGTAAGTTACACTCATTTAATTTTTTCTTATAAAACATTGCATACAACTAATTTTAGGTTTCATCTTACACCTCTCTGAATGCCTAAGATTTAAAAATAAAATGTCAGCAGAGGGTAGTGAGGATTAAAGAAAGGGGCCCTTTAGTCATTACTGGTGAGAGTCCAAACTGAACAGTTACAAATCAGTGTGGATGTTCCTCAAAAGTCTGAAAGTAAATTCACCAGAAGACCCAGCTCTGCCACTGTAGGACATATGCCCAAAGGACTCCACAGCTCACTATGAAGACACCTGCGTGTCTGTGTTCCTGCACTATTCACAATAGCCAGGAAACAGAAACAATCTGTAAGAGCTCCATTTCTCTCTTTTTGTTTTCTTTACTTTTTATTGATTCTTTGTGAATTTCACATTATCCATCCTGATCCCATTTCTTTTGCCATCTATGATCTGCCCTTCCAACCTCCCCACCAAAGCAAAATAAAATTTAAAAGAACAATAAAAAAAACAAATAAAACAAACAAATAAAAAGGCCCTGTTGTAGAACCTGTAGTGTGGTACAATGAGTGACTCAGTGTATCCTTTGGTTCATATGTCTATTTGAAAGTATTAGTCCAATGAGTAATTGGTATGGTTCAAGGCCTCTAGTTTCTGCTACACTGTTATGGTAGACATCCTCCATCACTAGACCATCAATAATGGGTCCTCATTGGGCCTCTTTCATTTTGAATATCTTATTGTTATGTCTTGGAGATCGTGATGTTTTGAATCTGTAAACTGGGCCCCTTCACATGCTCCTGCAGTTTATAGATGAGAGGGATTTTGATGGTGCTAACTCATAGCCTTGGTTCTGGGCCTGGGTGGTAGTTGAGTTGGTTGAACCATCAGATTCCCTCATAATCATCACCTGCAAAGGTTATTCAGTACTGCTCCAGCTTGCTCACCCAATGCAGCAGGAAAGGATCAGGACAGTTCTGTTCTCAACCCCTCAGGTCCAGCTTGCACACACTCTCCCCAAAATGGCCAGCTTTACTGTTTTTCCCAAACAATGTTCAGGGCCCACTCTCCTGATTGATGGAGTGGTATATATATCAGGTGGGAATCTCTGCTTCTCTTACAAACTCAGGCCAATTCACCTGTACCCCAATCAATAGGACCAGCTTTATTGTGCTGCCTGGGTGAAGGGCAGGGTCCACTCTACAGTGGTAGCCAGTTAAGAGAATTGCCAACACTCCCACACTCATGACCTCTGAACATGCCCATTTCTTAATACTGCTAGGATGGCAACTAAACTTCAGTGTAAGTTTCGGAGAAGACAGTCATTCAAACCATAGAATTCCTATGTATAACAATATAATCTGTGACTAATTCTGTTAACTTCTCTGTATCTCTTTTCTTCTGTTCTATAGGGTGGCTAGGGTTTATCAATGTAAATTTCATTGAATTATTTTAAAGAACAAATCTTTTAGTTAATTTTTGTATTCATTACTTTCTGAAAGTGAACAATATTTTCTATTTCATAAATATCCTACTTGTTCTCATGTGAATTATTTGTTTTACAAGAATCATAGAAGTTCTCCATCCATATATCTTTACTCATCCATACCTTCTTCTGCTGCTGCTTCTCCTGTTCCTCCTTTACTTTTAGGGTGATGTAAGGTGGAAATAGTGCTTCTGACTGCACATGAACTGGGTTTAAGTTGTAGTTTCACATGCCTTCAATGGTTACCCCTGTAAGATATTTATTTGAGACATCTCACTAATTACTTTTAAAATCTCTGCAATATGTTGTTTGCTTTTACCAGACCTTATTTTCAGTTTTCAACAGAATAGGTGTATTGATACAGAGGTCAGTTATTGAGTGAGAAAGTGAGTCCTCAACAAGAGAGATTTAATACCCATCTCACAAAAAATTGTAAACTCAATGATAGTTCTTGCTTATCCTAGAGTATCAACTCATAGGATTCATAGTCATTAAGTTTCTAACTATAGTTTATTTATTTATTTGTTTGTTTACTTATGAGACAGAGCTTCTTTATGTGTCCCTGCCTATCCCAGAAGTATCTCTGTAGACCAGACTGGCCTCAAACTCAGAGATCTGCCTGCTTCTGCCTCCTAAGTACTGAGATCAAAGCTGTGTGCCACCATCACCGGTAATGACATTCTGCTATCTTTTATTTATTTATTCTTTTATTTCTATATGTATTGGTGTTTGCCAAACATATGTGTGTTTATGGGGGGGTGTTGGATCTTGGAGTTACAGGTAGTGTAACTCCAAGTGTGGTTGCTGGGAACTGAACCTTGGTCCTTTGGAAAAGAAGTCAATGCTGTTAACCTCTGAGCCATTTCTCCAGTGCTGACTCAACAACATTTTATGGCAGATAATTGTGTTTGAGACACAACAAAATATCCATCTACTCAATATTATGTTCAAATATTTCTTGGTTTCTCTTTGGGGCTTGAATTAAGCTTGTAGTAATAATTGCTGAGCTTGCATTAAGCTTGTACTCATAAATAATAATTAAATGTGAAAAAGACAACATAAGGCTGCTGATGGATGAGTTTAGTTATGAATGGTTGTGATTTCCTTGTTATCTTGCCCATAAAGTCTCCACTATGTTCTCAAATTTCTGATAATTTCAAAAGGTTTTTTTATATAATCTTTCTAAGCTTGCATTAGTTCTAGTGAAGGCATTTATTTTGACCAACTTATGTTGGCATATCTCCCCTAGTTAATTTCATAGAATGGAAAAGATGATATGGACAATGCTGATGTAAAACTGAGTTAAAGGATAGAGAATGCTACTCTCTTTCCCTAATTTTTATATTACAGTATAAATAAAAAGTTTAAAATTTTCTTGTTATGGAAACCTTAATTTAATTAAAAACATTGCTATTTCAAGAACATTGTTTCTAAAAGCATGTTTAAATATGTTAAGATACTGGATTCTGAAGATTGACTGTTGTGCATTGGGGTTCTGAACTGCATGGTGAGAATGATGTCACAAGCCCCCTTTTTACATTCAGTCCTGGAGCCACATGCTAATGGCATGAGTACATATTTGCTTTATATAATGTTCTGTCAAGAGCCAAAAACAGGTGGGAGAATATCAATCCTTCTCTTTCATTTCTCCTTCCATTTTTCTCATGTGCATGTAGAAGGGTCCAAGGAGGAATGTGGCTCCTAGAATCCTGGGCTGCACAGCACAAAGTCCAGATAATAGATTCAGAACTAATAGACAAAGGGTTAATACTTCTACCCAATTGTTTCAGGAATCACCAGTAGTCACCATTCAAAGCATTTAACACACCTAGTTGTATCTTTGAGGTGTCAGTATAATCACATTTTTTTTCTAGCATTCTTTTCTACACATTACTATGTCATCATTTGGGGAAGAAAGTCATTTGCTTTTTATTCAAGCAATTGTAGGTGTCTAATTATTTTCTTAGTACTTTCAGAAAGCCTATTTAAAAAAAAATAAGAATTCCTTTCTTATTCTCTTCTGCTAGATAATACACTCTACTCTGGTGGAAAAACAAAAAATAAGGACATTTAAAACTCCACAGTGCTGTAGAAGCTCATAAAACAACTTTAATTCTTTCCCCAGTCAAAAACAGATTCCGTTTTGAGGGAGATCATTCTACTTATACTGTATCAGATATTAGGTTATAGGCCCCCTAATCATTGAGTAAACATAGAAGCAAAATAATAAAGTTTTTAATTTATACAGATTTAATTAGTAGTCTTATTAAACACCCTAGTAATTTTTTACTTCAATTACCTAATTATCAGTTACCTAATTTTCTGCTTTTATTTTTAACTGAAACTGACTAAAAAAATAAATAAAAATTTTAATTAAAAGAGTGTAATTTTTGGTGTGCATGTCCTTAGGGCTTAGACATTGCTGTTTTATAAGTTGCACTGAATACTATCTACTAGACTTTGAAGTTGTTCCTTTGATTTGTGTTTTTTTTTTTTTTTGTTGTTGTTGTGATTTGTTTTGTGCTACATAGCTAGACTTCAAGCCATTTATATCTGCAGACACCTACAGGAGGGCATTTACTAATTATGCTGGACATTACTGTGGTGATTCTATCATATTTTATTTATTTGTTTGTTTATTAAATGTTTGGTTGGTTGGTTTTAAGACAAGAGAGGGTGGGGAAGACTAAAATTTGCTCTGCTGCTAAGGATTGTCTAGACCTTTCACCCTCTCAGTGCTACTGCTCCTGTGCTAGAATTGGTGGTGTTCCACCATATCAAGTTTCTGTGTTGCTAGGGCATCTAGGACATCAGGCAGACTAGTCCTGGATTCTGGATTCTCAGCCTTGCTTCTGCTTTATTAAACACTATTATTCATATACAAAATCTCTAATATGTTATTTGCCCATTAAAATCATCATTAAATAAGATATGAGACATAGCAGGTTTTTGCAATAGATTGTATTCCAAACAAATGAAGTTCTAAATACCCACAGTTTGGCCTCAGCCATAGATAGTAAGCTAGAGTTAATTACTCCATCCCTAATTGACTTATTCATTTACCAATCACTGCTTTTGTGAAGAAGGGTGTACTCTCTTAGTTTTCTTTCATCCCTTCTGTAAGCCTGTTGAATACAGGAACTTTATTGCTAATAATGAAAATACTCTGTCATTTGCAACACATTTTTATTCATATACTCAGTTATTTTGTCTTAATTTCAATAAATTGTGGAAACATATCATTAGACAGTTTATGATATTTGGTCTTTTTTTAATCTTTGACTTTTCTAGTACTCAGATAACTCAATGCTTGTTTGGGATAGCTTAGTACCCAACATTGCTAAGTAACTGATCTGTCATTTCAGCACACATAGAATCTTCTGTCTCAGTCTGACTATAATGTTCACTATGGGAAATAACATAACTGCATTAATTTATAAACAGAGGATTTATTTAATTATCATTCAGCTCATAATCACGTTATATAATTGTGTTCTTAATGGTTGGGTACTCTTTTCTTCACTTAAACCAGTTCATTTCCCTCTCAAGATAATCTTATAGGTAAAGTATCTTTACTTCCATTATTCAGTTGAAGGAATATGCACAATTTATGTAGCAAAATTGAATTCAGGAGTTTGACTTAGATTTATTACTCTCAAACCCGGAATAATAAGCCTTTTCTTCAAAGATTCAGATCATTTTATTTATTGCTATAGAACACTGTTTAAAATTAACTTAATAGCCTCAAGTTAAGTCCCAGAACTTTAAGTAAGCTACAGGTCAGCCCCATTCTTTACTCTTTCAAATGTGGAGATGGAACAGGTAAAGCAATGGAAGGCAAAGGAAGTGAGGCAGGCAGAGCATGTAGAACTGTCCTTCACCTTAGCTGTCTCCTGTTGGGCTTTGTGCCTTAAATAGTATTCAGTGAATCAAAGATTTACAGTGAGGATTCTAAAATGAACATTCTTTTTTGGTCCTAGAACCATACTAGGGATTTTGCTATCCAAATAATTTCTTTAGACCTCACCTTACAAAAACATCAATTGTGACTATCAATAGTGAATGGTGTAGCTAAAACCTAAGAATTAAAAAGGAGAGAAAAGTAGAAATATCCACATCTCACAATGAATTAATGAAGATTTCAAATATTTTCATAATTTCTTTTGTTTGTACTAATAAAACTAAATCAGCTTCATTGACTTAGGCTGTAATTAAATGACCACTTTTCAATAGGATTATACATAAGCATCCAAGTAACTCTTCATGTGGACAGGAGGCTACTACACAAGTGGATTTACCCTTACATCAGATCATTTACCTACTGGCCTTTGTTTTATGATAAGACAAGTACTATCTGATTGCCAGCTCTAAAGTACCCATGTTGTAACCAAAATAGTCTTCACTGTACATGTCCCAACCACTCTTTTTTGAGATTTATAAAAATAGTAAGATAAAACTAACACTAATATATTGGTATTGGACAAGAGAAATAAAAGCAAAAGTACCCAAGAGAAAGAACAAGAACAAACCCACTCTTTTGCACTCACAAATCCCATAAAAATACTAAACTAGAAGTCACAATAGTTAGATAGAGGACCCAATGCAGACCCATGTAGGCTCTGTGCAAGTTGCATCAGTCTCTGTGACCTCATATGAGATCGGAACATGTTGACTTAGAAGACCCTCTTTCCTTGGTGCCCTCCATTCCTTCTGGCTCTTAAATTCTTTCCCTGAGGATGAAAATTTTAGAGACATCCATCCCATTTAAGGTTGAGTGTTCCAAGGACTCTCATGCTCTGCACATTGTCAGAACCTGCTGCAGGAAGAAGGTTCTCTGATGATGGTAAAGCAAGACACTGATTAGTGAGTATAACAGAATGTCATCAAGAGTCTTTATATACTGGGTTATCTAATTGCAGGTTATTCTTGGTCACTCATGCAGTTTCACATAGGGGTTCTATCTTGTGGAGTGTGCCTAATGTCAAAATAGATACAGGTTAGTTACTTGCACAAGCTTCATGTTACCATTGCCTTAGCATATCTTTTAGGCAAACATCACTATAGAAGGGTAGTGTCTAGGTTGTTTATGCTTCTCTTTTGATAGCACACAAAGTATCTACCTGCACAAAAGATCATAGAACATAGTGGTGAAGGCCCTACATAGGTATCAGCTGTATGTTTCCATGGTCAATGAGTGGTGCGGGGGTTGTCTTTTTAATTACAAATTAAGTAACCAGATATAAGTCCATGCACAGCCAGCCATTTGACTTTGGTCAAAGATGCTAAAAATTTGCATTGTAGAAGAGACACTGTCTTTAATAAGTGTTGTTAGGAAAACAAGATATCTACAAGTAGAAAAACGAAACTCATTATTTATGCAACAACCTGCATATAAATCAATTATATGCATGTATCTCTCAAAGATGTAGTAGCCTCTAAGAGTCTTCTCATACTCTTAATAGGCAGCCCTATATCCAAGCACATGTGGAAGTACTAACTAACCTTAGTTTCCAAAAGAACACATGAAATTGATAGATGATAGAGATAGTGTGGCTTTGGGATGGAAAAGACCCCTCCAATTCAGGGAGGAACTATTCAAAGCACATTTTATGCATGCATATGCTTGTCAAATCAGGAGGGAATACTCTATGGAACTGAATATAGAATGCTTCTAATGAAAATGTCTAAGGAAGATTTTTTTAAAGTTCTTCAATAAACTTGGCTAGTAGGGGAATTAAAATTAAATCTACTTGGGTTTTCAGCTTTCCTCAGTGAGTGAGTGTGGCTATGTTTAAGGAATCACAAGACAACAAATATTGTCATGAACGTGGGATCAAGGAACCCCATGCACTACTGATGAAAGTGTAAACTAGTGCAAACATTATGGAAGACATTGTTTAAAAAAAAAAAAAAAAAAAAACCTTAAAAAAATTCCACTGATTAATGAAAAAATAGTTTTTTTTAAAAAAAAGAAGCAGTCATACTAAAAGGAAACCAAAATCCAACTGGAAAAACACCAAGTACTACAGCTAACAACCCAGCACCTGAGACCTATAATGGGTACCCCCATCCCTCCTACTCTGATACCTGAAACAAACACAACTTTTCTCTTGACTTGTCACTTGTCACTTGACTCCTTGTCACTGTCTTCATTGGTTGATGTTACCCAAGCCTTGCATATTGGATATTTTGTGATCAATCAGGAAAATCAGGCTTCCAATCACACCTTCACACAGTGCCTTTTCAGGCCCTCTCCATAGGGAATCTCACCCTGCCACACAATGCCTGTAGAAAATGCTCAACATTATCCTTTCAAATTTGCATTTTGCCTGCTGTGAAAACCATTACCATATTGATGTTCTTTCACAATCTGGGAATGTACCCTCCTAGACTTTGGATAATCCTATACCAGTTTCTGTGTGCTCATCCTGAGAAAAGAGTGTTTTCTTCAAGAGAGCCCAATTGCATCTAGTTTACTGACTGTACTCTCCCTTTATGAAATGTTAATCTTGCCCACACAGTTTTCCTTTGTTAAATAAATTAATTCCTTATCTTATTTAAGTTTACTCATATTCTCTGGATGGAGGTAAAAATGAAAGTAGATTTGTGACTAAAGTACACAATGGCTCCAAGCCCAGGCCCCAACTGATAAAGTCTCTATTTGTCTTTGAAACATTATGATCTGGGCCTCCATGTCCATGTTTCTCTCAATATTTCTGTCTTTCAAGCTTGTGTTAAAAAGGCCAATTAATTTCTATTTGTAGAATTCAATGGTATTTTTTATCCACAAGTTCTGTATTCTACCACATGGATTCTTTAAAAGAGTTTGAAAGCTTATGAGCAACATGGTATGGGGCAATGGCCCCAATTCCAGGTACCAATTTCTGTCTTTAGTTTCATTTCTGTTTATGTGACAAAATGCCTCTGAAAGGAAAGTTAAGGGCAAAGAGTGTATTTGTAATCAGAAAAGATTACAGACCATTATAACAGAAAACAATGGATTCATGCTTGAATGAATTCATTGTTTGTTCCTCAAAATAGGGTCATCATGTAACCAGCTTCTTCCAGGTGGCAGGTGCTGACTTCACTACCATTGAAGACTGTAGCCTGAATTATAAGAAAGTGTAAACACATTTTCCCTGAAATCAACTGGAAACAAAAGTACGAAGAGTTCTCACAACTAAAGCAAACTAAAAGAAAAACCTTGTAGGGAAAATGGAGATGTTCAAGATATGAGTAAGCAGTTTACTTCAAGTTTACTTTTATTAACATATGTTCTTGTTGTTAATGTCCTGGCATCAGAGTGGATAATGTGCAGAGATCTTTAGAAAGTACATGTTATTGAGCTTTTTGACAAATGAACAGATGTTACTAACAAATGATCACCAAAACCAATTGAGACATTAAAAAAAAAATATGCACATGATCCCTATAGATTCATTGCATACCAAAAGTATCATAAGTCCAAAAGACACATGTTTATCTGTAAATATAACTTAACAAACATCAAGCTTACCATCAAGTTTAATATTTGCAACTGTCAACAACCTCCTGTAATTTTGTGAGTATCAAACTGGAAGTGGAAAACTGTTTACATAGGTATCTTTCTCAATGTAACAAGTTGAAAATCCTAAGTTAGACTCTCATACGTCAAGACTTACCCATATACACCCTGGAATTAAGTATGAGCTAGGAAATAAAAATGAAGTGGCAGGTCTTTCTCCATGTCTTTAATTCTTCCTTTCTCCAAAAAATTGGTAAAATTAAAAAATCAAACAGAAAGAGATAGGGTAAAGTATAAAGCAAAGGAACTATCTTAAGATAAAATCGTGGTGTGTGTGTGTGTGTGTGTGTGTGTGTGTGTGTGTGTGTGTGTGTGTGTGTGTGTGTGTGTGTGTTAGGGAAGGGGAGTAGTTAAACATGGGAGGTGGTGAGGTGGTTAAATTGGAGCTCAGCATTGATGAATAAGGAAGAAATGGCAATGATTCTTTGTAGTTAAAAAGATGTGTTCTATTTTTATTTGGTTGCATTTGACTTTTAAGTATTTGAAATACCCTGTAAATCAAAAGTAACTTGGAAGACATGCCAACTGTCTCACATATCTTACACAAAAAAGAACACAGAGCAGAATGTCTCTATGGGCAAAACCGAACAAAATAAAACTTTGATATCATAACCTCATTGAGGTCCACTCACATGAAAGCTACTTCTATTTTCAGCAGCCATTAACTGAATTTGTAGAGACTCTTCACTCTTTTCTGCTTCATTCATTTCCCATGTCTTCAGTTTTGTACATATAGCCCATAAGTTTGTGTACAAAGTCACCATCATTCATGACTGTCCAAAGTTGGAGTAGTATCATTTACTGCAGTCACCATCATGATTTCATCATAAACTGAGACTTAAAGATATAAAGTGGGTGCGATGACAGGACTGAGAGCAAGACATTTTTCGCAACCTTTTGTAAAGAATCACAGATATATATAAGAATTATTGACGAGCATTCTGCAAAAATTTAAGTTACATTTGTTTAAACAGAAAAAAGACCAGAAAGTAATGCATTAGATAAATCCTTTAGAAAGTCCTTGTATTAGGAAATCTGATGCTGTCGTTGAAACATGATTTACCAGTACTGTGAATTAATAAGTCAACTGTGGTTAGATTTTTAGTATCTCACTAGTGATAATATACCAAAAACTTCATGCATATAAAATAGAATCAGACCTTTGAATTTTTAATGTTTAACTATGGAAACTAGTCAATCAAGAGAGGTTACCACTACACTCTAAAAGTTTTCTCACACAATTATTAAACAATTAGGGATATCCTGGCCAGATGTTTTCATCAGTATACTGTGATTTGAATTTAGAAGAAATATAAAGAAACTATTTTTATTTTCTTATTATTTCTACTCTTTTTATGTGTGTATATGTGTATGAATACATGTTCAAATATTTGATGGTTTGCATATTGAACTATTGCACCCCCCCATATTCTTACCATTTTTATTTATTAAGATAGATATCTTGCTGAACCCGAAGCTAGCTTATCTTAAAATTATCTAGCTGCTTGGGACTATATTACCTTTGCTTACCAAGTAGATTGGTGACTGCCTTCTTTACCTGTGTTCTGTGACTGGAAACTGGGCTTCAACTTGTATGGCAGGGTTTTATCTAGTGCACCATGGCCCCATCTCCTACTTCTTTTTATTTCAGAGACTACACCATGCATCTCTGAGATCCATATTGAATATGAAGTTTTCAAACTAATCAGCCAACATTTAGAGAGAAGATCAGATGCAAATAATCATAGCATGATTAAATATCATTTATAAGGATTTATTCATTGTCTTTACAGAACTTGAGTTTCATATACTTTTTCTTCACTTTTATACATTGATTACTGCTTCAAATGTTATTATATTTGGTAAGGCTATAAGGCCTGCAGAGTTTCCTTTCCTTTGTTAACATAACTCTAATACTGCTTTTCCTAACACATACTTTTTATTTATTTTAAAACATGTTGAGGGCATTGATATATATGAAAGCCAATATCAGTTCAGTGATATTTTACCTAATGAACTAACCCTAACTCCATTAAAAAGGTTTAGTGTGCACAATAATTTATTACTATATGTGGCTAGATGAAAATATTTGATTTCAAATATAAAAATTATTTCATAGTTAGTTATAATATATCTATTAGTTTCTACATGGTAAATTTAGATAATGCCAGATTGTTTCAGAGATATTTTGTGTTTCATGAAATGTTTTGCAATCAGATGTTATTTTCTTTTCCTGTCATAAATGTCTTAACCACAATTAAAAATATTTACCCTTTAGGTACATGGTTATGTGATGGAAATACAAACAGTTCTGGTTCATATGGTAGCAAGCCTTGGTCCTCTATCAATTTCAAATGCAATGTTCTTGGCTTTTATGTGTCAATGATATGTAATAGTTTTGGGTTCCATTTTATCATTTGCTCTTTATTTTTATGACTCTTGTTCTAGACAAAGTACAACAGTACTTTGATCCTTTCATTTATGATTTCTTGTTTGCCCCTCTCCTTGGAAAGATGAAACACACACCAAATTACAAATGACAAGCTTCTTCAGTGCCTTGTTCAAAGCAGTGAAAGCTTCCTTCACATAAAGCTGTTCTAGAAAGCTGTTTTACATTCATTTTGGTCATTTTAGTTTGATTTTAAGCTTCATTGGGGGATTATCAAATACATACTTTCAAGTCAAAACTCAACGAGATAATTTTTATGTCAGGCCATTCTTCCTGGTTTTCTGTATTGATTGACACTTATCTTGGTGTTACAGATACAGAAGTATAAAGTGTGCACAGATTTCAAACAGCTAGTATCATTTAGATTCAAGATGGATGCCCTGCAATTGCACAGTACTCTATCTAGTATGCCTCAGTATATTTAGGTGCTTGATGTCTTTTCATCCTATCACTGTGTCTCATTATATCCTCAGGTCTGGTTTTGAACTATAACCACCTACCACAGTCTCTTGAGTCCAGGCAGGGATTGTAGCTACACATCACCATGCCAATTTCATTCATTTAATGATATAAAGTATGACTAGTTCTTTTACAATAATGTGTCAAGTGTTCAAAACTAATTTGTGTAAAAAAAAATAAAAAACAAAAACCTGTTCTTGGAAATACCCTCTTGAAAGTCCTTAAATATGTCATGGTATTTCTTTGGATCTTCCTTTTTTATGTCTAATGATTCCTTTAAGCAATTATCAGCTAAATATTTTCAAAATTATTTTACCATTCTTATTGATTAGTTATTGAGAATTGTTTAATGAGACTTACTTAAATATATAAAAATTGAACAGCCATTTAAAAAATATACATCCACACAATGGTTTTCTATCCCAGGATCTATCAGTTGCTGGTAATTAAACTGGGAAGTGTAGATTTCACAGGCCACTTCCTAGACCATGACAGAATGCTGAAGGTCCAGTTTTCTGCAGGCACAGTGGAAGTAGCTGCAGTTGCTGTGCTGTTAAAGAGAAGACACATTTCACAGCTCTCCTGTGTCCCATCCCAAACATCCTTTCCCTTTTCTAATATAACAATGAGCTTCATATGGTGACATCTCAGTGTCCTACTTCAGGCTTAGCCATCAATTATCATTTAGTATTATACTGTGAGCAGCTCTGTGTCTCTGTTTTCATCACTGTTCATTGTAAAGAAAGCTTCTGTAAATAGAAGTGGAAGTACTGTTAGTTGGTGGCTATAAATTTAGGTTTAGGTAGTTTTAGGGTCTCAAAAACAAAAGAAAGTAAAAAAAAAAGGCAACCCCAAACTTTGTAAATATTGAAAAGGAACTTGAAAGGAGGAAGGGGGTAGAAAACTGAGAAGGATGGGGTAATAGTGCCCAGAGTGAGTTAATTTCATATATTTTCAAAAACATCAAAGGAAAATTTTAATTTAGTTATAAACTCACACACACACACACATCAAGGCCCTGGGAATGCACTCACTAGCAGCTCTGATGGTCTAGTATGGGACAGGATTTGCACTCAATCTTAACCACTTCAAAAATCCACAATAAAATATTTAACAGCAACAACAAAGCATGTAGAAATATCATTAAATATATCAAAATAATGTATTTCCATATTATCTATGGCATTTATGTAAGTAATGATTAACATATATGATCAAAATACTTACATTCAGCAACTATTCTAAACATGGCTAGTATTTGAATGCAAATATCATTGCAGGTTTTCAATTCTGTATTATGCTTGAATGTATCACCATTCAGAAACTTGCATTTCAGACTACTTTGAATCTTCTGTTTGTAGATCTACATCTTCTTTTTAACTTTTGCAACATAGCAATATGCCATAATACTTATATGTATGTGTGTGTGTATGTGTGTGTGTTTGTGTGTATGTATATATACAGTCCACAGATACATATGCATATATATACATACACACATGAATACTTAATTGTATTATTTCTGTAATTTTAGGTATGTATAAAATGTTACAATTGTTTGAGGGTTTATGACTCGTCATTTTGTATTGTTCTATATTGACCTTCCTTCTCCATCCTTATTTTTCTGTCTAACAAAACCAGCAGTACAAAGCAAGGGAAACACAAGTTTGAGTTGTAGATCTATTGTTTTTACTGAAAGCAATTGCTATTGCCGAATACAGTGCATAATTCAGACACTGGGATAAAAAAAATAGGAGCTGAATTTAACCTGTAAAGCTTCATACTGCCTAGCTTTCAAAACACAACACAGCATTATGGAAGCTACTAAGGAAGGGATGCAGCCAATAGTCTGATTCAATTGTGATGCCTATTAACCAAAAAGAGGACCATCATAGTATATTTCTAGAAGTTGAATAATGGCCCTCATATCTTGGCAGTAACCAACATAGAGCCTGTTCAACAGGAGAGAAACCATGCTTTGTCCTAGGAATGTAACCATGTACCCTTGGCTCATAGGGTCATGGATCTTAACTTATTACTGACATTTTAAATAGACAAGTATAGTTCCTTATCTTCTTTTTTTTTTTTTTCCTACAGATAAGTGTAGCTGGATCCCTCATCAAAGAAGCTTCCGTTTACAGCTAATGGAGACCATTACAGAAAACCACAACTTGCCAGAAAGAGGATATCAATGGACAATGGATATCCCAACCACAGAGGATGTATATGAAACACAATTCTTGTTGGAAAACGGAGCAGAAACATTGTAGACACAAGATGATCAGGAAATTTTCAGTGCAATTGTGTCTTCTAGAAGTCCAGGGATGCTATACCTATGATACCTCAAGAATAACATTGCCTAAATAAGACCTGAAAAATGGCATCATTAACAGACATGCAAATGTGTTAGTAGAAACTCTCCTGGGCCCATTCACTAGCAAGATACTACTGCTGAGAGAGAGATAATTAACCTCTCAGGTATATCCTGCTGATTAGTTATCTAGTACAAAGTGACTGGAACTAAAATCATATATACACAGACAATAAAAATGCACTTGACAAGTTGGATTTCTGTCTGTCTCTATGTATGTAGGTAGATAGATAGATGATAGATTGATAGATATCAATAATAATAAAAGAAAAAGGCTATCAGCTACAGGTAGTGAGGGGAACTACAAAAGGAAAGAGAAGGGAAAGTGTTTTATTTGTACTTTAAACACTAAATAGTATAAATGAAATAAAATACAAAAGGTCTTTCTGAATAGGTCTCATGTGTACAGATAATAAGAATATTAGTGAAAGTTTTAAAGTTCTTGCTCATCTTTGGTTAAAGAGAAAATAATCATTTAGATTATGGTTATTTAATCTATTTTCATGGGTGTTAATAAAATAATCAATTCTATTTGGGGTAATTTTTAAAATTTTATCCCTTAAAATTCAATGGGTTTCCTTCTATATGCCAATATTAGAATCAAGATTTATAATTTAGCCAATTATACATTTTAATCAAAATCAATTATGTAAACTATCTTCTTGAGTATTAGTAATATAGAACATATTTAATTTTTTCTTTTTTCTTTTTGCTTTTTAAATTTCATTTTCTTTTCTTGTCTATTGACTGGTTTGTCTTTTTTTCCTCTTGGATATATATAATTGAGTTTTAGCAGAGTTGTTTACACTAATATTTCACAGTAATAATTTGATATTTATACTGAATTGTCTTAGCTGCAATTTGTCTTTGGGGTTTACTTTCACTCTCTTTGTAGAGAGAAGTTGGATTTTTTTGAATGTTTTTGCTGTTTTTTGGGCAAAGTTAAACTTTAGATTTTTCAAAACAATAGGAGTCTATTTAAAAAAAAAAACCTATGTTATGAAGTATGCATTAATAAAACAGAAGAGATTTTGAGAATGTTTGTTTAACAAAGATTTCATAGATATTTTAAGTAAGTATACATAACTTTTAAATTAATGTCATAAGTGCATAACCAGTATTTTTGTAAGATATTAACTAGTAATTCATATGCTTGTATTATAAAAAATCATTTCTGTTATGGCATATTTGAGTAAATCTGACTCAAAGAATAAATATGGTATTAAATCACACAACATCCAAAGAGTCCCATTCTAAATCATCAGTGTCTATAAGTGATGGCTCATTTCTCTCTCTCCTCTCCCTGAATCTATCTGCCATTCTTTCTGAAATAAATTTTATTATCCTGAATTTATTTCCTGGTAGAATATTCTAGCTGGCAAATAATATTAATATTTCCCTTCAGTAAAATAAATTGTCAATACTAATTCTAATTGTTTCTCTTTGCATTTTATAAGAAAGATCAAAAAAATTATAAAACAAAAATATCATGCAGAATCATGGAATTTATAAATCACAAATTTCTTGAACTTAGAAAATTTCATGCATGTTCACTAGCTTGGGTAAGATGTAAGAAGTATACACAGCTCAAATGTGAACTTATTTGTACACTTTTATAAACAGCTAGTAGTACAACTTTTATTTATTGATTACTTATATAGTCTCCTCTAATTTACAAAGCCACATCAATCATGTTGCAGATTTTTGTTTTCTAATACTGATCATTTTGTTCTTTCTTTATGCCAATATTATAATTTTTAAAGAATATTTATGTTGATATTTCAACTTCTACTGCATTGTATGTTAATTTAGAGAGAAATTCAAATTGCCAAGTGTTCTAATCTGAGAATTTATTTTTTTTTATTTAGATAATTTATGTCCATCAGCAGACATTTTGTATCTTTCCTCATAAACAGTACATAGCTGAACTATTTTATTTATCCCAGGAAAAAAATAAAGCTACTTATGCTATCTCATGTTCCCTTTTTTAATGCCTGTGAAAATAAATGCTGATGTTTGGTGGCAATAGGGATAAATGACCACCTCAGATATCATCTTTAGCAGTGTCACCCATCTTTTTTGGGAATGGTGTCTTTCACTGGCTTCGCTCATCAAGCGGACAGGAGCCCCAGGAGCCTGCCTGTCTTTACTTCCCCAGTACTGCAATTATAAATACAAGGATCTGCCATCCAAAAAGTGTGTTTGTAGGGGTGCTTTTATGTTGCTCTATGCGTGTAAAGCAATCAGTTTCTGACTAGGCTATCTTCTAGGCCAGACATTTTTTGGGTATTTTTTAATATATTTTTTTTCAATTTGAATTAGAAGCTGTCATGTTTTATATATCAATCCCAGTTCCCACACCTTCCCATCCTCCCCTGTTCCTCCCACCAACACTGATCACATTCCCTTTCTGCTTCCGGGAGGGAGGGGGTATGAGGCTTCCATCCGGAGTCTTCAAAGTCTGTCATATCATTTGGATCAGGGTCCAGGTCCTCCCCCATGGGTCTAGGCTGAGAAAGTATCCCTCTATGTGGAATGGGCTCCCAATGCCCATTCCTATACTAGGGCTAAATTCTGATCCACTACCAGAGGCCTCATAGACTGCCCAATCCTCCAAACTAACACCACATTCAGGGAACCTGAGTCGGTCCTGTGCTGAATTCCAGGTATCAGACTGGAGGCCATAAACTCCCCTTTGTTCAGGTCAGCAGTTTCTGTAGTTTTCTCCAGCCTGGTCTTGACTCCTTTGCTCATCACTCCTCCCTCTCTGCAACTGGATTCCAAGAGTTTGGCTCACTGTTTATCTGTGGGTTTCTGCTTCTGCTTCTATCGGCTAATAGATGATGGCATATAAGGTAGTCATCAATCTCATTATCGAGGAAGAGCATTTAAAGTAGCCTTTCCAGTATTGCTTAGATTGTTTATTGGGGGTCAGTATTGTAGATCTCTGGACATTTTCCTAGTGAAAGATTTCTAATAAAGATTGAGTCAGGGAAAGAAAATAGAGAAGAGCAAGAAAAGAGATATCATAATAGAGGGAACCATTACAGGTTACTTTGAGTAATTATGTTTTTGTTTGTTTGTTTGTTTGCTTGTTTGTTTGTTTTATTTTGTGATAGGGTTTCTCTGTGCAATAGCTCTGACAACCTCTTTAGTCCAGGCTGGCCTCAAACTCACTGAGATCTGCTTGCCTCTGCCTTCTGAGTGTTGGGATTAAAGGAGTGCATCATCAACAGCTGTCCTTTCTTGAGTTTTTTAAAGTTAGTCAGTTAAGTCATGTGGGAAAGAAATGGTTTGTTATTCTTTAATCTGTTACCCTTTTGTAAATGTGTTTGACTTATATAAGAACTTTTTTAAACAATGAATGACTTTTCAAAAATATGACATTCCCATTGTCTGGATTTTTATTAAAATATTTGCCTCCCTTAATATAAATATTTCATTTCTTTTATACCTGAACTAATAATTATTTAGGGGGATTCTTTCTGTTTCTTATTTTGTTTTAATTTGAAAGACTATCTTATGTATAGAATAAATTGCATCTGTTAACATTGTATGGTTTTTTTCCCCTACTTTTCTAATAATCTGTGTTATTTGATGAGGTTTTCTAATGTTACATATAGCCACACATTTCTGAATAAAGTGTTCTTTTCCTCCTGTATTAATCTATGAACTTCTGTTTAGTCTTGGATTTTCTTCTGTTTGCAATTTAGATTGGCTCATGATTTTACTTCCTTATAGAGTTTTTATCTGGTTCTACTTAGATTATCCTAACATCATAAAATATACCAAAAAAAATTTTGTTCTGTTCTGAGAATAACAGAGGAAAAAAGGGGAATACATTTTTCCAATCATTTTTAAGAAATATGGGACTCAAGACTTTTGGAAAGCAAGAAAACTTCAAATCCCTCAGAGTGGTGTCAGAAACCATCATTCCAGCCATTAGAAGGGTAAGGAAAATCCTCAGATACAGGGTACATCCAGTCACAAAGAAAAAGAAACTTGAATATAAAGTCAACTAACTTAAAATAATTGCTTAATTTTAATTTTTTACTTGATTTTATCTTCTTTCTATGTAACCCTTAGATTTTCTAAACCTGTGCACATTTTATTGTCTATATTTTTATTCCATGTCTTACTTAAATTGTTAGAAATTTATTTGTGTGATATTACAATTTTGAAATTAATTGAAAGTGTGTTATTGTACACATGACTTCATATGTATTTCCTAATGAAATATGTGATGTATGGATTGGGAACATAATACATGTATCTCCTTGATTTAAATGTTTCTATGAAGAGGTATATCCTAACATTGGTATCCATTGTTTACGACTCTTTTTTGTTTTTTATTTTACATATCAATCCCAGTTCCCTCTGCCTCCCTCCCTCCTTCAGTCCCCCCCACATGTATCCCGACCACCCTCCCCTACTATCACCCTCATACTCTACATATAGGGTGATGCCATCAAGGAAGGGTCATCTAAATCTCTCAAGTCATTTGAACTAGGGACTAGGAATGCTCTCCTGTCTCTAGGTTAAGGGAGTACCCTCCATGGGGGATGTGCCCGCATGGTCTTTTGTGCACCAGGGATACATCCTGATTCCACTGTCTTAGATCCCTTAGACTGCTCAGGCCTTCTAGCTGAAACCCAAGTTCAGGGGGTCTGAGTCAGTCCCATGCTGAATTCCAAGCTATCAGTCTGGGGGCCCATTAGCTCCTCCTTGTTCAGTTCAGCTGTCTCTATGTGTTTCTGCAACCTTGTTTTGCCCTCTTTCTCTGTATCTGGATTCTAGTTCGACTCAGTGTTTAGTTGTGAGTGTTTGGTTCAGTTTCCAACAGGTACTAGATGAGGGCTGCATGATGGAGGATAAGTTAGTTGTTGATCTTATTATAAGGGAAGGACATTAATGGTAGCCTTTCCACTGTTGCTCAAGTTGTTAGTTGGAGTCAGTCTTGTAGGACTCTAGACATTTCTTTAGGTTCAGTTTTCTCTTCAAACCTATAATGGCTCCCTCTTTTATATTCTCTCTCTCTCTCTCTCTCTCTCTCTCTCTGTCTGTCTCTTTTGTTTTCTATTTCTCACCTGACTCAATCTTCCTACTTCCATGTGCTTTCCTCTCCTCCCCTTATTTTTCTCCTAGTTACCTCACCCCTCACTGCCCCCCCATTCCCTATGTGCTCTGCCCACTCCCTATGTGCTCTGCCCACTCCCTATGTGCTCTGGAGTTCCCTTCCCCCATCTGGGAGGAACATTATGTGAATCTCTTAGAAACTACCTTGTATCCTAGTTCCTCTGGTGGTATGAATTATAGCTGGAGATCCTTTGCTCTAGGTCTAAAACCCATATATAAGCCATGTTCCTCCTTTTGTGACTGAGTTACCTCATTAAGGATGGTTTCTTCAAGTTCCTTTCACTTGCCTGAGAATGCCAAAATTCCATTGATTTTTCCAAAGACTGGTATTCCATTGTGTAGAAGTGCTACAATTTCTCTATCCAATTTTCAGTTGAGGGGCACCTAGATCGCTTCCAGGTTCTTGCTATTACATAAAATGCTGCTATGAACATAGTTGAGCAGATGTCTTTTTTGCATAGATGTGGATCATTTACATATATGCCTAAGAGGGGGATTGCATGGTCCAGTGGTAAGCTAATTCCCATTTTCCTAAGGAATGCCATACTGATCTCCAAAATGGCTGTATGAGTTTGCACTGCCACCAGCAGTAGAGGAGTGTTCTCCTTTCTCCACATCCTCTCCAGCATAAGTTGTCATTGGTATTTCTGATTTTAGCCATTCTGACAGGAGTAAGATGGTATCTCAAAGTTGTTTTGATTTGCATTTCCCTGATAGCTAAGGTTGTTGAGCACTTTCTTAAGTGTCTTTCTGCCTTTTTATTTCCTCTATTGAGAATTCTCTCTTCAGTTCTGTATGCCATTTTTTAATAGGGTTATTTGGTGTTTTATTGATGATTTTCTTGAGTTCTTGTATATTTTGGATATCAGCTTTATATCAGATGTAGGACTGGTGAAAATCTTTTCCCAGTCTGTGGGCTGCCATTTGGTCTTATCAGCTGTGTCCTTTGCCTTACAGAAGCTTCCACATTTGAGGAGGTCCTGTTTATTAACTGTCGATGTCAGTGTCTGTGCTACTGGAGTTACGTTCAGGAATCAGTCTCCTGTACAAATTTGTGCAAGGTTACCTCCTACTTTCTCTTCTCACAAATTCAGTGTGGCTGGATTTATGTTCAGGTCTTTGATGATTTGGACTTGAGTTTTGTGCATGGCGATAGACATAGGTCTATCTGTAGTCTTCTAAACAAAATCATCCAAATGTGCCAGCACCATTTATTGAAGATGCTTTCCTACCCCCATTGAATACTTTGAGATGTTTGATCATAAATCAGATGTTTGTAGGTGTGTAGGTTAATGTCAGGATTTTCAATTCGATTCCATTCGTCTACTTATCTATATTTGTGCAAATACCAGGCTGTTTTCAGAACTGTAACTCTGTAGTAGAGCTAAAAGACAGGGATGGTGATACCTCCTAAAGTTCTTTTATTGTATAGGGTTGATTTGGCTACCTTGGGTCTTTTGTTTTTCCATATAAAGTTGATTATTATCCTTTCAAGGTCAGTGAAGGATTTTCCTGGGATTTTAATGGGCATTGCATTGAATCTGTAGATTGCTTTTGACAATATAGCCAGTTTTAATATGTTTACTGTACCTATCCAAGAACATGGGAGATCTTTCCATTTCCTGGTATCTTCTTTAATTTATTTTTTTAAAGCCACAGAGTTCTTATTATATAAGTCTTTCACTTGTTTGGTAAGTGTTACCCCAAGATACTTTATGTTGTTTGTGGCTATTGTAAATGATGATGTTTCTCTGAATTCTTTCTCGGCCCCTTTGTGGTCTGAATAAAGTAGGGCTACTGATTTTTTTGAGTTTATCATTTATCCTGCTCATTTGCTGAAGGTGTTTATCTGTGGTAGGAGTTCTCTGGTATGGATTTTTGGGTCGCTTATGTAAACTATCACATCATCTGCAAATAGGGATTGTTTGCCTTCTCCCTTTCTAACTTGAGTCCCCTTCATCTCCTTTTGTTTTCTTATAGCTTTAGCTAGAAATTCAAGATCAATATAGAGAGATATGAATAGAGAGGGTAGCTGGGTAGCTTGTCTTGTTTCTGATTTTAAAGGATTCACCTTAATCTTGTCTCCAATTAGTTTGATGTTGGTTGTTGGTTTATTGCTCTTATTATGTTTAGGTATATTCATTCCTGTTATCCATGATCTCTCCAAAACCATTGTCATGAAGGGGTGGTGAAGTTTGTCGAAGGCTTTTTCAGCATCTAGGGAGATGATCGTATGGGTTTTCCTTTTCAGGTTGCTTATATGGTGGATCTCACTGATAGATTTTCATATGTTAAACCATTCATGCAACATAAGAATGAACCCTCGTTGGTCATGGTCGATGATTTCTCTGATGTATTCTTGGATTCTGGTTGCCAGTATTTTATTGAGTATTTTTGCATGGATGTTGGACTGTAGTTGTCTATCTAAGATGTGTCTTTGTGTGTGTGGCTTGGTGGCTTGTGTACCAAGGTGTTTGTGACCTTGTAAAAATTGTTTGGTAATCCACCTTCTGTTTGTATTTGAGGAAAATTTGAGGAGTATTGGTATGAGCTCTTCCTTGAATTTTTGATTTTTTGTTAGAATTCTGTACAGAAGCCATTTGGCCCTGTGGGTTTTATTTTATTTTATTTATTTATTTTTGAATGGTTTGATGAGTGCTTCTATTTCATTGCGGGTTATAGGTCTATTTAAGATGTTTGTCTGTTCTTGGTTTAATTTTGATAAGTGATATTTATCCAGAAATTTGTCTATTTCCTTTATTTTCAAATATTATGGAGTACAGGTTTTCAAAGTATGACCTGAAAATTGTCTGAATTTCCTCCATGTCTATTGTTATGTCCCCATTTTTGTTTCTGATTTTGTTAATTTGCATGTTCTTCTCTGCTTTTTTATTAGTTTGGATAACAGTTTGTCTATGTTGTTGATTTTGTCAAAAAACTTTTGTGTTGTTTTACTGGTTTCTATTTTATTTATTTCAGCACTCAAATTGATTATTTCCTGGTGTCTACTCACCAGGGTGATTTTTATTCCTTTTGTTCTAAGACTTTAAGTTGTGCTGTTAATTTTCTAATGTGACTATATTTTCTTCATATGGGCACTTAGTGCAATTAACTTCCCTTATAACACTGTTTTCATGGTGTCCCATAAGCTAGGGTATGTTGTGTCCTCGTTCTCATTGAATTTAATAAGTCCTAATTTCTTTTTTTTTTTATTTCTTCTTTGACACAGGTATGGTGCAATTGCGCATTATACATTTTCCATGAGTTTGCAATGTTTCTGTGATTTGTGTTGTTGTTGAATTCCAATTTTAAAGCATGGTGGTCTGATAAGATACAGGGGACTATTCCAAATCTCTTGTATCTGTTGAGGTTTTTTATGCCACCTAATATGTGGTCGATTTTTAGAGAAGGTTCCATGTGGATCAGAGAAGTTATATTCTTTTGTGTTGGGATGGAATGTTCTATAGATGCCTGTTAAACCCAATTGAGACATAACTTCTGTTAGTTCTTTTGTTTCTTTGTTAAGTTTCTAACTGGTGGTCCTGTCTAGAGGTGACAGTGGCGAGTTGAAGTCTCCCCCCTAATAGTGTGTGAGGTTTTATGTGAGCTTTGAATTTTAAGAGTGTTTCTTTTAAAAATATGAGTGGCTTTGTATTTGGCGCCTGAGATTCTCTCTTCCATCTCTTGTATTCCATTGGTTATGCTTGTATCTGTAGTTCTGCATTGTTTGCCCAGTTTTTCTATTTCTAGCATTCCTTCAGTTTTGTTTTCTTTATGGCCTCTATTTCACTTTTCAAGTCTTGAAATGTTTCCTTCACCTGTTTAATTGTTTTTTCTTCGCATTCTGTATTTTCTTTAAGAAATTTTTCATTTCTTCCAATTTTTTGTTTCTTTTTTCTTCCATTTCTTTAAGAGATTTTCTCACATCATCTTTGAGGGCCTCTATCATTTTTATGATGATAATTATTAATTTGTTCTCTTCTTGTTCATCTTCTTTGGGGTGTTCTGGTCTAGTTGATGTAGAGTCCCTAGATTCTGGTAGTGTTTTCTTGACTTTCTATTGTTAGTCTTTTTTTTTTTTTTTTTTTTTTTTTTGTATTGCCATCTTCCCATTGCTTTTTCAAGTAGGTGTAGGTGGGGTCTCTCTCTCTCTCTTCTCTCTCTCTCTCTCTCTCTCTCTCTCTCTCTCTCTCTCTCTCAGAGGTTTGATGTCTGTAGCCCTTGGTTGTCCAAGCTCTCAAGGAGGTCTTTCCTCAGGCAGGGGCCCAGCGATGAAGATCAAAGGTCAGGCTCCAGTAGAATACCAGTGAAGGGGTCAAAGATCCTGAATGTTGGGACTGAAGATGTTCCTTGAGCAGATAGGCAGATCTATCCTGGGCCTGGCACTCTCTAGCTGAGGCCTTTTAACAGAGCCCCAGCGATGGGGATCAAGGATCCAGCCAGCAGGAGCTCAGAGTAGCACCTCAGGGATAGGTGGATCTCTGGGAGGGGCCCCAAATTCCAGTAGAGGACCAGTGGTGGGGGTCAGAGACCAGACAGGTGGGAATTACAGGTCGTCCTGCTTGGATAGGCAGGTCTAGTGTGCTCAGAGCAGCTCCAGGAAGTTCCACGAAGGTGGCAGTCTTTTTGGCTCCACCCTCTTTCCCACTGCTCAATCAGAGCTGTGGAACAGTAGCTGTTTAGGTCTCTTTATTTGAACATGTGTTCTTTTCTGGGCAGTACTTGATAATGTGAGTCCACATATATGTGTGTGTACATGCATGCATGTAGAGCTGAGCAGCTAATGAATGGTGCTAAAGCCTACTTGTTTTGAAGCATCATCTTTCATTCAACCTGGATCTTACCAATTCAGAGAAATTGACTGTCTTGTAAATCTTATGACTACTTTTATATCTGTTTCCTTATATTGGGATTGAATGAACATGTCGTGTCATCCATATTTTTCATGAATGCTGGTAATTCAAACTAATGTACTTATATTTGTGAATCAAACACCAAATGAGGCATCTGCATGGGCCATGTTTAGTAAAAGGTGTGTGTGTGTGTGTGTGTGTATGTGTGTGTGTGTGAGTTTGTGGTCAAACTTGCATGGAAAAATACACATGCGAGTATGTGTATACATGACTCAGAAATAGCATTGAGTTAATTTTTTAAAAAAATATGCTTGCTAGCTTTTAATGGACATATTTCATTATTTGTATAAATAGTATATTTTTGTCTTGTTATTTTATTGTTTGCAACTTTATCACTAAAAGAATAAAGTATTTGTTAAAAATTTGCTTAATATTTCCCATTAAATGATGAGTTCTCTTACAGGACCTGTATCTTTTATTAAACATACACATTTCTGCTATTGTATATTTTTATATGCAATCACTAAATGTAACAGAATATTTGATAAAATGTTATATGATGATATTTTACTTGAATTTGCACCATTTATTGGTGGTTATTTGTATCTGAGATGACATAATTCTCTGGAGGTTTTCATGAATAGCTACGAGTAATAAATTCTCTTGGTTTATTTCTGATAATATCTATGCATTGCTCTAGTTTCTGAATGAGAATTTCACCACATATACATGCTTGCCTGATCTCTTAGTTCATTTTGTGCTACTTTAACAGAATTCTTGAGAATGAATAATTTATAAAAAAACATCCATTTTTATCTTCCCAGGTCTTGAGCATACGATATTCAAGATTATGGAACTGGTATCTGGCCAGAGCCTTCTTCCTGTACTGTCATACTGTGGAAGACATCACAGGTGACTGTTTGAAGACAGCAATTTATTATTATTCTTGAAAGAATAATGCATTTTACATTGGGGAGTTTTTTAATATTATATTCTGCTAATTATAGTAGCTGACATTAAAAACACTTCAACACTTCTTGGTTTGGGTTTTATAGATGTATTTATTATATTTAACATTTCCTGCTATTTATTTTGCAAGCTGATCCTTTACATTATTAGAAGATTGTGTTTCTTAATTATATTATAGTTTACTTATTAATGGGCAGTGTATTTTTTGCTAAAGGATAATATTTAAGAAAGTAAAATCAAGTATACATATAAAATCTTTAAAAAAAGCATTCTTAAATTCATTAGGAGTAATGAATATTTTGTGACTAGTTTGAGGAAGTCAGATAAATATTGAAAATAAATTGCATATGTATGTAAGAAATTTTAGGATTAAATTGACAAATTAATAGTCGACAAGGCTATAAGCACTAACTATCTGAGTTGTATTTTCTATTGGACAATTTGTTACTATATAAAATTAATTTTAACAGTCCAGGTTGCTTTAATATTCAAGCTGACAATATATTTTTTGCAACATGTTCCTAAAGAGTATTCAAAAATCTCTTTGCCTATCCAAGTCTCAGAACATTTGATGACCTTTATCATTTCTTTCATGTTGAACTTAGCTACCGATGACTAATTTATAAAATATTTATAACATACCAGAATTTTCTCTCTTTAAGCCTCACTGTCCTTCGGGGGGTGAGTGGGGATTTGGCTGGGGGAGTCAGGGAGGATGGGAGGATGGGATTGATGTGTAAAATAAGATTGTTTCTAAATTAAATTAAAAGAATTTTCTGTATTTACCAACCCTAATTAATGAAGTGGTAGAAATACCTGACCCATTTGAGAAGTATTCTTTGGTAACTAATAATCTTATGAATATGTTTTGTTTGTAATCTTTTTTTAATGTAGACTTTATTAAAGTGATACAGTATCTACTTGGGAAAGGCATTGTATTGAAGGACAACTTAACAACTGGTGCATTCTTTCCTCATACAGTATGTGTCTTAGGGACTGAACTCAAGTCAAAATTGTCAACAAGCTCTTTCACCAATGAACCATTTCTGTAACCAAGTAGTATAATCTCCGCTAGCTGGTGAGTGAGGCCTGAGAATCTGCATATTTCTACTTCTCTGCCAGTGATCCTGGCCCATCATGCTCCTGTCTTTTTATATATTTACTGAGAATCTAATGTGGACTGGCAAGCTTGGAAAGCAATCACTACAAAAAAGGCTATCTCCGTAGTTTTGGGGTATGTTTCATAACCAGAAAGTTATAAAAATGGTCAACATACACACAACAAATGGTGTTATCAAATAGGATAGTTATGACATTGAAGTAGCATTAGTTTATAATAAAAAGAGTAAAATACATGAGACCATACCTATAAAAAAAAATCGGGTAAATAAACTGTTTTGGGAATACCATCCTATGTCTCATGCAAAATACTTCATATACCAACCTGCAGCTGAAGAGGTGAGGCATCAGGGCCCCTTCTCTCCTTTACAATGTTTATATCACTTTTCACTCCCTCCTGTATGTATAGAATGTTGTTTCCTAATAACTTTTCTAGTATTACTTATTTCCTTACAGGACTGGAGGTTGTGAATGCAGTACACTGTTCATGAATGTAATAGCAGAGAACTGGTGATTTTAATTTTATTTTTTATTTATGAGTATAGATATTTTTTCATGCATGTGTCTGTGCACCAAATAAATGTGATGTCCATGGAGAACACGAGAGGCATCAGATACTTTAGGACTAAAGTTACAGATACTTGTGAGCTTCCGTGAAGATGTTAGACATTTAACCTGGGTCCTAGAGAAGTGCAGGCAATGATCTTAACTAGTGAACCATATCTCTAGTCCTATAAGTACCTATTAATTAAGTAAGGATGCTACATAGATAATGTCTTCCTAATATCAGGGATTACAACAAATAACACTACAATTATATAATAAAATAAATGTAAATAAAATGTATTTCTATGCACTTTATACTATACAAGATTAAAACAAGTCTGTTGGTATCATTTTCTAAGAAATCACTACTCTGAAGACTCTATGTACAATTAAAGACTTCCAATAAATGTTAAAAACTAAATTGATTATTTCATTTCCCAGTTTTAACCTTAATTGTTCTTGTCTTATACTTTTGGTTATGAGCCTAGCCTTTAATGGCTGAGCTATCTCTCCAGTCCCAGGATTTTTTTCTATAACAATCAAATAACAACAACTTAAACTCTGGAGATCATATTGTATCCCTTAGCTAATACCAACTCTTAATATTTCAAAAAAGCAGCCATTTACTACATGTATGATGCTTTACAGGAGTTTCTAAAGATGTAAGGCAGGATTTTGCCTGTAGATTATGAGTGTTCATTGATGGGAAAAAGCAAGCCTCATTGCATCTTTCCCCTTAATTATTTAGCTATTTTATAATATAAAATAAAATGTCTTGTTTAATATCTTATCCCAATAAGTACAGTGAATCTCATTATGTTGTTCAAAATGTAATCTTTAAGTTGTTAATATTTATTGTATGAACTACGATTGTATGGGAAACTCTGAGTTCAAGGAGCAGAGATTTCAAAATTACTTTGACACTAGAAGAAGCCCAGTAACACCTGCTGGTTGTTATTCATTGAACACATGACAAGTCATTTTTCTGAAGGAGGTTGCCTTTAGCTTAGATAAAATGAGAGTGTGTGAAGAACATTATTTTAGAGATACTTAATTCTAGCCTCTTAATTCTGCCAAAACATACCCGACCTTAGGAAAAGTATAATTCAAATCTTCAAAAAAATGTATTCTATATTTTTGTCTTTAGATTTAGCAATCTATAATTTTAGTGACACCAGAACCCAAGATACAATATTTAAGAGAATTGCATTTATGAAGTCATGTGATTTCCATGTGATAATAGGATTCCTCACAAGTTTGTCCAATCATAAAAATGTTTTGTGTCAGTTTCATTAACATCTATATAAAGATCGAGTGGGACGATATTAAAATGTTCTGCAATATCTTTCTGACTAAATATCCCACTAAGGATGAATCATAAATTTTGTAGTATATTATATCCAAATTTATTCCATGTGTACATTATTTAAAATCATTGATTGTTTGACTCAGAAAGGCAAAATTTTTTTTAATTTAATTTATTGTTTTACATGTCGAGGAGTTCCCTCTCCCTCCCTCCTCCCTCCCTCCCTCCCCCCCAATCCTCCCTCCCTCCTTCCCTCCCTTTTACCCTCTCTGCCCTCTCACATGCACTCTAAACACCCTCCCCTCCCATCCCCCCACCCCAATTCCGTGTGTAGGGGAATGCCATCCAGTTGGGGTCATGTAGATCTGACAGGTTTTAATGTTTTAATTAAATGTTATCTTTTGAAATTAAAAACATTGTTTCAAAACAGTATCAAGAATTTATAATTCTACATTTAATCCTCCACCAAGAATTCCTGTGATTTTGTAATAGTTGTATGTAAGACTCTGAATATTTTGCCATCTCTGAAGAAGTTTCTTGAATTTGTGAAAATTGTTAATATTTTTCTCACTGCCCTTAAATGCATTAAATCAACACTTAGGATTTTGTTTTCTGTGTTAGTAGTGATTTTGCAGCTCTCAAGTAAAAAGTACACCAGGAATTAATGGGTTCCAATCCTCTGAATTGTGACTCTTAACAACTGCTTTATGTGTAAAATAAGTTAGTCTTATTGGTGAGCATTCCAATTCACCTCGATCTCCTGAGAGAATATCTAACTATAAGATAAATTCCTATATAAAGTATGTATTTTATCTATATCATATCCTAATGAAACACTGTAGTATCACAGTCTTTCATGTTAGAGCATATGCCCATTAACTCTGAAAAGCAAATAAATGCAAGTGAATACATTCTCAGAAGTTTGTAAAAAGCCATTAAATATAGTCCAGATTCGTTTCTAAAATATGATCCTGCAAACTTGTGATATCTATGAGTCTATAAGGGAAGGGTACAATCCTGAACTTAAAACTTAAGACTTGTTGCGCCAAGCTCAGCATTTTTGTTTATGTTAGAAAGTACTCTTATTATACTTTAGTTATTTCACCTCTTTTAAATAATGGTCTTGCCATGGTAATTACACTTCATTTGGAAAGATAATGAATTTTGACTAATGAATTAGTGAAATTCCTATCTTTTTCTAAACACATATCCTAGGTCTCTAAGGATGGGAGTGCTTTCTGTCTCATGGGCTTTAGAAAAGCTTTGGGTACTCTTTGCATTTTGCAGTGGGACAGTCAAGCTGACTGTTAGGATCAGAGGAAAAACAAAGAATAATTGTTCTTGCTACAGAGGTGCACATAGCCACAAGGCTTCACTGGAAATAATATCCCACTTTGTTTTTGGGGACCTCCCTCACATTTTCCGTGCTCTGTCATATGATCCCAGAGTGCTGAATCAGTTAGGCATGCATTTGGATCTTGATTTAGAGCTATTACTTGCACTGTGAAGAGGGCATAGACAGACAGCTGAATATAAGGAGAGGGGGAGTACAGGCACACAATAAATAGAATGTGTCCTTAGTTTGGGGAACAGAAGGGCTTATGAAAAGATGAAAACAGGGAGTGAATGGGAAGCTTAGAAAAATGTGTAGCCATGAGTCCTCTCTAGTGTTTTCTGAAGTTTCTATTGTATCCTGTTTTCTGCATAACCAAGAGACCTCTATATCACATAAGGAGTGCAAAGAACTTTTCGGTCTATTTCCTTGGTTGAAGACTATCACCCTTTCATCTGAAAAGGTCACAGGGTATTGATTGAAGAAGTACATAGCTTGGTGTTCAGTGGCCTCTCTGTTTGAAGTGATTTGTCTGTTTGCTTTATAAATAGTGCCCTGTCCCCAAAGAAATTGAAAATTAATCATCTTTCCATTTCTTAGGCTCGTGTTTTGACCTAGCATATGTTTTCACGTAGCATATGTGTATCTTACGGATTCAATAATTATTATCATGTGTAGGATTAATTAGAAATAATTATTATCTGGATACAGTATTAAAAATATTGAGTATATTATGGTAGAGTGTAAAAAGAAAAATATGAGTAAATTATCTGAATAAAATATTTAGATGAAGATAACAATACATATGACTGAATGGATGCACAAAGCTATTCCTAATGAAACAAGTAGTGTCAGTATAATCTGTAACATTCTAAACTATGTTTAGGAAAAGAGGGAAGTTATGTAAGAGCAGTTTGTACTAACTGCCAATACGGATGGTTCCTATGATTTCATACTGAAATTCTGAGGAGAAAACTTGGGGAATATTTGAAAAAGAATGTTAAATATAGACAAACATATAAATTTATGGAGAACTTGGGTGCAAAATAGCCTGTTATTGCCTTTCAAAGTCATAACCATGGGTGTAATTACTGGGGAAGATAATGTTAGGAAAATAAAATTAGCAAAATATACTTTATTCTTGTTCAAATCATATACTACTTTCAGTGAATATCATTCTTAATGATATTTAGAGATTTCTGTGAGCATAGCTTTTAATAGTTTGCTTGACATTTGATTGATTGGTAAAAGGAATGAAGCATTTTTAAACAATATAATTTGATAATATAAAGATGAATTTAGATTTTTGTTCAGACTCCTGCTGTTCTTAACAGCAAATTGTTAAATGGTCAAAGGCTGTGTTGTCTGTGACACTCAATACTTTCAGTATTCTAGCCTTCAAACAGGTTTACTAATGTTTACACAGTTTGCAATTACACTTTTTAACTTACATTTCACAGTCTGCATTCTGAAAACATAACTCCACTCACATTGCATTCCATTCAATGAACTTGACTATGGGCTTGAAATGTTATTTTTAACATTACTTCTTTTGCATAATATCTCAGATTCCTGTGAAGGGAGAACAGGAAGAGTCCCCAAAAGATGAAACAATAAAATCTATTTCCTGAGGTTTCTCCTGGGTAAACACTTGGTAATATTCATATTGTATCAGTTCAAACATTTGGACTTGCTTAGGCACATTGCAGAGAAGTTTTAGGAAGGCATTTCTCACACAAATCCAACCATTGTGTGACCACATTGGCATTTTGTCTCCCAACCTCTTTCTAAATCTTGCTGGATAAAATAAGAAAGAAGAAAAGGTACAGAGAAAATAAAAAGATCAGATACTGCAGTGAGTCAGGAGGTTTGATTTCTGTTACTTTTTATGTTCCAGAATTTGTGTATTCCTCTCTTTCTCTGCTTCTATAAAAGAAACATAATGGTATAATGTCACTTTTATAAAAGACAGGGGGGGGGGAGTATGAAAATTGTTTATATAAAATGACAATTTGCTAAGTGATAGATATAAGTTGGATTGACCACTGATTTAAAAGGCAGTAACAACAGTGGAAATGACAACACAAAGTGTCCCCAGGTGTGAATGCAGCCAGCCATTGACTCCTCAAAGAGTCAGAGGTTCCCTGTTGCTCATCCTTGAAGTATTACCATGTCACTGCATCCTTTCAAACTTCTCTAAGATCTTAACACTGGCAATGTGGCATTTATCAAGAAATATGCTCCCTGTTTTCCTTCACCAGACAAACTTGTTCAAATTTGATCTTGAAAGAATGTGTATTTTGCTGGTTTAGAAGTATAAACTAACTTACTTAAGTCCTTAAGTATCAAACACTTAAGAGATTAATTTATGTCTGTCTATAGGAAAATAACTGAATATTTTCAAACTGCACACTGATAGTGCAAATTAATTTTTATTGGAAAACCAAATAGCAGTAAGTATACTCTGTTAATATGTATTATTAAGTCTATTAATATTACTAACTGTATGCCAATTGTTAAATATTTGGGAGATTTTTCGTATTCCATGACTAAAACTCTCCCACTGTCCTCTGATTAAGCTTCTTGTGGCCTCTGGTAAAGTATCATGTCATAATTACTTTGAGTTGAACTCTATCTGCTTATAAAGGTGGGTGGGGCTTTGTACTATCTGTCTATCCATGGTTGACTTATTTCCCTTAGCACAATGTCCCCAAGATGCACCCACATTGTTACATGTAGCAGGTTTATCTTAAGTTTAGCACCCAAAGAACTCTTGCTCACTGTTGTTCCATCATTAGATGTCTTGGTTATTTCCACTGATGCATTTATTTTGAGCAATACAGTAAAGGGTGTGTGAGAGCAACAACTTTGGTGCTACCTCCACATCCTGTTTTCAGTTCTGTTGGATAAATAACAAGAAATGAGATTGCTGGATAACCTTTAAGTCCTTGCTTTCATTTTGAAACCACAACTGAATTTCCTGTAGTGATTACACCGTTCTGCAGTATGACAGTCATGAGAAAAGATGATAATGGATTTGTATCCTTGACCAAACTTGTTATTTTCTACCACTTTGGAAACGGCCAATGTATTAGGTGTGGAGGTCAGTCTTGTCATTTTGCTTTTTATTCCCCTGATATCAATTTGCTATTTCTATTTGCTTCTTGAAGAAATGTCTATTTAAGTCCCATACTCATTTGCTAACTGGCTCAATTTTCTTTTCTACTGCCTCATAAAAATTCCTAACATATTTTACATAGCTACATTTAGCAGATGCAGGGTTTTAAAACATTTCCACTCATTTCTTTAGCTGACTGTTGACTGTTTTTGCTATGGGAATGGGGCATTATTTGATAAATTCCCACTTGTACCCTTTTCTGCTTTTAATGATGGAGCTTTTGTTGTAATAGCCAATAAATAAATAAATAAAACCTTTGTAAAGACCAAAACTTTAATGTATATCCTCTATGTTAATCATTTTTGAGTTGTGTCAGTTTAGATTTTCTAATTTACATTTTAGTATATTTGAGTTGAGTTGCCTCCATATTATAAAATGTGTTATTTTTCAGATTGTTTTGTACTTTTTAATCTGCTAGGCTATAATCTACTTTGGTAAATTTATTTATGTGTTTTTGTTCTTGTGAATGGAATGGTCCATTTATTTTTCAGGTTGTAGATTATTAACATACAGAAACAAATATTTTGTACATGATTACTTTCTGTTTTATAATTTTTCTAAATTTGCTTAATAATTTAAATGAACTTGAAGAAAATCTTTCATTCTTAGAAAGCTGTCATTTGAAAACAAAGATATTACTCTTAGCTTTCTAATTTACATGTCTCTTATTCTTATTCATCTTCTAACTTAATTGTTTTAGGAGGAATATCTAATGATTTTGAAAATGAGTAAGAAATGGACATCATCACTTTATTACTGAACTTAAATGAAAAAAAAAAAAACCCTTCTCCCTCTTACATTTGATACTACCTATATTTTTTTGTATGAGTAAATTTTAAAGTTAGGAAATAATTATTTATATAATTAAATTTTGGGAGATATTCATCACAAAAATGTTCTTTCTTGCTATTTACTATAATTTAATTAAGGTGTGATATTTACTCTCATTGCATAGATAATAAATATGGCCTATCAGTGTTTGGTATTTGTCTGCAGAATTATTTTAATCAGTACTAGTTCTAGATATTCCTGTGTCACGATGCAAAACCTTTAATGATGTACTATGAATTTTTTTTTCTAGTATGCTGTGAGATTTTGCATGCATGTTGTTAAAGACATTGGCCTGTGGTTTCTTTTCTTCCTCTGCTTCCTGTGTACAGTTTGTATGGTTTTAGAAGCAGACCAACTATTAGACATATAGGGGAAGGCTTAGGCCCTGCTCCAAATGATATGGCAGACTTTGAAGACTCCCCATGTAAGGCCTCACCCTCCTTGGGAAGCAGAAAGGACATGGGATGAGGGTTGGTGGGGGATAGAGAGGATGAAAGGTGGATGAGGGAACTGGGGCTAACAGGTAAAAACAAGCTTGTTTCAAATTTAAATAAAGCAATTATCAGGAGAAACAATAAAAACAAGCAGAGAAACTATTACCATATATAATGGGAGATTGTTTCATTTTAAATTTCTTAGAAGATGAAAGAAATGCTACTATTTTTTAATTAAATATTTGATAGACTTGTTCATTGTAACAATCTAGTCTTAAATTCATTCATGGATTTGTTTATGGTGTGTGTGTTTACTTTTATTTTGTGTAATTGACAAAATACACATTTACAATGTGAAGCAGGATGTTTTGGTAAATGCTTACAACATATACAGATTACCAAAAGCCAATGATTAATGTATCCATCTACTAAGTTTTCTATTTTCTGCTGTCATTTGTGGTAAGGATGTTTACAATTTAATCACTGCGAAATTTGCAACAGTATACCATGCCATCATGAATAATGTGAATCATGCTATACAATACATAGTCCTTTCTGTGTATCTGTATATGTTGGAAGAATTTTCCTGTTTCTCATCAATGCTCCAGATTCTGGAAATCGGCATTCTCTCTTCTTTTGAGTTTGGTATGTTTAGAGGATAATAGGTTTAAATTAAGTTCATGAATTTGTTTTTCTGTGCTTGGTACTTACATCTCTTAAAGGTTTTCTAGTTTCACCAAAGTTATTCTGTAGTATTTTAATTATGGTCTTATAATTAAGATGATTTTTTAAAAAAAATTCCTCAGCTTTTCTTCTTTATTTATTTATCTTATTTTAAATATCGATCCTAGTTCTCCCTCCCTCTCTCCAACCCTTCCATGCCCTCTGCCCACCCACCCATCTCATTTCCCAAACCCCCACTCCACAGGGAGGGTGATGCCTTCCAGGAAAGGTCAACAAAATCTTTCAAGTCATTTTGGACAGGGACTAGGTCCTCCCTCCTGCCTCTAGGTTAAGGGAGCATCCCTGCATGGGGAATGAACTCCCAAACTCCCAGATGCATCCTGTTTCCACTGTAAGAGGTCCCTCAGACTGCCCGGGCCTTCTAGCTGAGACACATGCCCAGGGGTTTTGAGTCGATCCAATGCTGGATTCCTAGCCATCAGTCTGGGGGCCCATTAGGTCTTCCTTGTTCAGGTCAGCCATATCTGTGGGTTTCTGTAGCCTGGTCTTGTCTTTCCCCTCTGCATCTGGATTCTATTTTGAAACAGTGTTTAATTGTGGGTGTCTGCTTCTGTTTCCATCAGCCACTAGACTAGAGCTCTATAATAGTGGATAACTTAGTCATCAATATCAGTATCAGGAAAGGGCATTTATGGTAGCCTTTCCACTTTTGCTCAATGTGTTTGTTGGGATCAGTGTAGTAGGTCTCTGAACACTTCTATAGGGTCAATTTTCTCTTCAAATCTATAATGGCTCCCTCTTTTATGGAATCTCTCTCTCACTCTCTTTCTCTCTCTCTCTGTTTCTCTCATCTATTCCTTCCCTGACTCAACTTCCTGTGAGGGGCCTTGGATAACTCTCTTAGATTCCTCCTTGTATCCTAGTTTCTCAGGTGGTGTGAATTTATAGGCTGGTGATCCTATGCATTATGTCTATAATCCATATATGAGTGAGGACATACCATGGCCCTCTTTCTCAGACTTAGTTACCTCATTCAGGATGGTGTCTTCAATTTCCATCCATTTGCCTGCAAATTTTAAGATCCCATTTTTTTGTTTTTGTTTTGTTTTTTGGCAGACTAGTATTCCATTGTGTAACTGTACCACATCTTCTTTATCCATTCTTCAGTTAAGGGGCTGATTGCAGGTTCTTGCTATTACAAATAATGCTGTTCAACATAGTTGAACAGATGTCTTTATTGCATGGATGTGGATCATTTGGGTATATGCCTAAGAGGGGGATTACGAGGTTCTGTGGTAGACTGATTCCCATTTTCTTGAGGAAACACCATACTAATTACCAAAATTACTGTACAAGTTTGCACAGCAGTGGAGGAGTATCCCCCCTTTCTCCACATCCTTGGTGTTTCTAATTTAAGC
Organism: Phodopus roborovskii; assembly: GCF_943737965.1. Classification (NCBI taxonomy): domain Eukaryota; kingdom Metazoa; phylum Chordata; class Mammalia; order Rodentia; family Cricetidae; genus Phodopus; species Phodopus roborovskii. Next base: position 792,381 of record NW_026125669.1, on the reverse strand, counting down.
CATTCTGGCATGAGTAAGATGGTATCTCACAGTTGTATTGATTTGCATTTCCCTGATAACTAAGCTTGTTGAGCACTTTCTTAAGTGTCTTTGAGCCTTTTTGCTTTCCTCTCTTGAAAATTCTCTCTTCAGTTCTGTGTCCCATGTTTTAATAAGGTTATTTGGTGTTTGGAGACTAGTTTCTTGAGTTCTTTGTATTTTTTGGAGATCAGCCCTCTGTCAGATGTAGGATAGGGGAAGATTGTTTCCCTGTCTTTGGGCTTCCCTTTGGTCTTGTCAACAGTGACCTTTGCCTTACAGAATATTCTTAGTTTGAGGATGTCCCATTTATTTATTGTTGATCTCAGTGTTAGTGCTATTGGAGTTATGTTCAGCAGGAAGCCTACTGTACCAATTTCTTTAAGGGTACTTCCCACTTTCTCTTCTAAGAGGTTCAGTGTGGCTCGATTTATGTTGAAGTCTTTGATCCATTTGGATTTACATTTTGTGCGTGGCAATAGACATGGGTCTATCTGCTGTCTTCTACATACCATCATCTAGTTTTGCCAGCACCATTTGTTGAAGATGTTTTCCTCCTCCCATTGTATACTTTTAGCTGTATTGACAAAAATCAGGTGTTTGTAGGTGTGTGGGTTAATATCCGGATTTTCAATTTGATTCCATTGGTCTACTTGTCTATTTTTGTGCCATTACCAGGCTTTTTAGGACTGTAGCAATGTAGTAGAGCTTAAAGTTAGGGATGGTAATACCTTCTGAAGTTCTTTTATTTTATAGGGTTGTTTTGGCTACCCTGGGTATTTAGGTTTTCCATATAAAGTTGTTATTATCCTTTCAAGGTCAGTGAAGAATTGTGGGGGGATTTTGATGGGGATTTCATTGAATCTATAGATGGCTTTTGGCAAGATGGACATTTTTACTATATTTATCCTACCTATCCAAGAGCATGGGAGATCTTTCCATTTTCTGGTATCTTCTTTAATTTCTTTCTAAGGACACAAAGTTTTTGCTATATAGGTCTTTCAGTTATTTGGTAAGTGTTACCCCAAGATACTTTATTTTATTGTGACTATTGTAAAGAGTGAAGTTTTTTGATTTCTTATTCATCACCTTTGTAGTCGGTATATAGTAGGGCTACAATTTTTTTTTTAATTTATCTTGTATCCTGCTAGTTTGCTGAATGTGTTTATCAGCTGTAGGACTTCCCTGGTAGGATTTTTCAGGTCGCTTATGAAAACCATCTTATCATATGCAATTAGTGACACTTTCCATTCTTCCTTGCCCTATTTGTATCCCCTTGATCTATTTTGTTGTCTTATAGTTTTACCTAGAACTTCAAGGACGATATTGAAGAGATATGGAGAGGGAGGGCAGCCTTGTATTATTTGTAATTTTAAGCTTCTCTCCATTCAGTTTGGTGTTTGCTTTTGGTTTACTATATATTGCTTTTATTATGTTTAGGTATGTTCTTGTTATCCCTGATCTCTCCAAGACCTTTATCATTAAAGGGTGTTGAATTTTGTCCTATAGCATACTTGATTTTTGCTATCTTTGTACATGGTTTTGTGTTAAGCATATATATATATATATATATATATATATATATATATATATATATATCTGTAGTGAGCTATCCACACCCCTACAACTGTAGCACATTTAGTCATGGTCACAGATAATGACCTAATGGAGGACTAGGTCTGGGGTCTCAGACCCCAGCACTCTCTCTCTCTCTCTCTCTCTCTCTCTCTCTCTCTCTCTCTCTCTCTCTCTCTCTCTGTGCTGCTACTCTCCATGTGGGTGTAGGTGAGTCAGGAGTTTAATGTCTGTAGCTCTGTTTGTTATAAGCTCTCTATGAGGTCTCTTCTCTGGCAGGGGCCCAGCGATGGGGGTCAAACATCATCAGGTACAACCTCAACCAGAGCAGTGTGGCAGTGGGTTCAGTAGGGCACAGGTTGGGGGGGAAAGCAGATTCTGGAGTGTGGGTTGTGGATCAGAATACTAGTAGTGTTATCCCTGGGAACAGAATGTAGGGGGCAGCGCGATTCGTAGATAACCCTTGTAATTCCCATGAAAGGATATAGGGGAATTCTACCTGAACTGATGCCATACTGACCTCTGGCAGAGGCCTTGCAATGGGGATCAAAGATCAGGCAGGTAGGGACTGAGGGTGGTCTCTTAGAGATCGGGGATATCAGGCACAGTTCCCAAATTATGACTTCCCTACTAGTTGAGTTGGCTCTGCATATGGGAAAAGATAATGTTGTGGATCATTCTGCTAAAGATCATTCTACTGCAATTGCACTTCTTCCATAATTTTTAATTTAATTTTTTTTTCTTTGTACATCATTGGTAACTTTGTTGAAAATCAAATGACCATAAAATAAGTAATTTTGTTTATCATATCTCTTCTCTACTTTGTTGAATCCCGTTTTTACACCAATGCTGTATATTTTACATGAATATTGTCTTTTTTGGTATAATTAAAATCAGATAGCCATGTATTTAACTTTGTTTCTTTTCTTCCAATAGCATAGAGATTTCTGAGGACTTTTTGATATCAAATAAATATTATGAACTTTCCATTCAATTCACATAAAAATTATATTTGACTTTTGATAATAATTACACTGAATCTACATATTGCATTAGATGTGATGTACTGTTTATTTGTGTCTTTATTTTCTAATTATTAAATTTTTAAAAATGGAACATTTGTATATCTGCTTACACTGACCCTCAAACATTTTATTATCTTATCATATTGTAAATTCTATTTTATTCTTTTGATAGAGTTCAGGGCCAACTCTCCAATACCAGTACATTTATTCTTTTGAGTACTTGTTCGATGTTAGCCTCAACCTGCCTAATGTGCCAAAATTTAATGCTCTGACCACAAGATTTAAGCTCAGATGGGAATGTCCTCAATGTAATTTTTCCACTATTTGGTACTGAGGTAACCTAGCATTCTCTGAAATTCAAAACCTCATTATCGCCTTAAACAACAAGAACCCCACTTACAAGGTCTAGGAAGATGTTTGTGGCTTTTTTCTTCTCATTATGTCCTTTTGAAAACTCTATGAACTGTTTCCTTACCATGCACTAAGGAACCATGCACCATGCACCATGCACCAAAAATAATGGAAACGTTAGTGCTCATCAACTAATTTTAGTTCAACCACCGAGGCTTCTACTAACAATTTGCATTTGGGTGTTTAGATTATTTTATTAATCTGTGCTATAATCTTTAGTGTCTCTTTTATGAACTTCAGGCTAATGCTATTTCAAGAAAAAAATGTTTTTTAGTAGTCATCTAAAAGTGGTATTTAGTCATACACAAGTTCCTTTTGTTTATAAAGTGATATGTTACATTTTTTTTTAAAATCAGTATACATTCTCATTCTTTGTTAATGTTGTTGCCTTTTCATTTTTGAGGTTGTATTTAATTGCAATGTTTCATCCTTCCATTTCCTTCCTCTCTGTAATGTACAGAGAACACTTCAGAGAATCCCAAACAATCAATATGCAGAGCTGTGGAGCCAAGTCCCAATTGATCCACCTACAAAACTCACCTATACCTGAGGATCAGGGGACAGGACAGAAAAATTGTAAGACTCAGAAAATAAGATCTTTGTTGTAGCATCAGAAGCTACACCATAAAATCTCACCATATGACCACACTTTTTTTTTTAGTTGAATAAGTATATTTATCTAATAAAATACATATAAACATGTCAGTCTGGATGGGGAAAAGCCTAAGATCCCTCAAATATATACAAAATAGCTACAAGGGACCCAATAAAGTTGGGAGTTGAAGAAGTGATTCTTCTCAGGGAAAAACAAAGCAATTATTTATCCAGCATTTTGTTGTTATCTTTCTCATAATCTTGGCTTTTTTTATTATTACTTTGGTAGTTATTTTCTTTGTTGTTACTATGGACTGTTCATAAGATCTTCTACATTTTAACAGTTTATTTTAACATAATAACCATATATCTTTATTATTAATATTCCATTGTTTCGTTCTACAATCTGATGTTATTTATTGAATGCAATGCATAGTTGATTAATTTTGTGTGACAGGGGAGATCCACCCATGCCAAAGTGCACATGTAGATATCAGAGGACAACTGTGGGAATACTTGCTCCCCTTCTGCCATAGGATCCTGGGCATTCAATTCACTTCTCAAGGCATGATGGCAGCTGTCATTTCCAGCTGAATTTTCTTGCTGGCCCAAAGTGCAGCCTTTTAATTTGGTTTTCATTGTTACATTTTCATAGAGAGGACTCAAGTATTTTAATCATTTTTACACATATGCCACAATTTAAGGAGTTTCCAGTAGGCTAATATCATCCACATATTTCAATTTAAAAGATTCAGCTTTTATTTTGAGGTGATACCAGAGGATATCTCAATTCTCCTAAAAAGTTCATTCTTTTTCCTTATCGAAGTAAAGTTTCTGTTGTTGTTGTTTGTTTTTCTTGGATGATGTACATTTTCTCTTTGACTACTCTGAGTACATCTTTCCATCCCATTCCTCTGATGAGGGTCTTTATGATGCCTAGGACATCCCTTTCTTCTCCCTCCCTCCCTTCCTTCCTTCCTGCATTCTTTATTTTTTGCCCTTTGGTTTGTGTTTATTTGGATAAGATTTGTTCCAGTATAATTGTCTTCCCATTTTCCTACTTACCATCTGTTATGCTCCTTTTATATATTTGATGTTTTCCTCAGATTTCAGAGTGCTTTTACTTTGTTATTGTAAATAAACTTTCAATAACCTTTAATTTGTTCTTCACTTATAAAGCCCATCATTTATTTATTGATCTATATAGGATTTCTTCCCTCTTGTTATTCTGACCTCATGATTTCATGAGACCTAACTTTGAGTTCAGTGGTTCATTTTAAACTGATTCAAATGTGCATCAAACATGTGCACTAAATTTTTCAAACAAAAAAATTTTATTTGTCCTAGTTATTGTAACTACTGAGGTGATAAATGGCTATGACCAAAGGAAGTTGTAGAAGACAAGGTTTATTTAATGTATGCTTTCATATCCCAGTTCATCATCAAAGGAAGTTAGAACAGGAACGTAAACAGGGTAGGGACTTGGAGGCAGAAGCTGATTCAGAGACCATGGTTGGGTGTTGATTACTGGCTTGCTCATAGAACCCAGGACCATCATCCAGGAGTGTCATGACCTGCAGTGGGCTGGGCCTTCCACCATCAATGACTCATTAAGAAAATGCCGTACAACTTATTCTTACAGAGTAATTTCCTCAACTAATATACTCTTTTTCAGTTCACTTTAGCTTATGTCAAATTGGCATAAACTCATCCCAGACACTGTCAGTTAACAACATTTTCAATTATTATAGACTAGTTTTATGCAGAGAAAAAATAGTCTTCAATAATCAGCCCACCTGTGGGTGTAGGCAACTTCTATAGTGTGCACCTCTAAATGTGCAATTAAAGGGACTTTCTGGTTTATTTTTCCTAATCTATTTGGTGTCTTTCCATAGTAGATTTTTATGAATTACCACAATCTATCCACTTATTTTTTTTGTTACAAATGTTTCCCAGTCTTCAAGAGAAGTTGTTTTTTATTGTTGTTTTGTTTGTTTGTTTTTCCTTTTTTATTTTTTTTGTTTTGTTTTGTTTTGGTTTGGTTTGTTTTGGTTCAGTTTTTTGGAAATGGGGTTTCTTTTTATTGTGTTGGAGCCTGTCATGCAACTAGCTCTGTAGAGCAAGCTGGCCTCAAACACACAGAGATCTGCCGCCTCTGCCTCCCAAGTGCTGAGATTAAAGATGTGGACCACCAATGCCCAGCAGAGAACCTTGTAATAACCATTTTAAGTTAGCTGACTCAGATGCAAGTCTTTCAGAAAGCCATTTGGAAACTAGAATGCTAGATTGACTTAGAACCCACTTCATGAGATGGACCCAATACTTGGGTGATCAAGAACCAGATTCAAGTTAGTAGAGAGACCTACGCTGAAAGCAAGCACTGCTGGTCTAAAAAAAAAAAAAAAAAGTAAAAAGTAACAGTATAAAGTAACAGTATAATAACTGCTAATTACATTACATTCTGATACATAGACAGAAGTTTCTTTCCAGTACCTGTTCAATCGAAAAGAAACACACAGAGGCTTATAGTAATTATAAACTTGCCTAGTGTGCAGTTTTATTACCAAAATGCTCTTACAACTTAAATTAACCCATAATTCTTATCTGTGTTTAGCTAAGTGGCTTAGTACCTTTTGTCAGTAATACATTCTCATCTTGCTTCCTCTGCAATTGTCTTGCAACTCTGACTTCTTTTTCACAGAATTCTCCTAGTCTAATAAACCCACCATACTTTCTGGCTGGCTACTGGCCAATCAGAGTTTTATTAAACTAATATTTACAATGTGTAAGAGCATAATCCCACATCACTGCTTTGCTTATAGATCAGTGCCTTATTCAGCCATCATCAAAAAAAAAAAAAAAACTTTTTTCTGCAGCATACAGGAACAAATATAGAGTCTCACACACCAAGAAAGAAACTAGTCCTTAAACAGAATGATTTTTTTACAAATATATATATATATATATATATATATATATATATATATATATATTATCAGAATTCTTTCCATCCCTTATGGAAAAGTTGGAACACAATAGCCTTCTTTGTATTGAAACAGAGTATATTGTGAGCAATGAGTGCATACTAAACTAATGCCTTTGTTTTACTATCTCCTGACCTGGTATCTTTTCTGATCAGTGCATAGATTTAAGCAAGACAAAAGTCTACTAGATATAAATTAATTCCTGCAAGCTAGAATGTCACATGCATATGAGCATAGGATGTACTTTTATTTACTCTCTAAGAAAAGTTCAATTTCTGTAAAATTAATTTTGTATTACTGTCTTGAATAATTTGTATATTGTTTCAAATTTGAAATTATATGTCACACTGTGTAAAGTCCTCTTTCTGTTTGCAATGCTTTTTCGTGCACAAATTTAAAATTATCTTTATCATATTTTATATATGTGTGCTTCTACATATGCTTAAGATATTTTGTATAATTATACAATTTAGGCTATTTTTCTTTTTATCTTTGCACTATACAGCTCTATCCCTGGTCAATATATTTCAGTCTGTGTGTGTGTGTGTGTGTGTGTGTGTGTGTAGTTACAAATTTGAGGTCATTGTCCTTATGCTGCACATCTGTTTAAATATTGTTTAAATTATATATGGGAAGCTTTAGTCAGTATGCAATATATGATTTTGAGAATTACAGATTATAGTTACCCAAACTTTTTACACTTAATGATAATAGTCAGGTTCTCTATGTGCTCAGAGTTGTACCCAACATAGACTTTTGATTCACCAAATACTTCAAATACCAACAGAATATGGTATTTAAATGTTTTAGTAATTTAGAACTCCACTGACATGAGACACAATTGCTTCTAACTGTACCACGCTATTCCCCAGATTATGATAGGCACCGATGACACACCATTTACTGTTTATTTTCTTCTTGGAAATACTGAAATTTGAGGAAAATATTGCCTGTGCCTCATCCACTGACATTGTACATGCTGTCCTAACTGGGCAAGCAGGAGATAAACATAAAGAGCCTGCTGAACATTGTCAAATCAGGGTAGGAGGGACTTTAAAATTTTCCTGTTTTTTAGATGGTCTGTCAGATAACCTGGGCCTTAGCCAAAGTTGGTTGCCAAAATGTTTCTGTGAAACATTGGATGACTGTTCAGGTATGCTGTTTCTGACATTTCTTGCACCTTTAGGAAGTCGCTTGATCAACATTTCCTCCTTGCCATAGAAATGTTATTTTTCTTTTCAGGTCTTTAATGAGGTTGAAGACTAGAAAGTCACAGCTATATCCTTTCTTATCTTAGCAAGAGCATATTAAGTACAAGACTTAAACTTTCCAGAATGGGACAGCTATTAGTGTAATCGCTGTTATATGCCATTACTCTGAAACCGAATATTTAGCATGTGTCTCTTGTTTAATGTTGCTTTTGCTGGTTATAGGTCTAAATCTTCGTGCTTTTACCTGTCTTTCTTCTGGACTATACTTGATATTTGTTATCATTGTAAATATAGTTTTCGTATCAAGCATAACAACCTCTTATTTAGACAAAAAGGGGAAATGTAGTAGCATCTTTCTTTGCCAGTGAAGTTGCAGTCGTGGCCACAACCTAGGGTTCAAGTGTGCAGACAAGACTCCTACTAAGGAAAAGGAGGGGCTTGCATGATGTTTTGGGTGGTGGTTAGAGCATCAAAAGGACAGAGACTGCATCTTCTGGAGTAGGAATCTATGGCAGTTATTTAGTATTATTTGTGTAGTTGCTTCTCTAATAAATACCTGTTTGTCATTTATCTTGGGTCTCATGGAATCATTTAAACCTCACCTTCAAGTTATTTTCCAGTTCTAACATTATTGGACTAGTACATGGATTATGACATGTGATATTCAAAAATTTCCTAGAAAACTCACTGTGGTTGACTTATAGTGTCTCTTAATTAGTTTTCAAATTTTCTTCAGATATTGCTGAAACAATGTTTACCTGGAGAAAAACAGGGTGTATACTTTTTAGTACCATTATCTGGATTCATTTATAGACAGTATTTTTATCATTAATTAAAAACTAACTTTCACAAAATATTATACCACTTTTTTCTCAATAGTTATAGAAATTAGTCATACTAAAAATTTTAATTTCTTTGTAGCATGGATGCAATAGCATCCTTTAAAAATATCATTAGGTGATTGTGTATGCATTTTAAACCTCCCCACTATTTTTTCAGGTTTGAAAGTGTTAAAATGAGTAGCCTACTTAAAGCATTCTGAGTAAATGTCTCAGGTAGTATTTTATTGCTGTGAAGAACACCATGGCCATGGCAACTCTTATAAAGTAAAACATCTAATTGGGGCTAGCTCACAGTTTCAGAGATTTAGTCCATTTTCATCATGGCAGAAATCATGGCAGAGTCCAGGCACAGAGTCCAGTTAGAGAAGGAGCTGAGATAATTGTGAATCACTAAGCCTGGTTTAAGCATATGAGAACCCAAAGGCCACCCTCAGTGTCATACATTATCCAACCAGGCCACACTATTATAATAGGGCCATACCTTCTAATAGTGATACTCCTCTGAAACCAAGCATTCAAACATGTGAATATATGGGAGCCAACCCTATTCAAAACATCACACTATACAAAACTCTTATTTATTCACTGTATAGTAGGCAATCTATATGAAATGGATGGAATTGTTAAGAATAATGGGTTTTTGGTTGTTGTTTTTCAGTAAATAAATACAGACTTTAAAATGAGCCAATAAATTATTTGATTTCACAATGATCTTAAATGATATCAAAGTTATTAGCAAATAATTTTGAGTTCAGTCTTCCATTAAAAAAGATTCAATAACAATTTCAAAATATTTTCATTAAAAACAAAGGTTCCTCTAGTCCAGTCATAAAACAATTGCTTCTTAATGAAATTATAACCTATTTTAAGTTTCACTTGAACCAGAAAACAAAACATAGTAGTTTAGGGAATCTTGGTTTTCTTGGAAATTTAAATTAAACAATTAAATTGAAACTTGTATCTTAATTGAACAAAACACACATTTCAAATCTTTGAGGCAAAGCATAATAAAAAGAAGGAAATCACAGCAAACCTAAAGAGATAATATTTTACCTAAAATAAATAAGCAAGATGAAGAAGGACCAATAGTTCAGTAAGTCACATCCATGTACAGCCAGCTGACAAAAAGTGAGCTCAGTGGAACTGAAGAAGGAACAGTCATAGTTAGGAAGACAAAGAGTTGGTGGGGAGTAGAAGAAGAGTTTGGGAGGTGCATGACTTTGATCAACACATACTGTATGCATATATGGAATTTTCTAACAATTTTAAAAAGAGAAAATGAGTAAAAGGTATGGAAATAATAAGGCAGATTAAAGGAAACAAATATATACTGGTGATTAAGGAAGTAAAATGCTGGCTTTTGTAACAATGATAGTTGGAGACTTCCCACCAAGTTGCAATATAAACAAATATAAGTAAACCTTGGTTAAAAGGTTCCACATGTTTGCAATTTCTTAGAGGGCAATATTTTTCTTTTGAGGACCTGCCACTCAAATCTAAATTGTCCTGCTATCAGCTTACTATCCATTGACATTTAACTAATGAAATGTTCTATTCATGAAATAATTCTATTGACCCTTAGAGCAGTACACTGTTTTTAGCTTACAAACACACACACACACACACACACACACACACACACACACACACACAGAGAGAGAGAGAGAGAGAGAGAGAGAGAGAGAGAGAGAGAGAGAGAAAATAAAGAAATTTTGTTTCAACAGGACTCTTTCATCGAGTCATGCAACAGACAACAAGACTTTAAGCATGTGCCTGTTTCCAGTGGAAATTTGCTTCTTTATTTGAAGGCTTTCATTCCCTCAGGCATATTATGTTTCAGCTTTCTGAATGGGTCCTTTTAAAAGGTTGGAAATAACTTTGTAGAATAAAAGAATATGAGGGAGTAAGAAGAAAAATTCAATTTAAAAAAATCACTGAAGACTTGTTTCTCAAAATTCACTTCCTAGTGCATTGCATCAAGTGTCTAGTCTCACCCTTCTTTCAAAGACAGATTTTGTATCATATAATAAAATCTTGCCTTTAAAAATTGACTGGTTGATGTAAGTTATAAAAGGAACCAAAAAGACAAAACTTCAAAATGACATACTAAAAGTGACTAAGGTCAAGTTTCAATACATTGATATGTATCTCTAATCAGTATTGGTTTCTTTAAAATGTTGGTCTCATCATGGAAATAGTCATAAGTATTAATTTTAAAGAATTATGTTTAAATAAGTGGACAACTTGAAGAAACTAAGAGATGGGATTATTTAAAACTTGTTTATCTAACTATAAACAGATTTTTATAGACAACGTCTTTTCAAAATACTAAACTGTTCTTCTTAACATTATTAACAAGTATTTTCATATGTTTTCCCATTGACTAAATCCACATATAATGAAATTATGGGGAAATTTCTATCTAAAATATTATGTCTATCAGAAGCATGCATATTAACTTACATAATGATTCCAAAGCTTATATTCCAACTAAACTTAGTATGCCATGATTTGTTGGCACTAATCAGAGGCCTGCCCTTTTCTGAATAGAAACAGAGGAGTGGATTGGTAAGCCAAGGTGTGGAGGATAAAGGGAGGGGATGGGAAGAGAGGAGGGAAGAGAAACTGCCTTCAGGGTGTAAAAATGAAAAAAAATATTTAAATAAGTTGTCTTCTACCACCTGACTATTAGATATCTGAAAGCAGACATTATGTCTCTCAGTATAACAGACAAGATGATAGGTCAAGAAAATGAAAGTGAGTGTGGTTTGACTGGCACATAATCAAAGACTACTATATATTACCTACATGAAAACAAGAAGGTGGTTTTTAAGTGAGTGTAACTTTCAAATGTTCAGATGTCCTCCAACACTTGTCTGTGCACTTAAGAAAATGATCCATCTCAGTCTTTCATATTAGTAGGTTTTATTCTAGCTTATAAAGATTTGTGTGAAGCAGGTTAACCATTTTAATAGTTTGTATATGTGATTGTTTGTTTGCTGTGTCCTGGAATGAAGAGGAATTTGTGGGGGGGGGGGAGGGTGAGGAAGCAACAGCTATGGCAAGTGGTCTAAAAATCTCACACAGTAAAACAGTGTAATTGGTTGGAAGAAACCTAGTATGCAAAAATAAGTAGAAGAGTGAGAGTCAGAGATTATAACATAATCTGTCATGGAAAACAGTAATAAAGTCAGCAAAAGAAAGAAACACTAGCTCAGAGTACTTGCAGTTTTAACCAAAGCAAAGAATTGTGCAGAGGGTGCTAAAAACTGATAACCATTTTGGAAAATACTGGTTCTCATTTATCTGTGAATATCTATATTCCGACCAAAGGAAGTCAATTCACTTCATAAACCTAAATCTCCTGAGTTTGGGATGTATGTATTCATGATGAATTCCATTGTGTATAAATTGAAACTGAGAGAGTGAATGAGAGCCTTCTAAAACCTTTTACAGAGTGAAGAAATGCTCCATGAAAGAGACAGGAATTCACAGGATAATAGAGTCAAAAGAGATTTAATGGACCCAACAGAAATAAATGAAAAGAGAATTATATCAGAAGAAGGAATAGAGCAGTGGGTTTTTCAACCAGAAAGGCAATATTTAAAGGAAGCAGAAGGCATAAAGAGAACATATACTTGACCTGCTTCTAAGAGATGGCTCTTTTGATCTGAATAGAGATTGCCTATATACATTGAAAATAAATAACAGTTTTCTAGACCAACATAAAGAGTTACATCACATTAAAAAAGTCCTTGACACTATCACTCTACAGAGATGTGTCCCTTCTGTGATCAATCAAAATTATCATCTGTAAACTTCTCAGAAATACAAAATTTTGGACCCCATTGCAGGAAATTAATAGATTAGAAAGCATAAGTTAGAACAAATTAACCCATTTTTTAATGAGTTCTGCAAATGAACCTGATATTGGTTATGTTTAAATTGAGATCCTGCTATGATTTGAATATCAGTTATGACTAAATTTGCATGTAGTCCTTCCTTCTATTAATTAATATGGGAAATATCATATTTTTACCTGACCTAAAATTATTCTAAATTTGTGGAATACATAAATTACTTTTAAAAATTGTTCTTAGGAATTTGTGCATCATAAATAATTCATTATCTGGAAATACATATGTAAACATGCATGTGAATATATACATATTTACACTCACATTATACAATAGTGGTAGAGAACTTGTGAGAGTGGCCAATCGATATCATGAATGGGATCTCATATCCTACACTGCCTAGATGTCCAGGAACTAGAGACTATATCCCAGAGAATTGTGGTAGGAAAAAATAAGACTGGCAAAATAATTAAATGATTCATAATAATATTTTCTATACTCACATATCAGTGCCTTGTCTAGTAGTCATCAGCAAGGTGTCTTCTGACAGTAAATGGTAGTATGGGCAGAGTCCCACAGTCAGACACTTGCACGAAAAGAGTAAATTGGAGGTCTCCAATAAGGGCCTCACCTTAGAGCTCACGAATCCTGTAGTAGAGCAGAAGAAATGATTGTAGGAATCAGACAAGATGGAGGACACCAGATGGATATGGCCCACTGGATCAATTGAGCAGGGATCCACATGAGCTCATAGAGACCGAAGTGGTAAATACAGGGCCTGCATGAGTCTGCTCCAGGTCCTCTGCAAATATGTATGACTATTTGCTTGGTGTTTTTGTGGTATTTCTCACAGTAGGAGTAGGTTTGCCTCTGACTTTTTCCACATGCTCTTAGGACTCATTCTTTTATTAGGTTGTCTTATCACCTATGGTATGAGTGCTTTTGCCTTGTCTTAGTGTATCTTCTTTTGCCATGACTGATGGTTGTTCCCTGGAGGCCTGCTCTTCTACAAAGGGAAAGAGAAGGAGGATTGGATCATGGTAAGAGGAAAGCTGGGAGAAAGATTGGAGGAGAAGTGGTAGGGGAAATTCTGATGAGGATATATTATGAGAGAAGAATCAATTTTTAATTTTTAAAAAACAAAGTAGAACATCATGCCTTGCAAGACTTTCAGGTTTTCAAGAAGGCTTGCATAATATTATTATTTTCTTGCTCATTTTTAATTAGATATATATCAACTCATAGTTTCATTCTTATATAAGTGTAATGAATAGTGTGACTTCTATGTACATTAATTACAAATAAATATCTAGAAATGTGAACATATTAAATTATACTGATATGTGTATTATCGCTATTTTGAGTTGCAACAGAAACAAAAATCCAATAATTTTCTACTTCTAAAGTTCCCACAAGTAATATTATTATAAGAAGATCCTTCAGCAAATGTTTGCTCATAAAGACTCCACCTTCATGAATGAATTAATGTTCCCTTCCTGGCAGTAATGTTTTTGTATATGTATCCACTCAATATTAAATAGTCCTTCCTGAAGTAAGACTCCTTATGACTCAGGAAGTAAAACTTGCAAATCTCACATAGCTCCTGAAACTTACAAGAATCACAAGACCAGGTTATATAAGCAGCAACACTTGCTTATGAATTTGTGATTGGAAGAACAGATTGCTGGTCATTCTGGGTGCTTCGGGAACTCCGTTTTCCTGAGTCTCGTTCATGCTTCAACTAGCTTTTGTATTTTTGTTGACTGGTTGGTTGGTTGGTTGGTTGGTTAGCTAATTGATTGGTTTGTTCGTGTTTTTTCTCAGTTATGCATCTAACTTTGAGTCACCCTTGCTTCTGAAAAAAAATAATCTTTACCATATTCCCTTGATAAAGCTCTGTCAACTCACTAGTTCTTGGCGCAAGATTTGAAAGGAATTAACTGTTTCATTTGTTGCCACTTTTCTATCTAAAATAGACAGACATTTGCTGTTATTTCCTCAGAAAGTTTCACACCCATATGCATAAGAGGAATAGTCATTAAGAATAAGCAGACCCTCTCTTCTTGTCCAGGTGATGCCTGGAAGCAAGTTATGCAGCAAGACAGACCTCAGCAAACACTGCCTTTCTCTCTTGGTCTCATGTTGAAAGCATGAATAAAATTAGTTTGTTTAACTGGAATATATTATTCTGAGTAGCAACACAAAATTAAATAACACCTTAAATCTTTGTTGAAATTTAGGGATTTGAGGAGGTTATGTGTTGCAAAGGAGAAAATTCAGTATATGTCATAAGAATGAAAATAAATGGCTTATTGGTCCATTAATATGAATGAATGATGGGTGTTGATAAGAGAGGGATCTAAAGTTAAAACACCAATTCTTGTGTTTCCTACTCTTCATTTTCTGTAGTTTAAGGCACTTTCACTCACCTATCAGTGCACTTTTTAAAAAGTGACATCTTATTGACTGTTTCAGTTGTTTTATGCATTACTAATATGTGGTATTACAGCTTTTCATGGATTCACAATGCTTCTTATTTCTCTTGCCACTCTTTGGTAAACAAACTACTAAGCAAATATTATTCAATAAGTATGAATCAGTATCTGGCTGAGAGAACTGACAAAATTATGCAGTGTATCTAATTGTATAAAAGGCAATGATATAAGGGAATATGACCAAGGCTGACATCATTAGCATCAGCAGAAGCAGGAGGCAATACAATGACAATAAATCTTTCAAACAATTTTAATGAATTTGCTGTAAATGTACATGGCTATAAGTACCTGATGAAAAGGTCTCCAACAGTATTCACTTGAGACATAGAATGTAGATGTATATTCAGGTATTAAATTGTTTAGACATGCACCACCAATATTATGAAAAGAAATTTGATGTATTTTTTTTTTAATTTTGACTAGTTCAAAAAGGACCATCAAAAGAACATAAAGATCAATGCTCAAATAAGTATTTGAGTACCCAGTAGCCAATAGGAAAGGGAGATAGGAGGGACTAGGAGACAAGGAGGAGATAGGAAGTAGTAAGTAAGGAGTTATGATGGAGAACTGCCAGCCACCTCTCACTGGTAAGACCACGTGGAAATACATAGAAATGGGTTAATAATTAAGACAGAGCTAGCTGATAAGAAACAAGTACCTGGCCAACAGAATTATATAAAATACAGAGTCTCAATGTGTTTTTTGGGGTTGGCGCAGCGGGACAAGATCAGGCAACGGGCAGAAAAACCCTACACCGTACAGTTCTTTATCATGAGATTCTAGTGGAATATCTTGTGAATTAAAACATGGGGCATTCAAAAAATGACAGCATATTGAAGGTTTTGGTGGCCAATGCTGAGGAAATTGTGAGTGTCATAAATACACTTGTTTTGATGATAGCTTATGCTTTTATGTAAAAATACTCACTCTGGAAACAAATGGTTAATATGTAAGGGATATAAATAAGAATATGTAGGTTGAAAGGAGCAGATACATAAAGACTGAGAGTAATGGGGAAGCAAATGTAGCTGGCACATGAGCAGATAAGTCTCTAGGTGTGTACATACACATACTCATAGAAAAAGATGCATGCAAATATATACACAGAAATTTGCCACAGACATGCATGCTCAAACACCTACAAACACACACATATCAGCCATACCACACACGTACCCAAATGCACACATACATATACTGTTACAAACACACATGCATGCACACACATATAAGGCACCTCCATCATTTGTAAAAATATCTTTACTATATTTTAAAAAAATGGAGAGTAAGAGGAAGCTTAAAAAATGTGTTTCTCAGTAGTGGTCCATCAATCTGGAATACTTAAAATACCTACCATTCCTGAACTAGTAAAAGAACAATAATGTGAGAATCATGTCTTTCAAATTCTACTTGGGATTTGAGGAGTCTACATGAAGGCACGCACATACTACCATGTGTAATTT
Organism: Phodopus roborovskii; assembly: GCF_943737965.1. Taxonomy (NCBI): domain Eukaryota; kingdom Metazoa; phylum Chordata; class Mammalia; order Rodentia; family Cricetidae; genus Phodopus; species Phodopus roborovskii. Next base: position 775,906 of record NW_026125669.1, on the reverse strand, counting down.
CACTGCTCAGAGACCAGAAGGAATATTTCTTGCTTCTTAGTTAAGATTAATCTAGTATTCTTTTTTGCATAAAGGCATAAACCAAAATCCTTCAAGGAAAAATTCCTTCTTTTAGAATACTGAATGCAAACATGAATGCATACATTGAATCTAAGGAGTTAACAAGTGTGGGAGCAATTTAAAAAAGCAAATATTTCTTCCCTTGCTTTCTTTTCTTTTCTTTTTTTTTCTTAAGTAGTGGCAAGAATTCAGCAAGGAGTGCCACGTGACCAACATCTTCAATCAACCATATGTCCAATTGTAAGATGATCCACACTGAAATTGAATAAATGTTTTTAGAAAGAATATTGACTGTTTTAGCATGCCTAAATGGTTACACAATCTAGATTCAAGCTTAACTTCAAGTTCCAATGGACTGTTGTAGCTAATAGGGAGTAAGATTTTTTTTTTAACTCTTATATAGCTCCATGTATTATATTTGATTTTTATGTTGTGCTATTATAGAGATTTATTTATCAGTTATCTGAAAACAAAAATAATATATCTTTACTTGTAAGGGTACATAGATACAATAGAATAGCAATGTGTTTTTTGTTTTCAGCATGACAATGAAACATGTCAAATAGTCTAAATTACATGTGTGTCTAAAGAAAGCTTGATTGCAAGTACCATTTGATCCACTGAACAATTAATTTTCCTCTAGGATATAAATAACAATGAATAGAGAATCTAGTTTTATTTCTTTTTCTTCTAACACTTGTGATACAGTTTCAAATCTTAGTTTCTGGAAATATCTTAATGACTTTCTAAACTAAAGTATTAAGTCAATCTGCAATCAAAAAGCTGATGGAGGCATCATTTTCTATCAATGCAACACATAAACCTACAGTGATGTTATCTAAATTACTTTGCTGTCATGAATAGCTAAGATTTTGTTTATTGTACCCAGATAGAAAATAAACTTAATACACATCAGTTCCTTTGATATGGAACTGTACTGACTATAAAGAGTCACACATTAAGTTTCTGCTTCCAGAAGCTCATAGTTCTAATGCTTGAGAACTGGAGACTCATGGTTCCAAATTCTTTTTTGTTTTTTGTTTTTGTTTGTTTGTTTGTTTGTTTTTGTTTTTGTTTTTCTGATAGATTCTTAAAGCTCAAGGCAAAGAATTATTACCCTGGAGTTACAGAACCAATATTCAGTGACAAGAGTTAAGGTATGAAGCATTAACCTCTTGCTCTTGGCAGTCTTCTTCACCAATATTTTAGCTCTGAGTTCTCAGTTTCAGGGCTATTGGCTGTTAGCAAATGTCTGCAACTTGTGGCTGCATCTTTACCTCTGAGGTTGTACTGAAGCTTTTTTTTTTTTCTCTGTTCTTTTGTAAAAATTGTCCCACTTGTATAAAAACACATAATAAAAACTCAAATGGGCAAACAGGCCTTCTGGAATAAGGCTTTTCAGAGCTCAGTGTTACCATATCAGGATCACAGAAATGTATAGGGAAAAGACCATCACCCCCCTCCAATACTAACACAACAAGACTAAAAACTGCTTATATGTATGGAAGAAAAGGAGATTCTGCACCTGTGTGTAAATTGCAATTATGATCACGGTTACATCATTATCAAATTACGAGACTTGCATGAAAGGTAATCAGTAGCCTCAAACTGTGTCAATCACATGCCTTGTGCTGGATTCCTGTGGATGTTATTCCTTCAATCCTGAGTGAATAGCATCATAGAGACCTAGAATCCACAGGTATATATCTCTTCCAGAGAAGTATCTTCTTAGATTTGTGCTGGTTAGTTGCCTTGTGTAGTCAAGTCTATAGGTACAATCTCCTAGGCAAATGCATGAGTACCATCCTGATTTAAATGGTTTTCATGAGCAGGTTCTTGTTATGTCAAGGTGTCTATTCAATGTCCAAAACAGCAAGGATGCCACGATGACACCATAAAATCATAATAGAACAATGATTTGTTGTTTAATATGATTGATAGTTATTATCTCTGAAGAGGTAAGTTACAAAAACTGTTCTCATTATTATATAAACATGAACTAAAACAGGAATAAAACTATTAGTAGTACCTAAAGACAAAGAATTTTCTTGCAGGACCATAATTTTGGTGAAAAGTCAAAATGTGACAAAATAGGAAACACACTAGGTAATAGCAAAAGAAGTTTGGTAACAGGATTAAGAGAAATTCTTTAAATTGTAAGATCAGGCTGAGGCCGGGAGAATACGCACACACAGGAAAGCCCATCCCAGTGGATCTGCCAGTCAAAATATGCCAGCATCCTGGTCCTGCCTCAACCCACAGAAGGAGCTCACCTTAAGTTGCCCTGCTCAGAGTCTTCTGACAAGTGGGAATCCATCCCAGCAAACCAGCCCATCCAGAATCTGCCAGCACCATAATCCCACATATATCCACTACAAGAAGAGAGCAAATAGAGTAATGGACCTGTTTACACCCACTGGAAGAGAACCTTGTTCCCAGGCCCACCAGGAGAAGGAAAGACCCCACTGGTATGCACTAGAAGAAGGCATGTGTAGACTACAGTATTAGAACACAGGCAACAACAGAAAGATCAACATAATGCCTCAAGAGTCTAGGGACTCCACACCAAAAAAGACCTGAACTTCCTAACACAGATGAAGAAGAAAATAATCTTAAAAACAACTTCATGAAGTTGAAGAAGAAATGAGAAAATTCTTAAAAGAAATGGAAGAAAAGACAAACCAATAATTACAAAAAACAATCCAAACAATGCAAGGTTTGAAAGCTGAAATAGAGACAAAAAAAAAAGTGTGACCAAAGAAAATCTTAAGTCCAACAAATCCCTAACACAAAATATCTAGGAAACATGGGATACCAGGAAAAGGCCCAACTTAAAATAATAGGTATAGATGAAGGGAAAGAAATCCTTCTCAAAGGTGCAGAAAATACATTCAACAAAACCAAAAACCAAAGAAGAAAACTTTCCCAACCTAAAGAGAGACATTCTAATGAAAGTACAAGAAGCTAACAGAACACCAAATAGGGTGAACCACACACACACACACACACACACACACACACACACACACACACACACACAAAAAGTACCCTTGCCACATAATAATCAAAACACCAAACATACAGAAAAAAGAAAGAAAATTAAGAGCAACAAAAGAAAAAGGCTAATTAACATACAAAGGCAAACCTATCAGAATTACACCAGACTTCTCCATTTAAAATCCTCCTGTCCTCCCCTGTTCCCCCTATCAACCCTCATCCTACCCCCTTTCTGCTCCCCAGGGAGAGTGAAGCCTTCTATGCGGAGTCTGCAAAGTTTGTCATATCATTTGGAGCAGAGCCCAGGCTCTCCTCTGTGTGTCTAGGCTGAGAGTATTCCTCTATGTGGAATGGGCTCCCAAAATCGATTGATGTATTCGGGATAAATATGATCCATTTCCAGAAGCTCCATAGACTGCCTTGTCTTCCCAACTAACACCCACATTCAGGGGGTCTGGGTTGGTCCTATGCTGGTTTCCCAACTATTAGACTTGGGTCTATGAGCTCCCCTTGTACAGTTTGTATGAGTTTCTCTAGCTTGAATTTGACCCCTTTGCTCATCACTCTTTCTTGTCTGCAGCTGGATTGCAGGAGTTTCAGCTCATTGTTTACTTGGGGGTATCAGTTAGTAGGTGAAGGCTCAAAGAAAGGGCCAGAATTCTGCTCTCTCTGTCTTCCATGTTGAATCTCCTCCTCTCTGTTCCAGAAGCCTCCTTGTCTCCTAGTCATGCCTATCTTGCTTTGCTATTGGGCAACAGCACTTATTCATTAACCACTAAGAGAAACATATTTACAGAATGACATCTCTGATCTTCTTTTTTCTGTATAAAAGGGAAAGAAGGGTTTCAACCTTAACATAGCAAAATATATAAAACAGTTATCAAATAAGAACTATAGTTAACAATGTTTAGTCCATTACCATTTAGCAAGATTTAAAGAAAAATTTTTATCATCTATCCTATATTTGTGAGTCTAAAGTCCTATATGTAACTTATCTTTAATCCTAACTAAGGAAAACTATAACCATAACTATCTGTCTTCAACTCCATCAAAGACCACAGAAGGATAATACATATCTCTAGAAATGGTAGAAACATCTCCCTCTCTGGTCAGTCACCCAAAGTTTTGTAATTTTCCTCCTGGATGGATATTCTACCAACACTAAGAGACCATGGGTGGCAGCCCAGACTACTATACCCAGCAAAACTTTCAGTCACTATAGAAGGGGAAACCAAGATATTCTATGACAAAACCAAATTTAAACAAAACATATCAACTAATCCAGCCCTATAGAAAGGTCTAGAAGGAAAAATTCAGCATAAGAAAGTCAACTACATCCACAAAAACATAGGCAATAGATAATCCCACTTTAACAATTACCAAAAGAAAAAGGGGGATGGAAAATCCCACACACAATACCATCACCAACAACTAAACCAAAACAAATAAGAATTAAGAATCAAGTATAATTAATATTCCACAATATTAATAGTATTAACTTGCCTATAAAAAGACATAGGCTAACAGATTGGATATAAAGACAGAATGTAGCCTTCTGCTGCATGCAAGATACACTTTTCAACTACAAAGACATGTTATCTCAGAGGTTAGAGATGGGAAAAGATTTTACAATCAAATGGACCCAAGAAACAAGCAGGTGTAGCAAACCTGGTATCTAAAAAATTAGACTTTAAAATAAAACCAATCAAAAGAGATGAAGAAGGTTATTTTATTCATCACAGGAGAATCCATCATGATGAAGTCTCAACTCTGTACATATATGCCCCAAATACAAAGGTACATATGTGTGTAAAAGAAACATTACTAAAACTCAAATCACACATAAAACCTCACATACTTATAGTGAGATATTTCAACACCACACTTTCAACACTAGACAGGTTTTCAGACACTTAACAAAGAAACAAAGGAACTAACACAAGTTATGACCAAATTGTGTTAGTTCATAGACATTTATAGAACATTCCATCCAAACACAAAATATACCTTCTTCTCAGCTCCACATGGAACCTTCTGAAAAAAGGAAAAAAAAAACCAAACAAACAAACAAAACACATACACTCAGAAATATAGCAAATTCAATAGGATCAAAAGAAAAAAAAAATTGGAATAACCCCTTATCTTACCAGACTACCATGCTTTAAAGTTAGAATTTAACAAGAACACAAACTGCAGGAAACCTACAAACTCATGGAAATTGGACAATGCACAATTGCACAATTCCTGGGTAAAGGAAAAAATAAAGAAAGGAAGTAAAGACTTCCTAGAATTCAAAAGCATTGAAGACACAACATACCCAAACTTATGGGACACTTTGAAAGCAGTACTAAGAAGCAAGTTTATAGCACTAAGTGCTCACATGAATAAAAGAAGCCAAAACTGGTGAATATTATACTAGAGAATTAATAACACAACTGAAAGCACTAGAGCAAAAAGAAGCCAACTCACCCAGGAGGAGTAGACAACAGAAAATAACCAAATTGAGTGCTAAAATCAATTCAATATAAACTGTGAAAACAATACAAAGAATCAATGTAACTAAGAGTTTGTTCTTGCAGATAATCAACAAAATAGATAAACCTTTATTCAAACTAACCAAAAGGCAGACAAAGAGCATGCAAGAAACAAAAACAGAAATGAAAAAGGTAACATAACAACTGACACTGAGAGAATCCAGAACATCTTCACATCATACTTTGAAAACCTGTATTCCACAAAAATTCAAAAATTTAACAGTAATGGACAATTTTCTGGATAGATATCACTTAATAAATAAAATAAAAACAGATAAACATGGTAAATAGACCTATAACCCCTAATGAAATAGAAGCAGCTATCAAAAGGCTCCCAACCAAAAGAAGTCCATGGCCAGATGAATCCAGTGCAGAATTCTATCAGAAATTCAAAGGAGAGCTAACACCAATACTCCTCAAAGTGTTCAACACAAAAAAACAGAAGGGTCATTTCTAATCTCTTTTTACAAGACTACAATTACCATGGTAACCAAGGCACTCAAAGACACAACAAAGAAAGAGAACTACAGACTAATATCCCTCATGAACATTGGTGTAAAAATATTCAATAAAATACTGGCAAATTAAATCCAAGAAAACATCAGAGAAATTATCCACCATGACCTGGTGTCATCCCAAGGAGGAAGGTATGGTTCAACATATGAAAATCAATCAATGTAATCCTCCTTTTAAACAAACTGAAAAAGAAAAAACACATGATCATTGCACTAGATGCTGAAGAAGCTTTTGACAAAATCCAACTACCTTTCATGATTAAGGTCTGGGAGGGTAGTGATAACAGGAACATACCTAAACATAATAAAAGCAATATACAGCAAACCAACAGCCAACATCATACTAACTGGAGAGAAACTCAATGCAATTCCTCTAAAATCAGGAAGAAGACAAGGCTATCCACTCTCTAGATATCTCTTCAATATTATACTTGAAATTCTAGCTAGAGAAAAACAAACAAAGCAGGAACACAGGAAATCAAAGGTATACAAATGGGAAAGAAAGAAGTCAAACTTTCACTATTTGCAGGTGATATGATACTTTCCACAAGGGAACTTTTACAGCTGATAAATACCTTCATCAAAGTGACAGGATACAAGACTAACTCAAAAAATCAATAGCCCTACTATATACAGACGACAAAGGGACTGAGAAAGGAATCAGAGAATTATCACCTTTTACAATAGCCACAGACAACATAAAATACCTTGGGTTAATGATAACCAAACAAGTGAAAACCCTGCATAAGACCTTTGAGTCTTTAGAGAAAGAAATTTAAGAAGATACCAGAGAATGGTATACGTAGCATGAATTAACTACTGAAACAGTCACTAAAAGTCACTCCGTCATATAAAATAAATAAATAAAAAGTCACTGGGGATGGGGGGAATTACCACCAAAACAGTGTTCCAATTTAAATGGAAAGAAAAACCTTGGATGCAAAAGATAAATTCTCTTAGTCTCCAGCATGTGGTTAAAATTAGGATTTTGGCTTTTTTTTTTATTAAATTGGATCATTTGAAAAAAGTGTTAAATCATAATTTGATAACCAAATCAGCCTAAATAATTTTAAGGAAATAGTTAGAGATACGTTGCATATTTCCACACATGAGCATGAAATGAACTAGATATGTCAATGAATGAATATGAGTGGGTATCTCTCTTCTTTATTCTGTTTATGGGCTGTGATGGAAATTTGTATATCAAACACTGTAAAACCCTCTCTCTTAAGAACAGTCTTCACTATCTTTTATGGAGTAAGGTTTTTATGCACCCTTAACATTGTTTGGGATGTTGCTAGTTTCTCCACCAGAACAAAAAAAATCTGTCAAATTACCTGACTTAAGAAAGTAAAATAAGTAAAAGTAAACATTTCTCCTAGGGAAGACCAACAATCAGAACATTTGTCAATAACTCATACTTCCCTTTGGTGATTAACGTCTTTTATTACTTTTAGTGCACCACTATCAAAGCTCTTAACCACATATCTGTCAAGTTCACTTAAAAAAAAAAAAATAATTGTCTACAGTGGATTCAGGAGAGGATGGAAAGAGTTAATTCCTTCATCTTTCACAGTGGAATAAAGTTAATAGGCTGCCAATAACGTGGGTTATATTTGTGAAAGCTAAAGTTATAAGTAATCCTAAAGGGAAAGAGGAAAATTGTTTCTGACAAGCTGAAATTACTTTATAAAACCTCTTATGTGTTGAGAAGCCCTGAATTGGTCAGGGTATGAAGCTTATTTCAATGTTTAACTCAGCCTGTTTCTGAAGAAAATATCTTGCCCAATATCTTTTCCTAAAGCACACCCTTTAACCCAGTATTTTTTGTTTCTTTTCTTGTTGGCGTGGAGACTAAGAATCCTCCACTAGATTGATCAATGCATGGTTACATCAACATAACATTTTCAGTCAAGTTCCCAGGAGCCTTCCTCCTGAGTCTGTCATTTTGATTCAGATAACTAAATCAGGCTAAGCACAGCAATGATAATGGGTGACTTGCCTCATTAGCTGGCTCCTGCTGCTCTAGCTTCCTGGAAGCTCTGTACTGACAGCACAGGAGCCTGGGAGTGATAACTAACTTTTTTTAAAAAAATAATAATTTTGATGGTTTTTTTTTTGTAATTCTCATCTTGCATTTTGACAGTAATTTTATAGAATGACATATGCACTAAATCCATAGGCACAGATATTTCTTCTCTAAATATGCATCTTGTGATTGGTTTTATGGAGACTAAGCAGACAACAACTTTAATCCAGGGGACTACTTAAAATGTTCTGCACACTTGTTGTTTTCAAAAACTACATAGACATCTGATGTCACTTTAATTAACACTACTAGAAATATTACAATGATCTGTCTTCTAGAATGAAAAGTAGAGTCAGTGACCAATACTTCCTATAAAATAACATATTCACCGGGTCTGAGAATTCATTAGGTTTATTATATTAAATAATACCTTCTAAAACTGAGCAACTGATTTTCTGTCGAAATTTTTGAATCATGGCGGAGAGCAAGAAAGGGGAAAACATGGAAAAACAAAAGATCTCATTGAGTCACTACAATCTGAATCTGAGACTCATAAAATTAGATATAATTATCTATGTGGCTGAGAGCTGCCTGTAGGAAAAATGAATGGGAACACACAATCAGAAGCAAAAGGAGCTGCAATTTTACCATGATCAATGCTCCAACTGAGAGAATAGTAGCAAATTAAGAAGGGCTACTCCAAATCAAACATTATTTTAGCAATATTATGACTTTTAATACAGCTCTCACTACTAGCAAAAAGCTAATCTTTAAAACATTGTTCACAACAACACTATTTGATTCCAATACTTACTGGCATCTTCCTCTTAATTGACAAAAACATTTCTCTACAGAAAATATCCCAAGTAGCTCCTCTTTCCATTTCAACAGCTCTACACCCATGCATGCCCTATTTGTTAAAAATCAGGCTGTGTTAGACATGTTTCATGAAGGTAAATTTTCACTTCAATGGATAAAAATCTACAATAGAATTGCATGGCTACATCTGCTCAAATAATAGCTTAAGTTTTATTTGGGTACCATCTAAATGAAATGGAGCAAAAATGTTTGAATAATAATGAGTTTTGCATTGGTGTTCTGAACAAATCAAGTTAGCAAGCACATATCCTCATATGTGGAACAGTAAGATGGTTTGAAGATGTTTTTCTTTTCAGTATTTAATATTAATTTTCAATATAACAATATTGCCATCTTCTCCCAATCTTAGTTCCATTGCCTTCTTTACATATGTTAAGAGTTTATGATCAATTATAAGAGGTTTTCTCTTAAAATTATCCACACATTTCTATCTTAGGTAAAAGAGTTACTTTCTTTTTGCTAACTTGGGAACCCTTATTATTTAGAAAAGATCTAGTAAAAGAAAACTGATAAAATGTATGTCAAAGCTCAAACAGATTTTAACCTAGTCTAGATCACATTTTGTCTCACCAAAAGTTTGCTTTTAACCTCTTAGATAATTCAGTTTGATCCTTCTCTCACTGATAAGCAGATGTCTACACTTGGTTTCCACTACAAAGACCAATTCATGGCATATGACTATGTCATGTTAGAAGAAGATTATACAAATTTTCAGTGAACCTTCTAAACATTTTTTCTGGCTAGTTTCCTGAACTCACATACAGAGGACATTTGTTCTTTGATAATCACCATGCTTTCAAATATGTACACATAATAAAACAAATTCTCACTGATATTGATATCTCAATTCCCCTCATTTTAACTACTTTTCCATTTTTTCATTACCTGGTTTACTACTTTGTGAGGGCATTGGACATATTTTGACCTCAATTGTCAAGAGCATAGCATTGCTAAATTGAATGATACCTCTTTACTTCTAGTCATATTTGAACTCCTAACTTCAGAGTTGGCATGTGCTTTCCTCTTTCTCAAAATAATTTCTCAGATAGTTTATCAGATATCAAATAGTCTGTAACTATTGCTCTTTTCCTACTTCAATTCTATATTCATTTTGTTGACTCTAAGGTATTCATTTCTTTATACTTTTGCCCCTAGGTGTTCTGTCCATTCGTATTTTCTGTACTTCAGCAATCTTATCTGTTTCCATAGCTTAGTATAACTATATGCAGGCAAGTTTATAAACACAATCTAAGAACTTTACCCTCAATTTTCTGGGGATGAATCTACCTAGTTTGATGGCACTGCTGTTTTGGAAACTAACCAACTGAAACCCAGGTAGAGAGAAACAGTTTTAAAAGTTTATACACTCCAAATACATTAAGTCTGTTTTGTGTTCATTAAGACCATAAATCATACCATGAGACACTAGGTTCTTAAATTTAATTTTTAGTTAATTTCAAGTAACATTGAGATTTATTCATGAAACATAAATACACACACACACAAACACACACACACATTCACGAAAATAAGCAAACAAACAATTTATATTACCTTGAATTCAATGAAAACTAACTTTCAAAATGATAAAGCTTTGGGAAGATTTCACAAATCTAAATTGCTAAAAACAATTATTACTACATAGGAATTATAACACTAAATATATTTCTAAAAATAAAATTTGCAAATATCTAAAATTATATAAATCTATAGTTACTGTAATTCTTCAGTATTTATTTGTATTTGAATGTAACTAAATATAGAGCCAAAACCATGGGAAATTTCTTATGTGTTTGTTTTCTGCAAGAGAGAAAATTAAAAATTCAGCATTGAGTGTTCTCTTTGAAATTTTGTATCTGTGCATATTATCATATCTGAAGTCAAAATAAATTTTGTTGTATGCAATATAATAAAATTTATCAGATTAATTTAATATATACAAACAAAAGATTTTCTTTATACATAATTTGGAACTTCCTTATCTTAAAATCTTGCCAAAATTATACAATGAATCTTATGCATTCCAATTTTCGTACATCAATCCTAATTCCAGTTTAGATAATCTCTGCCTCCTCAATCCAAGGAAGTTTTCAAATGGGAATTATATAGTCTTTTTCAGGCAGGATTACACAACCCTTGACTGTTGATGATACAGTACCTGGAAAATAAATCAGAGGTATCATGTTAAATAGAAATCCTTTGTTGGAATCTTACCACACCTCAGGAATGCACCATCCTTTATAGAAGGATGGACAGATGAGAGACAGACACATCGGTTGCAAATAGACAGATATTCAGCCAAAAAGTACCATTAGTTTATTTTTTTAAATGCCCATCTGTTTTAACTTGTTTTATATTTTCTCAGAATTAGACAAAGAATGTAGGTTTTAGAAGACAAATATCAGAGACAGAGTAGCATTCATATTACATATTACTTCTGTGCAAACCATTACCTTGTCTTAGCACTGATTATTGCTGGCTATTTGTCCAATATAGAATTATAATATTTTCCAACTTTATCTACTGTGTACTTACTTACTTACTTACTGTTACTTTATTATTTTAACTGTTTTTTTATAACGTGTGTGTGTGTGTGTGTGTGTGTGTGTGTGTGTGTGTGTGTGTGTGAAGTCATTGTGTATGCCCTGTATTTAAGACACAAACCTAGAGGGGCATACAAAAAATGCAGCTAATTTATTTACTATGAAACAATGTTACTGCTATGGAGGTCAAAAGATAAATCATAGGCCAATTGAGATAGCTGAGTGGAAAAGGGAGTTTGGCTCTAAGCTTTGGAGACACATTTTTCAATCCTCAGGAAAACACTATCACAGGAAGAAAACTGACTCCGACAGGTTATTCTCTGACATAATGCACACACACACACACACACACACACACACACACACACACACACACACACACAGCAAGCACAGGCACAACATGTGCATGCAAAAGCTTTATGCTCACACATCAAACATAACACATACACAAATAAATACAGAAATAACAGATGATAAACATGTTTTAAAAACCATTACCCATATTAAAGTGGGCTAATTCATTCAATCTCTCAGTCTCTGTACTCTTCTTACAAGATTACCAAATTTAAGAAAATCACTATTTTCTCTCCCTTGTATCTTAACAGTCAAGCATAAATAAAATACTGCAGTTCATTTTCAACTGATTTTATATAAATGGCATCATGGACACCACATTATAACAAGCTTTAAAGAGTTTTTAGTTTACATAAAAATGGTTGTTATACACACTCTCTCCAGTGTATGATGCTCTTTAAAACTTGGTTGTATGTAATAAAGTATTTATCACAGCCAATACATCAATATTGTAAGTAACTTATTTATAAAACTTCTTTATACTTTCACATTCACTCTTCCAGATATATAGAACAGACTGTCTTGCAATGTAGTTTGTATCTCAGGCTGGATTTACATTGGATCCAGTCCTCTTTTATCTGCCTCTCAAGTAAACCATGACTACAGAAATGAGCTACCACCCCCTGCTCATGTGTAAAAGTTGGTAAGATCAAGATGACATAATTCATGTGAGAACCAGATAAAATTAACTAGCAAGTTAATACTAGGTGAGGCTCGTGTTTACCTAAGATAGAAACTTTGCTAAAGACTTTTTTTTCTTATAAAACATTTAATTGAGGCTAGCTTATATTTTTAGAAGTTTAGCCCTTTGTCATCATGGAGGTACATGGTGACATGTAGACAGACATAGTGCTAGAGAAGGAGCTGAGAGTCCTACATGTTGACCCATTCACAGCAGAAGAGAAAACTGAATCACACTGGCCTGACTTGAGTTTATGAAATTTCAAAACCCAACACCATAGTGACACACTTCCTCCAACAAGGCTACACATATTCCAATATGGTCATACCTCCTAATAGCGCCACTCCCCATGAGACAACTAATGCCCTAAAGAGATTTCCTTCATTGTGTCAGTACCTTTAGCTTTCAATGCCTTGCATGTATATTTAGGTTTCTGTGACAAGTTTACCATTTTATTTCCATTTAATTTTTTTTCTCTCATTTTACACCAACCACAGTTCTCCCTCCCACCTCTCCTCCCATCCCCCTCGCCTCCCATAAGCCCCAGTTCACTCCCAATCCACTTCTCCTCTTGGGTAAGGATTCTCATGAGAAGTCAACATAGTCTGGCACAATAGGTTGGAGCAGGGCTTGGTCCCAGCCCCTTGCATTAAGATTGAGCTTTTCAAAGAAGCATATGTGGAGAGAACACTTGTCTAGCAATGCCATGGCACTTATGTGAAAGAACCAATGCTGAGCAGATTTCTAACAATGAGTATTGTATCTTTTGTAATTTACTCCCCATCTGCTTTTAAAGGCTTCCTCGTGGATTGGTCTCTGAGAATGTAACCGAAGTTTGCCTCAACAAAGGAGTTGCAATTGCAATTCTTTGTCATTCCCAAAATATATAATAAAACATTGGATGATTTTTCTCTCTATTATAAAATTATATTGGATCTTATCCAGAATACCACATCATATTTATTTACTGCACTCTATTATCAGACATTTCTCATTTGTAATTATATCAAGAGGTTTGAAAGCAGCAGATATTTGATGACACTATGTCCATCAGTTTGAGTTTACCAGATGGCTTTCTTTCTTATGATTACATGGGATAATAGTTTTAGGAAAGAAGTCCACAGAAGCAAAGACACGGTGATATCACACCCTGTCAAGGGTGCACACTGCCAAAGCAGGGTTCTTTAAACCTAAGAGAAGTTATGCTTTTTTTATCCAATTAATTTCCATAATGGTATCATTGGAGAGGTGCTGTATTGTTGTTCTCAAAATTTAAGGACTTGTGAGCTACACTGCATATCTGAGAGGCATGCTGTCTACATTACATAGATCATTCAATATTTCATGATTAGATTTTCTACTTACCTAACTTTGGATTAATTTGTGTCTATTTTTTTTTAGCAGAATGAATTCACAGAAACCGACTTTTATACATTATGGGGTAACATTATGTTGGGCTAAAATTTGCCGAATTGATCGATATAGTTATCTTCAGTCGGTTTTCATGTCTTATTGTCTCCCCTTGAGATTTTGCATTGCTTTGAGACTATGATATGAACATGTCTTGTCCTGGATTATTTCTTCTTCTGATCTAAAGTCATCCTTTTCTCTGAGAATCTTTGGTCTTCTTGATTAGTACTACTAAACTTTTTATTAGCATCATCTTCATTTAGATTTATTGTAGTAATATCAAGTTAGTATAGTTAATATTATATTGTTCTGTCTTTATAGGTTTTGTTTTCTCATTTAAAGATTTCCTGCTACAAAATTATAACTATGCTGCATATTTAAATTAGAGTTTATTCCATGGTTTTTCATATTTGATATATTGTCAAACGCTATATTTTTGTGTAATATTTGAAATACTCTTTAAATGTTTCCTCTCTTCATACTGAAATCTGAAAACACAATAGCATTTATTAAAAAACCCAAAATTTCCTTCCTATAGAGGCAGTCTTGGTTAAAAAAAATAAGTATATTATACACTACATTGAGATTCTCATTTAGTCAAATATTTTTATATTTTAAAAATATAAATTATTTCACATAGATTTAAAATAACATTTGGCAGATCAAGTCCACCCATTGTACTAATCAACATGCATGACTTAGATATTTTGTAGTTTGTTCAGTCATCTTGAGGAGACAGCAAAAACAACAAGCTGTTATAAATGGTATTACAAAAATTATTTTCTTGTATTTCAATCTTTTTATAAATGTAAAAATATAAAGCTACTATGTTCATATGCCACACTTTGTAGAACATGTTATTTATCTTAATAATGTATATGCAGCTCCTTTCAGAGTCCATGATTATTTTTCTTCTTCTTAGATGACAAATTATTTTTAATGCCTGTCTTGAGTTTATTTATTTTGTGTTTTCTTATACAAAATTCATTGCCATATTTTTTTCTGATTTCAAAGGGAATGAATTCAACATTCTATAACTCTGTAGATAGTATAATGATTACAGTACATCAAAATAATGATATCTGTTATTATGATTTGAATTTGAAATATTCCTTGTATGTTTTAACAATGTTTCTTGTGATAACTCATCATAAGGAAAATATCAAAGAAAGTAGAAATTTTTCTGAACTTCATAATCAGAGTAAATAGTAGATATTGAGGTCATTTAAGCCTTAAGATTTATAGCCTACTTTATAATCACCCTGTTCAATTAAATTGCCTTAAATGCAATGACCAAATTTATTTACCTTAGATTTTTTCTTGCAATCAAGTATTACAACTTAATTAATGTACAAATATAATGTTGAAATATACTCTTCTCTGTTTCTTGACCCAAAGGGCAATGCCTGTGTATTTCTGTGAAATCTATGCTATTAGCAAGTAAAATCAGAGAAAAAAATTTTAAAAATTAATATGTACTATAAATTTCAGGTTCAACATGTTAACATAACTTGAAGGAATTGGTTTCTTTGTTAGTTGGGTGAGTTGGGGTCAGTGACTCAATAACTTTCATACTGTGTTAAAGATTTCTATATAGTATCCCAGATTCCTCCCCATGTGATGATCTTTGTGATGTTCAATTAAAGAAAGAGTAAAGGCCTTTGATTGAGCCATGAACACACAGATGTACATAGATAAAATTCATATTATTTGAAATGTGGCAACATGACAAAGCATATTGTTTTTATTGTAATATAATTAAACCTGTCTCTCCATCTTCTCTTTCTATACCCTCCCATATATAGTCTCCCATATTGTCCTTCAAATTCATGACCTCTTTTTTTTCCCCACTGATTGATATAGCTTGTGTGTGTGTGTGTGTGTGTGTGTGTGTGTGTGTGTGTGTGTATCATGCTCAATTTGTATAATGTTACTTATATGTATGTTTTCAGGGATGACATTTGACATTGGACAGTTAATCGGATTGTTCTTCCCTAGGGAAAACTAGCTCTCTCTTTTCTTGCTTTCCTCAATGGCCTGAGTTATTTGTGTATGGCTGAGGCCTCGTAGGTTTCCCATCGTTAACTTTGGTAAGTCTATTCTATTGGTGTTGTCATTTTAGACTTTGTGTATGGTTGTAGCTTCTGGTACACAATCATATCAGATTTCCTGAAACTCTGGCTCTTAGATTCTTCTTGCCTTTTCATATGTAATGTTTCTGAGTCTTAGGTATGTCTTGCATTTTAAAATAAAAAAAACATTATTGAATTTTCAAAACAAAACAAGCTTTGTATTGCTGTAGTGGAATATATTAATGTGTCATAGATATAACTGGAGTGCAGTGGGTTCTAAAATTTTGCATTGTAGAATTAACATAGTAAATAAAACGGGACTGTATTTATTTGTACCTTTTAATTAAGGCTCTATAATGATATTACAATAAAATTTTAGAATAAAATATTTAGTAGTTGTATTTTTAGGGTAATGAAAACTATGTATAATATTTGAACCATTTAATACATTTCGTTGAGTATGACATGAAATTGATTTATTTTTAAGAAAAGTTTTCTCATTATAAATTAATTGTTAATTTTAATGTTATTCTTGGTAAACATTTACATAAGACATACTTTATAATATTTAAGTATACATACATAATTCCTATTATAAGTTGGATTACAATTATTTTTTATTTCTTGTATTGCTAATGAACTAGTTGTTTATTTAATTTTTGCAGCTAAAACTACAAATATTTCTCCAGGGAGTTTTAAATGTAACAGAACTCTAAGTTCAAAATTATTTTAGATAATAATTTTACCTAATCATGATTCTCAAATTATGAGATCTCATTCTATAATAATAATTGATTTACCACTTCTTGTATATGATGTAAAACTTGTTAGTTTCTACATGTCTTCTTTAATATTTTTGTTGATATGCCTTAGAATTTTCACTCTTTCCTGTATTAAACTGCATATAATACCAAACTTAGAATTTCCATAAGGAAAAGTGATGTTTACTATGATTCCTTAAAGTTTTCTTTAGTTCACAATACTGAAACACATAAGAAAATCTGTACAATTTAAGTACCCCAAACTTTTTATAAAATTTTTGATAACTAAATAAAATAAATATATTTATATATTAGCAGGCCATTTATGCACAAAATATGTAAAAACAGTCCAGGACACTTTATTTAGTCTCTTTGCCCATTAAAATGGACAATAACAATATTTGCACTTATAAACATAAATAATCAGTTGTACAAATAATAATGGACCATGTTTATTACAATATTACAATCAGAGAGATAAAACTGTCCTTCCAGAAATATTTGAAAAACTTGAATACATAGTTTTTCTGAAATTAGATCTCTATGTAAATTTTCACAAGCATTTTACCTGTGATACCGGAGATGATGTAAAGTGAATTATACAGCACATGAAATAATACAATATAAACCTAGCAACTTGAAAAGAATTTTATAAAACCCAACCAACTGAAAACCAAAAGGAAAAGAAAAAGTAGAAAATTGATACTAGAAAATAGAAAAATTCTACTAGGATTCTCTGGACTTCTAGGGAAGACAACTAGATACAACATAGGATCCAGTGTGATTTCACTGTTGTCTACATTAGCCTTTTACATTGAATCACAGAGTGTCTCTGATTTGATACTTATGTTCTATTTGGTGATTTTTATTTATTTTATTTTACCTTTCTCGGACTGAAAATCCAAATCAGGGCACTGCAAATGTTATGTGAATGCTGTACCACTGAGCTACAAGCCCCTCATTCGGTGCTGCTCTATTTGTCATTTGCCTATTATTTGATTGACATATCTACATTCTTAATTAATATGTATATGCTATATTATGTAGGTTTATTTTAACTCTGTAGAATATATATTACTGGTACTTTCAAGCAAAATGTGGCAGAAATAACACTGATAAATGTACTATACTAATAATACTGTATAATATTATAAATAAAATTGGTGCTACAGAGTAGTGTGATTGCTCAAAAACTAAAGATGCTTTCCACAAAAATCTATTGACCTGAGTTTAGTCTCTATAACTGAGGTTGCAGAAGGACAGAAATGACTCCTTTGGGTTCTCTTCTGACATCTACAAATGCCATGGCACATGTGCACACACACACACACACACACACACACACACACACACACACACAAGTATAAAAATCCTCACCAATTTATGGATGTCTTCTAGTACACACATAATTATTTTTTTCACAGATCAACTATTTTGCTGATTTCTTCAGACTAATGTGACCTTTAATTCATGTAATATATCTTTAAATATCACAAGGTAGAAGAAATGAATTAGAAGACAGTTTTCATTTGATATTATTGACTTTTGAGTCAGAATCTTTTTATGTAATCCCAATTGGCCTTATGAGTATAGATGCATAGAAGTTTACTTCCTCAATAAATACAAATGACCATTTATTTATTTATTGGGCATTGTAATTATGTAGCAAATTTCAATTTTGAAATTTCTCACAAATATATTAGGCTAATCTGAATAACTAAAAATACTGCTTATGATTTTAAATATAGCTTGAGAAGCTTTAATACAACCTAATTTCAAATCTGTCATTGTGGTTCGATTATTCTATTAAATCTTCAGCACCCAAAAATTCCACATATTTACTATGTTTGTTGATTCTTTTGATTAATAGATGATTTTCATTTTGTCTCTTCAATTAAAAATAATGCTGGAGAAAATTTTAAAAATTCACAATATAAAATGCATTTTATAATTATTTTAGTAAAATGAAAAGACTTCCTTCCACACTCAAGTTTACAACTGAGAAAATTTCACGTTTCAATAGTTGTTGTGTTTAGAAACTCTGACCAAATATGCTCATCAGCAGGAATTGTGTTCAGAAGGTTATTAGGTTATTGAGCTTGCCCATTTGTTTTTATTCTTGGATAAGATTTTTTTTTTTTGAAGTGAGACATAGTCTTCTGCATGAAGGAATAGAAGTAGCATAAGACTGAATAGTTTTGTACATTTGAAAACACAGTAATTCTTCCCACAGGATTTGGCTATTTATGTCTTAGGTAACTTTAAAATACATGCAGTTTGGTTTTCAAGATTTGGACTCTTAGAATTATAAAATTAAGTTCTCAAGATTGTAAATTTTGATACTCTGATATTTAGAAATTTTATACTTTAGAGATTTTAATCTCATAGTCTTTTATGGTATTGAAGGATGCATCTTTATGATCAGTACTGCTCAGTTCTGGGTGACACGTGACAAATCATTTAAAGAAACCTTTTCCAATCTGTATCCGGAATCTGGGTGAGTGGTTTTGATCATGCAATTCAGTGAGCCATCTGGGAAATGAGCTAGTCTTTCTTTTGGTGAATACATATAAATTCAAACTGAATTGGAAATTTTATTAAATTTGTTTTTCAATAGTCTTGTATACACATGAAAATGTTTATTAGGATTATGTGACCCTTCAATTTTAACAAAGGTTGTCTGTCTGACTTGCCTTTAGACATATTCACTACAGCCGTCTTGTCTCATGTGTGAGTATACAACAGAAGACTATAACTTTCCTGTGCCAGAATGTTTAAGTAGGGAAGCACTATCCACCTATTGACTGGTGACAGAACCAGTCTTGTCAAGCCTAGTCCCAGTAATGACAGTAGTGAGTACATGATTGTAGTGTTGATATTAGGCCGTTCCACAGCCATTATTCTGCCTCTGTCTTATTGCCCCTTCTATGTTTTCTGAAATTTAGAGAGAGTGGCAAAATGTTTTGCTGAGACTAAGCTTTCACCCCTATTTATTCTTTGAGTCCTAGGCATCTATGAGTTTCTGCCATTTATTCCTATTCATTACCTTGCTAATTAAGACTGATAATGACTTTGTCTACCAGTATAAATGTAAGCAGCTAGAGAAGAAAAGATGGTAGTGGTCTAACCCAACCCTAATGACAGGAACAATTAGTGAACTATATATGCTTCTGCTTGCAACAGTGACACAATTGTTGTGAGGGTAAACAAGTGCTCCCTGGTCAGGTTTGAGGAGCACTCCACATGAGGGAATATATGACACCGCATGCCCAGGTAACAATTTATCACTGGAATATCATAGACACAGGAGAAATTTAATACTTTTTTTCTGACTAAAGTGACCGTAGCATCAAGTTGTCTTCCACATATCTTTGCTTATATGCATATAGATAGAAATGCTACTCTCAGCCTTCCTTAATCAGACAGCCTTTCTATACAGTGAATAGTGGTTAATGCTGAGATTCAAAGATGCCCACAGTGCTGAGAATAAGTGATAGTTGAAAAGGCTCAGAAAATAAACAAAACACTTACACTACCTACTTTAAGGTTCAGATGACATTGAAATCATGAATGCAAAACAAGAGCAGTTCCCCACACTGAGTCTGCTCAACACTTGCTCTGAAGTTGTTATATAAGAGGAAGCACTCATAGAGCCCTGCTCCTTACTACTGAACTATTGGCTACTGGAAAATTCTGGTCAGTTTAATTAGATAAAAACATCAAATTCTCCCTTTTGCCTTATGGCCTTCCTGCTGTAACTTGTAAATTGGGTTTCCAGTAAGTGATAGAGTTCCTCAGGTGGAATGCTCACCAAAACCGACCAGAAAACACTTGATTACTCTCACAATAATTGTGTAACTGATGCACAGGGGAGCGTATCTAGCTCACTATTTGTTTCTGTCATTGGAGTTAGAGTAGACTACAGCTGATAGCACCAAGCTCCAACTTATAACTCCAATGACATGGTCACCCAGATGGCCCTAGTTGCACATATTAGGCCACAAAAATGAAGATATTAATTTAAAAAAGAGATTATTAAGGAAGAGACATGGGAAGATGGGAATAATAGGGTCTGTGAAATTTTGAAGGTGAAAGTATTTGGTATTAATTAATGTATATTTATAAATTTGCCAAAGAATAAAAAAAAATTTTAAAAACTAAATAGTGTTTGCTTGTTTCTTTGTTCACTTGTTTTCATAGTCATACAAATAAGTGCTGTCCTTACTTTCAGTTCAGTTCTGCAATTTCCCTATGCATAATCTAAGTAATGTAAGTTTACTGTGATAGTTTTATCTTTTGTTACACAAATGTGATAAACTATTCACAAGTTGGATCTGCTTTAGTTCAAAGTTTTAAAATCCACTAACATATTTTGGAAATTGTTTTAACAAAAGTATAACAGTACAAAAAGTGTTAACTAACTATATCATGACATTATCTTTACCACTTATATTATTTCATCTTAAATCATACCACTATATAAATGGTTGTTTAGCAATATATGTACACATGTGTAGAATGTAGCACTAAACCAATTCTCAATAATTTAAAAATGATTCAGGTGATATAATTTATGCCCTATTGTTTCAGTATAAATAGCATATAAATTAATAATAAAATCCTAGATATTTAGAAGGTAGTTTGATGATTGTATATCAGTTTAAATAAGTGGCAGCAGTAAGTTCCCTTAAGGCTCAAGACCTACAGAAACATAAATTTTTGACTGTGTACAATCATAGAGCAATTAGTTACTCCCATGATGGACATGCAATTATTGCACAGGTAGGCACACCTTATAAAACAAATTGCATTGTTTCTTGAATAGGTAAGATCTGGGTCACAAAGACCATTGGCGAACTGCATAGTACATCTTAGCTGGATAAAAACTAGATACT
Source organism: Phodopus roborovskii (assembly GCF_943737965.1). Taxonomy (NCBI): domain Eukaryota; kingdom Metazoa; phylum Chordata; class Mammalia; order Rodentia; family Cricetidae; genus Phodopus; species Phodopus roborovskii. Next base: position 754,175 of record NW_026125669.1, on the reverse strand, counting down.
AAGGAAGAAATTTCCTGGGTTATTCTAAACATATTTTTCTGACTTATAACCAAAATATTGTTATCAGTCATAGGGTCCTATTATCTAATTCTGTTATGTAGTCAGGAAGGATGACAAGAGTTTGTATAACTCTGTAGTCTTCATAGCCTTAGTAGCCAAGCAGCTGCACTGGACTCTGTCCAGTAGCCAGTTATTTCTTATTGATACCTTGCCACACAAGTTATCACATCCATTTCAAAGTCATTTTTATTATTATTTTTAAATCAGTTTTCAAGGTAGTAGGTTTCCAAAAGGATTTTTCCAGTTTCTGAATTGTTTAATCCTTCTTTCTCCCCTGTTGTCTCCCTTTAAAGCCTTTCCCTGATTAAATATTTCACCTCCACATTACACATATCCTTGTCAACATTTGTTGTAATGTTGTTGTGCAGATGCCCAATCTAACTGAAGAGAGGTGATATCTGAAAGTGGTTTTATTCTTCATTTCTGTAATAGCCAATGATAGCAAATGCTTTTATAAAATGATCAATAAGCACTTCAAAATTTTCTTTTGAGAGCTCTCTGTTGAGTTCAATAGTCTGTTTTTAAATTTGACTATGTATTTGTCATGAATAAGTACAATTAATATTGATAAAATGGCCACTGAAAATAGTCTAAAAACTTGATGAAGTTCCATTTAAAAAATCTATGGTTATTCATCATAGAATATAAAGAATAATTTTTAAATTTATATGGAAGTGTGGGGAGAAAGCTAGCTAAACTGATCCTTGGCAATAAGAATATGGGGAGAATCATCACATCCAACTTCAAGCATACTACAGAGACATGGTGATTAAATCAGCATGGCCCCAGCACAAAGCAGAAATGTACATCAGAAAAACAGACGAGAGGGTTCAGTCATCATCACTGGACTATAGATAACTACTTTTGACAAAGATGCTCAAAATACACACAGGTTTTGATAACTGTCACTGGTTAAAGTGGGATGTCAACAGAATGAAACTAGGTCTCATCTCTTACATCACACAAAATTTAATGGTAAATAACCTAAAATCCTGTTAAAAGAAATTATATACTGATGATACTTCAGTAAAAATTAGGGATATAGTCACAGGTAAGATATAGTTATTGGCAAGAACTTTTTTTCTAGGACTCTGGCCACCCATAGAATTACAGTAGTAATTGTCAAAGGAGACTTCATGAAATTAAAAGACATCTGTAAAGCAAAAGAAGCTGTCAATTAGAGTACAGAAGAAAAAAAATCGATAAAGAAGATAAATATTAGTTTTTAGAATTTTAGAATAAGAATTAGTTTTTAGAATATATAAATAACACAAAACTAAGCATCCAGAAAACAAATAATTCAAGTGAAATGAAAAAAATTTTCACATTTCTTACTAAGGTGGTGAGTTTGTGTTGTAGGAAAGAAAGTGTCATAATTAGCTCTAATATCTAGGCATTTTACAGTGTAATTTAAGTGTTTATTGCAATTAATTCTTATTAAACAAAGAAGTAAATAGAAAGACTTATTGTAGTTAGTCTTTTCTAAACTCCAAGCAGGGTGTTAAGAAGCTTTCTGTATTGTTACTCATTTTACAGTGTAATTTAAGTGTTTATTGCAATTAATTCTTATTAAACAAAGAAGTAAATAGAAAGACTTATTGTAGTTAGTCTTTTCTAAACTCCAAGCAGGGTGTTAAGAAGCTTTCTGTATTGTTACTGGAATGTAAAGCTACTTTTGTTGATTATATTGTGTTCTGGTTATTGAGACAAACTCTTACTATTATATAAATGACTTAAACAAAATCCTATTACATAATTAAGAATGTATGATTAATTGATTTTACTTTTATAATGTCAAATTATTCCTCTACCCCTACTGATTACAAGAATGGCTTATGAATCTATGCAAATTATTATTTATTTTCTTTGTACTTTTCATATTCTCTTGATTCATTTGTCTCTATTTTCCCTAAATTTATATATAATTCTAATGTTGGATCACTTATCTAGGCTAAAATATATTTTCTTATTTTAAGATTATTTTTCTCAAAGTAAATATACATTCATTATAGATTTACACACATCAGATCCATTTGGCTCAATTTTCAAAACAGGTCTTTTAGTCTGCCTACCTCTTTCCATGTTCTTCAGCAGCATATATATCTCCAAGTTAAAATATTTCTATTCTGAATGTTAAAGGACTTTCTAATATCCACTAGATTAAACCTCTATGAACCATGATGTGCTTGCAGAATTGTTATCAAACTACATAGTTAAAAATAGTGTTTATTTCGCTTAAAATCATTTAAATGATTCTTATTTATTTTGGAATTAAACCTAAGTGCTTGATCTTAGCTTATGTATCCATGCCTCTTTGTAGTCCCTATCTAACTTTTTAACCAATGACCTGCTTCTCCAATAGCTTCATTTTAGTTGACTCTTTTGTTAAATAAGGAAACCTAATTTTGCTGCTATACTTGTATGTTGTGCTTGGGCACTAAAACTATTCACATTAGTTATATACTCTTATAGCATATATCTAATAATCTAGAATGTCTCCCCATAAGAATCTTGTATGTATATATGTATATGTATACATATATATATATATATATGTGTGTGTGTGTGTGTGTGTGTGTGTGTGTGTGTGTGTGTGTGTATAATTAACAACTCTTACCACCATTGGAGCCAAAATTGCCACTGCATGAAATTATTATACATTCTTTTGTTTGCCAGAAATTTTTAATGTTTTACAAAGTAAAGTGTATTTAATCCTTCTTGTTTGAGTAAATAATTGGGTTACCAGTTTCCCAATCCACAAATTGGAGACATACACTGCACCTCTCATTTTTATTACAAAGGAAAGCAGGCTTTTCTTGAATAAACATTTGGCTATTATTAAAGATGAGTAAAAACTCAGGAAACAGTCCCTGCAAAAATAAATCTCCAAATGATATGTAAAGCAGATTTCCTAATATTTTTCTTGTTCTAAATCTTAAATATGCAATGCGTGGCTGATTGAAATAAGCATTAGCTGATGAGGTTATTATATATTACATATGCTTCACTAAAATTCTAATTTTGAACTACATATCATATGATGGCATCAGGATTGGAGATGTGAATTTGGACAATAATTGTTCCCTGCATAGGCCTAGAACCTCACGATGTCTTTTATTACACAGAAAGAGTAAGGATGCCCATTTTCAGACACAAAATTGACCTTGTTCAGGGTTCTTACACCCAGGATAATGACAAATAACTTTTCTGTTGTTTACACTACTTAGCTAGTATTACTTTGCTACTAGCCTAAACAAACTAATATACACAGAAAAATTCTGTGCTTCTGCTCTCTGAATCAGCCTGGTGACAGTACCTTTAGAGTTGAGGAGACTCAGTTAATACTACAAAATAAAACTAATACATGTTTAATGTCTTATAAGTTTAATAATGTAGTTCCAAGTAAAGATGTTCTACACCTCATGTTGCCCTTATATGATAAGACCAGTGACTGGCTACTTTTAAAATTTCTTTTTTTTTTTTTAATTTATTTTATATAACAAAGTCCAATTAAATGAAAACAAACATTTATACACAATATTTGGGAATTTGGGCGTCATTCTTTCCAAACTACTTTCTGCTGGTAAGGGGCCCTGTCAAGGGGGAGTCGAAGAAGATGCAGAAATCCTGGCTATAGTCTGTAAGGCTGCTTTGTCCAGCTGTTTTGAATGTAGGATCACCTTGTACTCTGTTTCAGGCAGTCTGGCGTTATCAAACAATATTATTCTGGAAGGAATTCACATCTTTTCATTTTCTGTGGAAACAAAAACATAAATCCTTTTCCCCAGTAACTTGTCCTTCAACTTAAATTTTGGAGTCAAAGCATTTTTTTTTTTAATTTAATTTATTATTTTACATGTCGATCCCAGTTTCTTCTCCCTCCCTACCTCCTACCCTCCCTCCCTCCCTCCCTCTGTTTCTCCCTCCCTCCTACCCTCCCTTTTACCCTCTCATCCCTCTCACATGAAATCTAAACTCCCTCCAATCCCATCCCTCCACCACAATTCCATATGTAGGGGAACACCATCCACTTGGGGAAATGTAGATCTGAACGGTCATGTGAAGCAGGGACAAGGGCTTCTCTCCTGTCTCTAGATTAAGGCAGTCATACCTCCATGGGGGATATGTTTGCAAAGTCGTTTGGTGTATACATCCTGGCTCCACTGTCTGAGTTCTCTCAGACTGCTCAGTCCTTCTGGCTGAGACGCATATTCAGGGGGGGCCTGAGTCAGTCCCATGCTGGTTTCCCAGCTATCAGTCTAGTGGCCATTAGCTCCTCCTTGTTCAGGTAAGCTGTCTGTATGTGTTTCTGCCGCATGGTCTTGTCCTCTCCATCTGCATCTGGGTTCTAGTTCGACTCAGAGTTTATTTATGGGTGATTGATCCTGTTTCCAACAGGCATTAGTTGAGGGCTCCATGGAGAAGTTAGTTGTTGATCTCACTCTCCGGGAAGGGCATTTATGATAGCCTTTCCACGGAAGCTCATATTGTTAGTGGGGACCAGACTTGTGGTTCTCTAGACCTTTCTTTGTGTTCAATTTTATCTTCAAACCAATGTTGGCTCCCTCTTTTATGTTCTCTCTCTCTGTCTCTGTCTCTCTCTCTCTTTCCTATCTTCTATTCCTAACCAGGCTCAATCTTCCTGGTTGCACATGTTTTCCTTTCTTCCCCCTCATTTTCTCCTACTTCTCTCTCCATTCGCTGCCCTCCCCCCACTTCACCTGAGCCCTGGGGGACTTGTCCCTTCCCAGTTCTGTGAGGGACTTTATGTGAATCTCTTAGAATACACCTTGTATCCTAGTTCCTCTGGTGGTGTGAATTATAGGCTGGTGATCCTTTGATCTAGGTCTAAAATCCATATATGAGTGAGTACATACTGTGTTCCTCTTTTTGTGACTGGGTTACCTCATATAGGATGGTTTCTTCAAGTGCCATCCACTTGCCTGCGAATTTCAAGATAAAATTATTTTTTTCTGCAGAGTAGTATCCCATTGTGTAGATGTGCCACATCTTCATTAAACATTCTTCAATTGAGGGGCATCTAGGTTGCTTAAAGGTTCTTCCTATTAAAAATAGTGCTGCTATGAACATAGTTAAACAGATGTCTTTGTTGCATGGATGTGAATCCTTTGGGTATATGCCTAATAGGGGCATTGCCGCATCCTGTGGTAAACTAATTCCCATTTTCCTGAGGAACTGCCATACTGATCTCCAAAATGGCTGTATGAGTTTGCATTCCCACCAGCAGTGGAGGAGTGTTCCCCTTTCTCCACATCCTCTCCAACATAAGTCATCACTGGTGTTTCTAATTTTAGCCATTCTGGCAGGGGTAAGATGATATCTCAAAGTTGTTTTGATTTGCATTTCCTTGATAGCTAAGGATGTGGAACATTTTCTTAAGTGTCTTTCAGCCTTTTTGATTTCCTCTATTGAGAATTCTTTCTTCAGTTCTGTACCCCATGTTTTATTAGGGTTATTTGTTGTTTTGTTGACTAGAATCTTGAGTTCTTTGTATATTTTGGAGATCATCCCTTTGTCAGATATAGGATTGGTGAAAATCTTTTCCTGGTCTGTGGGCTGCCATATGGTCTTGTCCACTGTGTCCTTTGCCTTACAGATGCTTCTAAGTTTGAAGAGGTCCCATTTATTAATTGATTCTCTCAATATCTGTGCCCCTGGAGTTATGTTCAGGAAGCGGTCTCCTATACAAGTTTGTTCAAGGGTACCTCCTACTTTCTCTTCTAAGAGGTTCAATGTGCCTGGATTGGTGTTGAGGACTTTGATCCATTTGGACTTGAGTTTTGTGCATGGCGACAGACATGGGTCTATCTGCAATCTTCTACACACCCTCATCCAATTGTGCCAGCACAATTTGTTGAAGATGCTGTCCTTGCCCTATTGTATAATTTTAGCTGTTTTGTCGAAAATCAGGTGTTCATAGGTGTGTGGGTTAATATCAGAATTTTCAATTCGTTTCCATTGGTCTACCTCTCTATTTTTATGCCAATACCAGGCTGTTTTCAGAACTATAGCTCTGTAGTAGTGCTTACAGTCAGGAATGGTGGTGCCTTCTGAAGTTCTTTTATTCTATAGGGTTGTTTTGGCTATCCTGGGTATTTTTTTTCCATATAATGTTGATTATTATCCTTTCAACGTCGGTGAAGAATTGTGGTAGGATTTTAATGGGGATTGCTTTGAATCTGTAGATTGCTTTTGGCAAGATTGCCATTTTTACTATGTTTATCCTACCTATCAAAGAGCATGGGAGATCTTTCCATTTTCTGTTATCTTCTTTAATTTCTTTCTTTAGAGTCACAAAGTTCTTATTATATAGGTCTTTTTCTTGTTTGGTAAGCGTTACACCAAGATACTTTATGTTACTTGTGGCTATTGTAAAGGGGGATATTTCTCTGATTTCTTTTTCTGTCTCTTTTTTTTCGTCTGAGAGAAGTAGGGCTACTGATTTTTTTTTGAGTTTATCTTGTATCCTGCTAGTTTGCTGAAGGTGTTTATCAGCTGTAGGAGTTCCCTGGTGGAGTTTATTGGGTCGCTTATGTAAACTATCATATCATCTGCAAATGAGACAGTTTGACTTCTTTCCAATTTGGATCCCCTTGATCTCCTTTTGTTTTCTTATAGCATTAGCTAGAACTTCTAGTATAATATTGAAGAGATATGGAGAGGGCAGCCTTTTCTTGTTCCTGATTTTAGAGGAATTGCCTTAAGTTTCTCTCCATTCAGTTTGATGTTGGCAGTTGATTTGCTGTATATTGCTCTTATTATGTTTATGTATGTTCCTGTTATCCCTGACCTCGCCAAGACCTTTATCATGAAAGGGTGTTGAATTTTGCCGAAGGCTTTTTCCGCATCTAGGGAAATAATCATATGGTTTTTCTTTTTCTGTTTATTTATATGGTGGATCACATTGATAGATTTTTGCATGTTAAACAATCCCTGCAATCTACCGATGAAGCCTACTTGGTCATGGTGGATGATTTCTCTGATGTATTCTTGAATTTTAAAATTTCTAATGAATTATTTTTCAAGGGGCTAAAGAGGTTGCTCAGTGGGTAAAAGCATACATTGTTTTTGTAGAGGAACATAGTTCAGTTTCTCAGTGCTTATATCAAATGGCTAGTTACTGAGAGTAACTAAACGTAGGGGTATACATAGCTCTCTTCTGGCCTCCGTAGACATTTTCACTCCTATGTAAACACACACACACACACACAGTCACATGAACAAATACACATACATAATTAAAATTAAAATTAGTCTTTAAAAATTGTGCTGTAATAAATTCAACATTTACCAAAATTCTTTAGCAAGGTTAATCAATCCATTAATTTCAAATGACACAGAATGTTTATAGGCTTTTTTCTACAATTTTTGAATACATCTATATTTCCTACACATTTACTGCCACAAAATTTATACCAGTCAGGATAACATAAAAGGCCCCCTTACATAAATTACATTTATAACTTAATTAATAATAGCTACATTTATTCTTTAAATTGTATATGCAATGTTAATATTAGAGAAAAACTAAACAAATTTCAGTTTAAATAAGTTATGTGATGTGATAAATCACTGAGCATTTGAAATGTAAATTTCAGTTCATTTGTAATATGTGTAATCTCCAAAGACAGAAACTTGCTAAATCTGTTTACTAAATTCATGTTTTGGCATTATTTCAATGTGTTTGACTTTAAAAACCAGATATAGAAATATTAGCTGACATTTGCTCACTAACAAGTTCTGATATTTAACCATGGGGTATTTGTCAAATATACTTTATTATATAAGGAATAATTAATTTGATATAATTAATTTGATATGAATCTAAAACCAGTGAAGTAAACATTAGTATGGCTCAATTTTATAGATAAGGAGATACATGTTGATTTAGGAAGTTTTCTCAAGAATTCTTTCCTTCAAACTGTATAAACTCATGCAATGCTTAATAACTCTTACTATTCATTAAATACTTATTTCATGTATGTAAACTTTTATACATATATATATCTGCATGAGATTTATTAGGTGCAATGAACATTTTTGTCTTTTAAGTGTTTATATGCATAGCATTTCAAGTAACAATATTTTTGAACTGTCCATAATATTTGAAAAAAACTTGTGGCAAATTATCTCTCAATTTATATAAAAACAGGAATTTGGGGCCACATTGACTTCCTACAGGCTGGATCCTTGACACCCATCACCGAGCCTCTGCTAAAGAGACCTCAGCTGGAGAGTGCCGGGGTCCAGCTAGATCTGCCCATCAGTGTAGAAACATCCTGAATATCAGCCTAGTTTTTGACCCCCATACTCTTTGACCCCCACCATCACCAGGATCCTGCTAGAGGTGAGTCTGGGACCAATTCTGGAAAATTCCCCCCAACACCCTTCCCTGGGAACTCCCTGAATTGGCCCCAGATCTCCCTTCCTTAGTGTTCTATCCCCATTGAGAGAACACTTGGAGTTCTGATACAGAATCACTATCCCCCACCAAGACCCTACCCTCCTCCTACCCTGTACCCTACCTACCCTGCCCACTATTCTACCTCTCTGGTTGAGCACTGGGACAGAGGGTGGAGACAAGAAGCCTGCTACCTTTGGGGAACTTTCTGGAGCTGCTCTGAGAACACTAGACATGCCTATCCAAGCAGGACCACCCATAATCCCCAACTACCTGGACTCTGACCCCCACTGCAGGTCCTCTACTGTAGTTCATTGTCCCTCCCAGAGATCTGCCTATCCCCATGGTGCCAATCTGAGTTCCTGCAGGCTGGATCATTGACCCCCATCACTAGGCCTCTGCTAAAGAGGCCTCAGCTAGAAAGGGCCAGGCCTAGGCTAGATCTGCCTATCTGCACCTGGAACATCCTGAGACCTAGCATTCAGGATCTTTGACCCCCATCCCGTCTTCTGCTGGAGCCTGATCTTTTAGCCCCATCGCCGAGCCCATGCCTGTGGAGAGACCTCTTAGAGAGCTTGGACCACCCAGAGCTACAGACATTGAACCTCCGACCCACCTAAGCCCACCTGGGAAGCATCATAGAGAAAGGGAGAGACCCCACCAACACATACTGGAAGAAGCTATGGGAAGACAGCTATACAAGAAAACACCTAACAACAGAAAGGCAAGAATAACACAATGAAAATCTAGGAACACCAACTAGAACTTAACACCCCAAAACAGATAAACCAGAAAAGAATGACTTAAAAATTATCATCATAAAAATGATAGAGGCCCACAAAGATGATGTGAGAAAATCCCTTAGAGAAATGATAGAGAAAACAAACAAAAATTTGGAAGAAATGAACACATTTCTTAAAGAAAACAGAGAATGCCAAGAAAAAATAATCAAGCAGGTGAAGGAAACAGTTCAACTTGAAAACTGAAATAGAGACAAAAAAAAAAAAAAAAAAAAAAAACACACACAAACTGAAGAAATGCTGGAAATAGAAAAAGTGGGCAAAATATCCCGAACTACAGACACAAGCATAACCAACAGATACAAGAGAAGGAAGAGAGAATCTCAGGAGTGGAAGATAAACTACAGGAAATAGAGTAAACGACCAAAGAAAATCGTAAATCCAAAAAATCCTTAACACAAAACATCCAGGAAATGTGGAACTGTGAAAATGTCAAACCTAAGAATAAAAGGCATAGAGGAAGGTGAGGAAGTCCAGCTCAAATGCGCCAAAAACATATTCAACAAAATCATTGAAGAACATGTCCATGAAAGTACAAGAAGCATACCTAACAGCAAATAGACTGCAGCAAAGAAAAAAGAACCCTGACAACATAACATCAAAACACCTAACATACAGAATAAAGACAGAAAATTTAGAGCAACAAATGAAAAAGGACAGGAAACATACCATTATTAACTATCAATATTACACCTGCCTTCTCCATGGAAACTCTCAATCCAGAAGGTCTTGGATAGATGTTCTATAAGTACTAAGAGTCCATAGATGCCAGCCCAGGCTACTATACCCAGTAAAACTCTCAATCACTATAGATGGAGAAAACATGATATTTAATGACAAAGCCAGATTTTTCTCAATGCATAACTACAAATCCAGCCCTACAGAAAGATCTGGAAGGAAAACACCAAACCAAGGAAGTTTAATATACTCACAAAGACATAGGCAACAGATAATCCAATTCATCAAAACCCAAGGGTAAATCAAGCCAAATATATTCAGAATGCCACAGCCAACAACAAATCTAAAATAAACAAGCACTGATAATCAATGATCCTTACTCCCCCTCATCATTAAAGGTCTTAACTCACATATAAAAAGACACAGGCTAACAGAATGAATATGAAGACAGAATCTATCCTTTTGCTTCATAAAAGAAACACATCTAAGGTTCAATGATAGACATTACCTCATGGTAAAGGACGGGAAAAGATCTTCCAATCAAATAGACCCAGGAAGCAAGCATGTGTGTTTTAGCTAATATCTAACAATTTAGACATTAAACCAAAATTAATCAAAAGACATGAAGATGGTCATTTTGTATACATCTCAGGAGCCATCATTGAATAAAATGTCTCAATTCTGAACATCTTTGTCCCAAATGCAAAGGCACCCACAGTTGTACAAGAAATGCTACTAAAACTCAAAACTCACATAACAGCTCACACACGTGTAGTGGGAGACTTCAATACACCAACTCACTGCTAGATAGGAACACAAGGTAGAAACTTAACAAAGTACAAAAGAATGAACAGAAGTCATGTTTCAATTGGGGTTAACAGACATCTATAGAACATTCTATCCAAACACAAAAGAATATAACTTCTTCTCTGCTCCTCATGGAACTTTTTCTAAAATCGGCCCCATACTAGGCAACATAACAAACCTCAACAGATACAAGAAAAAAAAAAAAAAAAAGAATATTCCCTGTATATTATCAGACCACCATGCTTTAAAAATGAAATTCACCAACAACACAAATCGCAGAAACTCTACAAATTCATGGAAACTGAACAATGCATAATAGCACCATAGCTGGGTTAAAGAAGAAATAAGAAAAGAAATTAAGGACTTCCTAAAATTCAACAAGAACAAAGACATAACATACCTGAATGTGAACCTTGAAAGCAGTGTTACAAGGGAAGTTCATTGCACTAAATGCCCATAGGAAGAAAACAGGATAGTCACATTAGAGCATTAACAGCGCAACTGAAATTCTTAGAACAAAAAGAAGCAAACTCACTGTGGAGGAATAGAAGCTAGGAAATAATCAATTTGAGGCCTGAAATCAATAAAATAGAAACCAGGATAACAATACAATAAAATCAATGCAACAAAAAATTGGTTTTTGAACAAAATCATAAGGTAGACAAACCTTTATCCAAAGTAACAAATGAGCAGAGAGAGAAAAAGCAAATTAACAAAATCAGAAATGAAAATAGGGACATAAGAACAGATACAGAGGAAAACCAGACAATTTTCAGGTCATACCTTGAAAAACTGTATTCCACAAAATTTGAAAATGCAAAGGAATGGATAAATGTCTGGATAACCATCACTTACAAAATTAAATCAAGAACAAACAATCAACTCAAATAGACCTATAACCCACAATGAAATAGAAGCAGTTATCAAAAAGCTATCAACCAAAAAAAAAAAAAAAAAGCCCAGGGCCAGATGGCTTCATTGCAGAACTCTAATAGAATAGAAATTCAAGGAAGAGCTAATACCAATGCTCCTCAAATTTTTCTACACGATATAAACAGAAGGTTCATTACCAAACTCTATTTACAAGACCACAATCACCTTGGTATCCAAGAAAACATAAAGACACATCTAAGAAAAAAAAACTACAGACCAATATCCCTGATGAATATCAATGCAAAAATACTCAATAAAATACTGGCAAACTGAATCCAAGAACTCATCAGAGAAATCATCCACCTTGACCAACTAGGCTTCTTCCCTGGAATGCAGGGATGGTTTAACATACAAAAATCTATTAATATGATCCACCATATAAACAAACTGAAAAAGAAAAATCATATGATCATCTCCCCAGATGCCAGAAGTGCCATGGACAAAATTCAACACCCTTTCATGATAAAGGTCTTGAAGAGATCAGGGATAAAAGGAACATACCTAAACATAATAAAAGCAATATACATTAAACCAATAGCCAACATCAAAATGAATGGAAGAAGCCTAAGGAGATTCCTCTAAAATTAGGAACAAGACAAGGCTGCTGTCTACATATCTCTGACATATTGTAATTGAAGTTCTAGCTAAGGCAAGAAGACAACAAAAGTAGCTCAAGGGTGTATTAATTGGAAAGGAAAAGCCAAACTTTCTCTATTTTCAGATGATATGATAGTTTATGTAAGTGACTCAAAAAACTCTACCATGGAACCCCTGCAGCTGATAAACACATTCAGCAAACTAGCATGATACACGATAAACTCAAAATATTATTAACCCTATTTTATTAAGATAACAAAGGGGCTGAGAATGAAATAGGATAATATCACCCTTTAAAATAGCCACAAACAACATAAAGTATCTTTGGATAATGCTTACCAAACAAGTGAAAGACCTATATAATAAGAACATTGTGACTCTAAAGAAAAAAATTAAAGAAGATAGCAGAAAATGGAAAGATCCCCCATGTTTTTTGATAGGTAGGACAAATATAGTAAAAATAGCAATCTTTTTTTTTTTTTACAGATGATTGAGATTTAATTTTATATATTCAATAACAAGAACAAATTATGAGTAGAAATTATCTACATGTCAAATCCACTACAGGTCTACCATGGTCCTTAGCAATAGGTAATGATACTATTAGCCAGATATTGGTAAGAAATTTGTTAAGAACCTCAGAATTTCATAATAAAAACATGTTAATACCAAGTTTTATAAAAAGATATTTGATTACCTGGCAAGCAGTCAAGGAAAATTTTTACTTGTTATTTGCATAAACATACTCAAGTATATACAGAGAGTAATCCCAAGGGTACTAAAAGAAATAAAATTTGACGAATAAATGTGTTTCATTTTGTGGAGTTTGGAAAATGTGCAAGTGCACCATATTACTTTATGTTGTAATATATAAAATAAAAACTGCTTGCTTTTACTAAACACATATAATAGAGCATTGTTTAGCTTAATTTGTACATAACTTCTAATAAATGCACAATTTCAGAAGCCTCCAATTTTAGGATCCAAAGTAGTTGTGCATTCTATAGATTCAATGCAGTCCCCATTAAAATCCCTGCACAATACTTCACCGACATGAAAGGATAATAACCAACCTTATATGGATAAACAAAAGACCCAGGATAGACAACACAACCCTGTACAATAAAAGAACTTAAGGAGGCATCACCATTCCTGAATTTAAGCTCTACTACAAAGCTATAGTCCTAAAAACAGTCTGGTCTTTGCACAAAAATAAACAATAGACCAATGGAATCAAATTGAAAATCCAGATATTAACCCACACACCTATGAACATCTGATTTTTGACAAAACAGCTCAAAGCGTACAATGGGGGTAGGAAAGCATCTTCAACAAATGGTGCTGGCATAATTCAATGATGGTGTATAGAAGACTTCAGATAGACCCATGTCTATCACCACGCACAAAACTAAAGTGCAAATGGATAAAAACATGGACATAAATCCAGCCATACTGAACCTCTTAGAACATAACTCCAGTAGCACAGACACTAATATCGACAATTAATAAATAGGACCTCCTCAAACTTAGAAGCTTCTGTAAGGCAAAGGACACATTTGACAAGACCAAACAGTAGCCCACAAGTGGGAAAATATCTTCATTAATCCTACATCTGTCAAAGGGCTGCTCTCCAAATTATACAAAGTACTCAAGAAACTAGTCACCAAAACACGAAATAACTTTATTAAAAAATGGGGTACAGAACTGAATAGAGAATTTTCAATAGAGGAAATCCAAAAGGCTGAAACACACTCAAGAAAGTGCTCAAAATCCTTAGCTATCAAGGAAATGCACATAACAACTATGAGATACCATCTTATTTGGGCCAAAATGGCTAAAATTAGAAACACCAATTACAACTTAGCTTGAAGAGGATATGGAGAAAAACAAACAAACAAAAAAAATAAAACAAAATCAAACAAACAAACAAAAAAATCAACAGGAATCTGAAACACTTTATTCAACGATAATCCACTAGTCATCTCCCTGAATTTTTATCTGCATACTATAAAAAAATATATGGAAAAAAATTTTCAAATAATATGTTTAAGGTATTTTTATATGGAAAATGGAAGAGTTATATAATTTAAATAAAACACTTAACACTTAAATAACAAGGGTAATTTCTTTTTTAAAAAAACAAACAACATGTTTTAATGAATACATTTTAATTTATGGAACCTAATAAACAGTAAAATTTATTTGCACTCATTATATGGAATAAATACTATGTATACAAATATGAACCACTTTAATTTAATAAGAAAGGCTAGATTATTCTTCTTTATTTAAAATAAATAAATAAATGAAAAAGTAGTTAATTGAAATTGTATGAACGAAATAGTAAAATTTTTACTATGCATATTTGATTTCTTTACAGTAACAGTTATAGAACAAATCCAGGATAGATGGGAAGTCAAGCCTGAAATTATCAAAATAAAATAGTATAAAATTTGATCACAGAGTTGTTACAAAATAAATTTCATTATATGGAATATGTTAGTGCCTAGAGATAAATTCTAAATTAAATACCATGGTACATACATTTCTGTAATTATACTTACAAACATAAAAAGGGTGTAATGGGGCACACAAAATTACCATGACCCTGAATTTAAAATACTAAAACAATTTCTAAACGTGTAAAAATAAACATCATTTCATAATACCTTCTGCTACCAAGGAAAAGATTAAGAATGAGAATAACATTTCTACTCGATGCTATAACATCTCATATTTGGCAAATGTGTTGCATCAAACTCAGTCTGCTTTTCTTTCCTTTGTTGCAAATACTGAGTCCTTAATACAAAGACAGAGCATTTCAGATTCCACATAAAAGAAAGGAAGTTGTGCTGACTGCGCTCAGTGACCTCTATTGTAGCTGATATTGCTGTGAGTTTTTCATTTCACAGAAGAGAATAAAAGTTGATAATGAAGACCACAGAAATTTTAACCAAGGAGAAAAGAGGGTTTTGCATGTATAGTGTCAGAATGCCTTTATAACATTAGTTACTAAGAAACACAATTAAAGGGAAATGAAGACTGGGAACATTTTTTAACATTCATAGTTGTAGAAATTTCTCTTGAAAGATTTTATAAAACAGTTGCTGAAACATGTAATAGATTATCTATCACTACAAATCAAACAGTGAAATGTATCCACCAATTTAAGCTCTACAGTAGAAAGAGCAATAAGTAATTCTGACTACTTTTGTAAATATTAAATATAGTAAATATACAAAATACAGGTATGTGGTATTTGAATAAGGGTGTCCACTAGAATCTTGATGTTTGAAATCTGTTTTTTCAGTTAAGTCTTTTGTGTAGAGTTTGGAGGTCTCACCTAGCTGGAAAAAGTGTGTCCCAGGGGCAGACTTGAGGTTTGGAATACTTCACGCTTTTTCTGAGGAGCTACCTACTCCTTGTTGGGTTTGAGATATAAACTCCAATCTTCTGCTCCGGGAAGATGCCTGCCTACTTCCATGCTTCCTAACCATCATTTGGTACTTGGGAACCATAGCACTAGATAAACATTTTTTTCTGTAAGTTGCCTTGATTATGATGTTTTATCACAACAATAGAATAGTTTTTTGGGTTTTTTTTTTTGTTTTTGTTTTTGTTGTTTTTTTTTTTTTGTTTTCATAGAATGGTGCTTTGCCTTGTGTGGTATGAGTTCAGGAAACTTTGTTAAATTTAACCATAATACTATAAATTGCACATTCAAATGACAAAAGAAAACAATAATACATTGTTTACATAATTAAAAATATTCAAAATTAATTTATTTATTCATCTATATCATGAGCCCAATCTTATTTGGATTTTTTACAGGATAATTTCAGTTATAGTCACAATTATAATAATCCAAATAACAGAAAGCTATTAGTTTTCAGATAAGAACACAGATCCAGAAAGCTAGAGTTATGTTTCCAGTATAAAATAAGGTTAATATCAGTTTTATAAGATAATTAGCTTTTCCTAACTGGATACTGTGAAAAGTTATTCCCTTCACAATATGTATAATCTAAATGCATATAAAATAAAGGAGCAGAAACTAGAATAATGAGAGCACCAAATTTAAAGCCATGTCTAATTTTTGTCCATATAACATATCGACTGGCACATTGTCATATCATTATATATTTTTAATCTACATTCTATATATTATTAAAATAAGACCTTTTAGATGGCTTAGTATGTTAAACTTCTTTCTATATAAGGTTGAGGACTTGAGTTTGAACCCTGAAACCAAAGATAGAAAGAAAAAAACAATTCCTGAAAATGGTCCTCTGACTGATACATGTGCACACACCCATACACACATGACACTTATCAGGAAAATGTGTGTGTGTGTATGTGTGTGTGTGTGTGAGAGAGAGAGAGAGAGAGAGAAAGAGAGAGACAGAATAACAGTAAAAAACAATTTGAATTTTTACAAAGTGGAAGCAATGTTCCGAGTAGTTTTAATTGGATATTGTGTTCTAGCATAAACTTTCAAACATAAGTAAAACTGTCATTCAAAACTGTAACAAGTATACTTCATAATCATAACTATATGTTATATTAACAAAGTACCTATGTGATCCAAGTACATATAAACCCTTGAAAAAAATCATAATTTTTGCTTGTAATCATAGTAGAATATTACAACTCTCTTAAATAAAATGAAATTTACAACATTGTTCTCCCATACTCATAATTTATATGCACTGAGCAGTCAGCTAGATTTCTAGTGCCAGGCATTGAAGTCCGTGTGTTGAATGGATGTTGACTCAAACTAATGAGCTTTTGGTTACTACCAAGATTTACATGCCACTACTGCACTGGTAGGGTTCTCCCCACAAGCTGGTCATTGATGTTGTTCACAGTAGTAATATATACATACAGCTGTTGTTATTCTCTCACCTTGTGTCATGTTTTCTGAAGTCATGAAAATAAGCCCACAGAAGGGCATTAAGGACTGTTTCAGCAAAACACGAATTTTTTTTTAAATGTCCTAATTTTTCTTTTGTTTTTATGATGAATACTTGTTCAATGCTGCAAAGATATATTGCATTCTTTCTTTTTCTTATTTTGCATATTGATCCCAGTTCCCTCTCCCTTCCTCTCTCCCTACCTCTCTTCCATCCCTCCCAAGCCGCCTGACCAACCTCCCATCCTATCCCCACCACTTCACAGGGAGGGTGATGCCTTCCAGAAGGGATCAAAAAAAAAAAAAAATCTGTCACGAATCTTTAAAAGTTTAGTTGCAGAGACTATGAAAACGCTAAAAGGAAATACATGGAGAACACGAGTGATCATGAAGTTTGAGTTGGGAAAAGAAAAGAGGAGAGTAAACAAAGAGATAAATTAATAGAGGGAGCCATTCTAGGTTTAAAGGGAAATCTGACACTAGGGAAATGTCCAAGGATGAACCCAACTAAGGATCTAAGCAGTAACGGAAAGGCTACCTTAAATATTCTTACCTGATAATGAGATTGAGGACTACCTTAAGTGCCATCCTAGAGCCTTCATCCAGTAAATGATGGAAATAGAAGGGGACACCCACAGCTAAACACTGGGCCAAACTCCTATGATCCAGTTGTAGAAAGGGAGGAGAAATGAGAAAAATGTTCAACACCATGCCCGAGAAACATACAGAAACAGCTGACCTGAGCAAGTGGGAGCTCACAGAGGCCGGGATGACTTAACCAAGCCCCCTGAACATGGATACCAATTAGAAAGTCTAAGCAGTCTATGGGGCCTCTGGCAGTGAAACAAGCATTTATCCCTAGTGCAGAAATGGTCTTTGGGAGCCCATTCCCCATGGAGAGATACTCTCACAGCCTAGAAACACAGGGGAGGACCTAGGCTTTTCCCAAATGATGTGTCAGACTTTGATGATTCCTTCATGGAAGGCCTCACCCTTCCTAAGGAGTGGATGGGGGATGGGATCAGGGATTGATGGGGGGTATGGAAGAATGGGAGGGACCGGGAAAGGGAACTGGGATTGATAAGTAAAGTAAGATTATTTCTAAATTAAATAAAAATATATAAAATAAAAAAGATAACAAGGTAAAGTTGGTGATGAGCTCTATATTCATAGTTTACTAACTTGATTTATAACTATCAAGTATATACATATAGAGGTCATCTCTCTCTCTCTATATATATATATATTATATATATATGTATGTATGTATGTATATATGAATGTGTGTGTGTGTGTGTGTGAATGTTGGCATATGTGTAACTATGCCTATACCCCAGTTACCTATTTCACTTTTTAATTATGTGAATAATTCTTATTGTCTTCAATCTTTAAATTAGTAAATCATTACATGTCAAAATTTTGGATAAAGCTCATAATCATGTTTTAGTTATCTGGCATTCAGCTCCTATTGTTGCATAAATACAGAAAATATAATTAAAGAAATTAGAAAGAAGCAATATAGTACACATAAGCAGGAAGAAATTGTCTTCTGAGCTTTAAATTCCACTGGATAGCTCTACATTGGCTCAGGCTATTGTAGAAATTTCTTATTAATACATAAAGTTATTTCCCCACTGCCATAGATGTTAACACGTCCATCATTTACATATCTGTGTAAATACTATCTCTCTCATAAATAATATTTACCACTGGATACATCATAATGCAGATCAATGTGCAAATGAAGGAAATCCAAGGAATGCTATAGCCTAATTAATTTCTAAGCCCAATCAGGAAATTAAGTTTGTTGAGAACTGACAGTTTTAGAATATGAAGGATTTATATTTACATATTTTACTCATTAAACTTGTAATCATTCAGTACTTTCCTTCTTTAAGCACTTAACTTTACTATTTAAGACAATTTCCAGTGGAGTCGAGCAGTAAACGATAATCAGCCATATTCCTCTAAGAGAAAGCATGGTGTTTTGAACATTATTGGTAGTTTCCTTTCGATCTATATTTATATCAAAGTTGGTGAATTTTCTAACTATTCTGGAAATTCTCTAATGACTATGCATTTCAGTTGTTACCCTTAACTGACACACTATATAAAAATGGGTGTGGAATTTTTAAAAAAAAGAAGCCATTAAAGGTTGTTAAAGAGTAATATGCAATTTCTTGCAAACATTAATAATATAACCTTAACAATTACAATGGTGTTTATGACAGTTGATATTTGTCAAAATAATTCATGTTTATACACATACAAAACTATATTTCATTGACTAAAGTATTTTGTAAGAAATTTGATAGGTACAATTTTTTATATTTTAACACCTTTGACCAAATTTGTTTAGAGATATCAGCAGTAAAATAATGCTCATTGTTAGCAAGGTAAATGAAGTATATTTATTGACCATTAATGTAATCTTAAGCTTAATTTAATGTTTTTTATTTTTAACTATTATTTTCTGAGGAGGATATTTATGTGAATATTAATTATTTAATAATATGAATATGTTTGATGTATTTATACATGACTCTTTTCCTATTCTACTCACCAATGTGATCTGTGAAGTACTTGTACTTGTATAAACTATTTCCTTTTCAAAATTGGCACAATAAAAGCAGTTACCAGCATAGCTACTGAGATCTATATTTTATCAGCAGATCGTGTAAATCTCTCATACAAAGTGAATTGTCATAAGCAACATTACTTAGTACTGTTGTCAACAGAAAACAGAAGAAAGAAATAATTATGCCTATTGAGGTGCCATCATAGTGTCAGACACATCTGTGGGACAGTTTTAAGTGCATTGCAAATACTCTTCTTGCCATTGGCTTAAAGACTTTCTTACTCTTCTTGCATTGCACAATTTTCAATTTCATGGTTGGGCCTCAAAACAAAGAGAACAAATACATTATGTTAAAAAAATAAGAAGGGCTTACATTGAAAGTTGGATTGTGTTAACTAATAGATTCACTATTTATAATAGTCAGTATTCAGGGATTACTTTTTTTTGTTATTTCTTTCTTATTTTACATATCGATCCCAGTTCCCTCTCCCTCCTCCCCTCCCTCCCATGCCCCCAACCCTCCTCCCATCAAATTCCCCCACATCCCAACTCCACTGGGAGGATGATGCCTTCCAGGAAGGATCAACAAAATCTGTCAAGTCATTTGGAGAAGGGACTAGGCCCTCCCTCATGTCTTTAGGCTAAGGGAGTATCCCTCCATGGGGAATGTGCTTGCAAAGTCTTTTCCTGCACCAGGAATACATCTTGGTTCCACTGTCAGAGGTCCCTTAGACTGCCCAAGCCTACTAACTGAGACCCACATTCAGGGGGTCTGAGTTGGTCCAATGCTGGTTTCCTAGCTACCAGTCTTGGGGGAGGGTGTTTATTAGCTTCTCCTTGTTCAGGTCAGTTGTCTGTCTCTGTGGGTTTCTGTAGCCTGGTTTGCCCCTATTTTCTGATCTCTCTTCCCTTTCAGCAACTGAATTCCAGCAGTTTGGCTCAGCGTTTAGCTGTGGGTGCCTGATTCTGTTTCCATCACCTAGCAGATGGCAGATAAGTTAGTCATCAATCTCATTATCAGGAATAGGCAGGGATTAAGTTTAATGGTATTAAGAAATTAAAGAAAAAATATGAGTGCAAGTTGTTTAAGATGGTATCTAAAACCTCTTACATTTTTAAAAATGTTATTTGTACATTGCATTTTAAAAGTGAAACTTTAATAGTTTTTACTTCAAGATGAAATCGTTTCTTATTAATAGTACATTTATAGTTCTTAGAATATTACAACATGGAAATAGTAAAAACAAAAAAAGTCAATAAAGGGGCTGAGAATGAAATCAGAGAAACTTCACCTTATACAATAGCCACAAACAATATAAAGTATCTTTGGGGTAATGCTAGGCAAACAAGTGAAAGATGTATATAATAAGAACTTTGTGTCTTTAAGAAAAAAATTAAAAAGATACCAGAAAATGGAAAGATACCCCAAGCTCTTGGATAGCTAGGATCAACATAGTAAAAATGGCAAAATTGCCAAAATCAATCTACAGATTCAATTTAATCCCCATCAAAATCCCAGCACAATTCTTCACAGACCTTAAAAGGAAAATTCTCTGCTTTATATAGAAAAAGAAAAGACCCAGCATAGACAAAACAACACTGTACAATAAAAGAACTTCTGGAGACAACACCATTCCTGAGTTCAAGCTCTATTATAGAGCTATAGTCCTGAAAACTGCTTGGTATTGGCACAAAAATAGACAGGAAGGCCAATGGAATCAAATTGAAAACCCTGATAATAAGCCACACACCTATGAACACCTGATTTTTCACAAAGAACCTAAACTTATACAACGGGAAAAAAGCATCTTCAGCAAATGGTGCTATCATAACTGGATACTGACCTGAAGAAGACTGCTGTTAGATTCATATCTATAGCCATGCACAAAACTTAAGTCCAAATGGATCAAATACCTGAACATAAACCCAGCCACATCAAACCTCCTAGAAGAGAAAGTGTGAGTTACAATTGAACAAATTGGTATGGACAGTGAGATTAGCAATTAATAATTGGGACCTCTTGAAATTGAAAAGCTCCTGTAAAGCAAAGGACACAAGACAAAATGGCAGCACCCAAATTGGGAGAAGATATTCAAAAACACCCCATCTGATAGAGGGCTGATTGCTAAAATATACAAAGAGCTCAAGTAGGTAGTGACCAAAACACCACAAAATAAAATTTAAAAGTGGTGTGCAGAACTAAATAGAGAATTCTCAATGGAAGAATCTAAAATGTCTGAAATGCACGTAAGAAAGTGCCTAATATCCTTAGCCATCAGGGAAATGCAAAGCAACTCTGAGATACCATCTTATTCCTGTCAGAATGGCTAAAACCAAAAACACCACAGACAGTTTATGCTGGAGAGGATAAGTAGAAAGGTTTACAGTCCTTCACTGTTGGTGAGAGTGCAAACTCACACAGCTATTTGGACATCAGTATGGTGGTTCCTCAGGAAAATGGGAATCAGCCTACCACAGGACCCTGCAATCCCACTCTTAGGCATATACCCAAAAGATGCACATTCATACAAGGACATCTGTTCAACTATGTTCATAGCAGCCTTATTTGTAATACCCAGAAACTGGAAGCAACATAAATACCTCTCAACTGAAGAATGGATGGAGAAAGTGTGGTATATTTACACAATAGAATACTATTCACTGGAAAACACAATGGAATCTTGAAATTCTCAGGAAAGAGAGATGGAGGTAATTCAGTCACATAAAGGCAAACACAGTATGTGTTCACTGATACAGTTTTTAGACATAGAGCAAAGAAGTACTAGCCTAAAAGCCACACCACCAGAAAATCTAAGAAACAAGGAGGACCCTAATAGAGACCTGCATGGTCCTCTGGAGAAAGGGAAAGGGACAAGATCTCCCAAGCAAAATGGTTAGTATGGGGGGGAAGTTAGGGGTAAGAGGAAGGGAGAGATGTGCATAATGGAGCAGGAAGATTGAGTCAGATAAAGAATAGAGGAGAGCAAGAAAAGAGTTACCATAATAAAGAGAGCCATTATAGGTTTCAAGAGAATTCTGGCACTAGGGAATTGTCCAGAGTTCTACAAGGATGACCCCAACTAACAATCTAAGCAATAGTGTAAAGCTACCTTAAATGTCCTTCACAAATAATGAGACTGATAGCTACCTTATATGCCATCCTAGAGCCATCATGTTTTAAGCTGATGGAAGAAGAAACAGGTACCCACAGTTAAACACTGATCTGAACTCATGGAATCCAGTTGCAGAGGAGGAGGACTGAGGAGCAAAGGGATAAAGGCCAGGCTGGAGAACCCCACAAAAAAAGGTGTTCTAAACAAGGGGCAGCTCATAGACCCCAGTCTGGTAGCTGGGAAACCAGCATAAGACCTACCCAGTCCCCCTGAATGTGGGGATACGTTAGGGGGACTGGGCAGTCTATGGGGCCTCTGGTAGTTGAGCAGTATTTATCCCTAATATGTGAATGGACTTTGGGAGCCCATTCTAAATAGAGGGATATACTCTCAGCCAAGACATAAGGAAGAGGGCCTGAGCACTTCCCCAAATGATATGACAGACTTTGAAGACTCCCCATGAAAGGCCTCATCCTCCCTGGGGAGCAGAAAGGGGGTGAGATGGGTATTGGTGTAAGGAACAGGGGAGGATAGGAATATGTGGGAACTGTGATTGATTTGTAAAACAAGCTTGTTTCAAATTTAAAATGTAAAAATTATGAACAAAATTTCAATCGTATGTATTGGGAGCTTAAGATTGAGAAATCTGTTATTATGTATTCCTAGCAATGATAGCTACTTCTCAATCTTCAGGATTTTATTAAATAAGGTTCCATTTTTGTCCTACAACAAAAAACTACAGTTGTTATCAAATTATACTAAGCAAGACTTGCCATTGATGAATTCATGCCCTTATTTAGTATTGCTTTTTAAAATCTGCTAAGCCCATGCTTATGTGATATTCATGTACAAGTGTAGAACTTAACCTGATGGTGAATAGTAAATCTCATTTACATGCAGAACTAAAGACATTTATTTTTTTTGGAGAAAATTCTTTCTCCTGGTAAATTTAAAAAAAAAAATCCATCTTTCCCTTTCTTTCTCTCTATCTCTAAATAAAGTTTCTTTTCACTTTTCTCCTCTACCTGCCAGTTTCAACCTCTTCCTTCTTGGAATTCTCCCAACATTGAAACTTAGTTGTCTGAATAAATAACCAAGAGCTGACTTTGTTTTCCACTTACATAAAAAATGAACAATTTCACATGAGATTTTTTTTAAATCCATCTAAATAAGTAGAAATTTTCTTACTAAATATATCATATATACCTAACATGCAAAATGGAGAAATATATAGTTTAATGAAATTTAACTTCATTGATGAAAATTTTATTCAATAATGTTTACCAACATGAAAGTAAAGATATGCTGTATTATCCATAACCTGCAGATTTAGGGCAGAACTAGGAAAGATGTCACTACTTCTAAATGCTTTGTATCTAATTAAAAAGCAGAGTAAAAACTAAGAATTAAAATTATAAATAACTTGCAAAACTATATACAACTATGCTAAACACTCAAAATACAAACTCAGAAAATCCACTATATGAACTCATAATTTTTATGCCATAGGTACAACATGTGTAATGACATGCATGGCATGTTTGTCTGAACATAGGCTCATTCCATATCTTTGGATACTTGTTTGTGTGTACACATGTCCACACAGAAATGGGAAGTTGGTGATGGCTTCTCCCTCAATCCCTATTTATTTCATCAGTTCAATGATTCTTTCTATTCTGGCTAATCAGCTTTCCAAGGTGATTCCTGTGTCTACCTCCTTGGCACTGGGGTTGTAGTCAGCTGTAAAATCAAGTTAGCTTCTACATGGGTTCTAGAATATAAACCTGTATATAGGACAATCTCTTTATCTTTTGAACCAACTCCTCTGTCCTTAAATATATTTTCAGCTTAATTATTCATGATTATTGGCATTTCTTGAACATCTCCTCTCTTCCACTGATTAACCTAATTAGCATTAGCATTCCAGCATCGTCCACATGTGACAGGTTGAATGCAAGATACTAAAAGTCAATTTCATAGCTAATTCAATTCATTAATTGATCCTACTTCCTATGAACAACATCCAAGCAAGTTTAACAGAACAAAAACAACAAGAAAATACACCTCACATATTTAGTGAAAAGTCAAAAGTAGAGATGAAAACATTCTAAATAAAATGTAAAATGAGGAAAAAGGAGGGGACATATACACAGGGTTGAATAGAGTTTGTCTAGTTCAGTAAGAATAGGTTTACTGAACTATCATTGCATAGACAGTAGCAATAACCAGGTCAATATGACTGCACTTCAATCAGCAGTCAGAGAAAAGTTTGTGTATATTTCACATCACATTTTTAAAAAATAATGGCCATCTGGAGATATGGTAGTATATAAGGTTGCCTAATATGAAATTTCTAAGTTCTGATTAAAATGTTGGTTAATAGGGAGAAACATGTGGAACAACACTAAAAAAATAATAAATATTCAATTGAAATTGATAAAAATATTGTCAAGAAACAATACTAATTTACATTTAAGCTTTTAGCAATGTAATGTAATATTTGCAGAAGTGTGTTTTCTGGAGCTAGAGAGATGACTCATGGTTAAGAACACTGGCTCCTCTAGCAGAGAACATTGATTCACTTTAAAAAACCAAGGGTGGATGATTCCACTCATTTGTAACATGAGCTTCAGTGAGTCAGATACCCACTTCTGGCTTTCAAGAGTACACACACAAGTGATATCCATACATGAACACACACACACACACACACACACACACACACACACACACACACACACAAATGGGCACACACGTGCACATTTACATACAGACAATGAATGAATAAAATTCAGACAATTTTTGATATTTTGACTTTTAGACAAAATATTTTCTAACTAAAATTTCAGTGTCTTTAAAATGAGCAAAGAATTATAGAGACCAGGCTGGCATTTTTATGTGGACACAGATGTATCTACATAATAACACAGGAAAATAAGAAGAAAAATGACACCTACATACTTATGCAAAGTTACAGTGATGGCTATGTTATTATCTCTAAAAATCAATCTAAAAAGAAAGCAATGTTTTCTGAGAACACAGATGGACAAGATAGATAAAACTTTAGGAGACAACTTTGTACTGGTGTTAAGTACTCTGTGGAAAGTGTGTCCATGACACCTTCAAAGCAGTTAGCTACCTGGAGGAATCTTAGTCAGTAGACAATAGAACTGAGCATCCATATTTCTTACATCAGTATTTACACAAACATGCTTTAGATATCCTCAAATTTCACCAAGAGATAAGTAAGAAAGAAAATGTGGCATATATGAAAGTGAAATTTTATTTGGCCATAAGTAAGAGTGAAATTATGATATCCAGCTGTGGAATAATACTTCTGTGCACTATCTAAATATATATCACTATGATTGGGTTAATAAACAAGATCACTAACCAAGAGCTGAGCAAGATAATATTAGATAGGAAAGCCAAAATGAGAATGATGGTATGAAGAAGGATGGAATAAGAGGAGCTGACTGTCAGGTGGAGAATCAGTCAGAAACACAAAATGGGATAGAAGTAAAGGTCATGAGCCTGATTAATAGAAATGGGTTAAGATGTAAATGTAGGTAAGTAACAAGCCTGAGTTATTGGTTGAGCAATTAGAATTCATATTAAGTCTCTGAGCCACTTATTGGGAAGCTGCTACTGATTATTTGGGAGCAGGCAGTCAGGACATGGAAACTCCACCTACAACACTCACAAGAAATTGAAGAAACATAAAATCTTCATTTTAAGCAAAATAAGCTCAACTCAGATGTAGCATCAATAACAAAAACACACAGAGAAATATTGGAGTTCAAGTTGAAGATGAGAAAAGCAAAGTAGACAACCACCAGCTCTTTCCTTTACCTCAGACTGGGGTGATCCTGACTCCACAAATCCTCAGTGTGGCTGAAGACTAATTCCAATTAAACCCTTTCCTTCTTCCTTATATACATCTCTAGCACTGAGATTAAAGGTACAAGCTCTGTTATTCTTTTAAACTGATTCACTTGCATGTAGTTCAGGGAGGTTTGGTACTCACATCTGCCTCTGTCTCCTGAGTCCTGGGATTACATGTGTATACTATCCCTATCTGGTGTCTATAGCTACCTACTATGGCTGGCTTTGCATTCTGATCCCCAATAGCATTATTTGATCATAACCAATATATCACCTTGTCAGAATATTACATTTTCTGTCATATAAGAGCCTAGATCTTGAAACTAACACATACACAAATGACAATGACATGAAAACAAAAGTGGGACAACTTAAGCATGAAAAGTAGATAAATAAAGGGGAAAATGGATAAATGATAATGTGGGTAAATGTGAGCAAAGTGTTTTTATTTAAATTTGAAACATGCTTGTTGTACAAGTCAATCCTAGTTCCCATAACCTTTCATTCTCCCCTGTTCCCCTCTTCAACCTCATCCATTTCTACCCCCCCCACCCAGGGAGGGTGAGGCCTTCCATGTGGAGTCTTCAAAGTTTGTCATATCATTTGGAGCAGGGCCCAGACCCTCCCCCATATGTCTAGTCTGAAGGAGTATCCCTCTATGTGAAATGGACTCCCAAAGTTCATTCCTATGCTCAGGATAAATACTGATCTACTATCAGAGGCCCATAGACTGCCCAGTCCTCCCAACTAACATCACATTAAGGGAATAGTTTCCCAGCTATCAGATTGAAGTCCATAAGCTCCTCCTTGTTCAGGTCAACAGCCTGGTCTTGACTCCTTTGCTCATCACTCCTCCCTCTCTGCAAGTGGATTCCAATAGCTTAGCTCAGTGTTTCGCTGTGGGTGTCTTCTTCTGCTTCTACCAGCTACTAGATGAAGGCTCATGTTTGTCTTTTTGGGACTGGTTTACCTCACTCAGGATAGTTTCTTCTAGTATCATCCATTTGCCTGGAATTTCACAAAAGAATAACTTGTAAGAGAGTCTTTGGGTGGGATTGAATAGATCATGTGACCTGTGGAATATTTGTATTAGATTGCCTTGACTGCCTTAAGTGGTATGAGAAGACCTTGGCTGAGAGAGGGTGGGTTTAAGGTAAGGACTGTAGAAGAGCTGAGCAACTCTATGCATATATGCATCAAAATCTCATTGTTCCCATCTGTGGGTTTGAAGCAATGTTTTAAGTTCTTGTCACCTTGGTTTACCAGACCATAACCCAAAACTGCAAGTACAAAGGAACCCTTTCTTCTCCAAGTTGCCTTCATCAGGTTATGGGAAATGTTCTTCTGTATATATGTTTGTCTTAATGGTTGATGAATAAAACACTGCTTGGCCAGGCAGGAAGTGACATAGCATGGCAGATACTGCTACTAGCTAATCATAGACGTCTGGGGGTTTATACATACAGGCAGGAAGTGATGTAGCTGGGCAGAATCAGAATATAAGCAGGGACAAAAGGGAAAATGCTCCTTCTTTGCAGAGATGTACCAGGCAAAGGAGATGTAGGTCCAGCATTCCCAGTAAGCCAAGACCATATGGAAATACTTAGATTGATAGAAATGAGTTAATATTTAAGCAGAGATAGCCAATAAGAAACCATACTAATGTCCCGCAGTTTCATAATTAATATAGCATCTGTGTGCTTCTTTCAGGCAGAGAATGGTGGGACCTGTTGATCCAGAAACTTCATGATACAGTCATGATACAGCAGCATGAACGAAATCAAAACAAAAGAATGAAAATTTCACAGAGAAACTTGTCTTTTTCATAAGATGTACCACTGATTAATAATACACAAAGTCACAATCAGAAGACAATGATGAGGTAAAAGAAATACTGTTGTAAAATGAATCTGCTTCAGATATTCACATGACACTCAAGAAAAAAAGCAAATAATAAATGTACTTCAATAAATATGTTTATACACAATATATTGGTGGTGTGAACCACAGAAAATTAATCCAATCATTTACTTGACAAAAGTACAAACCACACAGAAAAATAAGTAGGAAGAGCACGTTGATTTCTGACCATACCTTCACCATGTGTAGAAAACTGACTTCACTGGTATATTTAAGGGCAAGTTCTCATTAGTCAGTATTTTTTTACTAATCAATATCAACATAGAGGGTATACTTAAAGCCTAAAGAAAAGAAAACCTTACATGCAACAGAGTCATCAGTGGGTTCACACTGTCAATAATATGCTGCAAATTAACTGTACCTTAATAGAGAATAGATAATGAAATCTTGCAGCATATTGGAGGAATACTATAATCCACAATCAGCTGCTAGAGTACTTAGTTTCAATGCTAAAATATTAACTATGTCAAAAAGTAGCTATCACCATCTAACATCATAATTGAAAGTAGCAGAGTCATAGGATCTCAGAGCACTCCAAGGAGATAATAAATATCCACAAAGCAAGATTCCAAAATTTTATTAGAAATAGAGGAGAATGAAAAAAATAAACCAATTAAGAACAAATCCCACTCCTTTTTGAAGAAATTCTGGTTAAATATTATTAAAAGTACTGAGCACCCAAAAGACCAATAAGGATATATTTTTAAGGATCAATTTACTGAAACATTTTAGTGAAATCCATGACTACTAGGAAACTTTGAAAGTCACCACAGCAAAGCTAAAGGAACTTAACCAAGTTCAAATATTATCATCTTTTTAGAGAGAATAAGGAGACTTTAGATTTCCACAGTGAAAAATGAATGAAATTTATTCTTTAAAATAAAGATAAGATAATGACTTTTTAGGTAGATGGAGCCTGAGACAATTGGTTCTTATCAGGTGTGTCTTAGAAATGATGTTGACAGAAGAACTGTGAGATGAAAAGATCCCCATTACATGGTGAGGAGAATTGAAAACACAAGTGAGACACAGGTGAAATTGTGAGAAATAGAAAAGATGTTGTAAGTACAGATTTTTAATATTTTTCTATAAAGTACTGTATTAAATGTGAATAAATCACGCTTATTTTACAGCAGACTTTTTATAAAAGCTTAATTATACATGAAAATTATTTATGGACTTCATAGACTTATTCTAAAGGAACATTTAAGGAATATGGATGTATACATAATATTTAACTTAAATAACAAAGGCTAAACATGGTGAATAAATAATATTTGCTAATGAAATGATATCACTAAAGTAAGAATGGATTGAATATTCCCAGAAGGGTAGTACTTGACACTTGCAAACAAAAAGCAAAAAGACATAAACTAAACTACTTTAATTATTATAAACATAGTGGTTTAATAACTTCACCAACTGACAGAATTTTTACACATGAGAGCAATATAAAAATTAAATATACTTAAATTACAATATTAGCTTTTTTTCTTTGAGAACAGAATACAGTATTTTTCTAAGAAAGCCTAAATTCTTAGAATATAAATGTTTGTTAATATTGAAAATTTACATTGTATTACAGAATATTTTGTCTAATGAAAATGACTCATGTTCATGACTAACATGAAGTCTACAGATGTCCTTTTCTTAGTAAAATGTTAGCAGTTAATGCATCCAAAGAAGAGATATTGTTTGTATCTTAAATATTCACAAAGTTTATAATATTAATTTAACCAAATTCTGATCACCTGTGACCACTACAAATTCAAGAAAGATTATTTTGTTATGTGCCTGATGAGGATAATGGGATGTTAACCTGTATTTTTACCCATGGTCTCTACCAAGTGTCTTCCCAACATTGCGGTATTATTGAACATTTTCCAGGTAGAGAAATATAGACAAAAAAAAAAACCATATTGATTATGGTCTTTGTACTATGTATCTAGCATTTAAATATATTTTAATATATTTTCTACTTTTTTATTTAATTCCATATTTTCTACTTTTTAAAAAATAGGTGAGAGCATACCACCCTCTGCATTTATATTCAGTACATGATATCAGGTATTTCACTGTGTAACCAGATAAAAATAAAACTGGCTGCTTAGGGTGAGTGTTTAGCCAGCTAAGACCCAACACTTAAATCCTCTTCTTGGAACTCCCTGTGTGGGCTCTTCACATAGCAGAAGCACCCCTCCATGCAGGACCAACAGAGACTGCCCTCACCTGGCCATTGGTCCACTTTCACCCTCTGCTTGAGAGCTCCAAGAGAGCTAGGATCATCCAGAATAACTAACATCAAAGTCCTAACCCATCTACATGCACCAGGAGAGGAGACTAAAGAGAGAGTGACACCACCTGCACCCACTGGAAGAAACAATAGGAAGACAGCAATATAAGAACACATTTAACAATAGAAAAATCAATATGACACCATCAGAACCTAGGGACTCTACACCAATAAGAACTGAATACACCAAAGCAGATGAAGCAGAAGAGAATGGCCTAAAAAACAACTTCATGAAATGATAGAGTCCCTCAAAGGTGATATAAGAAAATTAAAGAAATGGAGGAAAAATGAAAAATAGAATAGAGGAAAAGATGAACCAAAAATAAAAAAAGAATAAAAGAAATACACAAATCTCTTATAGAAAGCAAGAAAAGACAAGAAAAAAAAACTTTCAAACAGACGAAGGAAACAATTCAATCAGTGAGACAATAAAGAAAACACAAAATGAGGGAATGCTGAAAATAGAAAAAAAACTGTGCAAATAATCAGCAACTACAGATGCAAAAATAGCCAGCAGAATATAAGAGATTGAAGAGAGACTCTAAGGAGCTGAAGATAAACAAGAGGAAATAGATTCATCGACCAAAGAAAATCTTAACTTCAACAAATCCTTAACACAAAATATCCAGAAAATGTAGGACACATTGAAAAGGCCAAACCTAAGAATAATAGGTATAAAAGAATTTGAACAAGCCCTTTTCAAAGGTACAGAAAACATATTCAACAATATCATTGAAGAAAACTTTCCCAACCTGAATAAGGATATGCTTATGAAACTACAAGAAACATACTGAACACCAAATAGACTGGACCAAAAAAAAAAAAAAAAAAGTCCCTTTGAAACATAACAATCAAAATAACACAAAAACAGAATAAAAATAGAATATTAAGTGCAGCAAAGGAAAAAGGCCAGAAATATATAAAGGCATACCTATCAGAATTACAACTGACTTCTCTGTGAAAACTCTGAAAGCCAGAAAGTCCAGGATAGATATTCCCAAACACTAAGAGACCATGGATGCCAGCCCAGGCTACTATACACAGAAAAAACGCTCAATAACTATAGATGGAGAAAACAATATATTCCATGGCAACATGAAATTTACACAATACATATCCACAAATCTTGCCCTACAGAAAATTCTGGAAGGAAAACTCTAATCTAAGGAATTTGACTATGCTCAGAAAAACATAGGCAATTCATAAACTCACTTTACCAGAATGCCCTCCCCCAAAATCAGGGCAAATCTATACACAATAACAACACCAACAACAAATCCAAAACAAACAAGAATTAACAATCAATGGTATTTACTTTCCCTCAATATTAATGGTCTTAATTTTCCTATAAAAAGACACAAGTTAAGAGAATGGATATGAAGACAGAATCCTTCTGCTAAATGGAAGAAACACACCTCAATTTCAAAGATAGACACAACCTCAGAGAAAAGGGTTGGGAAAAGATCTTCTAATTAATGGACGCAAGTAGCTATCCTAATATCCTAATATCCTAAAAAAAAAAAAAAATTAGACTTCAAACCAAAATCAATCAAAAGCGATGAAGAAGCTATTTTATATTCATCACAGAAAAAAATCTATCATGACAAAGTCTCAATTCTGAACACCTATTCCTCAAATACAAAGGCATCCACATTCATAAAAGAAACATTACTAAAACTCAAATCTCACATTAAAAACCTACACACTTATAGTAGGAGAGTTCAACACTACACTCTCACTGCTAGCCAGCACCACTAGATAGAAACTTAACAAAGAAACTAAAGAACTAACAAGAAAGAAATTAAACACTTCCTAAATTTCAACCAGAGGAAAGACAACGCACCCAAATACATACCACACTTTGAAAGCAGTTCTAAGAGGAAAGTTCATTGTACTAACTGCTCACATAAAGAAACTGGAGAATAGTCACACTAGAGAAAGCTCTAAAACAAAAGGAAACAAATTCACCCACAGGAGTAGAAACCATAAAATCAACAAATTGAGTGCTGAGGTCAATAAAGTAGAAACTAGGTAAACAATATAAAGAATAAATGTAACAAAGAGTTGGTTCTTCAAGAAAATCAACAAGGTAGACAAACCTTTATCCAAACTAAACAAAAAGCAGACAAAAAATATGCAAGGTAGCAAAATCAGCAATGAAAGTGGGACATAACAACAGACACTGAGGAAATCCAGAGACTCTTCTAGTCATACTTTGAAAACTCGAATATTTAAAGGAAATGGACAAATTTCTGGATAGATATCAATATTTAAAGGAAATGGACAAATTTCTGGATAGGTATCACATACCAAAATTAAAGCAGACACAGATAAGAAATATAAATAGACTAATAATCTCTAATGAAATAGAAGCAGTCACCAAAAGTCTCCCAACCAAAAAAAAAAAAAAAAAAAAAAAAAAAAAAACCTGGGCCAGATTGTTTCAGTACACAATACTACCAGAAATTCAAAGAGGTAATACCAGGTAATACCAATACTCCTCAAATTATTTCACACAATAGAAACAAAAATTTTTGCCAAAACTCTTTTTATTAGGCTACAATTATTTTGGTACACAAGCCACACACACACACACACACACACACACACACACACACACACACACACACACACACCCCTTAACCCCTTAGAAAGAGAACTACAGACCATTATCCCTTATGAACATTGACACAAAAAATACTCAATAAAATACTGGCAAATCTAGTCCAGGAACTCATCAAAAAAAAAATCATCCACCATTACCAAGTAGGCTTCATCCCAGGGATGCAGGGCTGGTTCAACATATGAAAATCTATCAATGTAATCCACAATATATAAACAAACAGAAAAAAAATATGATCATCTCACTAGATACTGAAAAAGCCTTTAACAAACTCCAACACCCCTTTATGATAAAGGTCTTGGAGGGATCAGGCATAACAGGAACATAATTAAACACAATAAAAGCAATAGTCAGTAAACCAACAGCCAGCATCAAACTGAATGGAAGCTTAAGGCCATTCCTCTAAAATCAGGAACAACACAATGCTTTCCACTCTTTCTGTATCTCTTCAATATTGTACTTGAAGTTCTAGCTAGAGCAATAGGACAACAAAAGGAGATCAAGGGGATAAAATTGGAAAGGAAGAAGTCAAACTTTCTCTATTTGCAGATGATATGATAGTTTAAATAAGTGACACAAAAAACTCTGCCAGGTGTTGTTCTTTTGCTACAGCTATTGCCTATGAAACACAAACAAGAGACTCAGCACCCACATGGAGTTTATTGACAGAGGGGAGAAAAAGAGAGGGTAGCTGGTGGCCAACCTAAAGCAGAGGAGAGATGAGGGGTGTGTGCAGCGCTTGCTTTAAGGGGGACTTGTGCATGCATAACTGCCCAGCCAGGTAAAGCCTGATGTAGCAATGACATTGCCATGAGCTTAACGCCCATCATCGGGGGCAGGGTCAACAGCCTGCTGGTTTCCAACATTCCCCCCTCTTATTGTTATTAAAAAGGTATTGTTATTAAAAAGGTTATAAAAATGGCAGGTTAGGGAATAAGGATGTTGAGTTCTCAAGACTGCTTCCTGTTGACTTGGGGGCATTGATCATCTTTGGGGGATCCAAGAAGGCTGGGTGCTGCCTGCCATGTCCTGGTAGCTGGTTGCTTCATCACAGTCCTGGCAATATGGAGCTCTGGCATCTTTTTGAGACCTGGCAAGATGTTAGCAGAGCAGGGGACAAGGTTAAGTTTAAATTTTTCTTTTCCTTTGATCCTGGTACTTAATGGGAGAATTGTAAGGTGGGGGAGGGGCTCCCAAGGGGGTCCCAGGACATCGGAAGGAAGTCCCGAGGCCAGGAAGAAGTTGAGTAATATTTATTTGGAGTGAATCTGACCTGTTTAAGTGGATCCAGTTCTGCTCTCTGGAACCTAAAAAATCCTTTGAGTTTGTGACAACATAAATTTTAGACACATTAGCAGCATACTCATGTTAGAAATGTTACCTTTATTTAGGAGTTACAAGTGTTTGATGATTTATGTCTCTAGATCTGTGGCTTTTGGCTGTCATTCCTGTAACAATAGCTAATTTGTTAGATTAGAAGTTTTAGGTATGCCTGAGGACAGGAAGAAAAGCATGAGGCTTCCAATCTGGCAGGGTGAGGTTACAGGAGTGAATCCTTAGTCTTCTAGAACAGGAAAAAATGTAGTTGATCTTGGTGTCCTACAAAGCTTAAGGGTACAGCGTACTGTTGTAGTTACTGTATGTGAGGGATTATTTTTGGGCAGAGAAGTAAAGGGTTTGAGGTGGAATAAAGGAATCCAGTGGCAAATGCTCTCAAACTTAGCAGCTATTAGAGTGACAAGGATTACCTTGAAGGGGCCCTTCCATTTAGGGGAAAGGGGTGTGGGACATTGGTCTGGGGGAGAGAGAAGGACCTAGTCCCCAATGTTAATTGGGGATGTACAGAAGTTGGCAAAAGGTCGAGGCAGGGAATGGTCAGTAAAGTTCCATAGGAGGGAATGGAGATGATGAAGTAAGGATGTAAGCAGCTGGTCAGGGAGGGGAAACAGTTTGGGTGAGAGACCAGATGTTATAGCTGGCCTCCTGTACATATGTTCAAAGAGTGAGATGTGAAGGGGTTGTTTGGGGGAGAGCACTGAGCCTGAATAGAGCCAGAGGCAAGAGCTTTACCCAGTCAAGGGGAAGTTCCTGTGACATTTTAACAAGAACATTTTTAAGGAACAGTTACTACACTCTATCTTCTCTGAGGACTGGGGGTGATGAGGAATATGGAAATACCAAGGGATGTTGAAAGCTATCGACAAAATTTGTGAAATCTGAGAGGTGAACTCAGGACCATTGTCTGACTAAAGAGAAGCTGGGATTCCAAACTGTGGAATGATTTCTCCGAGAAGGGTGATAAAGACTGTCTGAGCTTTCTTGTTAGTAGTTGGAAAATCTTCTACCCACCAGGAGAAGGTATCAACTAATACCAGGAGATATTGGATCCATCTGACTGTAGGCATGTGGGTAAAGTCAAGTTGCCAATCAGATGGGAGAGATCCCCTGGCCTGTTGGGTAGGAAAAGAAAAGCTATGATACCTGGAGTTAGGGTATGACATCTCATACGTTTTAAAGAGGCAGTGATAGATTTTATGAAATCAAAGTCCTCAGGAGTGGGTTGAAGGTGAGCCTTGACAAAATGTGAAAGAGCCTTGCTGTTATGATGAAAGAGCTGGTGTAAATAGGACAGAATTTGTCCAGTATTAGTAGGTGACTGTGAGGATGTGGGTTGTAGTGTAAGAACTCCATGTGGTAGGTGTCATGAGTGTGGGCTTCTGAGGGCTGCAGCTTTAGCTGCTTCATCATCCCAGTTGCTTCCCTTAGAGATAATGGAGCTGTCAGTCTGATGAGACCATCAGTGAATAATCCCTATAGCTTTGGGGAAGTGCAATGTTTTTAACATGGCCATAATATAACCTGAGTTAGTTATGGATTCTCCTTTTCTAGTAAGCAGCCCCTGCGCTTTCCAGACAGCAGCATGGGACAGGAGGATTTAAAAGCATATTTGGTGTCTATGTAAACATTTAGGGTTTGTACCTGTGCTAATTGGAAGGCATGGATGAGGGCTATTAATTCAGCCTGCTGGTTAGTAGTATGGGTAGGGAGTGCCTGCTCCTCCACCACCCCTGTATATGACACTATGCCATAGCCTGCTCTATGGGTCTCCTCACATAAAAAAGGAGCTGCCATCTGTATACCAGGTATAGGTGACCTGAGGTAGTGTGCCCTCTTGTATGTGTGAAGGATGGGGCAATAGTTCCTCTAGAGTTTCAATGCAGGGATGAGATGGGGAATAGTTAATATTAGGTTGAGGTAGGAGATTTGAAATATTGATGGGTGGGCAGGATTGGAAAGTAAGTGTGGCATCTTCTATTAGGGCCAACTGGAGGGAAAGAACTCGGGAAGGAGGTAGAGTTTGCCAGCCTTTATAAGTTAAGAGATGGGACAGGTTATAGTGGTAAAAAACAGTGATGGGTGACCCAAAGGTTAGGTTTTTTTGACTCACGAATGAAGAGCTCAGCAGTTGCTAAACCACATATGCAGGATGCCCATCCTTGGGCAGTTATCTAGTTTCTTTGACAAATATACTACAGGTGCAATGGAAGGTCCCAGCTGGTGGCCTAGAACTCCAAAGGCACATCCTTCCTTTTCTGCTATATATATATAGAGAAAGGACAAGTTAGGTCTGGAAGATGAAGAGCTGGGGCCTGGAGAAGAGCTTGTTTGAGTTCCTGGAAGGGTTAGTAACAGGGTTAATGAGAGGTCTGTAAAGAGAGCCAAGAGCTGCCTCATATAGGGTGTGAGCAAGGAGAGAGTAAGAGGGGATCCAGGAGTGTAAGAAGCCAATTATTACTACAAAAGATAAAACTTCCTCTTTAGTAGAAGGAACTGCAAGAGACTGGATTAGGTTTTTTCTGTCTAAGGTAATAGCTTTGTTAGTTGGGGTTATGGTTAGTCCCAAGTAGGTGACCTGAAGAGTAGACAGCTGGACCTTGGAAGGTGAGAAACTATAACCCCTGTTGGACAGGAAATTTAGAGGAACAGAAGTGTTAGTCTGGCTAACTTCTAAGGATGGGCTTTACAGAAGAATATCGTCTACATACTGTATGAGTTTGGATTTGGGGAGAGACAGAGAAGCAGGTCAGAGGCAAGAGCATGGCCAAATAGGTGTGGGCTATCCCGGAATCCCTGAGGCAGGACAGTCCATATGATCTGTGTGGAGACATGGGTATCAGGGTCAGTCTAGGTGAAAGCAAACATATTTTGAGACTTAGTATCAAGAGGGAAAGAGAAAAAGGCATCTTTGAGATCCAAAACTGAGAAAGGAGAAGTCCGTGAGGGGATAGTAGAAAGAAGTATATGAGGATGAGGAATAGGTACCACAGGATGGAGGGTGACCACTGCAGAGTTAATGAGTTGGAGGTCCTGAACCAGGTGATAGGTCCCATTAGGTTTTTTAACTGCCAGAATAGGGGTGTTAAATGGAGAGATGTAGGATGGAGTAACTTTTTTCTTAGGAGGTCAGAGATGATGGGCTTAAGTCCTCTAAAACTCTTGAGAAGGAGTGGGTACTGGATTTGAGTGATGTACCTGAGGGGTTCTGAAAATGAATGACAATGGGAGAATGGGGTCTAGACACAGAAGTGTTTTTGATGTCTCAGACTTGTGGGTCTACCTCAGAGGCTGGCAGAGGAAATGACATATTAGAACCAGTAGGGTGAGTGGGTAGGAGGAGGATATGTGCCACTGACAATTGTGGGGTTAGATGAATGGAGGGAGCAAAATAAATAGGAGCTCCTTCCTTGGTTAAACGATCCCTTCCAGGTAGGGGCACGACGGGTAGATATAACTAGAAATGAATGAGTGAGGGGAATTCCCCTGAAATTATAACTGAGTGGTGGGTTCTGCTGAGGTAGGTAAGGCTGTCCCGCTACCCGGACATCCCGAAAATAGGGAGACAAGAAGGAGAAGAGGATCCCCAAATCTCCCTCAGGACTGAGTATGTGGCACCAGTATTCAAAATGAAAGAGATGGATCATCTTGATACTTTAATTTCCACCCTGGGCTCCCTATCAGAGATAAGAGTGGTCAGGTCAAGAGAGCCAGGGCTCCTTCGGTCATCATGATCCATGGCCAAGGCTATGAAATCTGCTAGAGGGCTGTCTGGATCTGATGCCCTCCTGTCATGAGGGGCACAGGGGAAGTCTGTTGACAATTGACCCTCTTCTTGGCATATTGGACATGGTTTGAGTGGCACACGTGGATGAGAACAAGTTCAGGTCCAATGTCCTTCCTAACAACACTTAAAACAGGGGTGCTGTGGTCCTTGAGCCCCAGAGGGGCCCCGGGCAGAATTCGAGGATGTTTGGAAGGCCTTGGCTATCATCTGGTACTTGTATTTAAGGGCTTTGTGATCTCTCCCATGGTACACCTTAAAGGCCACTTTTAAAGCTTCTGCCTGTGAGGTTAAGGGTTCTAGCTCCAAACTTTTAAGTTTAGCCCTAATGTCAGGGTAGCTCTGAGAAAAAAACGTTGCCTGCCCTCTGACGTCTTAGGGTCTAGGCTAGAATAATGTGAGAAGGCCTGTGTAAGGCAGTCTCAGAACTGAGAGGGATTTTTCATTTAGTCCTGAACTACCTCTAGAATTTTTTGATAGTTTATTGGCTTTAGTGCAGCCTTACAGAAACCAGCCATGAGGCTGGTCTCTAGCCAGAATTCCCCCTGGAGTGTTATAGTCCCAATTAGGCTCATTCTCTGAAACAGCCTTTGACCCAGCAGGGTGAGCTGACAGAGTCTGATGAACTTCCTCTGTGTATGTTTTAGCCTGCTCCCAAACTCATCTACATTCCTCAGGTAGTAGGTTGTTGGTTAAGATCATATATATGTCATGAAAAGTGAGACTATAGGATTGGGTGATATACTGAAACTTTTATAAATGTAGTAGGGTTAGAGGTATCAAGAACCCAGTCTATGTTGTACTTGAGAAAGGTCTGATAGGGAGAAGGGGACATGGACTTTAACCAGACCATCCACTCCAGCCACTTCCTACAAGGGGAGAACTGTAGCTGGATTGGCTTTGGTAGGTTGAGAATATGAGGCAGTCTGAGAGTGGGTTACAGGGGATGTTCAAGAGTTGGGCCTTTAGATCAACCCAGCATTGGAGAGGAAGGAGTTGAAGAGGAAGGGGAAGCAGAAGAGATAGTTGAATGTTGAGAGCAGAGCAGAGGAAGTTCATTAGCAGGGTCTAAGTTAGTGGAGGTTTCTTCAGGTTCAGCTTGCATGGCTAGAAGAACATGAGATGGAGAGGAGGAAGAGGAAAGAGAGTGCTTAGCAGAGAGATAGAAAGAAAGCTTGGGCATATAGTAACTCCTTTCATCTGACTGTTCGCTAGCAGTAATTTGAAAGATCCCATAAGATATCAGGATCTAGAGAGCCATTACATGGCCAATTTGAGATATATTCTAGGGGATATCTAGTCCAGTTATCAGTACAAAGGTAAATAAGTCTAAGTGTGTTAACAAGTGAAATTAAGTGAAAGGGTTTTAAATTTTCAATTAGGCATCCCAGTGGAGTGGAAGGAGGTATTACCTTGGTTGGTTTATTCCCCATGGGTGAAATGAGAAATGACCAATCAGTCTTGCAACTCATCAGCTCAAGAGTGTGGCAAAATGATAAGCAAGAATGGCAGAGCGTAATTCAAATCTCATCAGCCTGAAAACGTTGCCAGGGCCAACAGAATCTGGAGAACTTAGCAGCAGAAATGCTTGAATTTGGAATCAGATATACTGCTCAGGGAGGGCAGTATTTAATTCACCCGTGAGGAATGTACCAAACACTAAGGAACCGAGTTACAATTAAAAAAAAAAAAAAAAAAAAGGTACCTTACTTAAGTGAAGCTGGTGTGGGATGGTATTTCCAGTGAACCGGTGGATGGAAGTGGACTGATGGTTTCAAATCAGGGTCTTCGAGTGTCTCTAACTGGCCACCCGCCAGCAGATGGCCACAGAGTTCTCATCAGGAGCCTGACCCAGTTTTCATAGCACCAATGTTGTTCTTTTGCAATAGCTGCAGCAAAAGAACAACACCAGGGAACTCCTACAGCTGGAAAAAAACCTTCATCACAGTGGAAGGATATAAGGTTAACTCAACAAGAAATCAGTAGCCCTACTCTATACAGACAATAAAGAGCTGAGAAAGAAATTAGAGAAAAATCACCCTTTACGATAGTCACAAACAACATAAAATATTTGGGGTAATTCTAATTAAACAAGAGAAAGACCTGTATAGCAAGAACTATGCATCTTTAAAGAAACAAATAAAGAAGATACAAGAAAATGGAAAGATCACTCATGCTCCTGGATAGGTAGGATCAACATAGTAAAAATGGCAATCTTGCCCAAAGCAATCTACAGATTCAATGTAATTCCCATCAAAATCCCTAAACATTTCTTCGCAGACCTTGAAAGGACAATCCTTAATTATATATGAAAAAACAAAAGACCCAGGATAACCAAAACAACCTTGCGCAATAAATGAACTTCTGGAGGCATCACCATCCCTGACTTCAAGCTCTCCTGTAGCACTAGCATCCTGAAAGCAGCTTGGAATTGACACAAAAATAGAGAGGTAGACCAATGGAATTGAATTAAAAATTCAGATATTAACACACACACATATTAATACCTAATTTTTAACAAAACAGCTAAAATTATTCAATGGAAAGAGGAAAGCATCTTCAACAGATGGTTGATGGCACAAGTGGATGCTGTGGGTAGAAGATTGCATATAATTCCATGTCTATTGTCATACATAAAACTTAAGTCCAAATGGATCAAAGACCTCATCATATATATCCAGCCACACTGAACCTCTTAAAAGAGAAAGTGGGAGGTACCCTAGAATGAATTGTTACAGGGTACCACTTCTTGAACATACCACCAGTTGTACAGAAACTGAGGTGAAAAATTAATAAAATCGACCTACTGAAACCGAGAGGCTTCTGTGGGCAAAGGATACAGTCAACAAGTCAAAGTGGCAGCACACAGAGTGGGAAAAAATCTTAACCCACCCCACATCTGACAGAGGAATAATCTCCAAAATATACAAAGAATTCAAGAAGCTAGTCACCAAAATACCAAATAATCCATTTAAAATTAGGGTTCAGAACTAAATAAGAATTCTCCTATAGAGGAATCCAAAATGGCTGAAAGACAATTAAGAAAGTGCTCAACATCCTTGCCATCAGGGAAATGCAAATCAAGGCAACTCTGTGATACCATCTAATTCCTATCAGAATGGTTAAAATCAAAACCCCAAAAGACAGTTTATGCTGGAGAGGATGTGAAGAGAGGGGAGCATTCCTCCACTGCTGGTGGATTGCAAACCTTTACAGCCATTTTGGAGATCAGTATGGCAGTTCCTCAGGAAAATGGAAATCAGTCAATCACAGGTTCAGCCCATTCCACTCTTAGGCATATACACAATAGATGCACATCCATGCAACAAACACATCTGTTCAAGTATGTTCATTGCAGAATTATTTGTAATAGCTAGAACCTGGAAACAACTGATGCCCACAACTGAAGTATGCATAAAAAATGTGGTACATTTATATAATGGATTACTACTCATCAGAAAACAAAACAAAACAAAAAACCAATGGAATTTTGAAATTTGCAGGCAAATGGATGCAACTAGAAGAAAACATCCTGAGTGAGGTAACCCAGTCACAAAAAGAAGAACACAGTATGTAGTCACTCATATATAGGTTTTAGACATAGAGCAAATAAATATCACCAGCCTAAAAGTCACACAACTAGGGAAGCTAAGATACAAGGAAAACCCAAAGGGAAACATATACTTTCCCCCACAGAAGGGGAAAGGGACATGATCTCTTGAGCATATTGAGAGCAGGGGGAGGCAGTGAGTGGAAAGGGAAGTAAAAGAAAGAGAAGGGGAGAAGGGGAGGGGAGAGGACAACATGAGGAAGTAGAAATATTCGGTTGGTGGAGTAATATTGGAGAGCAAGAATAGAGATACCTTAATAGAGGAAGCCATTATAGGTTTGAAGAGAAAAATGGTACTAGGGAATTGTTCAGTGACCTACAAGGGTGACCTCATCTAACAATCTCAGCAATAATGGAGATGCTAACTTAAATGTTCTTCCCTGATAATGAGATTGATAACTACTGTATATACCATCCTAGAGGCTTTACCCAGTAGCTGATAAAAGCAGAAGATACCCACAGCTAAACACTGAGCTGAACTCCTGCAATCTAGTTGGAGAGAGGAAGAAGTGATTAGCAAAGGGGCCAAAACCATGCTGGAGAAACCCATAGAAACAGCTGACCTGAGCATTAGGAAAGTTCATGGATCACAGACTGATAGCTGAGAAACCAACATAGGTCCAACCCAGACCCCTGAATGTAGGTCTCAGTTAGTATATCTGGGAATTCTCTGGGACCTCTGAAAGTGGATACATGATATTTCCATTATGCATAAATTGCCTTAGGGAGCATATTCTCAGTAGAAGAATATTCCCTTAGACTAGATAATTGAGGAAGGACCCTACCTCAAATGACTTTGACAGATTTTGATGATCCCTCCCCAAAGGCCTCACCCTCCATGGGGAGTGGATGGGAAATGTGATGGGTGGTGGTGTAATGGGGTATACGAGAATGGGAAGGAGAGGAATCAATGTGTAAAATAAGAAAAAAAATTAAAAATTTAGAAAACTTATATTCATATAATCAAGGACAGAAAGCACATTTTTTTTTAAAGCTTCTTGGTGCTCAAGAGCATGGAGTAAAACTTTCACATGCAACTTTTTAGAGACTCACCTTCTAGAGATTCCCATTATCATTTACCACTGATTTTGAAAATATTATTTCCCTATGGAAATTCATTTTCCTTGTGCATCCTGTCTGTGATGATGTATGTCTAAAACTTCAGGATATTGCTTTATGCCAGTAAATCCTCATGAGAAGTGATATCATTTCATCAAATAAATTTTGTAATTTTCGAAACAGATATGTTTTGCCAGTCTTTTGAGTGTTTCTGTGTTTGATTGCTCTGCAGCTGTGTGAAATGATCATAAAAGTGTTATGAATTCTAAGAGAATTCCAGAGCATGCTTCCCTTATAATGATAGTACCATCATTTATTTATATACAAAACCCACATAGAACATTGCCCTTGTGTTGACCAGCACAAGATACAAATTTCTTTATCTCCCAAGGGACACAAAATCCACCAGTTACAAAAGAGTCTTTGCTT
The DNA here is from genome assembly GCF_943737965.1 of Phodopus roborovskii. Taxonomy (NCBI): domain Eukaryota; kingdom Metazoa; phylum Chordata; class Mammalia; order Rodentia; family Cricetidae; genus Phodopus; species Phodopus roborovskii. The sequence goes on along the minus strand of NW_026125669.1, from coordinate 710,337 downwards.
TTATATATAACTTCCTATTCTCTAAGTGACAGCCAATAAAAATCTAACTGCCACATGCTTACATCAATTATCACAAACCAAATAGCATGTGCTAACAAATCATTGTGGGATCTTGAAAAATCTACAAATAATTTACCCGGTGTATATACAAATGAAAATTATATAAATAGAGTTACTAGAATGATACATTGTGACATTTACTTATATGGTTGTAATCTTTACATTAAACCATACTCTGTTGCAATTTAAAAAGAAACAGAAAATAAAGGCAGAAGGTGAGCTTTCTATTCAATTATCCTCAGAGTTCAACAGAAGTGTAATGGTGACAATTAATAAAATAACATATTTTTTGTAACAAAAGTAGCAAAAATTTACTATCTTTACTGTTGAGATGTACAGTAGACTCAGAACAGTCAGGGTATTTTTATAGTCCATGTGCTTTTGAGATGTCAACCTAGTTCATTTATCCTTTGACTTTAAGCTACAATTATGCCTCAGCACTGTTCCACGTATATGGATGTGCTTTTATCTCAACATTTCTGGTAATAAAAATGTAAGATTGATTCAAGAAACAAGGGTCATTCAGAGATAGAAGTTTTATCGACCACTTATTTATTTGTTGCACTTTTGACATTCTCTTGTCATTCAGTGTCCTTTTTTATTTACTCTGCTTTGGTAATATTTTCTACAAAGTAGTGTATGGCAGACTTTAAATGCATGAGGGTATGTGTCTCTTGTGAATGGAGATTACAAAGTACTAGGTTGATAATAACAGATGCCACACCATGCAGCTATATTATTTTAAAGACCCTAGATGTAGGACTCTTAAGAACTTATTGCTGTTCAGTTTTCTCAACAGTTTCCAGTGTGTGTGTGTGTGTGTGTGTGTGTGTGTGTGTGTGTGTGTGTGAATCCAAAGCACCTTACACTTTGTATTTTTTTTTTTCTGGATTGCTTGACACTCTCCTGTGCAGTACTATTGATTTCATATGTAGAATGTGAAAAATCTTGTTATTTACATTGTGTACTTACCTGTCATCTCTGACTTACTTGCTCTGTATCCTGAAGAAGTAAATTGTAGAGACAATTGGGAAGATCTATGTTCTTTTCCAGGACACAGCTGTCTTAGACTATGTGAAATACTAGCAAGATACAATAGTAGAAAAGGAAAACCAGAGTTTTAATTCCACCGATTCTTCTTATGCTGGGGACACTGTATGTTCTCCATGCTCTTTGTCATAGGAAAGGTGCTTCTGTAGGTGGCTGAATCTATTATAATGCCAAACTTACATTCTGACCCCCAAGTTATTTTAGTGAATATCATTCTGTGAAGATTTTTCTTATGAGCTAAAACAAAGTGTTTCTCAAAAGATTATTTTCTTAAACACTTGATGCTATTATTATTCTTTAATTATGGTGGATGAACCTTTGATAGCCACTCATGAAGTAAGTTCAAAAGAAAAAAATAAAATAGTTGTTTATGCAGAGCTGTGTAGAATATGAATGCACAGAGAAAAATAAATTTATGTATATCGTTATATGAAGAAACAAACAACCAGATATTTTGTATGCATATGAAATGTAAAGCTGTTATAATATGATTTCTCCAAAGAAAACTACATCTCTGTCAAACTTTCATCAAAAGGTTGTCACTCTAATGAAAGGAGTTGAAATAAAAATGAAATAGCATATGAAGCTTGAAATTGAGGGGTGTTTTTGTGCTTGGGTATAAACCTCCTGGTTAATTCTAGTCAACATATTAGCAGGAACTCTGGTAGATAGAGTGAAATTTCTGCTTTGTATTCATTTTCTGTTGCTCCAATTTTGAAGTTAATTGATAAGTCATATAGTACTACATGAGAAAATATATTCTCTTGCAAAAATACCCCACTCTTTACTGTTAGCCACAATTCCTAATGATATTAAAGAAGATCTTAAATTTATTACTGAAATATCAAACCAGTATGTGTTTAACAAAATTGAGTGATGGTTGTATCCTTCTCCTAAAAGCGCAAGTATGGGGATGCTAATATGAATGTTTCTACAAAAGAAGTTTACCATGATAAACATAGGTGAACACTGCATGGCTATTTGAGATTTTATTTAGTTATTTAATTTGGTTGAGGAATGTGACTGTGTCCACTCACCTTTGAGAATACTTTTATACTGTAGGCCAATGGAACTATAAACGTGGTCCACAAACAAATGTTAATCATGAAGGTATACATCACTGACCTGGCTTGGAATAGGTATAGTAAAAACCTTTTGAAATATATTTATTTTTTTATCACCAAATCCTATCTCTTTAAAATACTTCCATTGGTTTGATTGATTATGAAAAAATATCCTCATAAATGCATTACTGAAGATATTATACTTAAAACTTCCCCCATTCCATGGCATAGCCACAGTAAGATCAGTTTCAACTAATTTTCTCTGCTGTGGACATTGGAGATGATCCAAGGCTTGTGTACACTCCCTTTACTCTAGAGAGATCAAGGATGTCTGATGTGCAGCTAACTCAAATTACTGCAGAGAGTTTTAGTTAGCCCACTTATTTCTAAGTCCTTTGAATTCTATTCTCCTGGGAATATATTTTATGGAGCAAATAAGAATATCTCTCTAATGTGGAAAAGAGAACAAAATGAGGACATTTGCATATATAGAAGGAAGACAAAGGGTTGTTACAAAAAGTGGCCAAATGTAGTAAAAGTTTGTGTGAATCATACGGGCTTAGATGATCTGGTTCAAAATGTCTTTAATTTTAAACACAAACTCTTATGAAACACTGACTTAATTTTCTTTAATAATGTTGAAATTTATTTCTAGGACCTCAGATAATCTGTGGATCATCTTAAAGTTTTTATTTTCCCTAACATATGTTTAGAGACCCTGAGATCAAAAAGTTGATATACTTACCTGTAGCAAACCAGTCAATGGTCAATGGTCAATACACATGGAATTTTGTTCATAGCTCCATCTCATTTTATATAATTTCCTTTGAAGAAACCTAATACTTCACTAAGCATCATGAAAGTGGGGTTTAATTTTTTGTGGGAAATGAGTATATTAGAACATTAAACTAAGACTATTGCCACCAAAAAGAGATATAAACAGTAGAAAATAATTCATAGATCCAAAACCAACCATGGCATGAAACAAATTCTGAAAGCTGTAAGGTCTGGTTAAGAAGATTCAATTACCAACAAAAGATCTGTCTATTGAGTGAGCATGGATTTATTATCTGTTGTGTTCACAGACTTAGATTGAAAACTTATATATCTGTTTATTAATTGTGTTGCCTTTGTATATTTCAGATGGGTTGCTTATTCTTTAGCAATAGTAATAACCTTAATGTTAAAATGTGACTATAGAATAAACATAAGTCACCATATAATAGAACCTATAAAATTGCTTTCTTTTTTATGGGAATGAGACAAAGAGTCAGTAAGATACAGCATATAGATACACATAATATGTATTTGACCTTTATGCAAAAGATGCATATTATATATTGACAGGAGTCAAAAGAGCTAGCAAATAATAAGATAGTGTTCATAACATATTTTCCTATATATTGTATTCTACTTTTCTCTTGTGTTTTGAACTATGAAAAAAAAATCACAATGGTATAAAGACACTATATATTTCACTATATGTGAGGATTTCATAATAGTTTTACTAAGAATCACCTCAGGAGGGAATGTGTTGCTTCTGTCATGTTCACTAGAATCACTCAGAAATTCAGCAGCAAGGGAGGCCTTACTTGTCCAAAGTCCAGGACCTTCTTTCACAGCTATGTAATGGTAAGATGCTATTTCATTCAGTAGCATTTATCATTCAGATTAATCTATTAGAGTTTGAAAACACTGTTAGCCATTGTGTTGGATACTTAAGCTGCAAATATGAAAGACACAATAACAAATCATATCTAAAGTGATATTCCAGAAGCAATAGTGACTGATCACAATACCTACACAGTGCAACAAGTGCAATGAGAATTTTCATTAGGTATCACAGTAGCTCAAAATAAATGAACAGTTAAAAAAATAATGTCTGAAATACAACTTAATATGTGATTAGTAATCAACCAAGCTGAAATAAATATCTTTTGTGGTATTTCAGGTATAATTAAATTAAAGATGAGGTGATGAAGACTGGAATAAGCATATAGTGTTACAAGTACAATAGATTTTATATCACTTCATATAACTTTATAAACATTATTAGATAATTAAGTACTCTATGCCAATTATTAGATAATTGGCATAGAGTACTTAATTACTGCAATATAATCTATCCTATTATCATTTGTAACCTTTAGAATGTATTGTAATTTACTTCTTTCAAAAGATCTTTTCAAAAGACAGAGATAGCTGATAAGAAATTAGTAACTGGCTGTAAGGAGTTTTTCCACCCACCTCTGCTCTTGTCCCACTGCCGCACCAGCCCCAATTAGCACAATGAGACTCTGTATTTGATATAATGCTGTTGGCCAGGTACTAGTTTCTTATCAGCTAGCTCTGACTTAAGCATTAACCCATTTCTATGTATTTCCACGTGGTCTTACCAGCAAGGCAGCTGGCGGTTCTGCCTTCTCCAGACTCTCCATGATGACTCCTACTTCCTAATTCCTCTTTCCTCCTTGTTTTCTAGTCCCTCCTATCTTCCTTTGCTATTGGCCAAAGTGCTTTATTCATTAACCACTATGAGAAACCTATATACATAATGGCATCTCCCATCATCTCCTCTTTTCTGTCTAAATAAAAAAGAAGGGTTTTAACCTTAACATAGCAAAATATATCACATAACAGTAATCAAATAAGAAGCAGAGTTAACAATATTTAGTCCATTAACATTTAGCAAGATTTAAGGAAATATCCCATCATCTATCTTTGTGAGTCTAAAGACCTATATGTAACTTGTCTTTAATCCTAACTAAGGAAAACTATAAACATAACTATCTGTCTTCAATTCCATCAAAGACCACAAAAGGATATTATATAAACTCTAGAAATGACAGAGACAACTCACTGCCTGGTAAGTCACCCGAAGTTCTGTAATCTTCCTTCTTCAGCCCATAGGCCATAGTGTGTCTGGCAGACTCTTCAGCAAAGCAGGAAACTTTAAACTGTCTTCTTGTATTGGCAGTTTGTCAGTCACTTTTCTCTGTGTCCTGCAGAATGTCTGGCAGACTCTTCCATGAAGCAGAAACTCCATAGCAATATCCATCTTGAATCAACAGTTACTTTTCTGTGGGTCCAGCATGTCCAGTTTATACAGCACAAAGTCAAACAGTCCAGACAAGAGTAGTATCTTGTCCAAATGGCTAGTCTTACCATATTGGGAGCAAACTTCATAACTCCTTTCTTCAAGGTCCATCTTCCTTTCTGACACAGGTGGTGTTGCCAGGAACAATTATGTCTCACTGTCAAGAAAAACCCTAAACCATTTTAAATGCCATATTCTGTAGGTCTTTGAAAGGTTTGAAGAATGCCTAATTATGTCAAATACATGTCTGTATATCTAGAAAACTTAACTAACTTAACTATAATATCTGACTATCATGGGTACTATCTATATTCTGTATTGAATTATACATTACATTTTTAAATGAGCTATATAAACATAATACCTAAAGAAAAGGAGAATATACGCATCACAACATTGACCTTAAATTGTATCAATAAATTAAAATCCATTCCAAAACAAAGTATTCATATCTATACCATAATCCCCTTTTTTTTACCTTTAAAAAGATACTGGTTGTGATCATTAACTATTTATAATCAAGTCCATTTAAATGAAAACAAACATTTATAAACAATATTCGGGAATTTGTGTGTCATTCTTTCCAAACTATTTCCTGCTGATCAGGGTCACTGTCATGGGAGATCCTGAGAAGATGCCCGAAATCCTGGCTGTAGTCTGCAATGCTGCCTTGTTCAAGCTGTTTTAAATGTTGGATCACGAGGAACTCTGTTTCAGGGGGTCTGGCTTGCTCAACATATTCATCTGGAAGGAATCCACAGCTTTTTATTTTCTGTGGAAACAAAAATAGAAATCTTTTTCCCCAGTAACTTGTCCTTAGACTCAAATTTTGAAGTCAAAGCATTTTTAAAATATATAAATTGAATTAATCCAGCAGCATTTCCTTTAACAGTTGTACTTCCTCAGCAGGCAAAAGATACAAAGATAATATAACATCTTACAATATCCAGATTCTCTCCATCCTGGCTTTTATATTACTGTGTTTCTTTTACTTCTATTTTTTTTTTCATTTTTTGAGACAGGGTTCTCTGTGTAACTCTTATCTGTCCTGGGATTTAATCTGCATACCAGGTTCACTTTGAATTCACAAGAGATCTGCTTGCCTCTGTCTCTGGAGTGCTGGGATTAAAGGCATGTGCCACTACACCCAGTTCCTCTTTGTCTTTTTAAAACCATTTTACTCTTTTTTTTTATTCCTATGTTTATGTATATTTTAAAACGCACTGTACACCTTTAGCTTTTACTTAATGTGAATCTGTCTTTACTGTAAATCTTTTATCTTTTTGTAGCCACGAGTCTTTATCTGTTAAACAACAACAGCTGGCCAACAGCATGATATCTAATACAGAATCTCTGTGTGACTGAGGAGGCTGTGGGACCTGGCCAGCTGGAGAAACCATTAGTAACAAAATTGTGCCTTCAACATGGCTACTAAGTACTTCCATTGAAAACTTAACAAAAGCTTAAAAAGGATTTTAGAAACAAAAGAACAGAAACAAGCAAGGCTTCTTGGTAGCAACATTTCTTGGATGGACTCTGTTTCTTTAGAGACAGAGGTTTGTGCTGCTCCTTTAAGGGATGTTTCCTGACTCATCATAAGCAGCAAAAAACCACCTGGATTTTATGAAGTGCTGCTAAAAATTCAATGGAGTGTATGAGCAGATGGAGAGAGTAGCTGGATATGGTGGCATATGCCTTTAATTCCAGCACTGGGGAGGCAGAGACAAACGGATCTCTGTAATTTTAAATTTAACCTGGTGTACAGCATGAATTCCAGGGTAGCCAAAGTTACAAAGTGAATTACAGGGTAGCCTAAGTTACCCAGAGAAACCCTATGTCAAAAAAAAAAAAAAAAAAAAAAAAAGGAATAGAATGAAAACAGAAAGCCCACAAAGAGACTGGATACTATATGCTACTACATTTTCTTTAAATTGCTCAATTTCTAAGGAAGAGTAATTGTTACAATACACTTGATTATCAGTGTTGCTAAATTAATCCAATTTATATATATTAAAAATGCTTTGACTTCAACATTTAAGTCAAAGTACATGTTGCTGAAGCAAAAGATTTCTACTCTTGTTTCCACAGAAAATGAAAAGCTGTGGATTCCTTCCAGACTAATAACCACGACCCCCATGAAGGAGTGTCCTAGGTGATACAACATTCAAAACTGCTGGAACAAGTCAGCTTTGTAGACTACTACAGCCAGGATATCTGCATCTTCTTAGGATCACCATGAGAGTGCCCCTACCAGCAAGAAGAAGTTTGGAAAGAACAAAACTCAAATTCCCAAATATTGTATATAAATGTTTGTTTTCATTTAAATTGGCTTGGGTATAAATGGTTAAACATTATAACCAATCTCTTTTTAAAGCTGAAAAGGGGGTTATGATACAGAAATATATAATTTGTTTAGGAATGGATTTTCAATTATTGATACTAATTTAAGGTCAATTTTGTAATATGTATTTCTCCTCTTGTTTAGATATTGTGTTTATAAAGCTCATTTAGAAATATAATATATAATTTAGTACAGAATATAAATAGTTACCTATGATAGTCAATACAAACAATTAAGTTTGTAAGGTTTTAAAGATGTATTTGAGCTAGATAGGCATTCTTCAAACCTTTTAAAGACCTACAGAATTTAAAATGGTTTAGGATTTTTCTTAACAATGAGGCACTACTGCTCCTGGAAGCACCACCTGCATCAAAAAGGAAGATGGATATTGAGGAAATACATTTTGAATTTTGTTTTCAATATGACAAGAGTAGCCATTTGGGAAAGATACTACTTTTGTCTAGACTGTTTAACCATGGGCTTTATAAAGTAGACCCAAAGAAAAGTTATTGCTGATACAAGATGGAAATTGCTACAGAGTTCCTTCTTCATAGAAGTGTCTGCCAAACAGTAGACAGGACACAGAGAAAAGTGACTGACAAACTGATAATACAGATGGGATAGTTTAAAGTTTCCTGCTTTGCTGAGGAGTCTGCCAGACACACTGTGGCTTATAGGCTGAAGATGGTACAGAAGAACTTTAGGTGACTGATCAGGTAGCAAGTTGCCTTTGTCATTTCTAGAGTTTATAGTTATCTTTCTGTGATCTTTGATGGAGTTGAAGACAGATAATTATAGTTAGAGAATTCTTTATTTAGGATTAAAAATAAGTTATATATCAGACTTTAGAGTCAAAAAAGATAGGATATGTGATGGAATATTTTCTTTAAATCTTGCTAAATATTAATGGACTAATATTGTTAACTGTGATTTTTATTTGATAACTGTTTTGTTATATATTTTTCTATGTTAAGGTTAAACCCCTTCTTTTTATTTTTAGACAGAAAAGAGGAGATAATGGCAGATGTCATTCTGTAAATATGTTTCTTTTATTGGTTAATGAATAAAGCACTATTGGCCAATAGGAGAGCAAGATAGGAGGGACAAGGAGCAAAGGAGGTTTCAGGGAAAGGTAAGAAGAGACTCCACCTGGAGGATGGAAAGAGTAGAAAACCAGGCATCTCCCCAGTAAAATGAAACTGTGTCAAAGTACTTAGATTAATAGAAATAGGTTAATATTTAAGACAGAGCTAGCCGATAAGAAACTAGTAACTGGCCAACAACATTATATCTAATACAGTGTCTCCGTGTGTTATTTGGGGCTGATGTGGCTGTGGAACCAGGCTGGTGGGAAAACCTACTCACATCAAAACCAGAAGCACTCCTCCTAATGTAGTGTGAACATCCTACTTGCAATTCTGACAATAAAGAGGTAGACACTGGGTATCCAGTGCACAATCTAACTACTTAGACATTAACCTCAATCTTTCACAGGCATGTTCACATAAATGTTCATGTATCCACACACAGGCCACGGTTCATACATACATGAACAGACATATATACCACACAGAAATAAAATTAAAATTAAAACCCTATTATACAAATGCTATAACAAATTCCTGAAATCATCTCTGCTTGTTGTTTCTTCTCTATATAAAGCTAAATGTCTTTGTCCTTTGTATATATATCATAGTTATTTTCTTTACATTCTTCCTAATTAAGACTTTTACTTTGATTATCTATGTCATGGGTAATTATACCTATTTCTTAAATCTACTCACTATTACAGAAAGAAAAAATGAGGTGAAAATATTTTCTATGAAATTTGATCTTGAAACCTAAATTTTTGTTGGTTAAAAATGATGTATTAATATATGAACATGTTTTTAATTAGTATTAATTTGGATGTAATGGACACTTTCATGTTTATCTATAAAACTCTCCTCCATCCCACTACACCTATGACAACTATTAATCACAGCATATGTCCAAACACAGATATCTGAACTGAGGTCACAGATATACCTGTTTCTCAACTGAAGTTGAACTTTCTACCTTGAGAATAGAAAGGTAAATTACTGTCTATCCTAATTATGTATAACAATTAGAGGCAAGACTGGGAGAAACTTTGAGGAATGTTTATCTGTTCCAGCCTATGCATGAATTTTGTATTAATTGATTGAATAAATTGATTCCAATGTTATTTTAAATTTAATGTTATCATCTATTCTTGATATCATTCTCTATAAAGCTAGAAACTGTGTTACCTATAATTGATGTGCTGAAGAAATGACCATTCTTAGATGCCTACTTTGTCAGCTCAGGAACATTTATTTATTATTAAGCATTTACACTTCTCACTCTTATACAATTTGTTTTCTCTGTGCTTGATGACACCTACACTAAATTAGATCATGCTTTCTCATCCTACAGGAGCCTGTTGAATAGTTGAGATTACCTTTCCATGTAAATTAGACAAATTAATGATCGATATTTGTTTAGGATACACAACAAAATGAACACAAACAGAGAAATAGAATACTGGAATTCAGGACTTAAGATGTAAATAGGCACACTTAAACAGAAACAGAAAATAATTATTATGTTAACTATTATTATGTTAATTATTATGTTATACAGAATAAAGTTTAGAAAATGGGTATAATTCATATGCTACCTTATTTTAACTACAAAATAATAAAACATTTCTTCAGCCTTTATGATGAATGTAAGATGTTAAAAGCTGTAGAGACAATATTTACTTAATTTCATACAATCAAACTTATATTTTACCATATGATTGTTTGTATACCTTTCATTTTAGTGCCATGACCTTCATATTAATCATTAATTTTAAATATTGAAGAGATACTTCATTCCTGTGTTCCTAATATGAAATTTTGTGAATTTCAAAATATTTTGCATAATATTTTTCTGAATTCCTAAAGAAACCTTGACTTACTGTGTTTGTAATGCTTTTAAATAAAGCTATAATGCTGTCTCTATAGAGACTTGTGAGGATTGAATAACTACTAAAACAAATTTCCTTTTGGTTGACTAGATATTTCACCTTTCATTGAGAAGTTTAATAGGCCAAACTTGGTTTGATAGAATTGTATGTGATAATTCTGGATACAATGTATCAGATATATTTAAGTAATGCAAACCCTTAATTAATTTGAGAAGATAATAATGCCTCCATTTTCTTCACTATGTGTTGTCTTGGTGCATACATTGCACTAGTTGGTGAGCAGTGTGCAGTTGGTAGTGATACCCCCACCAGTATCAACTTTGTATTTTCATTCCTTGACATGTTTTCTGCTCTCCTTAAAACTTTCTTTAGGAATGGAATCTAAATGAAACAATAGGTCCACCAGTAGTTCTAATTAGCCAAGGATGGAAGGGGACTTCAGAAATGATACAATGCTATCATTTGCCAACATTTAAAACTAGGATAAAGAAGGAAGTTTTAAATACTGGAGCATTAATAGCTTTGTAAAAAGTATTAGCATTTATTGTTCAATATATTATTAGATGTTTCTCAGTTTGATTAGTGGTATTTTGCTAACATATCCATAAACCTAGCTTTTCTGCTAGAGCCATCAAATAAAAAGAACAGATGGGAAGCTTTTGCTAGAGTTTTACACTGTGTGTGCCTGTAAGTAGAGTAAAACTTTTGAATACACTAATAAAATTGATAATGATACCTTAATATAGTCCCAATCTTTTAAAAACTGTGAGCATGATTATTTTGCCACATACTAATGTTGTACTGATTTTCCCATTCACGTTATTCCTTCTTATTAATAAGATTCTGTTTCAAAAGCTAAGTTTGCATATATTTTCTTTTTTTCATGTTAGTCAAAATTCTAATTCATACTTATCTGCCAAATGAGAATCAATATTCAGTGTGGTAACTCACAGCTATAATTACAGAACTTGAGAAAGTGAATCAGGAGGGTTCCCATGAGTTTAAGGTTACTTGGATGCACATAGTGATTTCTGGGTCACATTGGGCTAGAGAGCAAACATATTTTCTAAAGCCAAAAAGCATATCTACTAATAAATTATCATTATGCTTGTTTATTTCACATATCAGGAATATCATAGATAGAAATATACTTTGATAAGTTCATATTTTTATAGCCTAATAATAATAGTAATTATAAGAAATATCAAATGTCTATCTGTATTATTAGATGTAGTCTCAAAGTTATGACTATAGAATTGGATGGGGAACAGATGTTTTTCTGAAAAATAACTCATGCCAAACAATAACCCTTCCCAAACAAACTACTTGATGACAATTCTGGTCCAGGTTAATATGTACTACAATGTAAATTAGTAGAGTATCAAATTTCTCAAAGAACAACTAGAAACTTGGTTAAATTTTTTAAAAAGCAAAAACCAATGTTTAAGAGCATTGAAAAGCCAAGACAACCAGGATGTGAGGAAATAAGAAACTATAAAGAGAGAAGCTCATTAAAGAGTGTTAAACAGCTGTGTGCTTCCTTCCTTGAGCCAATTGGTAACACTGATGTTATGCTGGGCAAGCAGCCAAGTTATTCAACCAAAGCAGCTGAACTTCAGAGGGAGTTTGACCACCGCTGGAGACACAGACATCAGAGCCTGAGAACTCAGATGGAGAACTCAGAGGTAGGAAACCAAAAAGTCCTTAGCCAAAACATGCCCTTATTTGTAGATTTTTGAAAAGGTCAAGCCAAATGACACTGTAAAGAGTGGATGTAGTGCATGAAATAGTGTGCTTCCCTAACACAAAACTTGCTGGTTTGATGCCCAATACCATATAAACCAGGTGTGCTGGTATATGCCTATAACCCCTACTCTCTGTAGTTAAGATCAGAAGTTCAAGGGCATCCTCTCTTATACACTGAGTTTGAAATAAGTCTGGACTACAAAAATCTCTTTCTCAGAAATGAGGAAATAATGAAGAAATTAGAGAAGTCATATGCATCCTAAAAATTCATACTCAGAGTACACATGTGTTCTAAAAATTTAAAAGCATTAATCTGAGAGTTAAGGTACGAAATTTGACATTAAAAAAAGTAAAAGAGCTCAAGCAGTTTATTAGTTATTTGGCATATGAAAGTGAAAGTTGCCACAAGATTCATTAAACATGTATTTCAGAAAATGTTGAGAAAATAACTGAACATAAAGAACAGTTAGAACTTTCTGGAAGATACAATTGGTATGCCTAGTCTATAAATCTAAATTTGGACATATCCATCTTTTATAACCTAGTTATTTTGATCCTAGATGTGCAATATACTCAAAAATGTATGTGTGTGGGGTGGGTAGATGATAGATAGATGTTATATAGATAGGTATACAGATGATAGATAGATAGATAAATGTACGACAGATAGATAGATGTTACATACCCATACACTTAAAGAATGTGTGTAAGGAGTAGGGTTTTTCCTCCGGCCACCTAGTCTGGTCCTGCCACCAGGCCAACCCCAAATAATACTCAGAGACTCTGTATTTGATACTATGCTGTTGGCCCAGTTACTTGTTACTTATCGGCTAGCTCTGTCTTAATTATTAACCCATTTCTATGTATTTCCTCGTGGTCTCCTTACCGGGGAGTGCAGCAGGCGTCTGGTCTCCCCGGTCTCTCCATCTTGGCTCCCTTACTACTTCCTATTTCCTTCTTGTCTCCTAGACCCTCCTATCTTCCTTTGCTATTGGCCAAAGTGCTTTATTCATTAACCACTATGAGAAACCTATATACATATTGGCATCTCCCATCATCTCCTCTTTTCTGTCTAAATAAAAAAGAAGGGTTTTAACCTTAACATAACAAAATATATCACATAACAGTTATCAAATAAGAAGCAGAGTTAACAATATTTAGTCCATTAACATTTAGCAAGATTTAAGGAAATATCCCATCATCTATCTTTGTGAGTCTAAAGACCTATATGTAACTTGTCTTTACTCCTAACTAAGGAAAACTATAAACATGACTATCTGTCTTCAATTCCATCAAAGACCACAGAAGGATATTATATAAATTCTAGAAATGACAGCGACAACTCACTGCCTGGTAAGTCACCCGAAGTTCTGTAATCTTCCTTCTTCAGCCCATAGGCCATAGTGTGTCTGGCAGACTCTTCAGCAAAGCAGGAAACTTTAAACTGTCTTCTTGTATTGGCAGTTTGTCAGTCACTTTTCTCTGTGTCCTGCAGAATGTCTGGCAGACTCTTCCATGAAGCAGAAACTCCATAGCAATATCCATCTTGAATCAACAGTCACTTTTCTGTGGGTCCAGCATGTCCAGTTTATACAGCACAAAGTCAAACAGTCCAGGCAAGAGTAGTATCTTGTCCAAATGGCTAGTCTTGCCATATTGGGAGCAAACTTCATAACTCCTTTCTTCAAGGTCCATCTGACACAAGGTCCATTCTGACGCAGGTGGTGTTCCCAGGAGTAGTTGTGCCTCATTGTCACGAAAAACACTAAACCATTTTAAATGCCATATTCTGTAGGTCTTTGAAAGGTTTAAGAATTCCTATCTATCTCAAATACATCTCTACATATCTAGAAAACCTAACTCACCTAGCTATAAATTTTTACTATTATAGGTAACTATCTAAAATCTGTACTATTATACATTACATTTTTAAATGAGCTATATAAACACAATACCTAAACAAAAGGAGAATATACACATCACAACATTGACCTTAAATTGTATCAATAAATGAAAATCCATTCCAAAACAAAGTATTCATATCTATACCATAACCCCTTCTTGCCTTTAAAAATATTGGTTGTGATCATTAACCGTTTATAACCAAACCCATTTAAATGAAAATAAACATTTATAAACAATATTTGGGAATTTGGGCGTTGTTCTTTTCAAACTACTTCCTGCTGATAGGGGGCACTGTCATGGGAGATCCTGAGAAGATGCAGAAATCTTGGCTGTAGTCTGCAAGGCTGCTTTGTTCAGCTGTTTTGAATGTAGGATCACCAGATACTCTGTTTCAGGGGGTCTGGCTTGTTCAAACCACATTAGTCTGTAAAGAATCCACAGCATTTTATTTTCTGAGGAAACAAAAGTAAAAATCCTTTTCCCCAGTAACTTGTCCTTAGACTCAAATTTTGAAGTCAAAGCCTTTTTAAAATATATAAATTGAATTACTCCAGCAGTATTTCTTCTATCAGTTGTTTCCTCAGCAGTCAAACGATATAACGACAATATAATGCCATACAGTATACAGATTCTCTCTGAGCTTTTCATTTTTACAGGGCTTTATTATTACTCTCTTTCTTCAATTTTTTCATTTTTTGAGACAGGGTTTCACTGTGTAACTCTTATCTGTCCTGGAATTCACTCTGCCTACCCGGTTTACTGGAATCACAGAGATCTGCTTGCCTCTGTCTTTCCAGTGCTGGGATTAAAGGCATGTGCCTCCACACCCAGCTCCTCTCTGTCTTTTAAAACCATTTTATTTCTTTTCTCTCCCAAGCCTACATATATTTTAGAACATATTGTAAACCTTTAGAGGTTTTCTTAATGTGAATTTGCCTTTACCGTAAATCTTTATCTTTTTCTGGCCATGAGTCTTCTATCTGGTAAACAACAACATTGCTAAAATGAAAGTTTTTGTTATTTTTGCCGTGGTTTACCAAAGATGGCAGTGGGTACCTTTACCGCCAGCAATGAAAGCTGTGGTCATTGCCCTGGTCAACACTGCCATCCAGCAGACATGCTGCCGGGTTGCAGATGTGGTCACTGCCATAGCCATCTCTCATGCACACCAATAAATTGTTAGCAGAGTTATTTAAAAGCCATATAGTTTTTTGCAGCTTATGCTGAGTCAGGAAACCTCCCTTAAAGGAGCTGCACAAATATCTGCTTGTCTCTGGCAAAGCAGAGTCTAACCGAGAAAAATGCTGCTACCCAGAAACCTTTCTTGTCTCTGTTCTTTTGTTTCTAAAACCCCTTTTTTAAGCTTTTGTTAAATTTTAAGTGGAAGTTTTATTAGCCACATGGGCGCCATTTGTAAGGAGTAGTGTTTTTCCTCCCGCCACCTAGTCTTGTCCTGCCAACAGGCCAACCCCAAATAATACACAGAGACGCTGTATTTGATATTATGCTGTTGGCCCGGTTACTTGTTACTTACCGGCTAGCTCTGTCTTAATTATTAACCCATTTCTATGTATTTCCACATGGTCTCCTTACCTGGGAGTGCAGCAGGCGTCTGGTCTCCCCGGTCTCTCCATCTTGGCTCCCCTTACTACTTCCTATTTCCTCCTTGTCTCCTAGTCCCTCCTATCTTCCTTTCCTATTAGCCAACAGTGCTTTATTCATTAATGAGTATGAGAAACATATATACATAATGGCATCTCCCATCAAATGTGTGTGTTTGTGTATCATAAAATTTATAACTATTTAGTAGCACAATATCTAGGAAAGACATAAGATGTAAATAATATGGAGGTACCAAGGATTGATCAGAAGACTATTTTGGTATTCATGGGTAGATCTTAAATGGAATTGATCTGCCTAAGAGTAGTGTAAAGAGTACATTTTTTTCTGCCCACAGCCAGGTTTTGTCCCGCTGCCTTGCCAGCCCAAATAACACACTGAGACTCTGTATTTGATATTATTCTGTTGGCCAGGTACTTGTTTCTTATCGGCTAGCTCTGTCTTAATTATTAACCCATTTCTATGTATTTCCACGTGGTCTTACCGAGAGCGGAGGAATGGTGGTTCTGTTCTCTCCAGACTCTCCATGTTGACTCCTCCTTCCTACTTCTTCTTTCCTCCTTCTCTCCTAGTCCCTCTTATCTTCCTTTCCTATTGGCCAACGGTGCTTTATTCATTAACCAGTGTGAGAAACATATATACAGAATGACATCTCCCATCAGAGTAGACTTTTTGATCTTAGAACTACTTTTAATTTTTATGGCTATGAGAGAAGAGAAAACTGTTACAAATAGGATATCATTGAACAACTTTCATATAACTACTACCATAACAAAAATACCTAATCAAAAATGTCAATTATGTTATAGTTGAGAAATTATTTGAAAAAAAAAACATTATAGGGAAAACAAAATCAATAAATTATTTTTCTACAAAAGCTATCAATTGAATACATAATATGACTTAGCAAATAAACTAATCACAAACAGTACGTATTTCATAAGACCATTTATGTTTGTAAACAAAACCTATTAATTTTTATTTTTCCATGTGGTCAGTTTCATCTGTTCTGGAGTTTAGATTGAATAGCTAATTTACATTTTGTTTCTTAATGTGAGCACTTATTTGAATTATGACATTCCTTGAATGGGGTGAAATGCTACATATTAGCATATTTCATTGCAAACTTTATTTAACATTTTAATTGCCACCATGTTACACATAATGAGATATTTAATAACAAGGTCATATTTACTTATGTATTTTATATATGTGTGAAAGAGATTTCTATTTCCAAAAAGGAATTCCTACTCCCTCCAAAATCACAGATTATTACTTGAAGTAAGTTGCAATAATTTAAACACATTGTTTTTATTTTCTAGATAATTCTTAGATGCTTATGGCTTTGTTTATTTCTCTATGTTATTGTGTTTTCGGTGACAGTGCAGGAGACTTCATGATTTATTGCATGTGCACAAGGAAGTCTTCTCAGCACAGCTTTAAAAAAAATAATTTTAACTTCCTGTACTTTTCCAAAGTGAAAGTCCTTTCAATTGTTTTTTTTTTCATTTTTTTGAAAAGTAACTTAGCTTTCAAAAGAATAATAGAATAGACAACATATAAGGATACCATACAAGGAATTACCATGGCAACTTTGACCGTGGGCAAATCTGCCCAAGCATATCACATTCAGTATCTCCAAGTTGCCATCAGAAACATTAGCATTGAAATGACAGAGGAATAATATTCTATCTTGTTTTGTATTTAGATAAGACATATATCTACTTATGTTAAACCAGAAAGAGATTACACAGTTTTTAGGGCTAGATATATCTGTAGTAAATATTTAACATAAAACATTTTATAACTCCTCTAAACTACTGTATTGTGAGAACATATGTAGAATGGTTTTCTACAGCTTAGTACAAGTAGGGGAATGAAACAGGTTTCTTCACTCACATGTGTTCACTATCACATTGAACAAAGTGAAGATGAAACTGAACTCAGACTGACAGCTGAGACTGACAGTCATCTGTAAAGTGTATGTATTGTGATTAACTTTAGTGTTGATCTCCTTAACTTCCTTGTAATTAGATGTGTCTGTCTTTCGGACATTTTATACCACTGTATTCAAGGAAGGACATATAAAGGACACATATATGAGTGAGTACATACTGTGTTCCTCTTTTTTGTGACTGGGTTACCTCATTCAGGATGGTTTCTTCAAATGCCATCAACATGCCAATGAATTTCAAGATATCATTTTTTTTTCTGCAGAATAGTATTCCATTGTGAAGATGTGCCAGATCTTCATTATCCATTCTTCAATTGAGGGGCATCTAGGTGGCTTCCAGGTTCTTGCTATTACAAATAGTGCTGCTATGAACATAGTTGAACAGATGTCTTTGTTGCAGGGATATGGATCATTTGGATATATTCATTAGAGGGGGAATGCCGGGTTATGTGGTAAACTGATTCCCAATTTCCTGAGGAACCGCCATACTCATCTCCAAAATGGCTGTACGAGTTTGCACTCCCACAAGCAGTGGAGGAGTTCCCCTTTCTCCACATCCTCTCCAACATGAGTCTCATTGGTGTTTCTATTTTTAGCCATTCTAGCAGGAGTAACATCGTATCTCAAAGTTGTTTTGATTTGTATTTCCGTGATAGCTAAGGATGTGGAGCACATTCTTAAGTATCTTTCAGCCTTTTGATTTCCTCTATTGAGAATTCTTTCTTCAGTTCTGTACCCCATTTTTAATAGGGTTATTTGGTGTTTTGTTGACTAGTTTCTTGAGTTCTTTGTATATTTTAGAGACCAGCCCTTTTTCAGATGTAGGACTGGTGAAAATCTTTTCCCAGTGTGTGGGCTGCCTTTTGTTCTTGTCCACTGTGTTCTTTGCCTCACAGAAGCTTCTATGTTTGAAGAGGTCCCATTTATTAAATGTTGCTCTCAGTGTCTGTGTCCCTGGAGTTATGGACAGTAGTCAGTCTCCTATACCAATTTGTTCAATAGTACCTCCTACTTTCTCTTCTAAGAGGTTCAATGTGGCTGGATTGATGTTGAGGTCTTTGATCCATTTGGACTTGAGTTTTGTGCATGGCAACAGACATGGGTCTATCTGCAATCTTCTACACATCCTCATCCAATTGTGCCAGCACCATTTGTTGAAGATGCTGTCCTTGCCCCATTGTATAATTTTAGCTGAATGATCGAAAACCAGGTGTTCATAGGTGTGTGAGTTAATATCATGATTTTCAATTCGATTCCATTGGTCTACCTGGCTATTTTTATGCCAATACCACACTGTTTTCAGAACTATAGCTCTGGAATAGAGCTTAAAGTCAGGAATGGTGATGCCGCCAGAAGTTCTTTTATTGTACAGGGTGTTTTCTATATCCTGGGTCTTTTGTTTTTCCATATAAATTTGATTATTATCCTTTCAAGGTCAGTGAAGAATTGTGGTCAGATTTTAATAGGGATTTCACTGAGTCTGTAGATTGCTTTTGGCAAGATTGCCATTTTTACTATGTTTATCCTACCTATCTAAGAGCATGGGAGATCTTACCATTTTCTGGTATCTTATTTAATTTCTTTCTTTAGAGTCACAAAGTTCTTATTATATAGGTCTTTTACTTGTTTGGTAAGCGTTACACCAAGATACTTTATGTTGCTTGTGGCTATTATAAAGGGTGATGATTCTTTGATTTCTTTTTCTGTCTCTATGTTGTCTGAGAAAGGTAGGGCTACTGAGTTTTTTGAATTTAACATGTATCCTGCTAGTTAGCTGAAGGTGTTTATCAGCTGTAGTTGTTCCCTGATAGAGTGTATTTGTTCGCATATGTAAACTATCATATCATCTGCAAATAGAGACTGTTTGACTTCGTCCTTTCCAAATTTGATCCTCTTGATCTCCTTTTGTTGTCTTATAGCTTTCGCTAGACCTTCAAGTACGATATTGAAGAGATATGGAGACAGAGGGCAGCCTTGTCTTGTTCCTGATTTTAGAGGAATTGGCTTAAGTTTCTCTCCATTTAGTTTGATGCTGGCAGGTGGTTTGCTGTATATTGCTCTTATTATGTTTAGGTATGTTCCTATTATCACTGACCTCTCCAAGACCTTTTTCATGAAAGGGTGTTAAATTTTGTGGAAGCCTTTTTCGTCATCTAGGGAGATGATCTTATGGTTTTTCTTTTACAGTTTGTTTATATGGTGGATCACGTTGATAGATTCTCTTATGTTAAACCATCCCTGCAATCCCGGTTTGAAGCTTACTTGATCATGGTGGGTAATTTCTCTGATGTATTCTTGAATTTTGTTTGCCAGTATTTTATTGAGTATTTTTGCATTGATGTTCATCAGGGATATTGGTCTGTAGCATTCTTTCTTAGCTGTGTCTTTGTGAGGTTTGGGTACCAACGTTATTGTGGCCTCATAAAAAGAGTTGGGCAATGAACCTTCTGTTTCTATCTTATGGAACAGTTTGAGGAGTAGTGGTATTAGTTCTTCCTTGAATGTCTGGTAGAATTCTTCACTAAATCCATCTGTCCCTGGACTTTTTTTGGTTGGAAGGCTTTTGATGGCTGCTTCTTTTTCATTGCGGGGTATAGGTCTAATTAAGTTGTTTGTCTGTCTTGATTTAATGTTGGTATGTGTTTGTTATCCATATATATGTTCATTTCCTTTGAATTTTCAAATTTTGTTGAATATAGATTTTCAAAGTATGACCTGAAAATTGTCTGGAATTCCTCTGTGTCCTTTGTTGTGTTCTGCTTTTCATTTTTTATTTTGTTAATTTGCATGTTCTCTCTCTGCTTTTTTGTTAATTTGTATAAAGTTTTGTCTATCTTGTTGGTTTTCTCAAAAAACCAACTCTTTGTTGCAATGATTATTTTGTATTGTTTTCCTGGTTTCTATTTTGTTGATTTCAGCACTCAAGTAATTGTTTTTTGGGTCTACACCTACGATTTGTGTTTGCTTCTCTCTGTTCTATGGTTTTCAGTTGTGCTGTTAATTCTCTTATGTGAGTATCCTCTATTATCTTCATATGGTCACTTAGTGCAATGAACTTCCCTTGTAGCACTGCTTTCAAGGTGTCCTATAATTTCAGGTACGTTGTGTCCTCATTCTCATTGAATATTAGAAAGTCCTTAATTTCTTCTTTGACCGAGGTGTGGTTCAATTGCACATTGTTCAGTTTCCATGATTTTGCATGTTTTCTGCTATTTGTGTTGTCGTTGAATTCCAATTTTAAAGCATGGTGGTCTGAAAAGGTACAGGAGACCATTGCTGTTTCTTCTATCTGTTGCAGTTGGCTATGCCACCTAGTATGTGGTCGATTTTAGAGAAGGTTCAATGTGGAGCAGAGAAGAAGTTATATTCTTTTGTGTTTGGATGGAATGTTCTATAGATGTCTGTTAACCCCAGTTGAAACATAACATCTGTTAGTTCTTTTGTTTCTTTGTTGAGTTTATGATTTGTGGTCCTGTCTAGTGTAGCATTTCTTTTATGAATGTGTGTGCCTCTGAATTAGGGGCATAGATGTTCAGAACTGATATTTATGTTGATGGATTTCTCCTGAGATGAATACAAAATGACCATCTTCATCTCTTTTGACTAATTTTGGTTTAAGTCTAACTTATTTGATATTACGATAGCCAACCTGCTTGTTTCTTGGTTCCATTTGATTTGAAAATCTTTTTTCCAACCCTTTACCCTGAGGTAATGTCTATCTTTGAAGCTTAGATGTGTTTCTTGTATGCATCAGAAGGATGGATTCTTTCTTCATATCCATTCTGTTAGCCAGTGTCTTTTTTATAGGTGAGTTAAGACCATTAATGTTGAGGGTGAGTAAGGACCATTGATTGTTGAATCTTGATTGTTTTAGGTTTGTTGTTGGCAGTGGTATTGTGAATATATTTGTTCTGCTTTACCCTTGATTTCTGGTGTAATTAGATTATCTGTTGTCTATATTTTTGTGGGCGTAGTTACCTTCCTTGGGTTGGAGTTTTCCTTCCAATACTTTCTGTAGGTCTGGATTTGTAGATACGTATTGGGAAAATCTGGTTTTGTTTTGTTTTCTCCATTTATAGTGATTGAGAGTTTTGCTGAGTATAGTAGCCCGGACTGGCATCCGTGGTCTATTAATACTTGTAGAACATCTATCCTTGACCTTTTGTCCTTGAAGGTTTCTATAGAGAAGTCAGGTGTAATTTTGATAGGTCTGCCTTTATATGTTACTTGTCCTGTTTCCTTCTCTTCTCTTAATATTCTTTCTTCATTCTGTATGCTAGGTGTTTTGATTATTATATGTCGAGGGGTCTTTTTCCTTTGGTCCAGCCTATTTGGTGTTCAGTATGCTTCTTGTACTTTCATGGTCATGTCCTTCTTCAGTTTGGGAAAGTTTTCCTTGATGATTTTGTTGAATATGTTTTTGGCACCTTAAAGCTGGGCTTCCTCACCTTCCTCTGTGCCTGTTATTCTTAGCTTTGGCCTTTTCATGGTGTCCCACATTTCCTGGATGTTTAGTGTTAAGGATTTGTTGGATTTCTGATATTCTTTGGTCAATGAATCTATTTCTTCTAGTTAATCTTCTTCGCCTGAGATTCTCTCTTCCATCTCTTGAATTCTGTTGGTTATGCTTGCATCTGTAGTTCCCGAATGTTTGCCCAGTTTTTCTATTTCCAGCATTCCTTCAGTTTGAGTTGCCTTTATTTTCTCTATTTCAGTTTTAAAAACTTGAACCGTTTCCTTCACCTGCTTAATTTTTTTTTCTTGGATTTCTGTACTTTCTTTACGGTATTTTTTCATTTCTTCCACTTTTTTTGTTTGTTTTTTTTCCTCAATTTCTTTATGGCATTTTCTCACATCTTCTTTGAGGGCCTGTATCATTTTTATAACAGTAATTTTTAAGTTGTTCCTCTGCTTTGTTGTGTTCCATTCTAGTTGGTGTAGATACCCTAGATTCTGGTGGTCTCATGTTTGTCTTTCTGTTGTTAGGTGTTTTCTTGTATTGCCATCTTTCCATAACTTCTTACAGTAGGTGTTGTTGTCTCCCCCTTTCTCTATGGTACTTCCCTGGTGTGCTTATGTGTGTTGGAGGTTCAATATCTCTAGCTCTGGGTGGTCCAAGCTCTATAGATTGTCTCTCCCAAGACAGGGACCCTGGGATGGGGTCAGTGATGACGGTCCAGTAGAAGATGCCTGCAGAAACTCAGATTGGTACTGCAGAGATGGGGTGGTTCTGTGGGAAGGGCCCGGGGCTCCAGCAGAGTACTATAGCCAATGGCTCTAGCCAATGGCCGGTGCAAGAGCCTACTTAATTCTTATAAACAGTTTCTCCTTTAAAAAGGATTGAAAGAAATTCACTGGCATGTAACAATGTTTAATCCCTCTTGGGAAGACTCTAAGAAGAACTTTTACCTGATTTTGAAAAAAAATTGCCATGACTATTGTCTGCATTTTCTTCTGTAAAGAGACTAGTGTTTAATTTTTTTCTGGAAGACTTTATTTTAATCTCAGAAATACTTTGTGTTCTGAATATGCGTATAAAGTGAGTGCTGAAGTGTAAGTATTTGGAGGGGAATTGATGCTAATATTGACACATCTGTACTGGCCTGTCCTTCGGGTTCTGACAGGATAAATTCTCAGCTGCAACCACTAAGAGCAACACCTGGGCACATTTGCTATGTTCCATTTGAAAAGGATACTTTCTACCTCCTATCTTTCTATTTTCCTGTCTCATCCTCGTCTCTCTCTCTATCTCTTTCTCTCTGTGTCTTTCCTTCTCTGCCCATATGTCCATATCTCTGCCTCCTCCCCACATCTCTGCCTCTCTTTTCACTTCTGCTTCTCTTGTCCCCAGAGGCTGGACTCCTCCCTCTCCTCCCCGCCTGTTTACCACTTTCCTTTCCCCTAATAATAATAGAAAAAAAAAAGAAAAAAGAAAAGAAAAGAAAAGAAAAGAAAGAAACAGCGCTCAGATGAGCTCTGTTGCAAGGTGTATTTCTCTAGCATGAACTTTATAAATGACAATTGAGCTGCTTTTGAAACTTGTTCATGAATAAGAAGCTGAGATTTTGGAACCCTTTTTCAAACTCTCAAAATGCTAATGATTTATTTACTCCAAAAACATAATATTCTCTCTCTCTCTCATTATGATTCAATCTTGGGCCTTATGAATGTAAAGCAGGAATGAACCACTGAGCTGGATCCCAAGACTTCTTTTATTTTTAATTTTTGGGCCATTATCAACATATCATGCCAATTCTGTCTTTGAAAATTCATTCTGTAACACAGGTTGGGTCTTTGTAAATATACTTCCTTTATTTTGTCATTAAAATATGGTCATCATTCCCCCCCTTACTTTTCCTCCCTCTAAACCCTCCCATATACTCCTCAAATTCTCTTTCAAATAAATGATCTTTTTTTCTTCAGTTGTCACACCATGCATATGTGTATATGTATAAAACTTTACATTCCTAATATAACCTGCTAAATATGCTAAATATTGCCTGTTATGTCTTTAAACTTGTGGTCATCTTTCCTCATTTTCCCAAATGACAAGGGATATGCCAACAAATCCATTTTCTAAGGCTCTTCTCCAGTGTTTCCAGATAGGTCATAAACCATTACTTACCTGCCTTTAGACATATCCTCATGATTGATTCTGGTGAGGTTTTGGTTGTTTTTATTTTGTTTTTGTCTCCCTTGTGACTAACTCTTTTAAACCAGCCATCATCAGCTAGGATTGTGATAGCTCGTATTTCTTTCCAGTTACATCAATTCAAAGGAGAAAATCACTGAAAAGAATTTTTGTCATCTAGAGGACTTGTCGTAACACTTATATTAAAATAATTACTCAACATGACATGCCACTCTCCATATTGGGTAAACAGTTAATTTTCTGAAGTTGCAAATCTTTGCATTATTCTTCATAACTTCCAGTAAACTACTCAGTCTATTCCTTAATTTATCACAATTTTTAATGCTTTGCATGGAGCACTGGACACCAATAAATCCTCACAAACATCTAGTTCCCCAAACTCTATATTGAATAATTCAAATTTATTACCCACATGAAGAGTTTCATAAGACTTTATAACTTCAACAAATGTTTGAACATGGTAGAATATTGATCATAATATTTTCAAACTTTTATAACATATGGGTCACCACAAATCACTTGGTAAATAACACAAAATAACCATATATTTCATGTTTATTTTTGGCTCTGTGATTTTTAACTATGAATGTAACTTACTCATTCTTTCAAATCTAAATCAAGCACAGTAGACAAGATGTGCAATCACAGCCAACATGAAAGCATAGTGGCTTAACAAAATAACATTTACCATTCTTTCTACATGAGAAATTTTGAATTGGATTATCTGATCATTATTCTCAAGTTTGCCACCTTGATTTGTTGAAGTAGTCACAAAGGCAGTGATAAAATTTCATTGAAAATCTTCCACACATACAAAAATGTAGATGGTTCAATGAAGCATCACTTTCACTTAAAATTCATTCATTATTTTGATGCCTATTTTTTTTTCGACAAGGGAACATCACTTCATCATCTTCTGTGAATGTTTTGAGCCATAGTCATACCTTTCCTGGAACGTTCTAGTCACAAAAGCCACAGATTGGATTGCCTAAATAGTCATAGTCAATGCCTAATTGAAAAAATAAACTATAAGAATGTAACATCTTATCATGCAGAAAAAAATAACTTTTTTATAAAACTATGGTTACAGTTGTGTTTATGTATCTTTATGTAGAGATTTCCCTTTTGAATTGGTTTGCACATAGTCTAAGGTGGCTTTAAGCTTACAGCAGTCATTCTGCCTAAGATATCCATTGCCAAAATGCCAGGCAGGACCACCACACTCAACTTGCATAACTTTTTCGTTCTTTCTACTTTAACCTAAGACAGGGAGGGAGAAGAGAAGAGGAGAGGAGAAGAGAGAGACAAACAGAGAAGAGTTTGTACATTCCTTTGTACTTGTTTGTTAAAACCTTATTGGAAAGATAAGGATTATACTTATCTGTGATTATAAAGGCACTGTTTAGAACATTTGTTAGAGATTACTCTTGTTTAGTAAAGAAGTGGTAGTGGGTTCTCATCCTAGATTCATTACTTCACTGAGTATTTGTCTAGGTTTCCAGTACCAAGTGTAGTTTTAGTCTAGTTGAACAGGTTTTTTTGTACAATTAGACAGTTCCTGGTAGAATTAAAGTGTACATGCTGCTACTACATCTAGAGTTATCATTGCATGCAAGTTACTATTGTGGTTCTTAGGAGTCCTGGCTGGGTAGGGCTGTTGGTTGTTTCCCTCATTTGGAAGCTTGAATCTAAAGACGTGCCAGAGAGGGTGTAAGGAAAAGCCCATGAATTGGCTTTAAAAATCAAACAACTTAAGTAAATTACAATCCCAATGAGAATATGTTGTAGTAAGTGACTATTGTGCATTAAAATGGTTCTTTTGATAAATAAATATTATATTCACCACATTAACAGTGAAGCTGAAAGTAGTGGTGGTGTCTTCCTGTTTAATTTGTTGAGAAAGTATACTCCTGTCATCAATTACTTTTGCTAATGCCATTAAGCTTTAAAAAATCAATTTACATTCTATCCATATTTGTTGAGCATTTTGATGGTCATGAAATATGCCATGACATTCAGGAATAAAGGGCATTTTCTTATTGACTTGTCTTGAGGTTCTCATGACTACTTGAATGTGATCCACTTAAGGATGATGACTTTGAAACACATTCTGTCTTTGTTTAGCTCTGTGGAGTCACAAATGTAAAATCTTTATTCCCTGAAAATTTAAAAGTCAATGCTCTTACAAATTAAAGCTGATATAAGATCTTTTCCTGTGTTGTACAATGTCTGATAATGATCTTTTAAAAATACAGACTAACAGAAATAAATTTTAATTGAACATGAAAATGGAATGTTCAGTTACTCCTATTAAAGTGTCTAATATAATAATAGACTAACTAGATTATCTCCATAAAATGTAAGTTTTCTTTTCAAAAGCCCTCAGAAAAATTCATTTACTGACACCTACCAAAAAAGGATCTGATTTAATGCTAAAATTAAATTAATTATCTTTACACTTTCACATAATTTAATTTCATATTCCATAGATTTAATATGATACAAAAATTCACTCTTCCCTTTTTGTTAACACTTGAAGACTCTCAATATATCCCTAAAACCATGGATAATATTAAACCCTTTAAATTATTCCTTTCTTAGAAGTTATGTATCAATGAAGAAATGTGTCTTTTACATTAGGCACAATAAGATAATAACCATAGTAAATCATAAAAAGCAGAATAATTACAATACTCAGCAATAAAAGTTATATAAAATTATTTCTTCATGTAAATTCTTTATTTACATAATTTATATATAATATGTAAGTTTATATTTTTCTTTCAGTAAACTCCTTCGTACTTTCCCTCGTGCATATTTGAACTGCCTATATCACTACTTTAAGATTTAGGAGTATTAATTCTCTTAATGTCATTCTGCCTGTTTCACAGCCATGTGCATGTATTAGATAAAGTACAGAGATGACATGAGATTTTATCATGCCACTCAGGTTTGCATACAATTTAAAACTATGAGTTGATTATTTCTGTTTTTTTTATTTAATACTTACAGAAATTAATTTACATTAGAAGAAGATACAGAAAGATAAATGTAAAACAAATAATCTTCTATGTATAATTTTATCAGATAATATTCTATTGTGTGTTTAATATCATCAAACTGTTCATGCCAGAATAATGTTTTTGACAATCATCAAAGTTTTATAAGTACCAGTAGTCCATTTATTATGGTCACTGAGTGCTATTCTACTATATTGATATAATATATTTTTATTCTCCAATGAAGAATAAATGAGGTATCTATTGTATTTTAAATTGTGTTTCGTTTGTCACTTATGTGAATAGCTTTATACAGGTATATATATTTTGTTTTAAAAATTTAGTGTTTGAAATGTTTAATGATGTGGCAACTATATTCATGGACCACATAACACACTGCCTATATCCATTGTTGTTCCATGAAATTGTGACAGAAAAAGAAGAGAAATGATATAGTCTTAGAGAGGGCAAAATAAAAATGAATCCATATAAGAAGAGGGAGTGGGGGGCACTACAAAAAATTCATAGTCAAGACTTTACCAGATACTTTGGCAAATGTCAATAAAGTGGTTAGTTAATAAGAAAGACATTACCAAGTAGTTGTGTTTAATGGAGAGAAAAAATTCATAATGCCCTTTCTTCATATAAAGGAAGCAAATAATAAGCAAGATACAATCCCATAGAAACATGTCTGAAAATAATGACACTACCTAAAGAGACTTAGGTAATTCTTTCAGAGGAATACAGGAATCAGAGATGACGGTTCCATGTTAAACATTTCTGAAGAAATACAGAGAGATAGTGTAGATGTCAATGATGGCAATATTGACAATCAGGAGAGAATGTTATATATTAAGAACATAGAAGAAAAATAATTTGACAGTTGTGAATTGGATTTGTAATTAAGCATTAATTTAAGATAAAAAGTTAGATCATTTAATATTTTTATCAATAGAAAACACATAATAGTATAAGAAGTCTTATAATTACTGAATGAATTTTTAAAAAATGCTAAAATGTTTTCTATTTGAATTCTATGGTAGTGTGCAAAATTCTCAGGCATATTTAGTCACACGCACCTTACTTTGTCTTATACAATGATGTAAGCTATATTTAAACATGCCTTTCATGAATTTATCATAAACTACTTTATTTCTTCTATGCTATTTCTGAGTTAAGATATGAAAATATTCACCATAAATTATGATGGACTATATAGTGTTCAATATAACTCACTGCAGAGGGTTACAGAGAAGGAGTACTAAGGGGCATAATATTCCTTAAGTGTATAGAGAACTGTAACATCTAGACATCTAGCTTGATTAAGGAGAGTTGGATTTTCCTACGTAGACAGGGCAATAAGTATTATTTGTCAGATAATATTCTGTTGTTACCTAACCTCTGATTTGTGTGTTTAATGTCATCAAACTGTTCATAAATTTTCACTAGTAAATTTTCTTCTAGAAATTTAAAAATATTGTTTATTAATTATTCAAAAATTACTTATGATGTAGTCTCAGCAATGTCACCATTGCTCCCTCCTTTAAATCAAACAAGATCTATGTTTTGCCCATCACAACTTTCAAACTTCTTTGTCTATTTTGTAACTTTTTGGTTACTCCTTTATTTTAAAATGTACTGCTCATTTATTCAAGGCTTTGGGGCCATTCACTTGAACTTGGATTACCTACCAGGTATTACCTTCTTAAAGAAAACTCACTTTTTCTTCCACTGGAACCTATTAACTTTCAATATCTCCTCAGAAAAAGTTGGCGATTCATGAGTTCCACCAACTTCCATGTAAGAACGTTGAGTAGCTTGATCGTCTGCAACTTTCATGAAAGTTCAAGAACCCATGAGTTCATGAATGGTATGGTTCTGTCATGTCTAGAAGACACTGTCTCTGGGTTCTCCATACCTTTGGTTTTTTATTTTCTTCTCCTCTTCCAAGATGGTCACAAAGCATTGATGATAACATAATATAGTTGTTTCTTGTTTGTTGATAAGTACTTCACTTGCAATTGTTCTCTACATTTGACAAGTTGTGAGTTTTATTCTATGAGTAATTTAAATTAGTATAGTTCTTACACCCCAAGTTGCTTTTGTGTGGTGAACAGTCTTTCTTCTTTTCTACAATCTCCTTCCAAATATGACTTTAGTAGTAAGATGAGAACCTCCTTTTAATATTTGTTCCTATTATCCAAATCAAGTAGACAGGATTGCTCAACAAGTGATTTAGCATATGGAACTACAACCTCATTTCTCAAATATTTAGGTCTTATATATCATCTACTATTCATTTTCCTTTACCCTTCAGCAGTCTTTAACAAATGTTGTATATAAGACAGTCCTACTTCTGAAACTTATCATTTCTTCTTTGTAGTTTTCCTCCTCCCTTCCTAATTGTTAATAATTTGATTTCTTTCCAGAATTTTTTGTTTTGTAGCATTTTTCCAACTTTGACCAGGTAATGCCAGGGTGCATAGCTACAGGGACAGTTATGCCATTACCCTTTCGTCATTGCACTTGTTCAGTGTAGATGACATATACCTTCCTATACACTTGGACCACTTCTGAGTCTGCAGGTCTTTGCAGAGTCCTTGGACAGCCTGAACTTCATTATCCTTTTGAATTGGCACAGATGAAATATTATTTTTCTGTCTCAGCTCTTTGGGAAGAGGGGAAGAAATGATCATCCTGCAAATGGGAGAAGGTGCTTTGTAATGCCATTTGTGGTTCTCGCTTTGGTCAAAAGTAACAAAGGGATTGAATTTCACATTGGCAGATGTGACATAGCCATGAACAAAAAAGGCATCTATGATCAATTTTAAATTAGTTTAATCATACTTCAAAATTTTATTTGAGCTCAATGTATTAGTCAAGTTTTCTAGAGGCACAGGCATTATAAATAACTATATAGAGAATTAATATATACATGAAATTGTTAGACTGTCTTATATGCTGTGCTCCAGCTACTGAGCAATGGCTATCTACAAAAGTAGGTTCAAGAATCCAGCAGTTGTTCAGAAAGATTATAGGCTCTATTATTTTTTCTTCCAAAGAAATAGGCTCTAAAGCTGGTGATGGAATGGGCTTGCCAACAAGAGACAGAACAAGAAGGCAAAAAGAATAAAATGCTTCCTTCTTCCACACCATTTATATAGGTGGCCACTGGAAAGTGTGGCCCAGATTGAAAGTGGAACTTCACACTTCTAAAGATCTATATTTAAATTGGCTTACCAGAGCAACTGGGAGCTCAGGGACTCAAGAATGACAGTGAGGAACCTACATAAGAACAAAACTAAGAACTCTAAACATAGGTGTCAGTTAGAGGGCTTGGGCAGTCTATGACCCACTAGCAGTGGAACCAGTATATATTCCTAGTCCATGAATGGGCTTCTGGAGCCCATTCTCTATGGAAGCATGCTCTCTTAGCCTAGATACAAGAGGAGGGACTCAGTCCTGACCCAAATGATATAACAGACTTTGATGATACACCATGGGAGGCCTTACCCTCTCTAATGAGTGGATGGAGGAGATATGGGTTTAGGGTGGGGAGAATTGGAGGATGGGAGAGAGAAGAAACTGGGATTTCTATATAAATCAGATTGTTTTTTATTTTATTTTTTTTCTTATTTTATATATCGAGCCCAGTTCCCTCCCCCTCCCTCTCTTTCTCCCCCTCTCCATCTCTGCCATGTCCCCTGACCTCCTGCCCATCCCATTTACCAACCACTACACAGGGAGGGTGGTGCCTTCCAGGAGGAATGAACAAAATATGCCAATTTATTTGGAGTAAGGGATAGTGTCCTCCCTCCTGCCTCTAGGTTAAGGGAGAATCCCTCCATGGGAAATGTACTCCCAACATCCTTTTGTGCATGATGGATATATTCTGGTTCCATTGTCAGAGATCCCTTATACTGCCCAGGCCTTCTAACTAAGGCCCATGTTCAGGTTGTCTGAGTCAGTAAAATGCTGGTTTCCCAGCAATCAGTCTGGGAGCCCATTAGCTCCTCCTTGTTTATGACAGCTGTCTCTATGGTTTCTGTAGCCTGGTCTTGTCCTTCCTCTCTGCATCTGTATTCCAGTTCGGCTCAGTGTATAGCTGTGGGTGTCTGCTTCTGTTTCCAACAGGTACTAGATGAGGACTCCATGATGTTGGATAAGTTAGTCATCAATTTCTTTACCAGGGAAGGATATGTATGTTAGCCTGTCCCACTGTTGCTCAAATTGTTAGTTGGGGTCAGTCTTGTAGGTCTCTGTATATTTTTCCAGAGTCACTTTTCTCTTGAAATATATAAAGCAACCCTCTTTTATGGAAACTCTTGCTGCTCTCTCTCTCTCTCTCTTTTTTCTCATTTGTTCCTCCCTGGAATCAATCTTCCTAGTCCCATGTGCTTTCCTCTTTTCTCCTTCTCTTTCTCCAAGCTCTCACACCACTTACTGCCCCCCACACTCCCAATATGCTCAGGAGATTTTGTTTCTTTCCTCTTCTTCAAGGACCTTGTATGAATCTCTTAGAGTCCTCCTTGTATCCTAGTTCCTTTGGCAGTGGCAATTATAAGCTGGTGATACTTTATATTTAAACCACATATCAGTGAGTTTATACCATGTTCCTTGTTTTGTAACTGGGTTACCTCATTCAGGATGGTTTCTTCAAGTTCCATCCATTTGCCTGCAAATTTCAAAATTCCATTTTTCCCCCCACAGAGTGGTATTCTATTGTGTAAATGTGCCTCATCATCTTTATCCATTTTCAGTTGAGGGGCACAGAGGTAGTGACCAGGTTCATGCTTTACAAATAATACTGCTATGAACATAGTTGAGCACATGTCTGTTACAAGTAAGGTTTTTCTATCAGTCTGGTCCTACCACCACGCTAGCCCCAAATAACACACTGAGACTCTGTATTTGATATAATGCTGTTGGCCAGTTACTTGTTTCTTATCGGCTAGCTCTGTCTTAATTATTAACCCCTTTCTATTAATCTAACTATTTCCACATGGTCTCAGGTCTCATCTTACCAGAGAGTGAGAACAGACCTGTGTAAAAACCTTTACTCCTAACTTATGGCACTGCAACATGGCTAATAAGAACTTCCATTTGAAACTTAACAGAAGCTTAAAGAAGGGTTTTATAAACCAAAAATAGACAAAAGCAAGGCTTCTTTGTAGCAGAATTTTTCTCGGTTGGACTCTGTTTCGTTAGATTCAAACAAAGATTTGAGGGGGTCCTTTAAGGGAGGTCTCCTGACTCAGCATAAGTGGCAAAAATACCACACGGCTTTTAAGAAACTCTGCTAAAAATTTATTGGTGTGTATCAGAGTTGGCAATGGCAGTTACCACATCTCCAAGCCAGCAACATGCTGCTGAATGGCAGCATAGACCAAGGCACTGAGCACAGCTCTCAGCTCTGGTAATAAAATAGCTGCCTCCATCTTGGATGCACTGCAGCTAACACAGCTATGACTTTCATTTTAGCTATGTTGTTATTTTCCAGATAAAAGACTCATGGCTACAAAAAGATAGATTTACAGTAAAGGCAGATTCGCATTAAGAAACTCTCTAACTAAGGTTTACAGTGTGTTTTAAAATATACGTAGGCTTTGGAGAGAAAAATAATAAATGGTTTTAAAAAGACAGTGAGGAGTTAAGTGTGGTGGCATACACCTTTAATTCCAGCACTCAGGATTCAGAGGCAAACAGATCTCTGTGATTGCAAAGTAAACCTGGTATGCAGAGTGAATTCCAGGACAGATAAATGTTACACAGAGAAACCATGTCTCAAAAAATGAAAAAAAAATAGAGCTAAGAGAAACAGAGTAATAATAAAGCCACATAAAGATGAAAAGCACAGAGAATATCTGGATACTGTAAGGTATCATATTGTCTTTGTATTGTTTGACTGCTGAGAAAATAATAACAACTGTTAAAATAAATGCTGCTGGATTACTTCAATTTATGTATTTTAGGAATGCTTTGACTTCAAAACTTAAGTCTAAGGACAAATTACTGGGGAAAAGGATTTCTAGTTTTGTTTTCACAGACAATGAAAAGCTGTGGATTCGTTCCAGACTAACATGATTTGATCAAGCCATACCCCCTAAAAGAGTGTTACTGGTGATCCAACATTTGAAACAGCTTGAACAAGGCATCCTTGCAGACTACAGCCAGGATTTCAGCGTCTCCTAAGGCTCCCCATGGCCGCATCCACTACCAGCAGGAAGCAGTTTGGATAGAATGACGCCCAAATTCCCAAATATTGTTTACAAATGTTTGTTTTTATTTATGGGGTAGTTATAAATGGTTAACGATCACAACCAATCTCTTTAAAGGTAAAACTGGGATATAGTTATGAATACTTTGTATTGGAATGGATTTTCATTTATTGATACAAATTTAAGGTCAATTTTGTGATATGTATATTTCTCCTTGTTTAGGTATTTTGTTTATATAGCTCATTTAAAAATGTAATGTATAATTTAGACAGATTTTAAATAGTTACCTATAATTGTCAAAACTTATAGCTAGGTGAGTTAGGTTTTATAGATATGTAGAGATGTTTTTGAGATGAATAGGCATTCTTCAAACTTTCCAAAGACCTACAGAATATGGCATTTAAAATAGTTAAGGGTTTTCCTTGACAATGAGATATAAATGCTCCTGGCAACACCTACTGCATCGAAAAGGAAGATGGAACATGGACAACAAAGAAACGTGTTATGAAGTTACTTCCAATATGGCAAGACTAGCCACTTGGACAAGATACTGCTCTTGTCTAGACTGTTTGAGTTTGTGAAGTATAAACTGGACATGCAGGACACAAAGAAAATTGACTGCTGATTCAAGATGGACATTGCTACAGAGTTCCTGCTTCATGGAAGAGTCTGCCAGACATTCTGCAGGACAGAGAAAAAAGTGACTAACAAACTACCAATACAGGTGGACAGTTTAAAGTTTCCTGATTTGCTGAGGAGTCTGCCCGACACACTATGGCCTATGAGCTGAAGATAGAACATTACAGAAGAACTTCTGATGACTGACCAGGCAAGTTGTCTCTGTCATTTCTAGAGTATATATATTATCCTTCTGTGGTCTTTGAAGGAATTGAAGACAAATAACTATGGTAATAGTTTTCCTTAATTAGGATTACAGATAAGGTAAATAAAAGACTTTAGATACACAAAGATAGGATAGATGATGAAATATTTTTTTTAAATCTTACTAAATGTTAATGAACTAAATATCGTTAACTGTGATTCTTATTTGATAACTGTTGTGTGATATATTTTGCTATGTTAAGGTTAAAACCCTTCTTTTTATTTAGACAGAAAAGTGGAGATGATGGGAGATGTCATTCTCTAAATGTGTTTCTCACACTGGAAAGCAAGATAGGCAGGACTAGGACACATAGAGGATTCGAGGAAGTAGTAGGGCAGAGTCAAAATGGAGAGATTGGAGTGGTCAGAGCCACTTGCCCCCTCTCTCTAGTAAGATAAGATCACACAGAAATACTTAGATTAATAGAAATGGGTTAATAATTAAGACAGAGCTGCTACCCATTAGGTGGCCAACAACATTATATCAAATACAGAGTCACTGTGTGTTATTTGTGGCTGGTGTGGTGTTGAGACCAGACTGGCAGAAAAACCTTATTTGTAACCATACATTTATTTGTTACATGGATGTGGATTATTTGGGTATATGCCTAAGAGGAGATTGTGATTTCCTGTGGTAAATTAATTCCCATTTTCCATAGGCCTACATATTGATCTGCAAGATGGCTGCACAAATTTGCACTCCCAGCAGCAATGGAGGAGTGTTCCCCTTTGTCCACATTCTCTCCAGAATAAGTTGTAATTAGTGTTTCTAATTTTAGCCATTCTGGCAGGAGTAAGATGGTATTTCATAGTTGTTTTGATGTGCATTTCCCTGATAGCTAAGGATGTTGAGCACATTCTTAAGTGTCTTTCAGCCTTTTGGATTTCCTCTACTGAGAATTTTCCCTTCAGTTCTGTACACATTATTAATGGGGTTATTTGATGTTTTGGTGCCTAGTTTCTTGACATTGGCCCTCTATCAGATGTAGGGATAGTGAAGATCTTTTCCCAGTCTGTGCATTGTCACTTGGTCTTGTCAACTGTGTCCTTTACCTTACAGAAGCTATTCAGTTTGAGGAGATACTATTCATAAATTTTCAATCTCATTGTCTGTGCTACTGGTATTATGTTCAGGAAGCAGTCTCCTGTACCAATTTGTTTAGGGTACCTTCCATTTTCTCTTCTAAGAAGTTAAGTGAGGCTGTATTTAAGTTGAGGTGTTTGATCCATTTGGATTTGAGTTTTGTGCATGGCAATAAACATGGGGCTATCTGCAGTATTTTACACACAATCAACCAGTTGTGCCAGCAACATTTGTTGAAGATGCTTTCGTCCTCCCATTGTATGCTTTTAGGTGTTTTGCCAAAAAATCAGGTGTTTGTAGTTTTGTGCGTTAATATCCGGATTTTTTTTTTTTTTATTAGATTTCATTGTTCTACCTGTCTATTTTTGTGCCAATACAAGCTGTTTTCAGGACTGTAGCTCTATAGCAGAGATTGAAGTCAGGGATGGTGATACCTCCTGAAGTTCCTTTATTTTACAGGTTTTTTCTCTATCCTAGGTTATTTTGTTTTTCCATATAAAGTTGAGTATTATCCTTTCAAGGTCAGTGAACATTTGTGCTAATATTTTGATGGGGATTGCATTGAATTTGTAGATTGGTTTTGACAAGATTGCCATTTTTACTACGTTGACCTTACCTATCCAAGAGCATGGGAGATCTTTCCATTTTCTAGTTTCTTCTTTAATTTCTTTCTTGGCAGACACAAAATTCTTGCTACATAGGTCTTTCACTTGTTTGGTAAGTATTACCCCAAAATATTTTATGTTGTTTGTGGCTATTGTAAATGTTGATGTTCCTCTGAGTATTTTCAAAGCCCTTTTGTCATCTGTATATAGTAGGGATACACATTTTTTTGTTTTTTTTGAGTTTATCTTATGTCCTGCAAGTTTGCTGAAGGTGTTTATAAGCTATATCAGTTCCATGGTAGAGTTTGTTTTGGCCCCTTATGTAACCTACCATATTATCTGCAAATAGAGAAAGTTTGACTTCTTACTTTCCAATTTGTAACCCCTTTATCTCCTTTTGTTGTCTTTTTGCTTTAGCTAGAAGTTCAAGTGTAATAGTGAAGATATGGAGAGAGAAGGCATCCTTGTCTTGTTCCTGATTTTAGAGGAATCGCCTTAAGTTTCTCTCCATTCAGTTTGATGTTGGCTGTTGGTTTACTGAGTATTGCTTTTATTATGTTTAGTTATGTTCATAGATCCCTTAGCTCTCCAAGACCTTTATCATGAAAGGGTGTTGAATTTTGTCAAAGGCTTTTCCAGCATCTAGTGAGAGGATCATGTGGTTTTCTTTTCATTCTGTATATATGTTGGATCACATTGATAGATTTTCATATGCTGAACCATCCCTGCAAGCCAGGGTGGAAGCCTACTTAGTCATGGTGATGATTTCTCTGATGTGTTATGGGATTCTATTTGCCAGTATTTTTGCATCTATGTTCATAAGGGATATTGGTCTGTAGTTTTCTTTCTTAGTTGTGTTAGTTTGAATAAAGGTTTGTCTATTTTGTTGATTTTCTAGAAAAACGAACTCTTTGTTGCATTGATTTTTTTTTTTTGTATATTTTTCCTGGTTTCTACTTTTTTTTATTTCAGCCCTCAAATTGATTATTTCCTGCCGTTTATTCACCCAGGTGAGTTTGCAATTGTTTTTAATTTAAACAAAAATTTAATAAAATTATAAAATGGTTCTTTCCACTTCAAATGATTTAAATTTAGGAAAGGAAAAAAATTCCACACATATGTACACAGCTGATTTTGTTTTGGTTAATTCCAGATATAGACAGGTTCACAACCAAGAGTAATCATCACATTCAGAGTTTATATTCACTCAGGTTCATATGGAAGGTCAGCTGGCCTATTAACTTTACAGAATACTATCCCTTTGAAATTCCTTAGTACCATTATGAAAATCAATCAACCATACTGTTTTAAAATTCCTTTACAATGCTCTACACTACACTACAAAATCTAACATGCTTCTAAATTTTACTGAACTTTTTGAATGTTACAATTGTGATTGCATTAATGATTTACTTTTCCTAATTTTTATGTCATCAATTAGACTGATTATTAATTGATTTTCATTATTTTATTTTGAAATAACATTATTATATTTTAATCATTTTTGGGAGTACTTCACATAATTAAAACTTACAATGTTATCATGTATCTTTTAATTCTGTTTCTTTCTATTATTGATGTCATGATACTCACTTCAAATTACAAAAATCGACTCCCTGGGTTGACCTCTGATCCTGCTGCTCCTGTCTCCGGTCCCCATCGAGAGCACCCTTGGTGCTCTGATAAACCCCCACCCATTCCAACTGCCAGCCTACCCCCCCCACCCTGAGCCCTACCCCACCCACGGTCCTACTGCTCTGGTTGAGCACTGAGACAGAGGGTGGAGACAACAGTCCACCCTACTTCTGAGACTTCTCAGAGCAACTCTGAACAAAGGAATCCTAACTATCCTTGATGGACCACTGCCACTGGCTTGGTCTCTGACCCAGCCTCCAGTCCTCTGCTGGAGTGCTGGGCCCCTCCCAGAGATCCGCCTATCTCTGCATGCCCACTTGGAGTTCCTGCAGGCAAGATCCTTGACTCCCAAATCCTGGCCTTTCCCAAAGAACCAGGTCACAGCTGGAGAGCACCAGTTTCCACTGAGATCCCACTATCCTGCAAAACCTTCTCAAGTCCCAGCTCAGCCCCTGCCCTCTTCCTCCAGCTATTGGCCATAGCTATTGGCCAGAGCTATTGGCCAGAGGACCACTGCGAGTACCTGCTGGCATCTTCTTCTGGATCCTGATCCTTGACCCCATCCCTGGATTTCTGTCTGCAGAGAAACCTCCTAGAGAGCTTGGAACACACAGAGCTACAGATATTGAATCCCAGACCCACATAAGCCCATCGGGGAAGTACCATAGGGAGAGGGGGGATACACCACCAACACCTACTGAAAGAAGCTATGGGAAGAAGGCAATACAAGAGAACACCTAACAACAGAAAGACAAACATGACACCACGAGAATCTAGGGAGTCGACACCAACTAGAATGGAACACAACAACAAAGTAGAGGAAGCAGAAGGGTAAGACTTAAAAATTACCATCATAAAAATGATAGAGTCCCTCAAAGAAGATGTGAGAAAATCCCTTAAAGAAATGGAGGAAAAAACAAACAAAAAAGTGGAAGAAATGAACAAATTCCTTAAGGAAAGTACAGAAAGCCAAGAAAATACAATTAACCAGGCGAAGGAAATGGTTCAAACTGAAACTGAGAAAATAAAGGCAACACAAACGGAAGGAATGCTGGAAATTGAAAAGCTGGGCAAAAAATCGGCAACGACGGACACAAGCATAACCAATAGAATTCAAGAAATGGAAGAGAGAAACTCAGGCGCAGAAGATAAACTAGAAGAAATAGATTCATCGACCAAAGATAATCATAAATCCAAAATATCCTTAACACAAACATCCAGGAAATGTGGGACACCATGAAAAAGCCAAACCTAAGAATAATAGGCATAGAGGAAGGTGAGGAAGCCCAGCTCAAAGGTGCTGAAAACATATTCAACAAAATCATCGAGGAAAACTATCCAAATCTGAAGAAGGACATGCCCATGAAAGTACAAGAAGCATACCGAACCCCAAATAAGCTGGACCAAAGAAAAAAGACCCCTCGACATATAATAATCAAAACACCTAGCATACAGAATGAAGAAAGAATATTAAGAGAAGAGAAGGAAAAAGGACATGTAACATATAAAGGCAGACCTATCAAAATTACACCTGACTTCTCCATGGAAACCCTCAAGGCCAGAAGGTCCTGGATAGATGTTCTAAAAGTATTAAGTGAACATGGATGTCAGCCTAGGCTACTATATCCAGCAAAACTCTCAATCAAAATAGATGGAGAGAACAAGATATTTAATGACAAAACCAGATTTTCCCAAAATGTATCTACAAATCCAGCCCTACAGAAAGTATTGGAAGGAAAACTCCAACCCAAGGAAGGTAACTATGCCCACAAAAATGTAGGCAACAGATAATCCAACTACACCAGAAACCTAGGGTGAAGCAGAACAAATATATTCACAATACCACTGCCAACAACAAACTTAAATCAAACAAGCATCAACAATCAATGGTCCTTACTCACCCTCAATATTAATGGTCTTAACTCACCTGTAAAAAGACACAGACTAACAGAATGGATAGGAAGACAAAATCCATCCTTTGGCTGCATACAAGAAACACATCTAAGGTTCAAAGATAGACAATACCTCAGGGTAAAGGGTTGGGAAAAGATTTTCCAATCAAATGGAAATAAGAAGCAAACAGGTGTAGCTATCCTAATATCCAACAAGTTAGACTTCAAACCAAAATTAGTCAAAAGAGATGAAGATGGTCATTTTGTATTCATCTCAGGAGAAATCCATCAACACAAAGTCTCAGTTCTGAACATCTATGCCCCTAATACAAAGGCACCCACATTTGTAAAAGAACACTACTAAAACTCAAAGTTCATATAAAACCTCACACACTTACAGTGGGAGACTTCAATACACCACTCTCAACAATAGACAGGACCACAAATCATAAACTCAACAAAGAAACAAAAGAATTAACAGAAGTTATGTCTCAAATGGGGTTAATAGACATCTATAGAACATTCCATCCAAAGACAAAAGAATATACCTTCTTCTCTGCTCCACATGGAACCTTCTCTAAAATCGACCACATACTAGGTGACATAACAAACCTCAACAGATACAAGAGAATAGGAATAGTCCCCTGTATCTTATTGGACCACCATGCTTTAAAATTGGAATTCAACAACAACACAAATAGCAGAAAACCTGCAAACTCATGGAAACTGAACAATGTGCAATTGCACCACTCCTGGATCAAAGAAGAAATAAAGAAAGAAATTAAAGACTTTCTAATATTCAACTAGAATGAGGATACAACATACCTGAACTCATGGGACACCTTGAAAGCAGTGCTACGAGGGAAGTGCATTGCACTAAGTGCCCATATGAAGAAAACAGAGGATAGTCACATAAGAGAATTAACAGCCCAACTGAAAATCTTAGAACATAGAGAAGAGAATTCACCCCTTAGGAGTAGATGCCAGGAAATAATCAACTTGAGGGCTGAAATCAACAAAATAGAAACCAGGAAAACAATAAAAAAAAATCAATGCAACAAAGATTTGGTTTTTTGAGAAAATCAACAAGATAGACAAACCTTTATCCAAATTAATGAAAAAGCAGAGACAGAACATGCAAATTAACAAAATCAGAAACGAAATGGGGAACATAACAACAGACACAGAGGAAATCCAGACAATTTTCAGGTCATACATTGAAAATCTGTATTCCAAAAAAATTGAAAATTCAAAGGAAATGGACAAGTTTCTGAATAACTATCCCTTACCAACATTAAATCAAGAACAGAAAAACAACTTAAATAGACCTATAACCCGCAATGAAATAGAAGCAGTCATCGAAAACCTTCCAACCAAAAAAAGTCCAGGGCCAGATGGATTCAGCGCAGAATTCTACCAGACATTCAAGGAAGAACTAATACCACTACTCCTCAAACTGTTCCACAAGATAGAAACAGAAGGTTCAAGCCAAACTCTTTTTATGAGGCCACAATAACTTTGGTACCCAAACCTCACAAAGACACAACTAAGAAAGAAAACTACAGACCAATATCTCTGATGAACATCGATGCAAAAATACTCAATAAAATACTGGCAAACCAAATTCAAGAATACATCAGAGAAATCATCCACCATGACCAAGTAGGCTTCATACCTGGAATGCAGGGATGGTTTAACATACGAAAATCTATCAACGTGATCAACCATATAAACAAACAAAAAAAAAAAACTATATGATTATCTCCCTAGTTGCAGAAAAAGCCTTCGACAAAATTCAACACCCTTTCATGATAAAGGTATTGGAGAGGTCAGGGATAACAGAAACATACCTAAACATAATAAGAGCAATATACAGCAAACCAACTGCCAACATCAAACTGAATGGAGAGAAACTTAAGCCATTTCCTCTAAAATCAGGAACAAGACAAGGCTGTCCTCTTTCTCCATATCTCTTCAATATCTTACAAGAAGTTCTAGCTAATGCTATAAGACTACAAAAGGAGATCAAGGGGATCCAAATTGGAAAGGAAGAAGTCAAACAGTCTCTATTTGCAGATGATATGATAGTTTACATAAGTGACCCAATAAACTCTACCAGGGAACTCCTACAGCTGATAAACACCTTCAGCAAACTAGCAGGATACAAGATAAACTAAAAAAAATCAGTAGCCCTACTTTATTCAGACGACAAAGAGGCAGAGAAGGAAATCAGAGAAACATCACCCTTTACAATAGCCACAAGCAACATAAAGTATCTTGGTGTAATGCTTACCAAACAAGTAAAAGACCTATATAATAAGAACTTTCTGACTCTAAAGAAAGAAATTAAAGAAGATACCCGAAAATGGAAAGATCTCCCATGCTCTTGGTTAGGTAGGATTAACATGGTAAAAATGGCAATCTTACCAAAAGCAATCTACAGATTCAATGCAATCCCCATTAAAATCCCACCACAATTCTTCACCGACACAGAAAGAATTATAATCAACTTTATATGGAAAAACAAAAGACCCAGGAGAGCAAAAACAACCCTATAAAATAAAGAAGTTCAGGAGGCATCACCATTCCTGACTTTAAGCTCTACTACAGAGCTATAGTTCTGAAAACAGCCTGGTATTGGCATAAAAATAGACAGGTAGACCAATGGAATTGAATTGAAAATCCTGATATTAATCCATGCACCTATGAACACCTGATTCTCGACAAAACAGCTAAAATTATACAATGGGGCAAGGACAGCATCTTCAACAAATGGTGCTGGCACAATTGGATGAGGGTGTGTAGAAGACTACAGATAGACCCATGTCTGTCGCCATGCACAAAACTCAAGTCCAAATGGATCAAAGACGTCAACATCAATCCAGCCACATTGAACCTCTTAGAAGAGAAAGTAGGAGGTACCCTTGAACAAACTTGTATAGGAGACCGCTTCCTGAACATAACTCCAGGGGCACAGATATTGAGAGAATCAATTAATAAATGGGACCTCTTCAAACTTAGAAGCATCTGTAAGGCAAAGGACACAGTGGACAAGACCATATGGCAGCCCACAGACCAGGAAAAGATTTTCACCAACCCTATATCCGACAAAGGGCTTATCTCCAAAATACACAAAGAACTCAAGAAACTAGTCAACAAAACACCAAATAACCCTATTAAAAATGGGGTACAGAACTGAAGAAAGAATTCTCAATAGAGGAAATCAAAAAGGCTGAAAGACACTTAAGAAAATGTTCCACATCCTTAGCTATCAGGGAAATGCTAATCAAAACAACTTTGAGATACCATCTTACCCCTGCCAGAATGGCTAAAATTAGAAACACCAGTGATGACTTATGTTGGAGAGGATGTAGAGAAAGTGGAATACTCCTCTACTGCTGGTGGGA
The DNA here is from genome assembly GCF_943737965.1 of Phodopus roborovskii. Taxonomy (NCBI): domain Eukaryota; kingdom Metazoa; phylum Chordata; class Mammalia; order Rodentia; family Cricetidae; genus Phodopus; species Phodopus roborovskii. The sequence continues at coordinate 667,152 of NW_026125669.1, read as the reverse complement.
GTGCAAACTCATACAGCCATTTTGGAGATCAGTATGGTGGTTCCTCAGGAAAATGGGAATTAGTTTACCACTGGACCCAGCAATCCCTCTTTTAGGCATATACCCAAAGGATTCACATCCATGCAACAATGACATCTGTTCAGTTATGTTCATAGCAGCACTATTTGTAATAGCAAGAACCTGGAACCAACCTAGATGCCCCTCAATTGAAGAATGGTTAATGAAGATGTGGCACATCTACACAATGGAATACTACTCTGCAGAAAAAAATAATGGTATCTTGAAATTCGCAGGCAAGTGGATGGCACTTGAAGAAACCATCCTGAATGAGGTAACCCTGTCACAAAAAGAGGAACACAGTATGTACTCACTCATATATGGATTTTAGACATAGATCAAATGATCACCAGCCTATAATTCACATCACCAGATGAACTAGGATACAAGGTGTATTCTAAGGGATTCATATAAAGTCCCTCACAGAACTGGGAAGGAAAAAGTCCCCCAGAGCTCAGGTGAAGTGGGGGAAGACAGCGAATGGAGAGAGAAGTAGGAGAAAATGAGGGGGAGGAAAGGAAAACTTGTGCGACCAGGAAGATTGAGCCTGGTTAGGAATGGAAGATAGGAAAGAGAGAGAGAGTCAGAGACAGAGACAGAGACAGAGAGAACATAAAAGAGGGAGCCAATATTGGTTTTAAGATAAAATTGAACACAAGGAAAGGTCAAGAGAACTACAAGACTGTTCCCAACTAACAATCTCAGCTTCCGTGGAAAGGCTATCATAAATGCCCTTCCTGGGAGAGTGAGATCAACAACTAACTTCTCCATGGAGCCCGCAACTAATGCCTGTTGAAAATAGGAGCAAACACCCATATATAAACACTGAGTCGAACTAGAACCTAGAAGCAGATGGAGAGGACAAGACCACACGGCAGAAGCACATAGAGACAGCTTACCTGAACAAGGAGGCGCTAACGGGCCCCCAGACTGATAGCTGGGAAGCCAGCATGTGACTGACTCAGTCCCCCTGAATATTTGGTCTCAGCCAGAAGGACTGAGCAGTCTAAGGGACCTCAGACAGTGGAGCCAGGATGTATCCCTGGTGCATAAAAGGACTTTGGGAACACATCCCCCATGGACGGATAACTTCCTTAACATAGAGATAGGAGAGAAGCCCTGGTCTCTACTTCACATGACCGTTCAGATCTACATTTCCCCAACTGGATGGCATTCCCCTATACATGGAATTGTGGTGGGGGGATGGGATTGGAGGGAGTTTAGAGTGCATGTGAGAGGGCAGAGAGGGTAAAAGGGAGGGAAGGAGGGACGGAGGGAGAGGGAACTGGGATCGACATGTAAAATAATAAATTAAATTAAAAAACATGCTTTGACTCCAAAATTTAAGTTGAAGGACAAGTTACTGGGGAAAAGGATTTCTATTTTTATTTCCACAGAAAATGAAAACATGGTGATTCCTTCCAGACTAATGAGGTTTGATCACGCCAGACCGCCTGAAACAGAGTCCAAGCTAATCCTACATTCAAAACAGCTGGACAAAACAGCCCTACAGACTATAGCCAGAATATCTGAATCTTCTTCGAATCCCCCCAAGACAGCTCCCCTTATCAGCAGGAAGTAGCTTGGAAAGAACGACGCCCAAATTGCCAAATATTGTGTATAAATGTTTGTTTTCATTTAATTGGACTTTGTTATATAAAATTAAATAAAAAAAGAACAAAACAAAAAGAAAAGAAAAGAAAAGAAAAGAAAATCTGATTAGTGAATTAAAAAAAAATTTAAAAAATCAAATTACAAAAATCTAGATAGATGTATTACAATTATTTGAGTCACAAATTTTGTGCACATTTAACAAGTTTTTCAGGAATATCTACTGCTGTTTCATATGCTGGTGCAAGTCTCCATTTTCCTTTTAGTGTCTCTAGTACATAACTTTTTTCGGCAAATAATGTCATCTCAATTTGTTCCATTTCTTATAACCATGTCAGTGTTAAAGAAGATTGCTAATATATTTTATGGATTTTTTTATTTCTGTGTTGTTACCCTGTAATGTTCTATATCAGGATAACACTGTAGTAATCAGTTTTTTTAGAAAAGGAAACAGAGTATTGATTGTACCATCACATATTAAGAGCTACATAAAATACACATAGTATCACTAATGGTTTTCAACACTCATTAGTTGGATAAAATTATGAGTTCTTAACTTAAAGTCTTTCTCTGAAATTTTTGTAAATAACAAACTCTACAGTTTCCTCCATACTCCTATTGGGTTTACATTAAGTCCTGCTTCCTAGGGACCTATTCTAGTATATCATTTAACATTATACAATATGGGAAATTTCTCATTTCCTTTCACAGTCTTATTTTTAATTTAATACATCAGTACAGACACATTTACTTTTAGGTGATACACTGGGCCATAGTATGATCATATGCTGTGTTCTTAAATGCCTGTTGGCTCTCAGCATTGGTAGCTTTCTACATAATTAACTATGTCCTTTCTCCAGTGCTACACAGTTGTCAGTTTGAACATGATCTTGCTTTCAGTTGCTACAACATACACAAAGATCACTTTTAATTTCTCTGTTCTAAACACAGAATCCATCATTTTATGGCAAAGATCTTAAAGTCATTTTATTGAAGAAAATGATTGATAAAGCAAGGTCTGAGAAAGCAAACTAGGATCATTTTTGTAGGGGTGCTTGTCCTTCTAGCTTTCTCAATAGTCAGAAGGTATTTATGAGTAACAGGTACTGTATACATACATATTTATAACTGTTCTAGTGTTGTCCATCTCTGGGTTTCTATTAAACTAAACATAATACATTAGGAAACTATGATTTTAGCACAGTAAACACTTTAGCTTTGATTGTTTATTTTTTATTTTTATTTTTATTTATTTATTTATTTATTTGGTTTTAAAGACAGGGTTTCTCTATATTACCCTGGATCCTGTCCTGGAACTAGCTCTGTTGAACTCACAAAGGTCCACCTGCCTCTGTCTTCCAAGTGCTGGGATTAAAGGCATGTACCATCAACACCCAGCTTAGCTTTGTTTCTTACATGTCTATTACTTCCTTTCTGACAGTGTTCCTTTGAAGCTTTATCAGTTTTTAATTCAGTCCTTACTTATACATATAATGCTTTAGTATAGTACTCATGTACATTTCATTCTGTTTTTTTGGAGTTTTTTAATCAGAGGACCATATTCCAGTATACACAAATGAGATGCTTTGTGTTCCTGCATGTTTGTTCCCTAATTTTCACTGTGATACATTAATATTTGAAATTCAATCATTGTTCTATTTTGACTTTCTGTTGACCATTTTAATCTCTCTTACCATGCTGGTTGATTTATTTTAATGTTCTTTTAATATTTTAATGTTTTAGTTGATATTTTGGGTTGTTTAGTGCTTCAAATATGTACGGACCACAATGCAAAACAATTGGAGATTTACCCCCAAAATGTATGCTTTTTAACCCAAAGCCATAGCCTTTGGTATGATATATACATCTAATAAAGTATATTGGTGTCTTGTTCCTGTTTTACAGGAATCCATTCAGTTTGATGTTAGCTGTTGGTTTATTGTATATTGCTCTTATTATGTTTAGGTATATTCCTGTTATCCTGATCTCTCCAAGACCTTTATCATGAAAGAGTGTTGAATTATGTCAAAGGCTTTTTCAGCATCTAGGGAGATGATCATGTGGTTTTTCTTTTTCAGCTTGTTAATATGGTGGATCACATTGATAGATTATTGTCGTATGATAAACCCTCCCTACAAGCCAGGGATGAAGCCTACTTGACCTTGGTGGACAATTTGCCTGATGTATTCTTGGATTTGGTTTGCCAGAATTTTATTGCGTATTTTTGCATCGATGTTCGTCAGGGATATTGGTCTGTAATTTTCTTTCTTAGTCATATCTTTGTGTGGCTTGGGTAACAAGTGATCGCGGCATTGTAAAAAAATGTTTGGTAATGGACCTTTTGTTCTGTAGTGTGGAACAATTTGAAGAGTATTGATATAAGCTCTTCCTTGAATTTCTGATAGATTTCTGCATTGAAGCCATCTGGCTTGGGCTTTTTTTGGTTGGAAGGCTTTCGATGTCTGCTTTTATTTTCTTGGGGGTTATAGGTTTATTTAAGGTGTTTGTCTATTATTGATTTAATTTTGGTAAGTGATAGTTATCCAGAAATTTATGCATTCCCTTTGAAATTGCAAATTTTGTGAAGTACAGGTTTTCAAAGTATGACCTGTAAATTGTCTGTATTTCCTCTGTGTCCATAGTTATGTCCCCCTTTTTTGTTTCTGATTTTGTTAATTTTCATGTTCTCTATCTGCTTTCTCATTACTTTGGATAAAGGTTTGTCTATCTTGTTGATTTTGTCAAAAATCCAACTCTTTGTTGCATTGATTTTTTTGAATTGTTTTTTTATTTTCTATTTTATTGATTTCAGCCCCCAAATTGATTATTTTCTGGCATCTATTCCTTCAGGGTGAGTTTGCTTCTTTTTGTTCTAAGGCTTTCAGTTGTGCTGTTAATTCTCTAATGTGACTATCCTATGTTTTCTTCATATGGACACTAAGTGCAATGAACTTCCCCAGTAACACTGCTGTTAAGGTGTCCCATAAGTTCAGCAAAGTTGTGTCCTAATTCTAATTGAATTTTAAGAAGTCCTTAATATCTGTCTTTATTTATTCTTTGGGCATTGTTCAGTTTTCATGAGTTTGTAGAGTTTCTGCGATTTGTTGTTTTTTATTCCAATTTTAAAGCATGGTGATCTGATAAGATACAGGGACATCTCCATTTATTTTGTGTCTGTTCAGGTTTGTTATGTTGCCTACTTTGTTCGATTTTAGAAAAGGTGCCATGTGTAGCAGAGAAGAAGATATATCCTTTTACGTTTGGATGGAATGTTCTATACATGTCTGTTAAACACAATTTACAAATAACTTCTGTTAGTCCTGTTTTTCCTCCATATCTCTTCGATATTATACTTGAAGTTCTAGTTAAAGCAATAACAAAACAAAAAGAGATATAGGGGATCCAACTTGAAAAGGAAGAAATCAAACTTTCTGTATTTACAGTTATATGATAATCTACAGAAGCAACCCAAAAATCTCCCCTAGGGAACTCCTACAGCTGATAAACACCTTCAGCAAACTAGCAGGATACAAGATAAACTCAACAAATTGAGTAGCCCTACTTCATTCTGAAGAAAAAGAGGCTGTGAAAGAAATCAGAGCAACATCACCCTTTACAATAGCCACAAACAACATAAAGAACGTGGGGTAATGCTTACAAAACAAGCGAAAGACCTATATACTAAGACCTTTGTGGCTTTAAATAAAGAAATTAAAGAAGATATCAGAAAATGGAAAGATCTCCCATGGTTTTGGATAGGTAGCGTCAACATAGTAAAAATGTAAACCTTGCCAAAAGCATCTACAGATTGAATGCAATTCCCATTATGATCTCACCACAATTCTTCACTGACATTGAAAGGATAATAATCAACTTTACTTGGAAAAACAAAATATCCAGGATAGAGAAAACAACCCTATACAATAAAAGAACTTCAGGAGGCATCACCATCCCTGACTTTAAGCTCTACTACAGAGCTATATTCCTGAAAAAAAGCCTGGTTTTGGCACAAAAATAGACAAGTAGACCAGTGGAATTGAATCAAAAATCCTGATATTAACCCAAAACCTAGAAATACCTGATTTTTTACAAAACAGCTAAAAGTGTTCAATGGATGGACGAAAGCATCTTCAACAAATGGTGCTGGCGCAATTGGATGATGATGTGTAGAAGACAGTAGATAGACCCATGTCTATTGCCACACACAAAACTCAAGTACAAGTAGAAGAGAAGGTGGGAAGTACCCTTGAACAAATTAGTATAGAAGACAGCATTCTGAGCATAACTCCAGTAGCACAGTCACTGAGCTTGACAATTAAGAAATTGGACCTCCTCAAACATTGAAGTTTCTGTAAGGCAGAGGACACAGTTGACAAGAGCAAATGACAGCCCGCAGACTGGGAAAAGATATTCTCCACTCCTACATTTGACAAAGGGCTGGTCTCCAAAATATAGAAAGAACTCAAGAAGCTAGTAAAGAAAATATGAAATCACCCTATTAAAATATGGGGTACAGAACTGAAGAGAGAATTATCAATAATGGAAATCAAACATGGTGAAAAACACTTAAGAAAGTGTTCAACATCCTGAGATATCAGAGAAGTACAAATCAAAACAACTCTGAGATACCATATTACTTTTGCCAGAATGGCTAAAATTAGAAATACCTATGTCAACTTATGCTGGAGAGAATGTGGATAAAAGGGAACACTCTGCCAATGCTGGTTGGAGTGCAAACTTGTATAGCCATTTTGGAGATCAGTATGCCAGTTCGTCAAGAAATTGTGAATCAGTTTACCACAAGACCTGGCAATACACCTCCTTGGCATATACCCAAATGATCCACATCCATGCAATAAAAACGTGCTCACATATGTGGATAGCAGCATTATTTGTAGTAGCAAGAACCTGGAAGCATCCTAGATGCCCCACAACAGAGGAATAAATACAGAAGATGTGGCACATTTACACAATAGAATACTACTCTGTGGGGGAATAAACAAAACAAAACATTGGAATCTCAAAACTCAAAGGCAATTGGATGGAACTCGAAGAAATCATCCTGAATAAGGTAACCCAATCACAAAAAGAGCAACATGGTATGTACTTGAACATATATGGATTTTAGACCTAGATAAAAGGATCACCAGCCTATAATTCACACCACCAGAGGAACTTGGATACAAGGTGGATTCTAAGAGATTCATATAAAGTTCCACACAGAAGGGGGAAGGGACAAGTTCTCCAGAGTACATGGGGGGGCAGAGAGTGGAGAGGGAACTAGGAGAAAGAGGAGAGGAGGAGAGGAAAGTACAAGGGAGTAGGAAGATTGAGTTGGGGGGAAATAAAAGACAGAAAAGAGATAAAGAGATAAAGAGAGAGAGAGAGAGAACATAAAAGAGGGGACCCATTATAGGACTGAAGAGAAAACTGAACCTAAAGAAATGTCCAGAGACAGGGGAAAGGGTACCTATTATAAATGTCCTTCCCTGATAATGGGATCAATGACTAACTTATCTACCATCATGGAGCCCTCATCTAGTACCTGTTCAAAACAGAAGCAAACAGCCACAACTAAACACTGAGCCAAAGTAGAATCCAGATGTATAGAGGGAGGCCAAGTCCATGCTACAGAAACACAAAGAGACAGCTGACCTGAACAAGGAGGAAGTAACAGGCCCCCAGACTGATAGCTGGGAATCCAGCATGGGACTGACTCAGGACCCCTGAGCATGGGTTTCAGCTAGAAGTCCTGAGCAGTCTAAGGTTCCTCAGACAGTGGAACCAGGATGCATTCTGTGATCACAAAAGGACCTTGTGGGCACATCCCCCATATAGGGATACTCTGTTAACCTAGAGACAGTTGAGAAGTCCTAGTCCCTACTTCAAATGATTTGACAGATTTAGATGACTTCCTTCTGAATAGCTCTATATGTGTTGTGAGGGTGAGGATCGGAGTTTAAGGTGGTCAGGGTATATGTGAAGGGGGGGGAGAGAGGGAGGGAGGAAGGGAAAGAGAGAGAGGAAACTAGAATCGGTATGTAAAAACAAAGTTTATTGGTGTCTTAGAACATTAGCTCTGATAAAGGAAAATATGTTGGAAGAAAATGTAAAAAGTAACAATGTTAAGAGAGGAATACATATTTTAGTTCTAAGAAACAAATCCTGAAATAGATAGAGATAAATATTTGCAGTGACCTTTGAAGAAATCTCTTTTTTGTAGGCTCATCAATTAAGGCTTTATGAATAAAATGAGGCACAATGATGGTAGAGACACTGCATATTCTGCTTGAAATGTTTTCCACATAAAATCAATTCTAAATGAAAAGACTGAAATTGTAACCAAATTATAATTAAGAGTGTAAGCCAGAAAAGGCAAATGCCAGAGAAATGAATGAGGCAGGCTAACACAGAGATAAAGTAAAAGGAGAAATGAAATCAGAGAATCAGTAGGAACATTAAGCCTTATAAGGATAGTAGATTATTAGATATTGGACCTCCTTGTCTCCCCTCCCTCACACACATAACACAGGAGGATACTTGCTTTCAAACATCTATTATAAAGTCAACATGAAGAGTATACTTCAAGGAGAGGTAAGGGATATTGTTCAGTGAGGCAGATAGAATCATTACAATATATAATTGGATGGAGAATATGTATGTTAAATCAGTGATGATAGTATGGTTTCATGAATTGAATTTGAGAAAATCTGAAAATACCATGGGTAGAAATAGAAAATGAACATTATTTTTTTAATTTTCTGATATAAAACAGAAACATTCATGATTCACTTAAGAGATATCTGAAAATAAGGATTTTTACTTATGAAGATAAGTGATATTTTACCTAATTCTTATCTAGATAGAAATGATTTAGCACACAACAAAATCAAGGTACAAGCGGAGACAGAATTTCAATAATCAGTCATCATAAAAAGATAGATTAATGTTCATTAGGGGGCAGAGAAACTTTCATTTACTTTAAAGAAGAATACATAGCAAAAAATGCATGGGGATAACATATGTATTAGTTAATTTGATAAAATGCTGGGTTGCAATAGAATTGCACAAATAATCTCTCAAATATTCCTTCACCAGATTGATAGGGATGATTATTACTTAATCATTACAAGATGAGATGTTGAGAAAGGGTTTATTGATGAGGAAGATGGTTAATAAGTTAAGCAAGGCATCACCATTAATTATTTGCTTAAAGATTGTAGTCATGATTTAATTAATAGGATAATTAGTATTGATTTAAAAATGTTGCCTATGTTCAGCACTATTCTCTCTATTAATGGCCATCAATTACCAGTAGGCATAGGATCAACTTTGAGTTTTAAAAACTATGATAATTAGCGATTAGGAAAATAAACCTATTTATAAATTCTTCAAGTGAAGGAAGGTGAACCAGGTGTTAAATAGTCTATAGTTAGAATGTGTTGAAATTAATTCCCTACTATGTACAGGAGCATCTTAGTTTATCAGATGGCAAAATTTTTGGTGTCATAATGAAGGTCAGACTACTAAGGAGAGAAGGTCAATGAAAATATCAGCCTTCAGAGCATAAGTACTGATTATCTTGTGCAAAATGTATTACCATACCTTTGATCATCCAGCTATGCAAGACTATGTGCTTCTATAATATGGGCAACACTTCTTCTTATCCACATATATGGGCACTTTGCTTGACAAATGTGTGAAACAAATGCCCTTCTGTTTTTAGTTTCTTTGAATGTTCAAATTAATTCCACCGTTCATGTTCTCAAACAGGTTCTATTTACTTAAAGGAAAACAGTTCAAATTCTTCTTGTATGTAGTGAATTTAAATGTATAGTCAGTTATCCCTAGCCCCAGTGTAACAGGATCCATATGCAGTCCATTCCTGTAATTAGTTTAACCTCTTAGAGTCAGCATTCTATTCTAAACTAATATGAGGTCAACATTTTCATTTACATGTATAAGGAATATCATATACTAAGTTAACTAATTTTATAGATATATTTATACATGTTAGTGTTTAATCTGTGATTTTACATTGATGTTAACATTATATTAACCATATAAAATGAGCAGAAAACAATGTGTATTTTACACAGAAATAAGATAAATAAGTGATAACTGCATGTCTCTTTTCTCTTGAGAGTTTGAGAAAGTAAGGTAACACCATAAACATTTAGAAATTTTACTTTAAAGAAAACATTGGTAGTATTTTAAGTTTACCAATCACAGTTCTTCTAATGACAAATGCTCTTTGTAAATAATTATGAAGCAGAGAGTTAATGAGACTGTAGGCTTGATAACAATCTATTTCTGCCCTCCCATTAAGAATTTCCTAACTGCCTAATAGATTAGTTAGTTTACTGAACAACTAAACTTGTGTTAAAATTAGGGAGATCTATAGACAATTTTGGATGAAAATTATTTCTTTTTTTCCAGTGTAAAATGTGGAATATATATATATATATATATATATATATATATATATATATATATATGCAAATTCAACATAAATTCACATGTATAATTGTATGTATATGCCTTTGAGGATTTTGGACAATGAGTTTTGCATTATTTTGTCATGACTGTATATATTTATATGACATGTATGCATAAACAAACATTGGCTATGATGATTAAGGTCAAATGATATCTTTGTATGAGACAATTTTTTGTTGCAATCTTTATGTGAGGGTCAAAAGATCAAACTTAGCAACTCAGACTTCTGAGTAAGATCATTTCCTCCTGAGAATTTTACTGACCCTTTTTGAAGGGCTGTTTTAGTTTTTAAACAAATACTCATTTAAAAATATCATATGGAAACATTGAAACTTCTTTGAGTTAAACTCTATTAAGATTATATGGACTAATAAGTTTAATTATAGAGTATTCATTTACTTTGCTCAAGGGAAATGTGTGTTTACTGTTGTTCAATTAGTATAAGCAATTAACACATGACTATGATAAGATACAATATTTAAATTATTTTTAGATTTTTCAAAGTGAGCATGCCTATGAGGATTTCCACTAGCTGAGAAGCAGAATTATTTTTTCATAGTCTGTTAGGGATTGATTCAAGCCATTCCTTCACCTAAAGAATTTAATTTATCACAAGCAAAACTGAGAAAGGGAATAAAAATTTCCATGTTTTCAGTTAAGACTTAAGTTTCTGTGTATCATTCAATCATATCCCATGTGAACATCAAGTATTAACTTTTTTGATGCCTATGATCAGTATCAACAAAGATTGTTATATTGAAAAAAAAACAAGAAAATTTGTATTTCTTTTATTGATACAATTACGCAATTCCACTAGTAGATTCTAGAGTGTAAATAGTTTGTATATCATTTATAATTTAGTCATTCCAAAACATCAAAACTATTCATGCACTAATTGAAAAACATCAAAAACTTAAAATTCCATAAAGTCAAGTATGAAACAGAAAATATGATACTGTAAATAGCATCATTTGATCACTTATAAGATATAATAGGAAAGAAGGTACAATTTTAGGATGCTAATAAATATATATACTCATTCACTCACTAACTGAATACTCACGCAATATTTTCTATATGCTAAATATTGTGCCACTTGTAAGGTATATAAAAAAGAAAAGAAAAGAAAAAGTGATGGCAGTCAGGGCTGGTAAAGTTCTTTACTAGTTAAGAACATTTGTTGCTTTCCAGAGGACCCAGTTTCAAGTCCCAGTATCCAGGTATGGGCTAAAAACCATCTGTAAACTCAGTTCAAAGTGATCTGGTGTCCTTTACTGGCCTTCTTGGGCACCAAGCCCACATTGACATACCCAAACACACATGTAGAAAATCATCTATATACAAAAAAATAATAACTAAAAGTAAATAAAAGAAACAGTACTCTCAACAAATTATAGCACTGGAAGAGTATAAGATTTTAATTTAACAAACTCAGTACACAAATATGAAGTTATGAGTTTAATAAATGGTATGAAACTAAGATACAATATATTTTAGTGTCACAGAATTGTCAGTTTAAAAGTTACAAAAGCCACAGATGTTCAGGGTGTCATAATGATTTAAATCATTAATCTATAATTTTGTATGTAGTAACCATTTTGTGTCAGAAATTCTACTTAGCATAGACTCCCCAGGTTATTCTCACAAAATTATGTGAAATATGCATTTCCATTAAATTTCCCTTGAAGAACAAAAGGTATTAAATAAATTTCTAAAGAATTCAGACCCATAAGGTGATTTACTCAGGAGTGAGCTCTCTCTATATTGGTTCTGTAGTATGCCATTATAACATAAGATGCCCAATAATATAATGTCCCATCAAGATCCTAAGTATAATGTCAGTCAAGGGGAAGAAGAGTTCATTGGGCAAGCTACATTCTGTTTATTAAGTAAGACACCAGGTAACACAAAAGACTGGTAAAATTAGAAGAATTGCTATTATAATTATAAATCAAATAAGCAGTAACCTAACAAATTGACAAAGGTGGAGTTGAGAAAAACAAAGCAAAGCAAAACAAAACAAAACAAAAAAAGGAACATGTGTTTAAATAGTCTTGACTGGATTGATGAAAATATAATGAAATCTGCATTTGTCACTTAGCATAGCCCTGGTATTACTCAATTCACAGGATAAATGTAAATGACATATGAAAAATAGCCCTTGTCTATATAAAATCATTGAATGTCTCTGAATAATCTTTTTAAATATATGCAAATGTCCTCAAAAAATTCCTCAAATTCTGCTTTCTGACCAGTCCTCATGGCAACTAAAATCTCCTCCCTGGAATCAAAGTCACACAATTCATTCCCATTAATCTTAAACTGAAGCTGCTTTGAAGTAAGTGTATGGATTTTAATTAGGTTTGATTTGTAAAAATACATTATTAAATTAATAAAATTTTTAAAAGTCATGTTTTCTTTCATGGACCTAGTAAATATTCATAACACTACATCAATAATACTGGAAATACATGTATTGAATCAAGTTATAATGGTAAACACTGCATTCTATGAAAAATGACCAATAGTGAAAGACCCAGTATCCACCTTAGTGAAACTTAAGAAAACCAAAGCATAAATATGCAGTAGTATATCTGTGTATCAAATGAATATCGATTCTGTGTGGAAAGAAGAATTTATAAAAATAGAAAATAGATTAATTTTTACATAATATATTTGATTGTAGTTTTCCCTCCCACAACTTCTCCTGGATATTCCCTACTTACTTCCCAACCAGAGCCAAACACTTACCCTTTGCCAAGAACCTAACACTAGAAAGGCTAGGGACCTAGGGGAAACTAAATACTATGTTCTTCTAAAAAACTGTTAAATGACTTCTAATGACATTCTGCTGAACTCATTCATAGATGGGGTCTGGCTAAGCTATTATCAGATAGGCTCCCTCCTGCAATGGGCAGGAATGAATAAATAAAGGCCCATAGCTAAGGTACAAAGAATGAGAAACCTTGGAACACTGATTACTAAATGGGATGTCTCCAACAAACCCCCCATCTCAGGGCTCAGAGAACCCTGCTGAAGAGATTATAATATTGTAAGAGGTATGTTGAATACCAAGGGAACACATCCATTGAAATACAATAGAGTAGTTGTGTGCATGAACTCACAGAAGCTGTGGCAGCATGCATAGGTCCTTGGCAGGTCTTGGCCTTAAGGAATCCCAGAGCTGAGAGGGGAAGTAGACACAAGCCTACATTCCCAATCCAGAAGCTATCTCAAATCGATAATCATTCACAAATGAAAACTTAGTTGTCATGTTTTGTTTTGTTTTGTTTCAGCATAGTCTCACTGACTATATAAATCACTCTGAAGAACAGGATTCATGCCCAGCAGTAGATAACCAACCCAAAGCAAATATCAATGGCCCACGTTGGGCGCCATATGTAAGGAGTAAGATTTTTCCACGCGCCACCCGGTCATGTCCCGCCACAAGCCAGCCCCAATTAACACACAGAGACTCTGTATTTGATATAATTCTGTTGGACAGGTACTAGTTTCTTATCGGCTAGCTCTGTCTTAAGTATTAACCCATTTCTATGTATTTCCACATGGTCTTATCAGCAAGAGGCAGATAGATGGTGGTTCTGCCTTCTCCAGACTCTCCATCTTGACTCCTCCTTACTACTTCCTATTTCCTCCTTGTCTCCTAGTCCCTCCTATCTTCTTTCCTATTGGCCCACAGTGCTATATTCATTAAACCAGTATGAGAAACATATACAGAATGATATCTCCCATCAGGAATGCTTTAAAGGCAGCATTATTTTTTCTAATCAATCAAAAGAGTACAAATTAATGAAAGACTCTAAAAGTTGTCTAAGATATCCAATATAATAAATAGTTCTTATTTAAATGTTTTATATTTAAAATTCAGTACCTTAAAGTATACTATATTTTAATACTATTTTATATTATGATTTGTTTATAAATATTAATATTTATATTGCAGGTGTTTGTAAAACATTTCTAATACCATTGAGCGGACTCCAAGTAGAACTAAACTCCAGGTCGAGGTCTAGCTGAAACCGCACATTTTAAATTTTCTCTTAGTAAAGATCCTAAATTATACGTATATGCACATTTTTTAATTTCCAGATACTGACAAGCAGTTACATCTACTATATGTGTTGTTTTCCTTACAAAAAATATGTCATCTTGCTTTACTAAAAGGATTAAAATTTCTTTTCATTAAAACACCCAGGCTGTCAGTAATCTCTAATATGCTCTACACTTCAACAGGTGTATAGCAACTAGTCTTAACACAAAGTAAGTTTAGTCTCTCTGCTTTGCTATTTGAATTTCTCTCATTTCATTCCCATGTTTTTCATCATTAAAAATGTCAGCCATCATCATATATCTACTAAAATCATTACTTAAGCAGTCTTTCCAGATAACTTATATAAATATAAATCAATTCAGATTGCCTTCCAGCATGTACACTAATGTTTTCCTCCATCTATCACATTTCATATGTGTCCTCATCTCTTTATTATTCAGGTCTATAGCAGTGTAGAGACTCATGATCTCAGGGAAATGGTAGTTTATTCACTATTCTGGATGTGTGGTCTAATTTAGTAACCTATATAATGTGGCAAAGAGGGATTTATGAATACATGAGCATTCAGTACTACAATCCATGCTAATGGAAAAGAAAACACTCTTTTGAGTTTGTTTCTTTTTCTGACATAGTAATTACTTCATAGTTGTTTGTCATTTCTCTGTGCGCTGATATGTATCTTTTTATATGATGGGTAAATTCTTACAATTTTAAAAGATAAGGACTCTATGGTTGATATACCCATTTATCTATTATGATTCTGGACTCAAAAACACACTGAAAGTACAGTGGATGAACAGGTTCAACATGTATCTTTCTAACCTACTGTGTGCTAGTTTTTATGAACTGACTTTAGAGTTCCAAACATTGTTAAACAGGACTTTTATTTTGTTAACTGTACCTTGTAGATACCTTTTGATTCTCTAAATTCAGGAGCATGATTTTCTTTATTGTGCTTTATTGATTTTAGAAGTAAAACAGGGTCACACTTTTACTTGTCCTAAGTTGATTTCAAAGATTGAAATTTTAGAAACATTCTATTTTCCCACTGTTTTACTCTGTGTTGAAATATGTAGAAATGAATTATGGTAGGTGCTAGACTAAGGGATTTTAAAATATCAGGACTAAATTGGCCAAACATTTCAAAACATCAACATCCTCTTTAAGATTTATTTTTATTGTGTGCTGTGTGCTCTGTGTGTGTGTGTGTGTGTGTGTTTGTGTGCATGTGTGCACACACATTTTGTCTGCATATATGTCTGTGAAGCACATGTATGCAGTGTCCATAAAAACCAGGAGACAATGTCAAATCCATGGAACTGGAATTACAAAAAAACTATGAGCTTTTATGTGGGTGCTGGAAATTAAAACCTGATCCTTAAAAGGAAAGGCTGTGGTAATAATAATAGGCCTTCTTCCCCAAAACTCCAGTTTTATAGGGCAAAAAATAATTAAGCAACTGTCAGAAGACACTGAGAAAAAAATATGACTAAATGTAATACATCTCCTCTCTAGTTTTTTGAGCATAGGAAGAATATAATTTGTTAATACTTTGTTAACAAGTTGTTATTTCCACTATGGTGGCAAAAGTTCTTGTGAATAATAATTCAGGCAGGGAATAGTTATTTTGTCTCATGACTTCACAAGACTTTCTTTAATCCAAGGCAGGGAAGTCATGATGATTGTGTGATGAAGGCTGCCCATATGGCAGTAAATGAGGAAGCAGAGCAGTAGATCCAATGCTTTTCCTCAGTACCTGCTTCTCACAGTTAGTCCTGTTCCCTAAGGTTACAAAGCCTCTCCAAGTCATATCACTGGGTTGGAGCCAACTTTAAAACTGAGGTATTCACACCTGAGCTATATCTGAAAACCTGGAAAAATGGTCACAGAGTTATTTCTGAATAATATTTTACTGATGACTGATGTTGCTTGTTTCAGCCTCAGCAAATATATTGTTATTTAAAGAAATGTTAAAGATACTGGATGATTGTTATATGAAAGATATCCTTCTAAACGTTCCCTACATTTAAAATATGTATAAGGAAATCTTTTTTTTTTTTTTTTAAGTGTAATATTTGAGTAAGGTGTGGTGGAACACCCCTTTAATCTTTTTTCTTAGTAGTTTTAAAAATGTAAATTAAAAACAATCTTATTTTACATATCAATCACAGTTGTCTCTCCCTCCCATCAATCCCATCCCTCTTAACCCACCAACCCCCTATCCCATTCTCCTTCTGCTCCCTAGGGAGGGTAAGGCCTTCCATGGGAGATCATCAAAGTATGTCACATCCTTTGGGGCAGGGTCTAGGCCCTTCCTTGTGTCTCTAAAAATTCAGACCTAAGGTATTGGGGTTTTTTGGTATGTATTTACCAGTTGAATGAGAATATTAATTGCATATTCATACATTTAAATACCTAATTATTTATATCTTGATAATGTATATTATCAAATAATTTTATATCAATAAATAATTTGTATAAGTTGAATTTTACAGAAATAGAAGTTAAAATGTTGAATTTTTAAATGCCATGATTAGAGTTATTTTATGTATATTATTTCAAGATTAACCACTATTTCATTAAAAACAACAACAACAACAAAATTTCCTAAGTGTTTGATCATAAAGAACTTCTGATTTTGTCGTGTTTGGCTTTCATTATTTGTTTTCAAACTCTAAGTGGCTCCTGAAGGCAATTCCTACTGCACCAGATTTAATCAGCACTGTTTCATCAAGCAAGCAGTTTCTGAGATGACCGCATAGCATTGTCCTTTGCCACACATCCTTCCATAGGGCTCACAGAATCACATCATATAATACTGTAATTATAGTCCTACTGCTGTTGAGAAAATTGAAGGTATAGATCTAGGACTTGAAGCAAAGGATTCTCAGACCACTTATTGACCAACATTTTTCACCGAAGAAATGGCTCTGTGAACAAAGTTGCATTGAAGAGTCACTACATTTTAAAAAAAGAAAAAAAAATTGATGAAAAGCACATAGTTTAGTTCATCTATTTCAATTTTTATTGATGACATATATGTAAATAATCCCATTAAGATTTCATCTGACATATTACATTCAATGCTTCTGTTGCCACTTGTGTGTTTTAATGAATGCCATGATTGCAGGATTTGATTTCTGAGGGGTTTCCTATGGTAAGGTCCATCTTCATGGCCTTGATTCAAAGGAGAACCTGGTTGCAAATTTAAAATTACTTTCACATTGCTCTATAAAATTCAATATTTCAGTCCTCTCTGTTTCCTTCTAATCCTCAAGTTCAGACTAGCAGTACCTTAGCATTGCTAATGCTTTGGCCTTTTTGTTAATTTAGTACTCCTGCATTATCATGTGTTTCATAATATTTCCTTAATATTTTACAACTTTTATATTTTCTATTTGTTTCATGCCTTTAATGCAGAGATTTAACATATAAGAGTTCATTGAGTTAAATGATCTGCTATATTTCTATATAATACTTATAATATAAGTGCTATTCAGTAATAAACTCAATTCAGCATTTCAAGTGTTTCAAAGGCTTTGATGCTGCCAACTAAATTTAGCTTCAGGTATCAGTGAACATAACTCTGAAGAAGAAGAGCAAAATTTTGGCTACTAGAGAGATGGCACAACAGTTAAGAACACCTTTTGGAGAGGACATATGTTCTACTCCCAGCACCACATTGCAGCTCATAGATATCTATAACACAGTTCCGAGTGTGCAATGCCATCCTCCAGCCTCTGTCATCATCACCAGCACTAATGATACAGGCATAAATTCAGATAAAACTATCATACACTTAAAATAAAATAAATATGGTTATTTTCCTCAAAAATTAAAAGAAACAAATATCCAAATCACAGCTTTTCTACTTGCTTATAGGATGTTTTACAGATTATGCTGCTGTCTTTTTTAATTATGGTAATTTCTTTTTGGCTCCTCAGTGTCATATATGTGAAATAAACATAAAAAAAAATTACTGAACATTCTGGGTCTTATCACATATATTTATGTGATTTAAATATCCAAACATGTTTTTTGCTCCACCAATAATGTATAAATTCACTGGTCAGGAATAAAAAAAGTGGATTAAGGGAACATTGTATATAAAGAATCTCATGAAAACCAAAAATTTATATGATTATTATTTAAAATAATTAATTATTTTCTAGAGTGGTAGCAAAGGTAAAGTGCCTTCCACATAAATGTAAGGAGCTATATTCAGTTCCCTAAAACCCATTTTAAAAAAGCTATGCATGTTGGGACATGCTTCTAATCTCTTAATGGTAGTATTTGGAAGGAGGAGATGGGTTAGAAGCATGTAAATATATTTTACTGTTAACTAGTTTTCACAGACTGCGCCATGTTTAACACAGAATCAAGGAGACTATCTCCAGCCTATTGAATTTTATACACACTCTAACAACTTTTCAAACCCCATTTTTGGTTTTCAATTGCTTGTGGCTGGTGGGTACATATAACCTAGAAGAGAACCTACAAGAGTCACTTTCCAAAAACAGCATAATTTAAAATTGTACTCTAAATATTTATATTTATTCAGTTAAGTGTAGATCTTAGCCCTAATAAAGGTAACAACAATAGACAGAAACTTTAAAAAAATTGACAACTGCTCAGAATGCGTAGAACCAACTGATCATGGAGTATCTAACCTCAATTGATACATTTTCAATACAACCCCTAGAATTAGTCCTAATCTTAGAAAGAGGGTAGAAAATATAAGACTCAGAAGACTAAGCCTTCTGATGTACAATAATGACTTCTGTGTATAATATGGATGAAATCTAAACTACTTAACCACTTAAACAAGATGAGAAGCATGACAACACAGTTAACATGCCAACATGAGCAGTGGAAATCTTACAAGGCTGTGCCTCTAGAAGAGCAGGCTAGAAAGGGCTGCCCCGAGAAAGAATCAGTCTTCCAAAGTTGTGTCATCCAAGCCTAAATGACAACATTAAGTGGACTGAGCATATTGTATTTATATATACATATGTATGTGTGTGAGTGAGGGTGTGCAGACTTGTGTAGGGGGATGTAACAATAATAATTAGAGAAGACGAGGTCATGAATCTAAGATGTAATGGAGTGTACACAGGAGGAATTCAGACAAGAGAAGTGAAAAATTAAATATATTTGTATTAATCTAAATTAGGTTAAACATATTTTACATAACATAAATACAAGATGATCTGTCTAGTACATAAAAAAAGCTACTTGTACAGTGTTATTTAGACAAGCCTTTATATGGATTCATTTGTAAGTAAATATGTGGCTCTAGACTCTATGTAGAATTTGTGTGGAAATTCATCTATCATTTTTATACTGCTATTCAATCTAATTATTGTTTATTTCACTAAAATGCTGGAATATTTAGACAAAAAAATGAAAAGGAAGATAAATAACTTTTTGTTTTTATTTGACTATAAGAAAGATCAGAGGAATGAAGGTCCAAGTTATTTTGTTATTTTGTCTTATGTAATTTACACCTCTAACATTAGCCTGCAAAGCAGCACTGCAAACACCTGCTTCATGGAGTCATTGTTTCCATGGTGCCACTTTCCATCACCTATTTTTAATAGTTTACACAACAAGATCAAGGGTGTCCCAGCTGTTACTGCCACTGTTGCTAAGCAACCTTTTAATCAGAGTTCAAGAAGGCAAAGAATCATGCTTGAAATTTTCTCAACCTGGGCTTCTTCATGTTATACCATTTTTAGTGTTTATTTTCTGATGCTGTTTCCATCTTTTAATTTAGTGTGCATGTGTGCACATGCATGTATGTGTGTGATTATATATATATATATAATTGCTGCTGGAATAAGCTTTATATTTGCATTAATTTTCGAAAGGCAACAAGCATGTTTAACCATGGAAAACCTACAATGCAAAACAAACAAATGTGCTGATTTTATTGTCTTTTAATATTCAGACTAGGAGGTTATTTTGGTGTGTTTAGGATATGTTTGTAGACTATAGCACTGCTCTGCCTGGGGAGGTACAGAAGTGACATTCAGATCAATAAGACTGCCTGCAGAGATTTACAATACCCTCTGAGCATTCTGTAATCTAAACACCCTTTCCTGTAGGACAGAAGTCAACCTGATTTAAGAAGACAGAGAAGTTAAGGACATTGAACTTGAAATTCCTGCTTGACTGATTGTTGCATGTAGCTATTCATTAGAAATGCTGAAAATATGTTTCAAAAAATTCTATTAAAATAAGGTCACTTTCTCAACAAAAACAATTTTTCAGGTCAAATTCTTTGATGTGTCAGATCATCAACAAGGAATATAAATAAAATGAAAATGAGGTCTCAGTTTTACATGGAATAATTTGAATAAGGGGTTGATTATAGAATCATAACTAACAAATCTTGATTAATTCATGAGAGCAAAATGCATAAGAAGACTCAAAGTGCACATAGAAGCAAACTTCACCTGTGTGCAACTGTGTGAATCCCTCCTATCTGGGGAGGGTGAGGATAGAGTTTCTTAGCATATCACAGTAACACAATGTGGCAATATATTATTTATGATTTATTAAAGCTTGCCTGAGGATTCAAAAAGCAAAGTCAGCCTTAGCTATAGAGGTCAGGCAGTGGTAATACACAACGTTAATTCCAGCAACCAGAAGCTAGGAGGTGGTGGTACACAACTTCAATCCTAGGACTCAAGATTAAGAGGTAGATGGATATTTGTGAGTTCAAGGCCACCCAAATCTACACAAGATTGATCCAGTCCTAAATAGAAACAGCTCACATAAAGAAGATTCAGGACCTGGGACCACATACTTTTAATCCCAGCACTAGAGGAATATAAAAGATAGGAGCAGGGTCTTCAGTAAAGTATT
Organism: Phodopus roborovskii; assembly: GCF_943737965.1. Classification (NCBI taxonomy): domain Eukaryota; kingdom Metazoa; phylum Chordata; class Mammalia; order Rodentia; family Cricetidae; genus Phodopus; species Phodopus roborovskii. The sequence continues at coordinate 646,043 of NW_026125669.1, read as the reverse complement.
AGGTTTTCATTCTCCAGGCACACTGAATATAGGAAGGAATCATTCTCCAGCCACATTGAGGATAGGAAGTCATTGAGACAGTATTCTTCAGTCATTCTGAGGATAGGTTACAGTCTGAGGTTTGGTGTAGCCAGGATCTCCTTCTACCCTGATGTAGAGTAAGAGCTAGTAACCAGCTGCTTTTTCTTTGTAATCTTCAGCTTGAACCTTGAATTAGTCTCTGGGTCTCTTATTATTTGTAAAACAAATGAACTCATATCCTTAAATTTTATGTTCATCTTCTAATGAAATACAATGCTATAATACCAATGTATGCATATCAATACCCACATATGCTATATATATATGGAAAGCAATAACAATATTTACATATTGCTAGTTATATGTGTTTCTTCATAATTTTGTTAGATCTTAAATATCATCTAATTTTATGGTCCTAATTCAAGGTGAATTTGGAGAAATTAGAGATGACTATGTACATTGCTCCAACTGTACTTTTCTTTCAAAGAGTATAGGAAATATTCTCAACTTTAACCTTATCACACTACTTGATATACAATATCACATATTTTTGCCCTTGTTTTAAAACTCACATCCCTTTTGCATTACTTCATTTCTCTAGATTCTTCTCTATATTTTCTTTAGTTCAAAAACATATTTTGCATTATTTTTCCTATATTTCTACTTCATCACATCACTGTTTGGGTAAATTTAATCAGCAGAGATAAACTTCCTCTCAATTCCAACAAACAGAATGTTATGATTTTAATACCAACACATTCTTCTGTTTGAGTCATATGTAACTACCTTTATCTTCATGCATTTATGCCTTAGAAAGTCTGAATAATCATTTTTACCTCATAAGGAAACACATTAAATGAAGGAACAGGACATTCCACCAAACCTACATAATTTACTTAATAGTTTAAAGACCTTACCTGTAAAAACAATAACTTCTATTGCAGTGGAGATTAAGAATTCAACATCTGAATTAGAGAGGAACAAATTTGTACACTTTACACACCTAGAAATGAATCTTGATTAAATTTATTCTTACCCTCTTCTTCTGGAAGGAGATTGCACAATTCTTTGTTTCTGAAGATACTTGCATGGGAAAACTTTGTCTTGGTTTTACCTCTACAGCCTATGGTTATTTCTGAATTAATTGGGACTTACCTGCAGCTGAGAAAAAGTATTTGATATTGCAGCAACATTATCTTTTTATATGTATAATTAGGTGCAAATACTTTATTTCATTAGAGGTCACACATTTTCTTTTCCTTTTAATTATATACATTGTTTTTTATTTTATTTAAAGTTCTGCTTTATTTTTCAAATCTTTATGTGTTGCTTTGAAATTCCTTCTCCATGAGAACACAAATTATTACCTACTGTGATGAGTGGTATTTATCAGATATACCGATACTATCTTCCTCTAAAGCTTACAATTTAATGTCAATCTTTTTAGCAGGTTTCTCTTAAATACACTGTGAAGTACATTTGTTCCCACACTACTTTTATGGTCAGTATTTTTATTTGCTATCATGTTGGTGTTTCCTTAATTTTGTAAAGTTTTCACTGATTTCAGAGCTACCACATTATCTAGGTCTTAGATTAAAATAAAATAATTTGAGGATCAAAATAAGGCATGGAAAATGAAAGTGTTGGTAGAAATAATCCAAAGCTGTTAATTAGATGTGACCTTGCTCATATGCACACACAAATGTATACACATGCATATATACATACACACACACACACTCACACATACACACAATGCTGGATATTGATAAAGGTTCTAATTAGGAAAAATACTAGATTCCACATACAAAATAATCTACTAAAGAGTAGAAGACACTATTACAGTACAAATAAATATGTATTGGCAATATTGAAGATTTGTGCTGTTAAGAAAATTGAGCATGGCTGTAGTGGTACACACCTTTAATCCCAGCACTTGGGAGGCAGGGGCAGTCTGATATCTGTGAGTTAAAGGCCAGCCTGGTCTATAGAGCTGATTCCAAAACAGTAAAATCTGTTACACAGAGAAACACTGTTTGGAAAGAAAGAAGAAAGAAAGAAAGAAAGAAAGAAAGAAAGAAAGAAAGAGGAAGTACAGGCAGGGAGGGAGGCAGGGAGGAATGGGTGGAGAAATGGAGGGAGGAAGGGAGGGAAGGGAGATTGAAATAGCATTAAAAGGTACATGGATCTCTTAAAATACACCTTGTATCCTAGTTCCTCTGGTGGTATGAATTATAGGCTGGTGATCCTTTGCTCTAGGTCTAAAATCCATAAATGAGTGAGAACATATTGTGTTCCTCTTTTTGTGGCTGGGTTACCTCATTCAGGATGGTTTCCTCAAGTGCCGTCCACTTGCCTATGAATTTCAAGATACCATTATTGTTTTCTGCAGAGTAGTATTCCATTGTGTAGATGTGCCACATCTTCATTAACCATTCTTCAATTGAGGGGCATCTAGGTTGCTTCCAGGTTCTTGCTATTACAAATAGTGCTGCTATGAACATAGTTGAACAAATGTCTTTGTTGCAAGGATGTGAATCCTTTGGGTATATGCCTAAGAGTGGGATTGCTGGGTACTGGGGTAAACTGATTCCCATTTTCCTGAGGAACCACCATACTATCTCCAAAATGGCTGTATGAGTTTGCACTCCCACCAGCAGTGAAGGAGTGTTCCCCTTTCTCCACATCCTCTCCAACAGGAGTCATCATTGGTGTTTCTAATTTTAGCCATTCTGGCAGGGGTAAGATGGTATCTCAAAGTTGTTTGGATTTGCATTTCCCTGATAGCTAAGGATGTGGAGCATTTTCTTAAGTGTCTTTCAGCCTTTTTGATTTCCTCTATTGAGAATTCTTTCTTCAGTTCTGTACCCCATTTTTTAATAGGGTTATTTGGTATTTTGTTAACTAGTTTCTTGAGTTCTTTGTATATTTTGGAGATCAGCCCTTTGTCTTCTAAGTTTGAAGAGGTTCCATTTATTAATTATTTCTCTCAGTGTCTGTAACACGGGAGTTATGTTCAGGAAGTGGTCTCCTATACCAATTTGTTCAAGGGTACCTCCTACTTTCTCTTCTAAGAGGTTCAATGTGGCTGGATTGAGGTTGAGGTCTTTGATCCATTTGGACGTGACTTACGATACAAGGTGTATTCTTAGATATTCATATAAAGTCCCTCACAGAACTGGGAAGGGACAAGTCACCCAGAGCTCAGGGGAAGTGGGGAGGCAGTGAATGGAGAGAGAAGTAGGAGAAAACGAGGGGGAAGAAAGGAAAACATGTGCAACCAGGAAGGTTGAGCCTGGATAGGGATAGAAGAAAGGAAAGAGAGACAGACACAGAGAGAAAGAACATAAATGAGGGAGCCAATTTTGGTTTGAAGATAAAATAAAACACAAAGAAAGGTCTAAAGAACTACAAGACTGCTCCCAACTAACAATTTGAGCTTCCGTGGAAAGGCTATCATAAATGCCCTTCCCGGAGAGTGAGATCAACAACTAACTTATCCATGGAGCCCTCAACTAATGCCTGTTGGAAACAGGATCAAACAACCATACATAAACACTGAGTCGAACTAGAACCCAGATGCAGATGGAGAGGACAAGACCAGGCGGCAGAAACACATAGAGACAGCTTACCTGAACAAGGAGGAGCTCATGGGCCCCCAGACTGATAGCTGGGAAGCCTGCATGGGACTGACTCAGGCCCCCCTGAATATGGGTCTCAGCCAGAGGGACTGAGCAGTCTAAGGGACCTCAGACAGTGGAGCCAAGATGTATCCCTGGTGCATAAAAGGACTTTGGGAACACATCCCCCATGGACGGATAACTTCCCTAATGTAGAGATAGGAGAGAAGCCCTGGTCTCTACTTCACATGACCGTTCAGATCTACATTTCCCCAACTGGATGGCATTCCCCTATACATGGAATTGTGGTGGGGGGATGGGATTGGAGGGAGTTTAGAGTGCATGTGAGAGGGCAGAGAGGGTTAAAGGGAGGGAAGGAGGGACGGAGGGAGAGGGAACTGGGATCGACATGTAAAATAATAAATTAAATTAAAAAACATGCTTTGACTCCAAATTTTAAGTTGAAGGACAAATTACTGGGTAAAAGGATTTCTATTTTTGTTTCCATAGAAAATGAAAAGATGTGGATTCCTTCCAGACTAATGTGGTTTGATCAAGCCAGACTGCCTGAAACAGAGTACGAGGTGATTCTACATTCAAAACAGCTGGACAAAGCAGCCTTACAGACTACAGCCAGTATTTCTGCATCTTCTTCGAATCCCCTATGACAGTGCCCCTTACCAGCAGGAAGTAGTTTGGAAAGAACAACGCCCAAATTACCAAATATTGTCTATAAATGTTTTGATTTAAATTCATTTAAGTGAAATTTGTTATATAAAATAAATTTTAAAAAAGATAGATGGACAGATGGACTTTGGAAGCTTTGTTTTTCACAATATTAATTGTACTGATTTGTGAGAGGATGGAAGAGCTATCCATCTACTAATATGCTCTTCAGTTACATTCTTTAATGTCTTAATGTTTTTATTATGCTAGTCTTTTACTTGCTTGGCTAATTTTATGTCACCTTGATAGTGGCTAGATTCACCTGACCCCAAATGAAAAAATGCCTCCATAAAATTGGGCTATAGGAAATGCTTTAGAACAGATGTAGGAGAGCCCAACCATTGCTGGTAGAACTAGCCAGAAGTCAGTAAACAGAACCCTTCTATGGTCTTTCAATAAGTTACTGCCTCCTGGTTCCTGATTTCAGAAATCAGGCTACCACAGTGAAAAAGAAGACTTGGCATTCAACATTTGTTTCTCCCCTCACAAGAAAGAGTTGCAGATTTCAGGCAAATCTGTTACCGAAGGCCAATGCCAAATTGTTAAGCCAAGATGATTTATGGACACCATACCTCCTCAAATAATCAAAACAAATCAAGAGTCGACAGTGACACAGGATGTGAAAATAAGTCAAATGCCCAGGAAGGAAGAGGCAACAGTGGTTGGCTGAGCCTTGATTGCTACAAATCACCCCATTAATTTCAAAAAGACTGAAAACAAATTACAGAATAAACATTAACATAGAAAACGATATTCATCTTGATTAAAGACATTCATGTGAAATTAAAGAAGTAACATATAAAATTATTTACATCTTACTTGTTATAAGAGATCCATCAATATGCCAGGTGATTCCTCAAACTATTTGGAGATAAACAGCTATTATTATTGTTGTTGTGACAAAAACCACTTAAATTGTTAAATTGTTAAATTGTTCAGTTTGATGAAGAAGGCATAATGGCAGCAGTGAGCAGCTGAGCTATATCACTTACATACAAAATGGGGGAAAATAGATAAAATTTAGGACTGGATTATAGAGCCTGAAAGCTCGACTCTAGTAACCTACTTTCTCTAGGGAGGTTTTGTTTTTTTTTTTTTTTTTTTTTTTTTTTTTTTTTTTTTTTTTTATCTCTTTAAGATTCTTTACACTTTAAAAACAGTACCACTAGTTGGGAATCAAGTGTTCAAGCAAAAGTCTGCTGTGAACTTTCACATTTAAACTGTAATAGTCAAAATGGGAAATTAGGTCAGGCTTCCCTTTAGAAAATGAAACATGAAGATCAACTTAAAAGCAACAACAACTGATTTAAAGGAATTTTAAAATTATATAGAAAAATAATCTAGAAAAATAAAATATAAATCACAGATAAGTAACTTGGAAAAATATATCACTATAGCACAAATCATCCTGCCAGTTATAAGATCTGATATCGTTTTGTAAAACTATAAATTTTGGATAACCATATCCCTAGAAAAATACAATTTTCTATAATATGCTAAAAGATGGAAAATTAGAAAACATTATCTATCAAAGAAATTGCACCTTTTAAATTACTCAAAATGTCAAGCACAACACCACTTATAGTTATTGCTTTCATATTTTAAGAAGGAAATAGCATAACTCTTAAACTATTAAGACTAGTAAAGAAGAAAGATTTCAGAAATTATTATTTTAATTTGAGTAACTTTGTTGTTGAAATATGGTAGAAATATTACAGAAAAAATTGTGGTAAATATTAAATCAAATACCATCTATAAATATGGAAAAAATATACCATAGTTCAGAAATACCATACTCATTAAAATTAAAATTTAAGCAGTGAATCTCCTCTAAAGATTAAGCTCCAAGATGAATACTGTCCTCTCCATAGTTATTCAAAGAGTTTTATAAAATTCAACAAGAGCTAATTTTAAAACAGAAATCACTCAATACAAGGATTCTTTGAAAATTTGCTTTAAAAAAGTAGAGCATAGATATCTTTAATTAAATATCAAATTTTCTCATACTAGATTTTATAATGATAAATTAAAATTATCGCTGTGGTTGGGAAATGCCACAGTATACTATCAGTCATTATTTCCAGATAACACTGGATTGAAAACTTTTGTCAACACAGTAAGCAAATTAAATTAAGAAATTAAATATTTAAGAGTTAGAAAGGAAAGAACAAAACTAAATTTCACACAGATATGTCTGCATCTACAAAAAATCTAAAGAAATTTCAAATTATTTTAGAATATAAGTTAGTGTATTCTTAAGATGGAAAAAAGCATGCAATCAAAAAATAAATTTAAAAGTAAGTTAGTTTATAAAAGCTTTACCATCATAAAATAGCTACCAATAAAACTAGTGACAATATCTATATTACACTTAAAAATATTATTGAACAGAATTACATACCATATAATTAAATAATAAACTCATAGATTTGAAGAATTAATAATGATATAGTAACTGTCCTAAAAGTTATGTATAAAACCAATGTAATGGTAGGCAAAACCTAGTACTTCAAAAGTTATGATTTCAGGCATTAGCATAAATTCTTAGATGGAATGTAAATATCACTAGCAAAATGAAAAGTGTAACGATTAAAGGAGTAATGAGACATACAATTAGAGGGGAAAAAAAAACCGATCCATACCCATGAATAAAATATACATTTTAAATTAGTGAAATAATTATCAGACATTAAAAATTACAGCAAATGTCTTGAATGAGTATATAAGGAGTTACCATAAAACCAATGACACGCATAAAGTGGTACAATTACTGCAGTGAGTAGGAAGTTTACACACTACAGCTACATTTTATGCATTACCCAAAACCACAAAGTCAAAAAGATATAGGACTGTATATTTTTCAGGAAATGCTACAATCAAGAGCCTAAATCTATGTGTCATTTTAGAGATATTTGTCCCTCATCTATTAAATGCATGCCAAGACATTTTACTTCAAGTTATAATACCTAGGGTAACTACAAAAATATGGAAAACATTTCATGTTATTAATATGAGCTTCAAGAAAAAGGAAGTATGTACTTCCCAATAATGGAACTGGTACAAAAATGTGTTTTGTTGATAGGTTAACATATTGCCAAGAGAAAACTATTGCAAAAGAATTTGCAGAGAATTTAGGAATAGAAATTCAGTGATTGATTTTTGTATGATGACATAATTAGCTATACAGGGCACTTATGTGATTGTAAGAATGTGTTTGGTAATAAAACAGTGAAGTCCAGAAAACCTTTGCCAAAACACCATCAGCCTAGATTTAAAGAAAGTATCTGGAGATAAGCTAATATAGAGAAGACGCAAAGGGACCAGCTTGGAGAATTTCAAAATCCACAATCATAAATATGACTGAGAAGAAATGGTACCACAAGAAGATTTTCCTGAAGCAACATGAAAGGTATTGAGATTGGAGCAACAATCACACATTCACCTGCACTTCCTAAATTACTAGATTAAATGAGGAGTGAGTTTCAGATATGGCAATCATTGGTGTGACTTTAACAAAAGTTATTATTATTAAGTTGTGGTAATACAATCTGAATAGGAGATGCTACAAGAGAATGGGAGGAAAGAAGGTGGGTAAAGTTGAGTAACTCCATAGAAATTTAGCTCTATATGGCTAAGAATACAGACTTAATTTCAGGATCAGGATTGATGGAATCTCAGTGATGAAGGATCAAGGAAGGAGCCTCTCCGCATCTTGGCATGAGTGGATTCTTTACAGTGCACTCAGCACACAGAAGACAATGCTACACATGTATGAGAAGTGAAGAGAAAGCATATGGAGGCAGATGCAGGAATTGGCTATACATCAAACAGGGTATGAGGAAGACAGAATTAATTCAACATCGTATTTCCCAAGGTTAATAATTATCCTCCCTTCTCTATATTCTTGGAGAATATTGAATTTTTAAATATGTAACATAGTATTGATAAATCTTAATTGGAGTTTGTTTTAGCTACATAGATTTCAAAACAAATGCATATTTATTCATTGAGTGGATATACACAATAAAAACAGAACTTCTAAAATATATTTAGTCTCCTTGGAATGGTCTCATCTAGTTTTGGCTGACATTTATTACCAAATTCCCACTTAAGTGTATAACTCTTTTTGTAAGTTAATTCTGTCTTTTATTTATCTTGATGTAGTTAAAATTGTGTTTTGTGAAAATAGCAAAGTAAACACCAAATGGGATTTTAAGAATTCAGAGAACTTTTGTTTTCTTTTACCATGGAATCTTATGTTCTGTTATGAAAGCTGATAAAATATAAACGTTTTCATTAGAGAACAGTGATTGTCAGGGAAGGAGCTAACCACAATTGTCTACCACTATGCTAATGTTCCCAGTGAGGGTGGTTCATTAGTGTTTATAATCTATACATTAATCCCAACAAACATAATTGATAAATGTGCTGGGTCAATCTTTACAACATGTCAGCAAAATTTTCTTTGGCACCTGCTTCTTGTTACTTTTGTTTCAAGAGAATTAGCCATTTGCTTTTGGAGTCTTTATAGAGACTGACATATATGGGCTACTAATGTAAAAATTTCAAATACAGAATTCTTCATTAAAATGTTGAATAATCCAGTGTTCTTAAGAATTTATTTTTCTCCATTTTTATTTCATTGTGCATTGCCTATAAAAAGTATATTACTGAAGCAGCTACATTTTTTTCATACAGGTTATGTCAACAGGAATACAGACTCTGTAAAGAGTATGATTTTTCCCCCACCACCTGTCTGGTCCCACCGCCTTGCCTACCCCAAATAATACACGGAGACCCTGTATTTGATATAAATGCTGTTGGCCAGTTACTTGTTTCTTCTCGGCTAGCTCTGTCTTAAGTATTAACCCATTTCTATGTATTTCCATGTGGTTTTCCCTACCGGGGAGTGGGGCAGGCATCTGGTCTCCCAGGTCTCTCCATGCTGACTCCTTACTAATTCCTCTTCCCTCCTTGTCACCTAGTCCCTCCTATCTTCCTTTCCTATTGGCCAACATTGCTTCATTCACTATCCAGTATGAGAAACATATTTACAGAATGATATCTCTCATCATCTCCTCTTTTCTGTCTAAAATAAAAGGAAGGGTTTTAACCTTAACATAGCAAAATACATAACACAACAGTTATCAAGTAAGAATCACAGTTAACAATATTTAGTTCATTAACATTTAGCAAGATTTAAGAAAATATTTCATCACCAATTCTCTTTGTGAATCTAAACTACTATATGTAACTTGTCTTTAATCTTAACTAAGAAAAACTATAGCCATAACAATTTGTCTTCAACTCCTTCAAAGACCACAGAAGGATAATATATATACTCTACAAATGACAGACAACTCACTGCCTGGTTAGTCACCCGAAGTTCTTCTGTAATCTTCCATCTTCAGCCCATAGGCCATAGTGTGTCTGGCAGACTCTTCAGCAAATCAGGAAATTTTAACTGTCTTCTTGTACTGGCAGTCTGTCAGGCACTTTTCTCTGTATCCTGCAAACTGTCTGGCAGACTCTTCCATGAAGCAGAAACTCTGTAGCAATGCCCATCTTGAATCAGCAGTCACTTCTCTGTGGGTCCTGCATGTCCAGTTTATACATCACAAAGTCAAACAGTCCAGATAAGAGCAGTATCTAGTCCAAATGGCTAGTTTTGCTATATTGAAAGCAAACTTCATAACATATTTCTTAGATGTCCATCTTCCATCTTCCTTTCTGGTGCAGGTGGTATTGCCAGGAGCATTTATGTCTCACTGTCAAGAAAAAAACCTAAACCATTTTAAATGCCATATTCTGTAGGTCTTTGAAAGGTTTGAAGAATTCCTATTCATCTCAAATACATCTCTACATATCTAGAAATCCTAACTTACCTAGCTATAAGTTTTGACTATTATAAGTAACTATCTAAAATCTGAACTAAATAATACATTACATTTTTAAATGAGCTATATAAACACAATACGTAAACAAGAGAAATATAGATATCACAAAATTGACCTTAAATTGTATCAATAAATTAAAATCCATTCCAAAACAAAGTATTCATATCTATATCATAATCCCCTTTTTACTTTTAAAAAGATATTGGTTGTGATCATTAACCATTTATAACCAACCTCATTAAAATGAAAACAAACATTTATAAACATTATTTGAGAATTTGGGCGTCGTTCTTTCTAAACTGCTTCCTGATGGTAGGGGGCACTGTCCTGGGGATCCTAAGAAGACACAAATATCCTGGCAGTAGTCTGAAAGGCTGCTTTGTACAAGCTGTTTTGAATGTTGGATCATCAGCAACTCTGTTTCAGGGGGTCTGGCTTGATCAAACCACATTAATCTACCAGGAATCCATAGCTTTTCATTTTCTGTGGAAACAAAAATTGAAATCCTTTTCCCCAGTAACTTGTCCTTAGACTTAAATTTGAAAGTCAAAGCATTTTTAAAATATATAAATTGAATTAATCCAGCAGCATTTCCTTTAACAGTTGTTGTTTACTCAACAGTCAAACAATACGAAGACAATATAATACTGTACAGAATCCAGATTCTCTCCATCTGTGGTTTTTTTTATTATTCTGTTTCTTTTTTATTTTTTTGAGACAGGGTTTGTCTGTGTAACTCTTATCTCTCCTAGAATTTACCCTGCATACCAGGTTAACTTTGAAATCAGATAGATCTGCTTGCCTCTGTCTCCCGAGTGCTGGGGTTAAAAGCCTGTGCCACTACAACCAGCTCCTCCCTGTATTTTTAAAATCATTTTATTTCTTTGCTCTCCAAAGGCTACATATATTTCAGAACACATTGTAAACATTTAGTGCTTTTTTAAATATGAATCTGTCTTTACTGTAAATCTTTATCTTTTTCTGGCCTCAGGTCTTTTATCTGGTAAACAACATTGCTAAAATAAAAGTCATAGTTGTTTCTGCTGGGGTTTATCAAAGATGGCAGTGGCTAATTTACCATCAGCACTGAGAGCTGTGTTCGCTGTCTTGGTATATGCTGCCATCCAGCTGCACGTTGTCGGCTTGGAGATGTGGTCATTGCCATTGCCAGCTCTCACACACACCAATAAATTGTTAGCAGTGCTTCTTAAAAGCCTTGAGGTTTTTTTGCCACTTATGCTGAGTCAGGAAACTTTCCTTAAAGGAGCCATGCAATTATCTGCTTGTCTCTTGAAAAGCAGAGTCCAACCGAGAAAAATGCTGCTACCAAGAAACCTTGCTTGTCTCTGTTCTTTTGTTTCTAAAACCCTTTTTAAAGCTTCTGGTAAATGTTAAGTGGAAGTTCTTATTAGGCACATGGGCGCCATATGTAAGGAGTAAGGTTTTTCTTTCCCGCTGCTGCACCAACCCCAAATAACACACAGAGATGCTGTGTTTGATATTATGCTATTGGCCAGTTACTTGTTTCTTATTGGCTAGCTCTGTCTTAAGTATTAACGCATTTCTGTTAATCTACGTATTTCCACGTGCTCTTACTGGAGAGCCTGCTGGTGTCTTTTCTCCCCAGTCTCTCCATCTTTATTCCTCCTTACTACTTCCTCTTTCCTCCTTGTCACCTAGTCCCTCCTATCTTCCTTTCCTATTGGCCAACAGTGCTTTATTCATTAACCAGTATGAGAAACATATTTACAGAATGACATCTCCCATCAACTCTCAAAGGATTAAATTTTAAGGATAGATATTTTCCCATTAAACATAACTATTTCTTTATTGTCCAGTGACTTTTTGTTGTGTTTTTTTTTTTTTTGGGTCATCCACCTTGTCCTGCTGAATGACTTCTACTCAAGAACAGCTGTTTTGAACAAGTCATTCACCGTCCAGTGGTTAATTCCAAGGGCTGCTTTAACCTATCTGAAGTCTATGATTTGTACATACAAAATAAGTAAATGAGAATTGTGAGTAAAGAAGATACTTTGGAAAAATGTCTTAAAAAATGAGTCTTAAAAATGGTGTTCCTATAATATGACATTTTGTTTAATTACCTTATTTCTTTGTGTAGTAATGTTTTCATTAATCTTCTATTGTTACATCTCCCTGAACAATACTGTTCAGAAAGGAGGAAAAATTATGTTTTTATTTAAACTTAAGATGGAATATGTCATATTCTGTAAACAACAAGAACAACTAAAACAACAACAAAACCAAGGAAGTAAAAATAAACCAGATCCTCTCAATTTTTATAGGATAAAAACTGTTAATGGGATCTCTTCTGACAAATGTGGTAAAATATAAAGGAATGTGGAGGTATGAGTTCTGTGAAGGGCAACGTATTCAATAAAATACCAATTGGCAAAAAAGGTAGATAAGTAAATAAACACATATCTCTAGGAATTTCCTAACACTAGTTACATGGCATCGTAAAAAATTGAAATCCAATTTTAGTTTAAAATTTGGAATCTGAATCATTCAAAGATACATTTTAGTTTTTTTTTAATTTTATAATTTTTTATTTAAATTTGAAAGCTTGTTTACTTGTCAAACCCAGTTCCCACATCCTCCTTTCTTCTTTTGTTTCCCCTACCAACTCCCATCTCTTTGTTTTCCCAAGGGAAGGGTGGGTGAAGCCTTCCATACAGTCTTTAAAATCTGTTATATCATTTGGAAAAGGGCCCAGGCCCTCCTCCATGTTTCTAGGCTGAGGGAGTATCCCTCTTTGTGGAATGGGCTCCCAAAGTCCATTTGTATAATTGGCACATAGATTGCCCACTCCTCCCAACTAACACCACATTCAGGGAATCTGGGTTTCAAGGGGGAACTCATTCAAAGATATTTAATTATTCCATAGATACTCCAATTTTAACTTAAAATCTACTTCACTCAAAAATTCATATTTTCATGAAAATATGAAATACTCTCACAGCCTGCTACTTAAACCTTACAGCCTTTCTCATTTAACAAATGCTGTATCTATTCAGAAATAGACAATCTGAAGACAGAATAGAGGAGAATATCTATATTTGTCATTCACAGAAGTATATAAGACCAAAGAAACTGCTTATCATTTACTGAGTGCTAGTGACTAGATGAAACTTAGAATAATTAAAGAATGTCTTTTATTTACTTTAAATTTCTGGAAATACATATTACTGTTGGCATTTATGTTAGCATTAAAAGAATATTCCAGAGAAATACAAATTTTGATAAATAGTGTTGCCTCTCTGCTTATTGAATTAAACATAAGCAATCCAATCATATATTTTGCATGATAAAGCAGTTTTATTCTCATTGGTCTATTCATTTTCCATCCTCTAAATTCCAAATGTTCACTATAGATGTTTATTTTTTGTGCCCATCAGCTGCACCAACTCTTCCTTCCATACTAATGATAAGAGGAAGTAAAGAAAAGAGACTGTGTGGTGGCTTCAGCCTTGTTTTGTTTCGAAAAGCAATACAACTACTTAAAGACCAAATGTCAACAAATTCCAGCAATTGTATTTTCTTGACACAGCAGACCCTTGTGGAATGGATCAACATTAAATTCCACGATTTAATGCTGGCGTCTAAAAGTCATTCTACTTATAAAAGCATTCTTGTTAATTCATGAGAGGAAGGTCAATACTGCCTTGCCATCCTAAAAATTATCACAAGACTGTCTTGAATAAGCAGGGTTGAGCTGCACAGCCTCTTCAGTAGTTGCTAGCATTTGAGAATGGACAGGAGAGACAGAGACTGTGAAAAGTAGTCTTGAAGCAAGCAAATGACAGGTCACACAAATGAAGGGAAAATGTTAAAACAATAAACAAAAGAGAAACAATTACTTGCTCATTACAAACATGTCATATTGCATTCTTTATTTTGATTGTGGAAAAATAGCCATTGACTACCAGGAACAATTGATTTTCCCTCACAGCTGTTTTCTAATTACAGCTGAACACAGAAAATTCTAGTGCAGCCATTAAGCTGTGCAGAGAGAATTTTCTTTTATTATTGTTACTGCTCTGTGAGCCTTGACCAGCATTATGACTGACCATGGTTTGCGACTCAACTGCATCTCTACAGAGTTTGGATTAACAGCCATGACCTTCAAGGATGTTTTAAGACCTGAAACATTTTAAATTATACAGAGCTGGACATGGTGTTAAAACTGGGTGTACAAGCTGTTTGACCAGATGCTATTACATAGCTTTGTCTTTGTTTTTATCATGCCATCCAAACAAGGAAAAATAATAAAGATATCATAAACACATACTTCAATATTTAGTTACTGTATCATGTTCAATTGGATTTACTTTTTTCACTGTGGATTCTGATGATAGTTTTGGAGGGTGATGGGTAGCTTCCTGTCAGTTGAAGTTGTGCATAAATTCTAAGCAAAGAGCATGGAGATTATTAACAGGCAGGATTCCAAGGTTTCAGAGAAGCAATTGAAATTTTGGATCCTTCTCCTAAACTCTTCAGAATTTCTTCCAAAATAATTTCTTTTTTTTTTTTTTTTTTTTTTTTTTTTTTTTTTTTTTTAGTATCCAAAGTTTCTTTGTGATTTCCATCTTTTTTTTTTTTTTTTTTTTTTTTTTGCATATAGAGTATTTTTTATTTAATTTTATATAACAAAGTCCAATTAAATGAAAACAAACATTTATACACAATATTTGGGAATTTGGGCGTCGTTCTTTCCAAACTACTTCCTGCTGGTAAGGGGCGCTGTCTTGGGGGATTCGAAGAAGATTCAGATATCCTAGCTGTAGTCTGTAGGGCTGTTTTGTCCAGCTGTTTGGAATGTAGGATCAGCATGTACTCTGTTTCAGGCGGTCTGGTGTGATCAAACCACATTAGTCTGGAAGGAATCCACATCTTTTCATTTTCTGTGGAAACAAAAATAGAAATACTTTTCCCCAGTAACTTGTTCTTCAACTTAAATTTTGGAGTCAAAGCGTTTTTTTTTTTTTTTTTTTTTTTTTTTATTATTATTATTTTACATGTCGATCCCAGTTCCCTCTCCCTCCCTCCCTCCCTCCCCCCAAGCCCTCCCTCCCTCCTTCCCTCCCTTTTGCCCTCTCTACCCTCTCCCATGCACTCTAAACACCCTCCCCTCCCAACCCCCCACCACAATACAATATGTAGGGGAATGCCATCCAGTTGGGGTCATGTAGATCTGACAGGTCCTGTGAAGTAGGGACTAGGGCTTCTCTCCTATCTCTAGAATAAGGCAGTTATCCCTCCATGGGGGATATGTTTGCAAAGTCCTTTTGTGCACCAGGGATACATCCTGGCTCCACTGTCTGAGGTCTCTTAGACTGCTCAGACCTTCTGGCTGAGACCCATATTCAGGGGGGTCCGAGTCAGACCGCTGTTGGCTTCCCAGCTATCAGTCTAGTGGCCCTTAGCTCCTCCTTGTTCAGGTAAGCTGTCTCTATGTACTTCTACCGCATGGTCTTGTCCTCTCCATCTGCTTCTGGGTTCTAGTTTGACTCAGTGTTTATGTATGGGTGTTTGCTCCTGTTTTCAACAGGCATTAGTTGAGGACTCCATGGAGAAGTTAGTTGTTGATCTCACTCTCCGGGAAGGGCATTTATGATAGCCTTTCCACGGAAGCTGAGATTGTTAGTTGGGAGCAGTCTTGTAGTTCCCTCGACCTTTCTTTGTGTTCAACTTTATCTTCAAACCAATATTGGCTCCCTCTTTTATGTTCTCTCTCTCTGTCTCTGTCTCTCTCTCTCTTTCCTATTTTCCATTCCTAACCAGGCTCAATCCTCCTAGTCACACATGCCTTCCTCTCCTCCCTCTCATTTTCTCCTACTTCTCTCTCCATTAGCTGTCCTCCCCCACTATACCTGAGGTCTGGGGGACTTGTCCCTTCCCAGTTCTGTGAGGGACTTTATATGAATCTCTTAGAATACAACTTGTATCCTATTTCCTCTGGTGATGTGAATTATAGGCTGGTGATCATTTGATCTAGGTCTAAAATCCATATATGAGTGAGTACATACTGTGTTCCTCTTTTTGTGACTGGGTTACCTCATTCAGGATGGTTTCTTCAAGTGCCATCCACTTGCCTGCGAATTTCAAGATACCATTATTTTTTTCTGCAGAGTAGTATTCCATTGTGTAGATGTGCCACATCTTCATTAACCATTCTTCAATTGAAGGGCATCTAGGTTGCTTCCAGGTTCTTGCTATTACAAATAGTGCTGCTATGAACATAGTTGAACAGATGTCTTTGTTGCATTGATGTGAATCCTTTGGGTATATGCCTAAGAGGGGGATTGCCGGGTCCTGTGGTAAACTAATTCCCATTTTCCTGAGGAACCGCCATACTGATCTCCAAAGTGGCTGTATGAGTTTGCACTCCCACCAGCAGTGGAGGAGTGTTCCACTTTCTCCACATCCTCTCCAACATAAGTCATCACTGGTGTTTCTAATTTTAGCCATTCTGGCAGGGGTAAGATGGTATCTCAAAGTTGTTTTGATTTGCATTTCCCTGATAGCTAAGGATGTGGAGCATTTTCTTAAGTGTCTTTCAGCCTTTTTGATTTCCTCCATTGAGAATTCTTTCTTCAGTTCTGTACCCCATTTTTTAATAGGGTTATTTGGTGTTTTGTTGACTAGTTTCTTGAGTTCTTTGTATATTTTGGAGATCAGCCCTTTGTCGGATATAGGATTAGTGAAAATCTTTTCCCAGTCAGTGGGCTGCCGTTTGGTCTTGTCAACTGTGTCCTTTGCCTTACAGAAGCTTCTAAGTTTGAAGAGGTCCCATTTATTAATTGTTTCTTTCAGTGTCTGTGCCCCTGGAGTTATGTTCAAGAAGCGGTCTCCTATACCAATTTGTTCAAGGGTACCTCCTACTTTCTTTTCTAAGAGGTTCAATGTGGCTGGATTGATGTTGAGGTCTTTGATCCATTTGGACTTGAGTTTTGTGCATGGCGACAGACATGGGTCTATCTGCAGTCTTCTACACACCCTCATCCAATTGTGCCAGCACCATTTGTTGAAGATGCTGTCTTTGCCCCATTGTATCATTTTAGCTGTTTTGTCGAAAATCAGGTGTTCATAGGTGCATGGATTAATATCAGGATTTTCAATTCGATTCCATTGGTCTACCTGTCTATTTTTATGCCAATACCAGGCTGTTTTCAGAACTATAGCTCTGTAGTAGAGCTTAAAGTCAGGAATGGTGATGCCTCCTGATGTTCTTTTATTGTATAGGGTTGTTTTGGCTATCCTGGGTCTTTTGTTTTTCCATATAAAGTTAATTATTATCCTTTCAAGGTCGGTGAAGAATTGTGGTGGGATTTTAATGGGGATTGCATTGAATCTGTAGATTGCTTTTGGTAAGATTGCCATTTTTACTATGTTTATCCTACCTATCCAAGAGCATGGGAGGTCTTTCCATTTTCTGGTATCTTCTTTAATTTCTTTCTTTAGAGTCACAAAGTTCTTATTATATAGATCTTTTACTTGTTTGGTAAGCGTTACACCAAGATACTTTATGTTGCTTGTGGCTATTGTAAAGGGTGATGTTTCTCTGATTTCTTTCTCTGCCTCTTTGTCGTCTGAAAAAAATAGGGCTACTGATTTTTTTGAGTTTATCTTGTATCCTGCTAGTTTGCTGAAGGTGTTTATCAGCTGTAGGAGTTCCCTGGTAGAGTTTATTGGGTCGCTTATGTAAACTATCATATCATCTGCAAATAGAGACAGTTTGACTTCTTCCTTTCCAATTTGGATGCCCTTGATCTCCTTTTGTTGTCTTATAGCATTAGCTAGAACTTCTAGTACGATATTGAAGAGATATGGAGAGAGAGGACAGCCTTGTCTTGTTCCTGATTTTAGAGGAATTGGCTTAAGTTTCTCTCCATTCAGTTTGATGTTGGCAGTTGGTTTGCTGTATATTGCTCTTATTATGTTTAGGTATGTTCCTGTTATCCCTGACCTCTCTAATACCTTTATCATGAAAGGGTGTTGAATTTTATCGAAGGCTTTTTCTGCATCTAGGGAGATAATCATATGGTTTTTCTTTTTCAGTTTGTTTATATGGTGGATCACGTTGATAGATTTTCGTATGTTAAACCATCCCTGCAATCCAGGTATGAAGCCTACTTGATCATGGTGGATGATTTCTCTGATGTATTTTTGAATTCGGTTTGCCATTATTTTATTGAGTATTTTTGCATCGATGTTCATCAGGGATATTGGTCTGTAGTTTTCTTTCTTAGTTGTGTCTTTGTGAGGTTTGGGTACCAAAGTTATTGTGGCCTCATAAAAAGAGATTGGCAATAAACCTTCTGTTTCTATCTTGTGGAACAGTTTGAGGAGTAGTGGTATTAGTTCTTCCTTGAATGTCTGGTAGAATTCTGCACTGAATCCATCTGGCCCTGGACTTTTTTTCGTTGGAAGGCTTTCGATGACTGCTTCAGGCCAGCAATGTGAATGATGCCCTGGGGAATTCTCCAGGACTTGTGGTTAGGGAGAGAGCTCTGGAAACATAGCTCATATCTATCCTTCAGAGTTCAGAATCTCTGATTAATCTTTCATGTAATATACATGAAATCAGGAATATTAAAACATTCTATTTAAATTTACAGATAAATCTCCAAATAATTTTATATTTTCCCATTGCCATAGCTTAAAAAAAATGACTGTTTAACACTGCAAATATGGGCTGTACCAGCAAGGGTTGAGCTCTTTTTGTTATTTAGTGAATGTTTGTTTTTGAGACATTTACTAAACACTTGTTTTCTCCATGGCAAATTCTCTAGTCTAATGAGACGACTACTGTTTGTAGTTCCTCTACTGTGGTACCGTAGTTTTACATGTGTCATTTTCTCTGTAAGATGACAAAGATCATTCCATATCCTTATATTTTAATATTTCTATCACCAATATTAACATTATATTGGTGATTATTGAATTAATTTAAATTTGGTTTCTGCTTGCCTCAGTTCTTCCAGCTTAGACATATGGGGGAGGACCTGGGCCCTGCTCCAAATGATATGATAAACTTTGAAGACTCCATATGGAAGGCCTCACCCTCCATGGGGAGCAGAAAAGGGATGGGTTGGGGGTTGGTGACGGGAACAGGGGAGGACAGGAAGGTGTAGGAACTGGGTTTGACATGTAAAAAATGCTTGTTTCAAATTTAAATTTTAAAATTATCAAATAAATGTTAAGTCTGATTAAATATAGAAAAAAGCTTAATTAAGAAGGTAGAGTTTGGTTTTGTTTTCAGTTTTTGTTTGTATGTTAATTATTTGTGACAGTAGTTGCATATGTAGCTATGGAAGATGTTGACCTTCTCCTGTTTCCATTCCCCTATTGCTCAGATCGCAGGCATTTGCTGCTACAGGGACCTTTGCAATAGTTGGTTTGTAGGTCTCAAAGATTCACTGTAGCCAAGATTCAGTCTACTTCAGATTGCCAGTTGATCAAATCACATCCAAAGAGGGCAAGCCTCAAGCTCAAACACCAAACTCAATCAAAATCCTATACTTTATTTTCTCTTCCTTTGCATAAATACTTCCTAACTATATTAAAGAACCAAGATCTCATAATCTGCTGATTCAGAAGGTTCTTCAGAAATTGCACACTTACTCTCAGAAATCCTGAATGAATGTCTGCTCATGTAAACTCTATTAAATGCCTGACACCATGTTTTTCACCATTATTAAGAATGGACTATGCCCCTGAAACTGTAAGCAAGCCCCCAATTGAATGTTTCCCTTAATAAAAATTTATTTTGCTATAGTGTCTTTCAAAGACAAAGAATAACTACTGAACACAAAATGTAAAACACTATCATTTTTTTCAAATTATTGAAGAAACCAGAAATATTTAAGGCAAGCATGCATAAGTAGCACATATGCACTAGTGGATAGTTCAGAGTTCAAACATTGAAACAGAAGGTGACCTTTATATTGCACATTTTTGATGCTTAATACACAGGACTATAAACCAATATGATTTTTGGGAGACACTAGCAATGTCAGAATGCCAAAAGAATATTTGCTATTTAAATGTTATTTAAAAAAAATGTTATTAACAATGGTTTAAGCTATTTATACCCACTAAAAGATTTTCAGAGAGAATCTCCCAAATCAATGGAAAAAATTCCATGTTTTCTTTTCTTTAGTAATGACACTCAGAGAACAAAGGTGTTTGATTTTATAGCCCTTTCACCTGCTTTTCCTCCACTGAACTATATTGAACACTAATAACAAGCACAATATGTATTTTCAAGTCTTCATGTCCCAGTGGATTAGAAAATAATTGAGAAAGTTAGAGTTCAAACTACAGCAAGGAGGAATACCACATTTTAGTATAACAGGAATTTACTACTACAAATCAAAAGCCAATAATAATGATATTTCAATTATAGAAATAACTGAAATGTCCTTACTATATGTATTTCTAATTGTACTTTCTATCAACTGTCAACAACAATAAAATTCATGGGAGATGTGGAAAGTGATATCATATGTTTTCTTTTTCTCATCTTTCTGTACCCAAACAATAACAACAAACTGAATTCTGAAATATAAGTGTTTTATGTGATGTAAATTTAGAAAAGGATTCTGTGTTATGCTGACTCATTTTGTAAGTAAAATTTTAAATACATTAACAAAAATATCTGTGCTAGTGTTCAGTTTGAGAAGTTGGGGTTTTATAGGTTTGGATTATTAGCAAAGTAGGTTATTTTTTATTTGGCAATAAGACACACTGTTTATTTTCCAGATGATAGCTCCAGTATGTAATATTATATTTTGTTATTTTTCTGATTCTGGTAAAACACAATCAGCAAAGGCATTTTAAGAAAGATAGAATTTATTTGGTTTATGGTTCCAGATGTATAATATTCCATCATGGTGGATAGAGACAAGGCAGCAAGTGGCAGACATGGTGGCAGTGACAAGAAGCTGAGACAGTATATCTTTAACTACAAATGTGAAAGGGAGGAATAAATCTCAATTCTCACTCCAGTGACATATTTTCTCTAGGAAGGTTGCACATTGCCACACACACCCAAACCTGTACCAACTGGTGAGCAAGAGTTCAAATGCTGAGACCATGGGGGACATTTCTCATTCGTATCATCAGCATTGGATATTAATGAAGAAATATTTTGGGTTAATTTTGGAAAAGATATTCTAAATGATCTAAGTAAATGTAATTTATTGTTTATTCTGCCTGTAAGTAGAGTATCATTTTCCCATCTTGCTAAGACACATCAGATAGTATGATTTTTTTTTAATTGGTTGGTTCCAATGAAAAATCCAAGTTCATAAACTATGATTAGTAAAGCTGTCATCTAAAGTCTTAATGGGATGAAGTTAAAAAATAATTCATCCACATATAGTTTTCAAAAATTCTTAGTAACTAGTGGATGACAGGGTTTTTTTTTTTTTGTGGTGATTCTAATATAGAGTCGAGTATACAACCTGAGAATTATGAATTAGGTGATTGTACCCTTTACTGAAAATATAACCTCTGTTGGGACTATATATGGAAACAATCTTATTAGGGAGCAATTAAGATAAAATTAGGCCATACAAATATAGATTTTATCCAATAGACTTTGAAGAGGGTACTCTAGGTGAGCTCATGCACATGCATGTATGTGTATTGTGTGTGTGTGTGTGTGCATGCAATTGTTTATTTGTATATGTATGTGATCATGTACGATGTCTACTGTGATTCACCTACCTCAATTTATTTCATTGAAAAACAAAGTACTGTAAAAATATAACTAATAAGCATACAGCCATAAAACACAAGTAGCAAGCCCTTACCACATACCAAGTTCAATATCTCTCCCATATTTGACATCCAGTCTCCAAAACTGTGAGAAAGTATTTTCTTGTGGAAGCAGCCAACCCTATGGTGTTTTGTTGAAGAATCTAATAGAGAGGATAAAAAATTAAACTGTTGGTTCACAAAGCTAATACAGAACCTTATGGTTGGCTTGTTGGAATCATCTTGGAATGAATGTTGTCATGGTTCCTCCTTCAGAACTTGGTATGTGTACTTCCAAGCATTGCATAATCATTTCCCATACTTGTCATTCGATTGTATATTCTATGTTGATTCCAAATATGATACTCTGTTTGGGCTCCAAAATTAGAAATTATTATATACTTCATTGAGTTCAGAGTAGGAAACTGACACAAGCTTTTAGTTCCAAATGTAAAAATAATTTCAGGAGTTCTTTAATTAAAAAAAAAAAAAAAAGAAACAATAAAATGAGGCCATGTAAGTTTTGGTATGTTTTCTATACACATCTTACTAGAGTGATCTCTTCCTTATTTTGTTCATTTTGAGTATGCATTTTGCCAAATCTGAATGAGTCAATGGCTTGGGTATGCATGGTTTATTTTGGAAGTTATCCCAGACACTTCAAATGAAAGGAGAAAAGGAGAAACAGACACAAGAGATAAGATATGCAGGCTATGCCTCAGCTAACTCCTGTTCTCCTGAGCAGTGGGGTTGGAAGACCACTGGGGAGACAATGGAAAATACTCAAGATTAGTTCCATGAGATTAATAAGAGCATGGAACAGTTGGATCCTTGTTCCCTTTGTTGAGAGTTATCCCATTGTTACCAGAGGGGCTTCCCAATTGTTCCCATAAACTCCATTTGTCTTTTAATTTTCCCAAAGTAATTTTTTCTTTCTCCCTAGAAAGAAGGATCCTAGAACACAAGGCATTGCTCTGGCAGCAGATCAGGTAACTATAGGAGTAGGAGGTGATCCGGTGAAGATAAAAATGCATCAACCACATCTACCAAAATTTTGCAGAATATGTATCAGAGTTTCTTTAAGGTAACTACATCATCAGTAGTGTTACAGTTGCATAGACAACTTTACAAGCCATTGCCATAAATCACCATATCACATTGCTGGGCCCTGATACTTGAAAATCAATTAGCTAAAACTTTTAACATTATTTGCATTTTGTGGATTTTTAAATTCCCTAGCAATTTATTACTGCGATTTATGATTACCTGAATGCCAGTGGGTTGACTGTCTTTCTGCGACCTTAATTTCATTTTGCATTTTATGTTTCCTACATTGACCTTTCTCTGAGATGGCATGTGTACTTTTTTTGTTCTCCTCAGTCTACTAATTTATATACTTTTAATTCCCCAAGTCTTATACTATCTTTGTTTATTGTCTCTGTGTATTTGGTTAATTATGTATAGGAAGCCTAATTAAACCCACTTAAATAAAATGAAAACATATGCTCCATTGAGAAAAAGATCAGTATTTTTTGATAAGTGGAAATTATCAAAAACTGGCTTGTTATTACTCAAAATTTTAAGTCTTTTAGAATCTGCTTTTAAAACTTAGGTAGTTTCATCCCCAAATTTTGTATGTCATAATAAGTGGTTAAACCAAATATTTTTGATACTTGCCTGAGTCATTGTAAGAAGTGTGTATTATTATTTTGTGTGCTTTCTGATTTAATCATGCAGGGCTCTACAAATTTTAAGGATGAAAGTCACTGAACAAATTTACATTTTGCTATTTTCTCAACTGAATATATATGCAGAAGACAAATAAAATCTGGTGAATAGTGCCACACTTTAATAGTTTAGTTTTCAAAATTATCTTATACTTATAGAGAAATATAATAATAGTACAAAGAATTATCACAGTACTTTAAAACAGCATCCTTACCACTATGTATTTTAATATATCCTAAAGCTATTTAAACTAAATTTAATCTCTGTTAACCCTTAGGGTTTTGTTTCTGTATAGGGTTTGTCTCATTGGATCTTGTTTGAGGCTATAACTGATTTTCTAATGACTATTTTTTTTCTCCTATCCCTTCCACTTTTATGGCTTAGAATTCTTTAAGTTAAGATATCGTATCTTACCCATTTCGCTAATTTACTTTGAACTCCTGGGTATTCATTTGATTGTCTGTAATATGCTATAATATTGTTGCCCTTTATTTTTCAATAAGTCTATGGTGCACAGACCTGGAATCTGCAGTTCTCAGGTTTGGCTTGTTGTATAGGGAATGGTATTTTAAGCTGGAATCTCAAGATAAGAGTGCTTCATGGTATATGCAAGTCCACTGGGCAGACAGGCATAGAAAATGCATGTGCATGATTATGTACATCTGTATTTACTTTATTACCATCATTGTATATGCATAATCATTCTACTTATATGTTTGTATAATTTCGCACTTGTAATGTCAATCACATATACATATAACCTCTATGCTCTTTTATACACAGAAACTCCTCAGATAGTGAGGGTTCATCATTTTAATTTTTTATAGTTTACAATGTGGCAAAAGGAATGATCATGTGAAAGAAACTATACTAACCTCTTTGAAAGTCGATCTATTACTAAGGAAGCAACATGTAGCACACTACTTCTCTAGATGCTGACAGTCACAAGTGAACTAGCCCACATATTGTAACATGCTGAGTTTCTAAATTGTAAGAATTAGGCATATAAAATTCATGTTTGACAAACGAAAGTTATGCTTTATAGCAGGGTTACCAAGGTCATTCATCATACATCGTGTGTGTGTGTTATGTGTGTGTGTTTATGTGTATATACATATTTATACATACACATATATATGTAGCAATATCTACCTGTATATGTTTATATATCAATATCTACCTGTATATGTCATGTCTATATATCAATATCTGTATAGGTCTACATATAACTCCATATGTATTATGTTTGCATATATACATTTGTACACATTCCTATGTTAGATGTACATACTAATTCATGTTTTTAATTGTTTGGAAACACAAAAAATTTTATTATAACATTTCCCCCTGTTTTTTCTGCTTTCTCCTCAAATGAGAAATTTGGAAATAATCTACTTCTTTGTTCAACCAACCAGTTGTAACATATGTAAACATTTTCAAAGCTTGAAAAATATTAAGTAAAGTACAGTGTTTGTGTATAATATATTTGTAATTATATGTATAATTCATTGCATATTTTTCTAGATAGTATTTAATAAGACACTGAATTCCAACAGCAGTTCAGGCAGTTCCTTTCTATCTTGGCATTGTCAGAGAATTCATGCATACTTTTGAGGAACAGACCCATGTTTTATAGTCTCTTTCTACCTGGTATCACACAAGATAATAATTAGGTTTTAAAATATGTACACTTATATTATGTAATTCTATTTGTCTTAAAAATTGCAGCCAAGTATCCACCAATACTAATTTACTGTGCAGAAGAGTTATTTTGGTCTACAATTTTCTTTGGCAGGCTTTTCAACAGAAAACACTCAACTTACTCATTCCTACCGAGCACTATTTATCATTCCACTAGTCACAATTGTTTCATTTCACAAAAATTAAATTATCCAATACATTGACTTTAGGTTTTGTGACTTTCAAAGAGAAAAGTGTATTTAAGTTTCATCCATTTTATTACATCCCTGGGCCAGTAATTCATTATGTTTTATTACCAAGTATATTATCTATTATTTTGAAAGACTAAAGTTTGGCTCTCATCTGTTGTAATATTGGTCTCCTTGATGTTTCTTTAATGAAATGCATGAGTTTGAGAAGGTAAAAGAAAAGAGACAGAACTGGCTCATGAGTCTGAAGGTTCAAGATTGTTTGCCACCATTGATTTGGCCAATTACTAAGGATGTTTGCCAGAACAGAAGCATGATGAAAAAAATGTGCTTGTATAATTCATATATGTATTGAAACTTTCAACAATGTGTTGTAAGCACCCAATTCATATTGATGATATAATATAACTATATATACGTATATATATGTATATACATATATTTGAAATTAATGCTTTATTTTTTAATTAGAGAAAATTAAATAATATTTCTGAGCTCAAATACTCAAACCTAGCTTTCTTCTGTTTTAATGTTAGTTTTCTCCAGTGATCTTTTAGTTGCAAGAGAATTAAACATATACACAAAATATATGTATAATCAGATATGTGTGTGTGTGTGCGTGTGTATGTGCATGTGTGTGTGTTCATACAAAATCCTAGCATCTATTAAACTGGCAAAAGAAGTGAGGTATCATTATCTTTGAGGATTTACCTCCTCAGTGGTCTATTTTACCAGCATAGAACTAGACTTGTCTTGAAATCTGATTTCTACTTGAGTAGATTAGGAATGTTTGTTTTTCAATTTGGACCTTCCATTTGTGCAAATCCTCTGATAATCTCTCCTTGCTGCCCCATCCATATTATATTCTCACCTGTGGTACTCTCTCCTTTCAGGGGAGGAGAATGAAGGTCATTCAGGACATGGTCACATATAGGGTCTTCAAAAGTCCTCCTGATCATCCTTAAGATAAGATGTTGATTCTTTGTCATTTCTTCCTAAGTTAAATCATTTCTACCAAATTATGATGCTGTCTTGCATTTGAACAACAATGTTTTACTTATAGGGAGGATAAATAAATTGATCAATTCTGACATCTAGCACCAAGATGCAAGATTACTCATAATTTTTATAAATGTTCCCTTGGCCATGACTCAGTGAAGGGAGAGTTGATGAAGTGCAAAATTTGTAATAGTGCAAAATTTTTCTTCAGCTGTAGCTTAATAGTAATGTTGTATAGTTCCCTAGCTTTTCTGATCCTGGCATTGGGGATTTTAGGTGGCAAGGCCTGACTGACAAAGGCAGAGTCTGTTTCTTCCTAGGATGTGGTATCTGTCCTCTGTGTAGCAGTGTTCTCTGGGATTTTGGTTATGTGTGATCTCAGTACCTCAGTGTTTCAAAGTGATTTGTGATTGGTATCCATACTTTCTTTTCCTAAAAATTAAGTTAAATCCATATAATTGCTCGAATGAATATGCCAAACCTAGTCTATAGTCATTAATGGAAGAAAAAAATGAAAGATCACTTTGAATCATTTTTCCATTTACAGTGTGAAAAATTGAAGATTTCATATTTAAATTGGAAATGAGGAGATTAGGACGACCTGGCTAGAATCTAGGTTTTATAACTCATAACCTAAGACATTTCAGATTTAACCAGGTTGCATTATTTTACTTTTGCTGTTTCTGATAATGGGGTGAAGGTAGAAGGTAAAAAAAAAATGGAATCACTGGGGAAATCATTTAAGACTTCAAACCGAAATCAATCAATAGAGATGAAGATGGTCATTTGGTATTCTTCACAAGAGAAATCCATCAGCACAAAGTCTCAATTCTGAACATCTATGCCCCCCAATACAATGGCACCCACATTCCTAAAAGAAATGCTACTAAAACTGAAAGGTCATATAAAACCTCACACTGTTATAGTGGGACACTTCAACACCCAACTCTCACTGCCAGAGAGGACAAGACAGAAACTTTACAAAGAAACAACAGAATTAACCGAAGTTATGTCTCAATTGGTTTAACGGACATCTTTAGAACACCCTATTCAAAAACAAATGAATATGTTTTCTTCTTTGTTCCACATGGAACCTTCACTAAAATCTACCACATACAAGGCAACATAACAAACCTCAACAAGTAGAAAATAAGCAGCATAGTCCCCTATATCTTACAAGACCAACATGCTTTAAATGTGAAATTCAACAGCAAAATCACAGAAACCCAACAATTTCATGAAAATAATGTGCAATTGTACCATACCTGGGTCAAAGAATAAATAAAGAAAGATATTAAAGACTTAATAGAATTCAACAAGAATGAAGACACAACATACATGAACTTATGGGACACCTTGATAGCAGTGCTATGGGGCAAGAGCATTGCGCTAAGTGCCCATATGAAGAAAACACAAGATAGTCCCATTAGAGAATTAACAGCACAACTGAAAGCCTTAGAACAAAAAGATGAAAATTCACTCCAGAGGAGTAGATGCCAGGAAATAATGAATTTGAGGACTGAAATCCATAATGTAGAAGCCAGGAACACAGTACAAAAAAAATCAATCCATTAAAGAGTTGGTTTTTTTCAAGAAAATCAACAAGACAGACAAACCTTTATCCAAACTAACCAAAAAACAGAGAGAAAACATACAAATGAACAAAATTAGAAACAAAAATGGGGACATAACAATGGACATTGAAGAAATCCTGACAACTTTCAGGTCTTACTTTGAAAACATGTATTCCACAAAATTTGAAAATTCAAAGGAAATGGTCAAATTTTAGAATAACTATAACCTACCAAAATTAAATAAAGAACAGATAAGCAACTTAAATATACCTATTACTCCTAATGAAATAGAATCAGTCATCAAAAGCCTCTCAACAAAAAACACCACAGAGCCATTTGGCTTCTGTGCTGAACTCTACAAGAAATTCAAAGAAGAGTCAATAACAATAGTCCTCTTATTGATCCACACAATAAAACCAAAAGATTCATTGGTACTCAAGCCATGCAAAGACAAAATTAAGAAAGAGAACTACAGAACAATATCTTTCATGAACATTGATGCAAAAATTCTCAATAAATACTGGCAAATCAATCCAAGAATACATCAGAGAAATCATCCACCATGACAAATTAGCATTCATTCTTGGGTTGCAGGGATGGTTCAACACACAAAATACTATCAATGTGACCCACCATATAAACAAACTGAATAAAGATATAATCATCTCACTAGATGCTTGGAAAGCCTTTTACAAAATTCAACACCCTATCATGATAAAGGCCTTGGGGAAATCAGGGATAACAGGAACATAACAAAACATAATAAGCAATAAACAGTAAAACAAGAGCCAACATCAAACTGATGGAGAGAAGCTTATGGTGATTCCTCTAATCAGGAACAAGACAAGGCTCACCTCTCTCTCCATCTCTTCAATATTATACTTGAAGATCTAGCTAAAGTAATAACACAACATAAGGAGATCAAGGAGAACCTAATTGAAAAGGAAGAAGTCAAACTCTATTTGCAGATGATATGATTGTTTACATAAACAACCCAAAAATACTCTACCAGGGAACTTCTACAGCTGATAAACACCATCAGCAAACTAGCAGGATACAAAACAAATTTAAAAAAAAATTAGTAACCCTACTATATACCAATGTCAATGGAGATGAGAAAGAAATCAGAGAAACATTACCCTTTATAATAGCCACAAACAACATAAAGTATCTTGGGGTAATGCTTACAAGACAAGTGAAAGATCCATATGGCAAGAACTTTGTGTCTTTTAAGAAAGAAATTAAAGAAGATACCTTAATTGGAGAGATCTCCCACGCTCTTGGATAGATAGGGTAAACAGTAAAAATGGCAATCTTGACAGAATCAAGATTGAATTCAATCCCTAACAGAATCCCAGCACAATTCTTCACTGACCTTGAATGGATGTTACTCAAATTTTATGGAAAAACAAAAGACCCAGGATAGCGAAAATACCCTGTACAATAAAGGAACTTCAGGAGACATCACCATACCTGACATCAGGGTCTACTGTAGAGTTAAAGTCCTGAAAAGAAGTTGGTATTGGCACAAAGATGGAATCAAACAAAAACTCCTGATATTAATCCACACACCTAGAAACACCTAATGTTTGATAAAACAGCTAAAAGGAAACAGTGGGAGGAGGAAAAAAATCTTCTACAAATGGTGCTGGCACAATTGGATGATAGTCTGTAAAGACTGCAGATAGATCCATGTCTATTGCCAGGCAAGAAACACAGTCCAAATGGATCAAAGACCTCAACATAAATCCAACTACTTTGAAAGTCTTAGAAGAGAAAATGAGAGGTACCCTTGAACAAATTGGTACAAGACACTGCTTCCTCAACAATAACTCCAGTAGTGAAGACACTGAGATAGAAAAATAATAAATGGGACTTCCTCAAACTGACAAACTTCCTTAAGGAAAGGACACATTTGACAAGACCAATCAACAGCCCACAGACTATGAATAGATCTTCACCAACCCTACATCTGACAGATAGCTAAAACCCCAAAATTACAAAGAAACTGAAGAAACTAGTCACCAAAATACCAAATAACCCTATTTAAAAAATGGGATAGAGAACTGAACAAAGAATTACCAATAGAATCAGGGAAATGCACATCAAAACAACTCTTAGATAACATCTTACTCTTGCCCCAATGGCTAAAATTAGAAACACCAATGACAACTTATGCTGGAGAGGATGTGGAGAGAGGAGAACATTCCACCAATGCTGTTTGGAGTGCAAACTTGTATATCTACTTTGGATATTGGTATGGTGATTCTATAGGCAAATTGGAGTCAGTCTACCACAAGACCAGGCAATCCCCCTCTTAGGCATATACCCAAATGATCCACACCCATGCAATAAAGACATCTTTTCACCTATGTTCTTAGCAGCATTATTTGTAGTAGCAAAAAACCTTGACAAAAACTAAATGCCCCTTAACAGAAGAATGGATAAAGAATATGTGGCAATTTACATAAGGGAATACTACTCTGAGGGAAATAAAATGGAATCTTGATATTAACAGGTAAATTGATGGAACTTAAAGAAACCATCCTGAAAGAGGTAACCCAGTCATACAAAGATCATGATATGTACTCACTCATAGATGGATTTTAGAAATACAAAAAAGGGGGGAGTACCTCCTGGAGCTGCTCTGAGCACACTAGACCTGGCTATCCACACAAGACAAACTGCAATTTCCACCTGCCTAGTCTCTGATCTCCACTGCCAGTCCTCTACTGGAGTTCCAGTCCCCTCCCCAGAGGTCCGCCTATCTCTGCGAGACCACTTTGAGAAAATATGGGCTGGATCCTTGATCCCCATCACAGGGCCTTGGCCAAAGAGTCCTCAGCAGGAGAGTTCCAGGCCCAGGCTATATCTAATTATTAGTTTAAGGAACATTCTGAGACCCAGTCTTCAAGATCTTTCATTCCCATCACCAGTCTTCTGGTGGTGCCTGATATTTGACACCCATCACCCGGTGCCTTCCTGTGGAGAGAAATTATAGAGAGTTTGGACCACCCAGACCTATAGACATCAAATCTCTGACCCACATAATCCCACCAGGGAAGTACCACAGAGAGAGGGAGAGACGTATGGGAAGACAGCCATACAAGAAAACACCTAACACCAGAAAGACAAGCATACCACCACCAGAATCTAGGGAATCTACAGCAACTAGACCAGAACACAACAAAGCAGATGAAGCAGAAGGGAAAGAGTTAAAAATTATTATCATAAAAAATGATAGAGGCCCTCAAAGATGATGTGAGAAAATCCCTTAAAGAAATGGAAGAAAAACCAAAAAATTGGAAGAATGAACAAATTTCTTAAAGAAAATAAAGTACAGCAAGCAAAGAAAAAAAAATTAAACAAGTGAAGGAAACAGTTCAAGACTTGAAAACTGAAATAGAGATAATAAAGAAAACACAAACTGAAGGTGTTCTGGAAATAGAAAAACAGGGCTAATGATGTGGAACTACACACTCAAGCATAACCAACAGAATTCAAGAGATGGAAGAGAGAATCTCAGGCATTGAAGATAACCTAACAAAAATAGATTCATCGACCAAAGAAAATTGTAAATCCAACAAATCCTTAACCCAAAATACCCACCAAATGTGGGACACCCTGAAAAAGCCAAGCCTAAGAATAATAGGGATAGACGAATGTGAGGAAGCCCAGCTCAAAGGTGCCAAAAACGTTTTCAACAAAATCATTGAGGAAAACTTTCATAATCTGAAGAAGGAAATGTCCATGAAAGTACAAGAACCAAACAGAACACCAAATAGACTGAACCAAAGAAAAAAGACCCCTAGACATATAATAATCAAACACCTAACCATACAGAATAAAGAAAGAATATTAGAAGCAGCGATGGAAAAAGGACAGGGAACATATAAAGGCAGACCTATCAAAATTACACCTGACTTCTCCATGGGAACCCTCAAGGCCAGAAGGTCCTGGACAGATGTTCTACAAGTACTAAGAGAACACAGATGCCATCCCAGTTTACTATACCCAGAAAAACTCTCAATCACTATAGATGGAGAAACAAAGATACTTAATAACAAAGCCAGATTTTCTTAATATGTATCTACAAATGCAGCACTACAAAAAGTGTTGAAGGAAAACTCCAACCCAAAGAAGTTAACTATGCTCACAAAGGCATAGGCAACAGATAATCACACTTCACCAGAAACCAAAGGTAAAGAAGAAAAAATATATTCACATTACCACTGCCAACAACAAATCTAAAACAAACAAGCATCAACAATCAATTGTTCGTACTCTCCTTCAACATTAATGGTCTTAACTCGCCTATAAAAAACGCAGACAAACAAAATGGATACGAAGACAGAATCATATCTTTTGCATACAAAGAAACACATCTAAGCTTCAAAGATAGACATTATCTCAGTGTAAAGGGATGGGGAAAGATCTTCCAATCAAACAGAACCAAGAAGCAAGCAGTTGTGGCTATCATAATATCTAACAAGTTAGACTTCAATCTAAAATTAATCAAAATCGATGAAGAAAGTCATTTTGTATTCATTGTAGGAGAAACTCATCAATAGAAAGTCTCAATTATGAACATCTAGGTCACAAATACAAAGGCAACCATATTCGTAAAAGAAAAGCTACTAAAATTCAAATCTCATACAAGTATAGTGGTAGACTTCAACACACTACTCTCACCACTAGAAAAGGACCACCAATCAAAAACTAAACAAGGAAACAAAAGAACTAAAAGAAGTCATGTCTCAAGTGGGTTTAACAGACATCTATAGAACATTCCATCCAAACACAAAAGAATATACCTTCTTCTCTGCTCCACATGGAACCTTCTCTAAAGTTGACCACATACTAGATGGCATAACAAGCCTCAAAAGATACAAAAGTATTGGAATGGTCCCCTGTATCTCACCAGACCACCATGCTTTAAAATTGGAATTAAAAAAAAAAAATCATGTATCGCAGAAACCCTACAAACTCATGGAACTACACAGTGTGCAATTGCACCACACATGTGTCATAGAAGAAATAAAGAAATTAAGGACTTCGTAAAATTCAACAAGAATGAGGACACAACATTCCCAAACTTATGGGAAACCTTGAAAGCAGTGTTACAAGGGAAATTCATTGCACTAAATGCCCACATGAAGAAAACAGATAGTCACATTAGAGAATTAACATTAACGGCACAATGGAAAGCCTCAGAACAAAAAGAAGCAAACTCACCCTGGAGCAGTCGAAGCCAGAAAACAATCACACTGAGGGCTGAAATCAATAAAATAAACCCAGGAAAACAATATAAAAAATCAATACAACAAAGAGTGGGTTTCTTGAAAAAAATCAACAAGATAGACAAATCTTTATTCAAACTAACAAAAAAGCAGAGAGTGAACATGCAAATTAACAAAATCATAAATGAAAAGGGAGAGATAATAACAGACACAGAGACCTAGACAACTATAAGGTCATACTTTGAAAAGCTGTACTCCACAAAATTTGAAAATTCAAATGAAATAAGTTTACCAAAATTGAATCAAGAAAAGACAAACAACTTACATAGACCATTAACCGCCAAGGAAATAGAAGCAGTCATCAAAAGCCTACCAACCAAATAAAGCCCAGGGCCAAATGGCTTCAGTACAGAATTCTATCAGAAACTCAAGGAAGTGCTAATACCAATACTCCCTAAATTGTTCCACACAATAGCAACAGAAGGTTCATCACCAAACTCTTTCTACAAGGCCACAATCACCTTGGTATCCAAGCCACAAAAAGACACAACTAAGAAAGAAAACAACAAACCAATATCCCTGATGAACATCGATGTAAAAATACTCAATAAATTACTGGCAAAATGAATCCAAAAATATTGCAAAGAAATCATCCAACATGATCAAGTAGGCTTCATCCCTGGGTTGCAGGGATGGTATAACATATGAAAATCTATCAACTTGACCCACCATATAAACAAACTGAAAAAGAAAATCCATATGATCATCTCCCTAGATGTTGAAAAAGCCTTCGACAAAATCCAACACCTTTTCATGATAAAGGTCTTAGAGAGATCAGGGATAACAGGAACATACCTAAAGATAATAAGAGCAATATACAGTAAACCAACAGCCAACATCAAACTGAATGGAAAGAAGCTTAGGGCGATTCTCTCTCTCTCTCTCATCCATTCTTCCCCTGACTCAATCTATTATTTGCAGTTGATATGATAGTTTACATAAGCAACCCAAAAAAACTCTACCAGGGAACTCTTACAGCTATTAACACCTTCAGCAAACTAGCAGGATACAAGGTAAACACAAAAAAATTAGTAGTCCTACTATATACAGACGATAAAGGGGCTGAGAAAGAAATCAGAGAAACATCATCCTTTACACTAGCCACAAACAACATAAAGTATCTTAGGGTAACTCTTACCAAACAAGAGAAAGACCTATATAATAGAACTTTGTCGCATTAAAGAATTTAAAAAGATACCAGAAAATGGAAAGATGTTCCATGCTCTTGGAAAGGTAGGATAAATATAGTAAAAATGGCAATCTTTCCAAAGCAATCTACAGATTCAATGAAATCCCCAATAAAATCACAGCACAATTCTTCACTGACCTTGAAAGGATAATAATCAAATTTATATGAAAAAAAAAAGACCCAGGATAGACAAAGCAACCCTGTATAATAAAAGAACTTCAAGAGGCATCACCATCCCTGATATTAAGCTCCACTACAGAGCTATCGTTCTGAAAACAGCCTGGTGTTGGCACAAGAATAGAGAGGTAGACCAATGGAATCAATTAAAAAATCCCATACACCTATGAACACCTGATTTTCAACAAAATAGCTTAAAGAATACAACGGGGGAGAAAAGCATCTTCATCAAATAGTGCTAGCACCATTGGATGATGGTATGTAGAAGATTGCAGATAGACAGACCCATGTCTATCGCCATGCACAAAACTCAACTCCAAATGGATCAAAGACGTCAAAATACATCCAGCCACAATGAACCTCTTAGAAGAGAAAGTGGGAGGTACTCTTGAACAAATTGTTACAGAAGACTACTTTCTGAACGTAACTCCAGTACCGCAGACACTGAAATCAACAATTAATAAATGGACCTCCTAAAACTTAGAAACTTCTCTATGGCAAAGGACACTGTGGACAAGACCAAATGGTAGCTCAAAGACTGGGAAAAGATTTTTACCAATCGTACATCTGGCAAAGGGCTGATCTCTAATATATACAAAGAAATTAAGACACTTGCCAACAAAACACTAAATAACTGTATTTAAAAATGGGGTATAGAACTGAAGAAAGACTTGTCAATAGAGGAAATCAAAAAGGCTGAAAGACACTTAAGAAAGTGTTCAACATCCATAGCTATGAGGGAAATGTAAATAAAAACAACTTTTAGGTACCATCTTACTCTTTCAAGAATGGCTAAAATTAAAATCAGCAACACCTCTCCAGCATAACAACTTATCCTGGAGAGGATTGGAGAAAGGGGAATACTCCTCCACTGCTGGTGGGAGTGCAAAATCGTACAGCCATTTTGGAGATCAGTATGGCAGTTCCTTAGGAAAATGGGATTTAGTTTACCACAGGACCTTTGCAATCCCCCTCTTAGACATATACCCAAATGATCCATAGCCATGCAACAAAGATATCTGCTCAACTATGTTTATAGCAGCATTATTTGTAATAGCAAGAACCTGGATCAACCTAGATGCTCCTGAACTGAAGAATGGATAAAGAAGATTTGGCACATCTACACAATGGAATACTACTCTGCAGAAAAAAATAATGGAATCTTTATATTCACAGGCAAGTGGATGGCACCAGAAGAAACCATCCTGAATGAGGTAACCCAGTCACAAAAGGAGTAACATGGTAAGTACTTGCTTAACCTAATTGCAGGTGGGAGGGCCTAGTCCCTACTCCAAATGACTTGACAGATTTTGTTGACCCCTCCTGGAAGGCAACACTAGCCCTGTAGATTGTGGGTTTGGTAAGATGGGAGGTTGGTTAGAGGCATGGGAGGGGGAGAGTGGTGAGAGATAGGGAACTGGGATCGGTATTAAAGTAAGAACATAAATAAATAAATAAAACCAAAAGAAAAAAAAGAAAGAAAGAAATCAGTATAGTGTTTCTATAGGAAAACGTGTATTAGTGTACCACAAGATTTAGTAATTCCTCTCTTAAGCATAAAGTCAAAAATGCACATTCATACAAGGACATCCATTCAACTATGTTCATAGCAGCATTATTTGCAATAGGCAGTACCTGGAAGCAATCTAGATGCCCCTCAGCTGAAGAATAATGAACATATGGTATATTTACCTAATGGAATACTACTCATCTGAAAAACACAATGAAACCCTGAAATTCACAGGCAAATGGCTAGAACTAGATGATACCATCTTGAGTAAGGTAAACCCAGGCACAGAAAGACAAACTTGGTCAACTCATATGGATCTTAGACATAGAGCAAAGGATTCATACAGCCAGAAAAGCTAGGAAACAAGGATGACCATAAGAGATATACATGGTCCTCTGGAGAAGGGGCAAGGGAGAAAATCTGAGCAAATTGGGAGGATAGAGTTAGTAGAGAAGTTAGGAGAAAGAGAAGGGCAGAAGAGGAGGGGAGAGATGGGCAAGAGTGAACAGTAATATTGAGGCAGGGAAAGAATAAAGGAGAACAACAAAAGTGATACCATAATAGAGGGAGCCATTATAGGTTTAAGGAGAAATCTGGCACTAGGGAAATTTCCAGAGACCTACCAAAATGAACCCAAGTAACAATCTAAGAAATAATGGTGGAGCTACCTTTGATTCCCTTCCTAGATAATGAGATTGATCACTACCTTATGTGACACCCTAGAGCCTATATCCAGTAGGTGATCCTGGAGTCCTGTTACAGCAAGAGAGGGTTGTTGAGCAATATGGTCAAGAACAGGTAGGAGAAACCCATGGAATCAGTTGATTGATCTGAACATGGGAGAGCACATGTACCCCAGTCAGATAGCTAGGAAATCAGCATAGGACTAACCTAGAACCCCTGAATGTGAGTGTTAGTTAAGAGGACTGGGCAGTCCATGGGGCCTCTAGTTATGGATCATTATTTATCCCTAGTATATGAATGGACTTGGGAGCACAATCCACATAAAGTGATACTCTCTCAGCCTAGACACATGGGGGAGGGCCTAGGCCCTTCCCCACATGAAATAACAGACTTTGAAGGCTACCCATGGAAGGTCTCACCCTCCCTGGGGAGAAGAAAGGAGATCAGCTTGGGTTTGGTGAGAGTAACAGGGGATGATGGCAGGGTGAACTAACTACGATTAACATGTAAAACAACCTTGTTTCAAACTCAAATAAAGAAAAGGGGAAAAAATATGTGTATACTGAGTGTACAATCTTTAGTAGGAAGATTGTAACACAAAATAAGTAAGTGCAAAGTGGTATTTTATTGAGCATGTTACTGAGCTTAAAATTCTTCAAGAAATCATCGAGAGAAAATAAAATATATGGAATATGGATTAGAACTCGTGATGTGAAAAGCAAAGAAATAGATATGCAAGTGCCTGAAATAGGAGTCCTGGAAGGAATAAAAATATATACAATGAGTGGGGAGAAAATATAAATGCTGTGAAGATTGAACAGATCCAAATGCTCAAGTGATGAAAAAAACCTCATGTTAGAAAGTCTCAAGTATAAATACATAATCTTTTATAAAGCTACAGCCTGAAGCAAAGATTGTCAGAATAATAAGCAATTAAAATTAGATCAGTCTGGGAACTATAAGCAACATTTTTAAGAATAGTATGGCTTGGATCTTGTAGCTGAAACTAGTTTACCTTCTTAGAATTGCACTTCAGATCACAGATTACAGTGGAAATTAGGATGTCTCCTGGTATGGTAGAGCTTGAATATTTTCTTACAGATACAGGAAAGGATACTACAGGGGTTTCATGGATTCTAGAGAATTATGAATGGATTATAATTTTCTCACGGGTCCTATACAAAAGGGAGACACGTGTACCATTTTGCTTGAAAAGCATTAACTAGCACAAACTTCGAAGGCTCACATTTTTATCTTTCTATAGAGGGTCACTTCATTCAAAGTGTCTCACTACCACCCAAGATAGTTTCTAGGTACGAAATAGCAACCCTTCTATAGACTTTCCTTCACAACACACATATAAGAAAGCTGACAGATCAGAGAAAAAAGTAAAGAAAAACAAGAAACCATAGTTTACATGGCAACTACAATAATTTAAAAATAATAAAACTTATTTTGATAGCTTTATATATAATAATACTAGCTTAAACATATACTACAAAGTATATAAAATTAATTGAGAAGTATTTAAGGAAATAAGTAAAAATTGGATGAGTAACAATTTTATTAAAATTACTGGCACCTACAAACAACAACACAGAATATAATAGAAACTATATCCATATAATCATGAGCTGTAATCACAATATCAATATTGTAAAGTAGATAGCCTACAATTGAACAAAAGAATCTTATAGACTTTTCTGGTCTGGTTCAAGAGAAACCACAGATAACAACCAAAATCTGTAGGAAAAAACATGCATAAATTAGCATAACTTGTGAATAATAGCAGTACTAAAGAAAAGTATGAAATGTGTTCAAATCAGCAAAAGAGACATTTGCTTCTTAGAATGAAAGAAGGAATGTGTACAATGAGCACAAGTAGAAAGTATTAATAGAGCTATTATTATTATATATGCATGGAGATTAAAGTAAGCCTCCCTGAAATCAGTCAAAGCACCTCTAGGCCTTGTCTTTGTCAAAAGATTCTTCAGCTATATTTCATGTGACTGTCATTGCATGTGCTCAATGGTAATCTGACAGCAGCTATATGTCCTTTTATTACTAACATTTGAACATAACAAAGTCTTTATTGTTGCTAACCAAACTGAGTCAAATGTACTCCAAGCTTAATCAGGAAAGATAAAATTTTATCCTTTTAAAGACTTCATACTACTGGAAATTATTGCTGGGGACAATTGTTGAAATTTAATTTGTTAACATTTTCTCACATATGCAAACTATATAAGTGTCTACTTCCTGAAAGTGTTTTATCCTCTTAGGACATTGGGACATTGCAATTTAAGAGCTTATCATGTAAATCAAATTTAGCTTTACATCTTTCCTCATAGGTTGCAACCTTCGTGTAGAAATTCTGTTATCTAATTTAAATCTAAAATGAAGCTAAAGAAATCGTTTATCTATTCTCTCGCCGACCCACACACACACACACAGAATGCAGGACAGGAATAAATTAGCAAGAATAGATAGGCACCCCTACCCTAGAAAGGGACTTCTCAACAGTTATTGGTTAAAAGAATTTTAGAAAAATACATGTGTATGTTGTTAGTTCACATTTAGATGATTTTTTTTTCTGCCAAGGAATTCAAAACACATCTGGTACGGTGTTCATTCCTTGAGCTCTGAGTTCTGGTGTCTGAGGCACCAGTTTTCTTCTTCAAAAATTGTTCTGCTCTTGCACCTTGGTGGATTTCTCCACTTGATTTCTGTTTTTCTCAAAGCATTGTAAAACACTTTGTGTATTTCATAATTTTTTTGTTTGTTTTTGTACTCTATCTTCTACTTTCAATTAAAGGTGATATTATGCTTTTCTAAAAACCCATGATTTTTATGATAATCAACAGTAACCTAATACATTAATTGAATTGTATTCAAGACTCAATGATTATTTATTAAGGTACTTTAAAGGCCTTTGTGCATCTTAAAGGGTATATGATATCTTTTAGTTACTTAAAAAGTGTGTGTGTATGTGTGTTTTTTTAAATATTTTTACTTAGTTTCAGTTTTAGCCATGAAAATATTTTCTTACGCTAAACCAGAGTAGATCATAGCCTATGGCTATTTCTTACTTCAAAAAGCTTCTTCTAATTTATTGAATTCTTTGTAAATTTTGGAGATCAACCCTCTGTGAGATGTAGGATTGGTGAAAATCTTTTGCCAGTCAGTGGGCTGCCTTTTGGTCTTGTCAACTGTGTCCTTTGCCTTACAGAAGCTTCTCAGTCTGAGGAAGGGCCATTTACTAATTATCAATCTCAGTGTCTGTGCTACTAGAGTTATGTTCAGGAAGCAGTCTTCTGTAACAATTTGTTCAAGGGTACCTCCCACTTTCTCTTCTAAGGGGTTCATTGTGGCTGGATTTATTTTGAGATCTTTGATCCATTTGGAGTTGAGTTTTGTGCATGGCGATAGACATGGGTCTGTCTATCTGCAATCTTCTATATACCATCATCCAATTGTGCCAGCAATGAGAGCTGTGGTCACTGCCTTGTCAACGATGCCATCCAGCAGGCATGCTCCCAGCTTGGAGATGTGGTTACTGCCATTGCCATCTTACATACACACCAATAAATTGTTGACTGTGCTTTTTTTTAAAGCCGTGCTGTTTTTTGCCGCTTATGCTGAGTCAGGAATCTTCCTTTAAAGGAGCTGAGCAAATATCTGCTTGTCTCTCGCAAAGCAGAGTCCAACTGAGAAAAATGCTGCTACCAAGAAACCTTGCTTGTCTGTGTTCTGTTGTTTCAAAAACCCTTTTTTAAGCTTTTGGTAAATTTTAAGTGGAAGTTCTTTAGCCACGTAGGCGCCATTTGTAAAGGAGTATGGTTTTTCTGCCTGCCGCCCCGTCTTGTCCGGCTACCACGCCAGCCCCAATTAACAAACAGAGACTCTGTATTTGATATAATTCTGTTGGCCAGGTACGAGTTTCTTATCGGCTAGCTCTGTCTTAAGTATTAACCCATTTCTATGTATTTCCACATGGTCTTCTTACCGGGGAAAGGGGCAAGCGTCTTGTCTCCCCAGTCTCTCCATATTGACCCCTTACTTAACTACTTCCTCTTTCCTCCTCATCTCCTAGTCCCACCTATCTTGCTTTCCTATTGGCCAACAGTGCTTTATTCATTAACCAGTATGAGAAACATATATACATTATGACATCTCCCATCAAGAGGTAAAAGAAAATCAATTATAATATAAAATTTAAAAAGAACGAAAGAGATCTTGTCATGAGTCTAAACTTTAACAGAAGCAGAGATTCACAGGTAAACACTGATCCAAATGCGTGGAATTTGTTTGTCTAGAGGAAGGAGTGATGAGCAAAAGGATCAAGACCATGCTGGAGAAACCCACAGAAACAGCTGATTGAGCAAGAGGGAGATCATGGACTCCAGTCTTATAGCTGGGGAACCAGCATATGACTGAACTAGGCCTCCTGGATGTCAGTTGGGTGGCCTGGGCATTATATGGGGCCTCTGGCAGTGGAACCAGTATTTGTCCCTAGTGCACCAATGAACTTAGGAGGTCATTCTGTGGAGGGACACTCAGCCTACATAGATAAAGGAAGGCCTTGGTTCTTCCCCAAATGATGTGGCTGACTTTGATTATCCCCCATGGGAGGACTCATCCACACTGAGGAGTGAACAGTGTGGGATAGGAAGATGATGGGGGCATTGGGAGGGAGAGGGAACTGGGATTGGTATATAAAATCAGATTTTTTAATTGAAATAAAAAAGAAAGAGAAAGCTCTGACAGGACATCATGAAAAAAGTTACCTTCAAAGAGGTCTCTGAGTTCCTTTACCCTTGGCCAGCTAGTGCTGGGCATGCAACAAAGTCATTCTGAAAGATTTTAACTAGTTATGTTACTTTTTAACTCATAATGAAAACAAAGAAAGGTATTTTGGAATGTGTCAAAAACAGCACAGCTGGATTATTTTCTTTATACAGTTTGTAGAAGAAAATCATGATTAGATTACATTTTGTCTGTTCTTGTCTGAAATAATATAGTATTTATATTACTAATATATATATATATATATATATATTTCTCTATTTGGCACATAAATATTAGTGTATAGTACCCTTGCATATTTGGTAATAAGGAACATGAGTATTAGTGAACATTAGAGTCCACAGGCATTGATGCCAGACATAATGTGGCATTAAATATGAATTAAACTCTGACTCTATCAAAGCTATCATATATATTTTGAAAAGGTATTTTGAAAATTCCTAACAAAGAAGCTGATATAGAAGAGTAATACCTGATTTTTGGTAGAGAAAATGCACACTTAAATGTAGTTGCTATTATAAAATTACAGAGATATTAACTCAAAGAAAAGTTGAGCTTTGTTGAAATGTTTCTTTTCATATCTTGATTTGAAATAGTTGCTGAATAGTCAAGTACCAACAATAGTAAATGTCAGATACCATGAACTGAAAATGAATTATATATGGCTGTGTAGTTCCACCTGGCTATATTACCAGAATTCTCCTCTCAATGTATTTCTGGGTTCAAGGTGGTCACAATAGAGTATGTTTTTAATGAAGGCAAAGGAAGCACAAGATGCTAGTTTTGAAGTTTCATTTAATGCTCTGAACTTACAGAGTTTGACAGTGGTCAAAGTGGGCGGGGGTTGGGAAAAACGTACATGTACATGCTTGAATTCAATTATCTCTGACATATATACCTGTGACACATTCTAAAAGGTCCAGGTTCCCATTTGTTCCTCTTTGATCCACATGGTCTTTACCGTTGTGTCTAACACTGTATTGTCTGTCAGCCACACTGACACTAGTTTTGTATCCATTCTGTAGAGTTTGTCACCATCCACCACGTCTGTGTTATCTCATATTTATCTAGAACTTCCTCTTTTATATTACTACTAATATTGTGCTCTTCCTTGGCAAAACCATAAGTGAAAATGGTGTCATACTAGGCAAATATATATATATTGGGAGTTCTGCTGTTGGATTCTGAGAGGCTCTGCATATGGCATTTATTTCTGTCCTCTCTCAGTGTGTCTTTTAATCATATACAGAATAATATGAAGAGTACTAACTGGCTAATGACATAAATATGTGGAATAAAGAATAAATAATAATAACACATCCTCAAGCATATTAAAGTACCTATTACAAAATAATAATGTGCTATTGTCATATTATATTTGTCATAGGGATTTTTAAGAGTTTATCTGTCTTCTATTCCTACCCTGACTCACTATTCCTAGTCACATGTGTGTTCCTCTCCTTTTCCTTCTTGAACATAAAGAAATGTGTAGAGAATTACAAGACAAATTCCAACTAAAAATTTATGTTCTTTCTTGATAATGAGATCAACAACTAACTTATCCACCATTAAGGAGCCCTCATTTAGTCTGTTGGAAACAGAACCAAACACCGATAACTAAACACTAAGTCAAACTAGAATCCAGGTGCAGAGAGAAAGAACAAGACCAGGTTGCAGAAAGACATAGAGACAGCTGACTGAACAAGGAGGAGCTAACGGGCCCCAAGACTGATAGCTGGGAATCCAGCATGGGACTGACTCAGACCCCATGAACACGGGTCTCAGCTAGAAGGCCTGAGAAGTCCAAGGGACCTCAGACAGTGGAACCAGGTTGTATTCCTTGTACACAAAATGCCCTTGGGGACACATCCACCATGGAGGGATAATCCCTTAACCTAGAGACAGGAGAGAAGTCCTAGTCTCTACTTCAGATGACTTGTCAGATTTACGTGACCCCAATTGGATGGCATAGCCCTACGTGTGGAGTGGGGGGGGGGAATGGGAGGGGAGGGTAGTCAGGGTACATATGAGGGGGGAGAGAGAGTAAGAGGGAGAGAGTGAAAGAGTGGGAACTGGGATCGACATGTAAAATAAAAAAAATAAATTAATTAATTAAAAAAGTTTATCTGGAATAATTTTCACAGAAATTGATATAAAAACATCAAAAACACTATATGATTAAAAATCCTAATAATCTCATTCATCCATCACCCTTCTATGTAGAAACATTAAAATTTATGTTGGCAGCTAAATAAATGGTGTCCTGAAA
The DNA here is from genome assembly GCF_943737965.1 of Phodopus roborovskii. Taxonomy (NCBI): domain Eukaryota; kingdom Metazoa; phylum Chordata; class Mammalia; order Rodentia; family Cricetidae; genus Phodopus; species Phodopus roborovskii. The sequence continues at coordinate 601,870 of NW_026125669.1, read as the reverse complement.
GCCTTCATGTAGACACACCATAAAATAATGTCGTTGACAGTAATATAAGAAGAGCTCTTCACTGTAGACTGAATGTTCATCAATTGTAGTGTGTCAGAAGAGGTCATTTGATCGAATCATAGAATAGGACAAGATGTTTTCTAGTTAACAAGTGATTTCCACAAACATGTAGCAACATAGATAATGTAAGAACAAGCAGTCCACAGTTTGAAGATATTTGAGCAGCCTGATAATATTAAGCATACTCAGATTTATGCAGGAATCTGTTGGTGCACTCAGTTTCTCATGGGGGTGAAGCTGGATCCACTAAAGTTTTACTTAAATTCAAAAGTATGTTTAAGGCCAGAAGATCTGTACCCAAATAAGTTTTTAAAAAACTGAGAACATAGATGATAGTTAGAAAACTTGCTTATTGTGTATGAAGTCTTAAGGCCCAAACCAGATTGGAAAAAACAAAACAAAAGAATGATATTCTTCTTTGTTGTAGATACAAAATTCTGAATTCATTAGTGGCAATATAATGGAAGTATGACTTTAAAAAATTCATCAATGGTTTGGAAATTTGGTCTTTTGTCTATAGGAGGGGAGTATTCCTTTTTATATATATAATAAACTTGGGGTTCTTTACAGAAAATTTTATTGAGAAATCAAATAAACTGACATGTTTTGAGGATTCACTGAGAAATGGGCATCACTGATTAAAAACCACTAGCCACTAGCAATTTGAAATAACACATTATAACCAAAAATACAGGAACAGAAGTGTGGCTTAGTGACAGGGCAATTTCCTACCTAATTTGTTAATCGCTGCATTTGTCTTCAATATCTAAACAGGAGAGGAGAAGAGAGGCAAAGACAGGAGAGGAGAAGAGAGGCAAAGACAGGAGAGGAGAGAGTGGAGAAGACAGGAGAGGAGAGAAGGGGAAAGGAGAGGGGAGGGGAGGAGAGGAGAGGATTACCAGGGCAGAAGGATTTGAAAAGGAGTTCTTTCAATTTATTTCTCTACTTGAAATAAATTACTAGCCAATGCTTAATTAAATCTCCAAATAAAGTTAAAGGACAAAAGTTGATTCAATACTGTCAATTCATTTACAGTGACATCATAGTATTTTCAATGAAATGTTCCTTTACATGACCATGAAGTCAAAGATTTTTTTTTTTTTTTTATTTCTAGGAGACTACAATTTAATGTTCTGTAGATGTTGACTGAGATTATGGATACTCTATTCTCCAGGCTGGTAAAAGAAATGTACAATCAAATGCTTTGGGGATATGATCTAATCACATGAAATGTAGATCTGAAAAACCTTTTCTCATAGTACAATATTAGCTCAATACAGATAAGTTATTATTTCACTGGAAATGGACTTTTGTGAAGAACTGGGATTACATTTAATTTTAACCAAGGACCATGTTCTCCTTGAAATATGCTTCAAGTAGAGAAGCACTGATAGAAAAATTATTCAATTTAATTTTTGGACCAGTTTTGTTCTAAGAAATATTTTAAATACTCATAAAATTAAGGACTTTAACTTATTCTTTAACTAAATTTAATTCATGTGGAAATATAATAATGATCTAGCCAAATACACTTATTGATGTGTGCTAATGGAACTCATGCTTGCTACTGTTAACTGGATCAAGGATCTGTGACTGGCTAGAATTTAGGAATTAAACAAAAGTTGAGTCCTATATTATATTATCATTCAGCTCATAAATCAGTGCATCTCACACTAATGAGTTCAGCATGAAGAGAATAGGACACTGTGGATTAATAGTTCCTCTTTCAACAGCTATATATATATATATATATATATATATATGTATATATATATATATATATATATATATCAATTTCGCTTTTCCACAGACCAAGAGGTTATCAGTTTATGAAAAAAAAAAACTGTAAGGGTCAGAGAATCATAGAGATCTTCATCACAACAGCATTTACAGGAAATGACATGATGAGTACATGCATGAACTCACAGCAGCTGAGTCAGCATGCACAAGACCTTCACAAGATCAGGCCATTCAAAATTCCAATATGAATAGGGGATAAGCACATGGAGTTCCACTTCTAAGTGAAGGATTAGATGCCACTGATACTGGTTGGGGAGGAAGAATAATTTTCTTCAGAGATATAGCCTCTGAGAGACTGCCACTACTCAGTGGTTCTCAACCTTCCTGATGCTTCAATCTTTTAATATAGTTCCTCATGTGGTAGTGACCTCCAACCATAGTATTATTTTCATTGAGACATTGTAACTCTAACTTTGCTACTGTTACTAATGGTAAAGTAAATATCTGATATGCAGGATATTTGATACATGATCCCTGTAAAAGAGTTATCAGACTCACCCTCTCAAAAGGGTCATGACCCACAGACTGAGAAGTGCTGTGACTAGTTTCTAGCTAATAATCACACATCCATGCACATGCAAGCAATTCTAATAGACACAATATGTGGAGTTTTTTCCTTATTTTGCTCCCTCCTCCCCACTTCCCTCTGCTACCTGCCTTAACACAATCCTCTTCTGTTTCTGTTCAGAAGAGCAGGCCTTCCATGGTATATTAAATTGAGGTAAGACTAAGTGCCTCCCCTTATAGGGAGGTATTGGGGAAAGAAATGCAGTATGAGGAATGGTTCCCAAGAGCCATCCAAAGCATTAGAGACAACCCCTGCTCCCATTTTTAGGAGTCCCATAAATAGACAAGCTACACAACTGTCGCATATATATATATATAGAGAGGGCTTAGGTTGACCCCATGCAGGCTTTCTTGTTGTTGGTCCAGACTGAGTTTCTATGACCCAGTTATATTGTTTCTGTGGGTTTCCTTGTAATATTCTTGAATACTCTGCCTCCTACAATATTTCCTCTATCTCTTCAGCATTATTTACCAGGATAGACCTAATGTTTTGCTATGGGTCTCTGCATCTGTTACTTCCTTTAATGTTCTTTGATGATTTTATAAACTCCTCTCAGTCAACTCTCCACAGACCCACCCCACCTCTCTATCAATCAAATTTTATGGCCTATTTTCTTTTAAACACATAATATACAACTTGAGCAGACCATATTCTCTTACTGGTGTGTGGTTCATCTAACTAATACCTTTAAAAAGCTGAGAGCCCCTTGCTCAAAACTTAAAATTGCCAGTAGCTACTGAGCTACTATTGGTACTTGGTGCCAATACCCATAACCATACTGAGATTGTTGTCTGGCCTGTTGTTAAGCAACTCTTCTGCATGTTTTTACAACTATTTTGAATTAACATATGCAACTTCCCTGCTGATTCAATAATCAGTTTTCTTTTAGTCACCCATATTTCTGGCACTTGCGCTATTTCCGTGCTCTTCCCCACAATGATCTCCGATCCTTGGGAGGAAATATTACAACATAAATGTACCATTTAGAACTAAGTATTTCTATCCTTTCACCAGTTCTGATTATCTGTATGTTTTCAGCCTACTGAAAAAATATGCCTCTCTATTATGACTGAAAAATATATTAATATATGAGTATAAATTACTAGTGGCTGGTTTAATATCTTGCCTATTTAGAAATGCAATAATATTAGCAATATCCTCTCAGGACTTATGACATATCTAGAAACAGATTCTTGAGCTCAATAACCGTATCAGGTATGGATTTCAAACTTGTGATGTAAGCCTTAAATCCAATCATAAAGAGATTGGATGCTACCATGACATTTGTGCTAATACTGTACCTGTGGGCATGTCTCACAGGCTGGCTATTATTATTTTAGGATGCCTTTTTGGGATTCCTAGGTGGGTAAGGTTAATGGTTAATCTTTTCCTCTATTTGTATGCACTGAACAATCCATCAATCTGAAAATTACCCAGTAGGGATGAGGCTTCCAGTTGACTACCAGAATAACTTTTCTGAGTTTGTGACTCAAGTATACTGTATGAAGAGTGATAACTAACATCAAAGACATCTCAAAAATATGGAAATCTACTATTCAATAAATTACCTAAAGTATATAACTTTATATATTTTAAAAGTATGGAAATGGAATCATTTTATAATGGTTAAACAATATCTTTATCCAACACCACAGGCAAATAGATAAAAAGAAAAAAAATGCAGAGCCCGAAATGGAGTACTACTTTTTAAGTGTCTGGCAGTCTGGCCAGTGAAATATATTACCGACTATTACAAGTGTTCTTGGTTACCTTCTAGAACTACATCATATGTTGGATCCTGAAGACACCACCATTCTGTGTTCTTGCTATAATATTAACAACAGTTTCTAAAGCCAAAGTAAACCTGAAGTCTAAGAACTGAAAGAAAGAAGTAAGTAGAAATTATCTATCTTACCTTATACCTAGCTCAACAATATACATGTATTTATGAGAATCATTTCTTTCCTTTAACTTCAAGAATAAGAAGAAAAATGAATAGTTACAGACCATGGAACTTATACAACTGTCATGATAACCAATCTTAAAAAGGAGTCTTTATCAAGCAATTATTTCAGAGATAAAAGAACCAGATACCATCATATGTAAGTAACTTGATTTTTCAAGCATTTTATGGCTGTATTTTTGACATGTTGGATATATTTACATATTCATCAACATAGTATGTTACAAGGGCATAATTTGTTCATGTAATTTGACAAACATGTGTTGATGTGACAAAATCTAAATATGTGTAGATCTCTGCACCACGTGGCATTTCCTTCACAGTAACCCCTAGGTCTGTGACTCCTTTTATTTCTCAGGGTTGTGCTGTGGATATGGATACAAGAATTTCTTCTTAACTGTCTTATCACATATTATTTAATAATTTGTGCTATTTACAAATGCCTTAAGATTAAAATTATTGATGTATACTTTTCATTAACTATGTAAATGATGATTGAAGACTTAAAAAGTATCTTACACAAAAAATACAATTATTAGTATATACAATTTATAACATCTAATTTACTACTGAATGAATTTTCTTTGTCCAACTGTTTTTGTAAATACATTTGTTAAGCAGACTGAGAATGCAGCTCACTGGATCAGAGCATGCCAGCTTGGCATGCAGGAAGTCCTGAATTTGGTACCTTGTAGTAAAGAAAAAAATTCCTATGCTCCGGATGCCAGCATACCTGTGAAACAGCATGGAAATTTATGAGTAAGTTGCTCTGAGATAAATGCAAAAGAAAATCTAAATTAGCCTCAATCTGTATGTTTTGTGTCATAACATTAACAACTACCAAAACACATATAGTAGTTTCACTTAAAAATGTATGAAATTACATCCAATAAAATTGAAGAACATTTTGTATTTGCAGTTGTACTGTCACTGCAAATCTAATATATTCTGTAAGTGATAAAATAAGTTATAATGGACACAAATATGCATATGTTTAAAGCTAAGCAAAAGCACCATACACATGCTGAAATGCATCTGTAATTACCCACCAAGTAAATGATGTAGATTCTGATTCAATCTAATTAAACGTTGTAATTTTCAGTAGAAAAATGTGTGGGCAGCTTTCATTACAAGCAGGCGTAGTTAAGGTAATGACTAAGTCATTTTTGAAATTATATACATGTACAAATTAGAGCAAGCACGAAAACTTTTTATCATTAGAATAGCTAGAAGGTCTCCTATGATACTGTGTGACAAGACAATCAATCAGAGGCTTCAGAAGTTTCGTAGGGTAGCCCCCAATGAAGCAGAGGATCAAATAATTTATAAATTAGAAATAAGTATGTTACAGAGTTTAAATGAGTTCTTTTCATTATTTGTTAACATGATACATTTTATTTACCTTGAAGCAGTTATTGAAATAATTACCGGGATTCTTATCTTGGGAAATTGCTGACAATGGTATAATTTCATGAAGTTGACGGTATGTGATATTTGGCCCGAAACTCAATTATCAAAGTCAGAATATTTTTCTTGAGAGTGTTAAATGGAAATCAAAGAAAAGTGCAGGAATATCTTTACAAATTTCCTGTAAGATGACTATATTACCCATGTGAAAAGAGCTGTGTCTGCCTCATGATTAAAATTTCAACCTTATTTTCCTTTACATCTATTCTTTATGCATGCTTTTCCTAAATAACTGACTAAAATATAGCTCACTTTGATCTAGTGCAAGGGGAAAGTTATTAAAGCTGTTTATGATTATTGGACTTGGAAGTATAATTACTTCAGAATCCAATTTGCATTTATCAACTGTATCATAAGGATCAAATTCCAACATTTTGTAAATACAGTTTTTTTAATGAAATAAATTGTTTGTAAATTTAAAAAGCCACTTTCTTCAAATAAGAAGTTCATATAAATTCCAAAATCATTGTTGCTATTCCATTTTCATGTTTTATACATTATTTAATCAAGAAAAGCCATCTAGTAAAATATCTACCAAAATTGAAAATCTGTTTTGAACGTGCTTTTGGCTGTAAGGTTATTTGAAAGTCTTGAATACTGTTGTGGGGAAAGAGCCCTTAGGAAATTAAAGGAAAATTCACAGGCTCCTCTGAAATGGCATTTTCCTATAGGTAAAGGTAAAATCTAGTCTACACTTCCCTACATTCAGAGAAAAATATTTAATTTTTCAGATAGCTCTGATGCTATTTAAACAATCACACCACTCTGATGTCATTCTTCACAGCTAACAACTGTCAGATTTCAAACTCCTCATTTGACATAAATAACAGTCAATTAACAGTGCAATGACCAGGTTCATGGAAGATTCTAGTTTGCCCATTCTCTTCACTTTCTTTTTCAGTCTTTGATTTCAAATCTCTGCACAACTAATAAAATACTGAAAATGCCCAGAAAGCTACTCATGTACTCAAAAAAGCAATCATGATAAACAATAAGATTAGAACCTAAAGACTAAAACAAATGGCTACTTACAATAATGATATTTTAATTTGGAAATATTTAAGTCATGGGTCATTCTTCAATGACAATAGATTTTAAAAATATGATTATTATTAAGGATAAAAATACAACAAAACAAACAAAATATACAAAATATAATTCCTTTTAAAAGTGAAGAGCTGGATCTCATTTGAAAACTAACATAAATAAACTGGATAGTATATTTCATGTGAAACTTCTAGTTTGACTCTAACAAATAACTGTGGTATGACCAATTTGCAATAAAACATTTGAAAATTCAAAGGTTACAAAATAAATATTAAATCAAGTTATAAGTAGGAATATCAATAAAACTATAAATTAGGAAAAGTTAAACATTTTTGCTTATCAAGATTAGTGCATATCTCAATGACAGAAGTGTTTAAAACACTACAGTATATATTATTTTTATAAGTGGTACAATAATTGTCAAGCAGCTAGAGCCTTAAAACAATACAAGTATATTTCCACATAATAATAGTACCTTGAAATCCAAAATCAAGTTGTGGCCAGGCTTGCTTTCTTCTAAAAGCATCCACTTTGGTGATATTGGCTTTCTCGTTGTTTTGTATCATGGGCTACTAGTGGGAAAGAATTTATAGAACAAAGGTAGCACTGCACATGAAAAGAGAAAATATATTTATTTCACACAAAATTATCAGCTATAGCATAATAAAATGAGGTCCATTTTCTGAAATGATATAACAACTGAGAAGTTTATGTGCCAAAAATTTACCATCAAAATGTGTAAGGAAAAAAAAATAAACTGGTGAAAAGCCAAGAAAAAGTAGATAGACTATTATAATTTATACTTCAATACATATTTCAGAAACTTATGGATCAATGTGACAATTCTGATCACAGACATATTTGACCTGGGAAGACTTATTGATCCATATGCTAATGAAAACTTAAAGAACAAATCACACAATCATAACTGAAATTATATTGTTTTCTAAATTACCAAAACAGACCACATTTTTTGCCATGTAATGAATTTTAGCAAGTTTTAAAACAGAGAATTAGCTAAGGTACAATATATGTGTTTATCCACAATTCACATTTTGAATTATACACAACACACACACACACATACACACACACACACACACACACACACACACACACCAGTATTATAGAATGTAGACTTTGGGAGCTGTCAGGCTATGAGGGCAATGGCCATAAAACCATATTAATACTATTTTCAAGAAGGCAAGAGAATGTTTCCTTCCCTTTATACAACATGAATGTACAAATGGAAAGTTCATAAATGTGATGTGCAACGGGGAGGGGAAGAGAAAGGGACAGAGACAATATATAAGAGAACATGTGTTAAGAGCAATTTCCTATGAGCCTAGACCCAAAGCCACATCAATCCTAGAAAAACACACTGAGCCATTTTAAGTTATAGAGCTGTTTTTAAATAGCTAGAGGATTTATTGGCTAGCTCTGTCTTAAATATTAACTCATTTGTATTATTCTGTGTTTCCATGTGGTCTTATCTTACCGTAGAGAGGATCCGGAACTCTTACTTTTCTCATGTCCTACATTTTGACTTCACTCTACTACAACTCCAAAAATCTAACTTGTCCCCTAGTCCTGCCTATCTTGCTTTCTTATTGGCCAACAGGACTTTATTCATTAAGCAATAAGCCAATACATTTATAGAATGACATCTCCCATCTTCTTTTCAGTCTAAAATTAAAAGGGTTTTAACATTAACATAGTAAAATACATAACAAAATAGTTATCAACTAAGAACTATAGTTAACAATATTTAGTCCATTAACATTTAGCAATATTTAAAGAAAATATTCCATCATCTATACTATATTTGTGAGTCTAAAGTCATATGTAACTTATCTTTAATCCTAACAAAGGAAAACTATAACTATTTGTCTTCAACTCCATCAAACACCACAGAAGGTTTATATGTAAATGCTAGAAATGGCAGAAACAACTCACCTGGTCAGTCACCCGAAGTTCTTCGGTAATGTTACATCATCTTCAGCCTCTGGGCCATAGTGTATCTGACAGATTCTCAGCAAAGCAGGAAACTTTAAACTGTCCAGCTGTATTGACAGGTTGTCAGTCACTTTTCTCTGTGTCCTGTAGAAAGTCTAGCAGTCTCATCTATGAAGCAGGTACTGTGTAGCACTATCTATATTGTTTCAGCATTTACTTTTCTGTATGTCCAGTTTATATAGCACAAAGTCAAACAGTCAGGACAAGAGCAGTATATTGACCAAAAGCCTAGGCTTACCATATGGAGAGTAAGTCGACATCAAGTTTCTTCCTTGTCCATCGTCCTTTATGACACAGGTGGTATTCCCAAATGCAATTATGTCTCAACGTCAATAAAACTTGTAAACCATTTTATTTGTTTTTATATTGTGATTTTTAAAAAATTTATTATTTATATGCCAATCACAGTTCCCTCTCCCTCCCTCCCTCCCTCCCTTCCTCCCTACCTCCCTTCCTCCCTCCATTTTACCCTCTTTGGCCCTACACATGCACCCTGACCACTCTCCCCTCCCATCCCACCACCCAAATACCATATGTAGGGCAATGCCATAAAAGTGGGGTCATACAGATCTGACAGGTCATTTGAAGTGTGGACTAGAACTTCTCTGTGTCTCTAAGTTAAGGCAGTATCCCTCCATGGGGGATGTGTTCCCAAGGTCCTTTTATGCACCAGGGATACACCCTGGTTCCACTGTCTGAGGTCCCTTAGAAAGCTCAGTCCTGGCTGAGACCCATATTTAGGGGAGCGTGAGTCAGTCCCATGCTGGATTCCCACCCATCAGTTTGGGGACCAGTTAGCTCCTCCTTGTTCAGGTCAGCTATCTCTATGTGTTCCTGCAACCTGGTCTTGTTGTCTCCATCTGCATCTGGGTTCTAGTTCTACTCACTGTTTAGATATGAGTGCTTGCTTCTGTTTCCAATAGGTATTAGATGAGGGCTCCAAGGTTAAGTTAGTTGTTGATTTCACTATCCTGAAAGGACATTTATGGTAGCCTTTCCATGGATGCTCAAATTGTTAGTTGGCGGCAGTCTTGTAGGTCTCTAGACATTTCTTTGGGTTCAGTTTTCTCTTCAAACCAATATTGGCTCATACTTTTATGTTCTCTCTCTCTCTATCTATCTATCTATCTATCTATCTATCATCTATCTATCTTTCTAACTCACTCTCTCTCTATCCTGTATTCTCCTCCTACCCTGACTCAATCATCCTAGTCGCACGTGATTTCCTTTCCTCCACCTCTCTTTCTCCTACTTCTCTCTCCATTCACTACCCCCCCCCTCTTCCCCTGTACTCTGGGGGAATTGTCCCTTCCTGCTTGTGAGTGACTTTATATGAATCTCTTAGGATACACCATGTATCCTAGTTCTTCTGGTGATGTGAATAATAGACTGGTGATACTTTGCTCTAGGTCTAAAATCCATATATGAGTGAGTGCATACTATGTTCCTCATTTAGTGACGGGGTTACCTTATTCAGGATAGTTTCTTCTAGTGCAAACCACTTGCCTGCGAATTTCAGGATTCCATTATTTTTTTTCTGTAGAATATTATTCCATTGTGTAGATGTACCACATCTTCTTTATCCATTCTTCAATTGAGGTTGCTTCCAGGTTCCTGCTATTACAAATAATGCTGGTATGAACATAGTTGAACAGATGTCTTTGTTGAATACCCAAATGTGGATCATTTGGGTATATGCCTAAGAGGGGGATTGCCTGTTCCTGTGGTAAACTAATGCCCATTCTCCTGAGGACCTGCCATACTGATCTCGAAAGGGGTTGTATGAGTTTGCACTCACACCAGCAGTGGAGGAGTGTTCCCATTTCTCTATATCTTCTCCATCATGACTTGTCATTGGTATTTCTGATTTTAGCTATTCTGACAGAATTAAGATGGTACCTCAAAGTTGTGTTGATTTGCATTTCCATGATAGCTAAGGATGTTGAGCACTTTCTTAAATGTCTTTTTAAATTCCTTTATTGAGAATTATTTCTTCAGTTCTGTACCGCATTTTTTTAATAGGGTTGTTTGGTGTTTTGTTGAATAGGTTATTGAATTCTCTATATAGTTTGGAGATCAGCCCTTTGTCGGGTATAATATTGGTGAAATATTTTCCCAGTCTATGGGCTGCCGTTTGGTCTTGTCCACTGTGCCCTTTGCCTTATAGAAGCTTCTAAGTTTGAAGAGGTCCCATTTATTAATTGTTGCTCTCAGTGTCTCTGCCCCAGGAGTTATGTTCAGGAAGCAGTCTCCTATATCAATTTGTTCAAGGGTACCACCTACTTTCTCTTCTAAGAGCTTCACTGTGGCTGGGTTGATGTCGAGTTCTTTGATCCATTTGGACTTGAGTTTTATGCATGGTGACAGACATGGGTCTATCTGCAGTCTTCTACATAACATCATCCAATTGTGCCGGTACTATTTGTTGAAGATGCTGTCCTTGTCCCATTATATTCTTTTAGCTGTTTATCAAAAATCAGGTGTTCATAGGTGTGGGGGTTAATATAAGGATTTTCAATTCATTCCCATTGGTCTACCTGTCTATTTTTGTGCCAATATCAGGCTGTTTTTAGAACTATAGCTCTGTAGTAGAGCTTAAAGTAAAAAATAGTGATACCTCCTGAAGTTCTTTTATTGCTCAGGGTTGCTACCTTGATCATTTGTTTTTCCATATAAAGTTTATTATTATGCTTTCAAGATCAGTGAAGAATTGTGGTGGGATATTAATGAGGATTGCATTAAATCTGTATATTGCTTTTGGAAAGATTGCCATTTTTACTATGTTTATCCTATTTATCCTAGAACATGGGAGATCTTTCCATTTTCTGACATCTTCTTTAATTTCTTTCTTTAGAGCCACAAAGTTCTTATTATATAGATCTTTTGCTTCTTTGGTGAGCCTTTCCTCAAGATACTTTATGTTGCTTGTGGCAATTGTAAAGAGTGATGTGTCTGTGATTTCTTTCTCTGCCTCTTTGTAGTAGGAAAAAAGTAGGGCTACTGATTTTTTTTTAGTTTATCTTGTATCCTGCTAGTTTGCTGAAGATGTATATCAGACATAGGGGGTTCCCTGGTAGAGTTTATTGGGTTGTTTGTGTAAACTATCTTATCATCTGCAAATAGAGACTATTTGACTTCTTCCTGTCCTATTTTGATCCCCTTGATCTCCTTTTGTTTTCTTACAGGTTTAGTTAGAACTTCAAGTACAATATTGAAGAGATACATAGAGTGAGGGCAGACTTGTCTTGTTCCTGATTTTAGAGGAATTGCCTTAAGTTTCTCTCCATTCAGTTTGATGTTGGCTGTTAGTTTTCTGTTTATTGCTCTTTTCATGTTTAGGTATGTTCCTATTATCCCTGATCTCTCCAGGACCTTTATCATGAAAGGGTGTTGAATTTTGTCGAAGGCTTTTTCAGCATCTTGGGAGATGATCATATGGTGCTTCTTTTTAAGTTTGTTTATTTGCTGGATAAAGTTGATAGATTTTTCTATGTTAAACCATCCCTGAAATCCAGGGATGAAGCCTACTTGGTCATAGTGGCTGATTTCAGAATTGAGACTTTGTGCTGATGGATTCTCTTGTGAAGAATACAAAATGACTATCTTCATCTCTTTTCATTGATTTTGATTTGAAATCTATTTAGATATTAAGATTGCCATACCTGCTTTCTTCTTGGGTCCATTTGATTGGAAGATCTTTCCCCAACCCTTTATCTTGAAGTAATGCCTATCTTTGAAGCTTAGATGTGTTTCTTTTATGCAACAGAAAGATGGATTCTGCCTTTCTATCCATTCTTTAGCCTGTGTCTTTTTATAGGTGAGTTAAGACCATTAATGTTGAGGGTGAGTAAGGACCATTGATTCTTGAGACTTGTTTGTTTTAGATTGTTGTTGGCAGCGGTATTGTGAATATATTTCTCTTCCTTTTCCCTTGGTTTCTGGTGTAGTTAGATTATCTGTTGCCTACATTTTACTGGATGAAGTTAACTTCCTTGTGTGGGAGTTTTCCTTCCAAACTTTGTGTTTGGTTTGTCAAGTGTTAAGAGGAAGTTCTTAGTATCCAGAATGCAGTCACCATTTTGTTAAGAGCACTTTCCTGCCAGCCGGAGAGAGGGTCTGGACAACTTCTCTTGTAAGACCCTCAGAATGAGGAATCTTCCAGGTTTGGTTGATACCCCAAGAACTCAATGTCCAGTCCAGTTGCTGCAAAATGCAAGAGGCTTTAATGAACAGGAAATGTTTGCACAAACAGGCTCCTCCAGCAGGCTAGAGAGAAGCCCCCTCCCCTGGGCCCAGGTGTTTTTAAAGGCAAACCCACAAGCTTAGGGAAGGGGTGGGACCCTCTGTCCACTGAGTACGTGACCATTGGAGGCCAGATGGTCTGCTATTAGGATCAACAGACCTTAGGGCCTCAGGGTGTGCTAATTAATTTTCTCTGGGCACACCAGAGTTGCAGCTATCTCTTTGTTTCCTATGGACCCTATTCACCAACTGTTGACTCACAGGGAAGGAGGGGCATAAAGGAGGGGCATTGTGAATTCTTGACATCTCAGGGCCTGGTGAGAGGAAGCTAGCAAATTCCAAGGAACAGATATTGGTTAGCTTTCCAGGTCAGACTGTCCTTCATTTAACTTCACTTTCTGGTCTTTCACTCTTACTTGCTATATCTTGACTTCTCTCTGCTACATCTCCCAGAATCCTCCTTGTTGCCTAGTCCTACCTATCTTGCTTTCCTATTGGATAGTGGGGCTTTAGTCATGTTTTCAAAGAAATATATTTACAAAATGACATCTCTCATCAAACATGGAGAAATATAGATACCTTATGGAAAAGATGCTAAGGAAATGCCTCTATATATGTCGTTGCAGAGAGAATCTTCATCAGCAACACAATCAAAAATAACACCATCTTGGATATCCACCAGTCAAAAAGTAAGAAATAAATATTTCTCTATAACACAAGTTTGTGGCATGCTATTACACTAGAACCAACCTGAGTTAGTGACACATTGAATTTGGATAATTGGAGGGCATTTTTTTGTGTACCAGAAGCACTACTTTCCTTTGAACATTGGTTTTCTCCTTATGTTTTGTATTTATTTCTGGTTTTTGAATTTATTATGAAGGCACATAGCTTAAAATAACACAGTTTCTTTGGAACACAGGCCCTGGCCACACTTTTCTTTTTCCTTTTTCTCTAATCCATCTTTAGTTGTTGAAAGCAGCAATCATCTCCAAACCCAACCTATAATGTGATTTCTGTGTTCTCTCATTATGAATACTCTACAGTACCTATATTTTTCATATGCTGAAGGATTTCATTTTCTTGCTAGCCCTTAGCTAGTGGATTCAGTAAGTCTTTTGCCATATATTCTAACATGTATTCTAACTCTACAAGGACATTTACCAATTCTGGTAATATCAATTCCACAGTCTCAAAATGTTTAACCTGGGAAATAACATTCATTTTCATTGGCCCTCTTCCACTTATTAAAAACACATTAATGTAGTTAAACTACCATCAGGAAGTCTAGATTACAATGAATGTTAAATGAAGTCATGGAAATCATTGGTAACTGTTTAATACATATATATATACAAACACACATACATACATACATACTACACACACACACACACACACACACACACACACACACATGGACTATTTATTCCAATTTACAGGCTGTGTCCCCCTAGTCCATCAATGGCTATTTCATAATGTAAATCCAAGAATATGATAGTTGTTCAATCCATGAGACTGGATATCTCAGAAGCCCTAATCTGGTTCTGGAGTCTAATTTGGAATTCTGAATAAAAGTAGTTCTGGTATCAATGAAGTAATCCCTCAGAACCAGAAAAGAACATCTTACCACTGAGAGGGAGGGTAAGAAGGGAAAAAGTAAAGGCTTCCCCTCTCTTATTCTTATATGTAGAATGGCACCAGAAGGTATGACCCAGCACTATGGTGGTGTGCCCACCTCAAACAACTCAATCTTGAAAATCCCTCCAGGTGTGCCTTGCTGCTTGGGTTTTGGATTTTTCCAGATGTAGTCAAGTTGACAACCAAGATTAGCCATCACACTGTCATTATAAACAATATTCTTTTCTCTTGATATAAAAAAATCAGCTTAATTTTTTTCTTTGTTTTTTTTTTTTTTTTTTTTTTTTTGAGACAGGGTTTCTCTGTGTAGCTCTGTAGACCAGGCTGGCCTTGAACTCATAGAAATCTACCTGGCTCTGCCTCCCAAGTGCTGGGATTATAGGCATGTTCCACATCTACCAGGTTGCATATATGTTTTTAAATGTTTTAAGTAAAAGTTAGCAATCATTTAAAGGGTGTCCATTTATTTTCAAATTGACTGTGAAAGACTGCTGCCATCTGCTATAAATTAAAGTGAAAATTTTGTCCATTTGCTATAAAAAAAACATTTGGAAACATTTTTACAACATAGGAAGACAAAACATTTAAAGAGAAGATAGAGTTAAAATTTCAAAACAAAACTTTTATTGATTTTTCAATATTGAATAGTAACATGGCCCTATTGGAAGAACAGCAGCAGCAGCCATGGTCCCCAGAGTCCTCAATTACTGTATCAAAGCATAACTTCTATTGATTATAATAATTTCTAGATTGGACACAGAATACTCAATTTGCACAATGTCTGGAAAGACCTTAGCATTGAAATTTTTTTCTTCTACAATTAATTAATGAAGCCTTCCTATAGGTCACTTGCATCCATTTTTTCTCAATATTGTTAAGTGTTCTGGTGAGTTGAATCAAACTTTCCATCAATAATTACAATTTTGTGTACTGAAGCTCCAACTCAGCAGTTAAAAGCATTTACTACTGTTCCAGGGGACCTGAGTTTATTTCACAGAACCCAGGTAGGGTGGTTCATAACAGCCTATAATTACAGCTCCAGAGAATCAAATGTCTTCTGTCCTCTACCATCATACACACAAACAAACACACATGATCATGGAAAGACAGACAGAGAGAGAGAGAGAGAGAGAGAGAGAGAGAGAGAGAGAGAGAGGGAGGGAGGGAGAGACAGAGTGAAATAATAAAATAATCTGGTTTTGTAAAAAATTTTAACTTTTATTCTGATAGTTCATTTTACTAATATAACCCTAGTTGCTTTCTATTGTAGAAAATTTAGCCCTTAACATCCCATAATATTTGGAGATTTAATTTTGTTTTATAGTTCTCTGAAACACAGAGATTTTAAACTTATAAACATTGAGACAACCATCACCATAACATTAGCTATCACAGAAGATATCCTGTTGTGGCCCTCTACACTATGTCCCTTATAGGAGCAACTCATCACATTGGGAGAATTACAGAAAACTAAATACTATGAAGCCCTAAATCAATTTAATTCTTAGGTTTAGTGTGAAGTAGGTCAAATTTCTACAAATTATTCAAATCACTCAATATCAGCTTGTTGGCTGTCAACATGATGTTATATTCTATAGTAGTATCCTGCTTTATATCTTCTTAATTCAGTCAGGGAAAAACTTGATTCTTCATCCAGGATAACTTCCACCCAACAATTACTGCCAATGGTTATTTTCATCACATCTTTCAAGTTGTTAATACTAAGGTATTTTCCCTCACTTTCCCATAATGAGAATCTCTGCTGACTAGGTAAGCCAGATCAAGATAAATTAAAATGTAACAACAGGTTTATTGAGAACACATCCTCCCTGGTGAGTCCTCCTGTTCCTGTAATTGGAGTCAGAGGAATTTGCCTGCAAAGGGAAGAAGGGAGATTTTATGGTTTGTAGGCAAGGCGTAATGGCATGCCCACAAGCTGTGTTTGTGCCCAAGCATTGTCAAAATCTTAATGTTTATGCAAGGAATTGAGCATGTGGCAAATTTTAGAGGAAGAAGCTACAGTAGCAGTCAAGAATGCAGAACTAGAGAGGCTCTCTGAGTGGGCAGAGTTTGAGAGAGAGACAGACAGACAGAGATAGACAGAGAGACAGAGAGAGACACACACAGAGAGAGGATGTGAATATCTGGAACATGTAGGAGTAAGACAGAGGCTCCAACCAAACAATTACAGTATAAACTACAAATCATCAGTCCATAACAAAAAACCTGATATTACCAATTTATATGTGAAAATAATATATGAAATTGGGGATGCTGTGCACTTATTCGCACTTCATCACATTTGCATCTTTTTCTAGTGATCAAAGGAAGTAGAATTTTATTATTGATAAAATGATTAAGAAGATACAGAGGCAGAAGTTCCTCAGGGGTAGCAGCAGCCCATGAAAGATTAGGATAGAAGGATGATATGACATCTGCATGCATGGAGCTTGCTAAGCAATGTACAGACTTCTTAGCATATCCCACTCCATCTTATCTTTCTAGCAACTGTTATTGTTTATATTATCCTTTTAGAAAGGCCTTGTAAATACTGTAAGTTTCAGTAGTTTGCTGAGTCTTCTATCTTATGCTTACATCCCTAGTCTTTGGATTCTTCTTTTTCATTATAGGAAACATAATGGTTCAAATCCAAACAAATAGCTTTACAATGACATTGAAATATAACATTGATTCTTAATAGAAGACATTTTTGTTAAATATTTAAAATGTATTTTGTATTTCATTTCAGTTTTTTTTTTTTATTTTTAACACAACATTTTTATTATTTGGGAATTTCACATAGTACACTCTTATCTCACTCACTCCTTAGTCTTCACAGATCTGCTGTCATAACCTGGTGCTCTCCATGACCACCCCCAAAAAAGAAAGAAAAAGAAAAAATACATCTAGTATAATTTGTGTTTCCCATATACTCATTGGCTCATTGGTTCATGGTCAAATTTCCGTTGGCCAGCCCCTTAAAAAAGTTGAGATCCTGCAAGAAGCCATCAACTGTGAAAAGCTACATTTAAGTATCCTTACCAAAATACTTATGAGATTTCTTCAATGTTTCCTACCTAAACTGTTTCTTTTGCATGGGGGATGAAGGTCACAGATTGTCTCAGAAGCCTTCAATGTCTCTCATTCTGAACTGTAAGTCTACAGTCATTGATATCACTGAAAAAGAAGTTGCATTGTCTATTACAGTCAGTAGCCACACAGTTAAAGGACATCCACAGGGTTGCATGGACCATGGATCCATGGATCCTTGGCCTCCAGTGGTGGTTTAGACCACCAACATCAACATGATCCATGCCTACAACAAGAGCCACAGATATTAGCATAGTTTTTTTTTATGTTCTGGTATTGATGCTAATTCATTATAAGACAAAATAATTTCATAAAAATTGTTAGTGGTATTCTTCAGTCAAATAAGTAAAAGAATTTTCTTCCCCAAATTTAAAGGTTTCATAATTATTTTTAAAATGTTGCTAAGAGTGCATATTTTCTGAAATTAGCTTATGTAAAAAGATACTTTATGATCTTGCACATTTTTTTCATGCTATGTGTTAATGTGTCCTCTAGAGGAAAAGAACTGATAGAACAAATATACATTAAAAGGGAATTTATTAGACTTAAGTGCACAATACAATATGGGTAGTCTGACAATGACTGTTTTCACATTAAAGAGACTGAAAACCTGGTAACTGCTTAAGATCAGATGTCTCAGCAGTCCCAGTATAATGGTTCATGGAAATCCATTTGACCTCCATCTATGTTGTGAGACTGAGAAAGGCAAGTTTATATGTCATTAAAGGACAAAAGCAGCAGTAATCTCACAGTGCAAGCAACCAAGTAGATGCACTCACAAGCAAGAGATAAGAGCAAGTAGCCAAAAAGAATAGCTTTTCCCTCAGAACTTCTTCCTCTAGGTTACAGAAAGTGTCATTCACTCTTGGGGAAGGTCTTACTCCCTTGGTTATCCTTCCAGGAAATAATTTTTAGACCCACCTAAAAGCATATGTTGGATGGTTCCAGATCCAGTGTAGTTAGTAACCATGATTACCATCACACCCAGTAACACAAACTGCAAATAAGATAATGATTTTCAATTGGAGAATGCTTAAATTAAATTTAATACATCTATTTATTAGAAAATCATAAAGAATTTAAGAGGAGATCTATTGACCCATATGTGACTAACATATGTTAGTCAAGGAACTGATAAGTTAATATATATATATATATAATATATATATTATATATATATATATGAGCACAGATAGATATGTGTGCTTACATGTGTGTGTGATTAATCCCTTAGTTAATATATACTTTTTTTAAAATTTTCATTTGTACCAAGTCTTTATAAATTTTAAGGACAATTTTTAAAACTCTATGCTAAGGACTTTTACTTAGTAAATATTTTAAATATATTTTCACATGGAAATCTAGAAATTCTGGGATTTGAAATTACACATTTTTATAAAGTGGGTAGCAACATATGTGAACAAATGCATCAATATGCTGCTTATGATGACTTCCAAGGGTTATTTTCTTGTGTGGAGGGCATTAAGTACTATCAACCATTAAAAACAGAATTCTTCAAATTTACTAGAAATGTTCATCACTTTTAGAGTTCTCTGCTGGAGTCTTTGATACCTCTAATATATAGAAAATCATCTGCAAACAGGGATAATTTGAATTTTTTATTTCTTAGTTGTATAACTTTTTTTTCTACTGCCTTAATGCTCTAAGAGTATAAACTCTGCAACATAAAAAAATGAACATACTGGTCTTGTTGCTGATTTTACTGGGAATGATTTTATATGTTTCCCATGGATAATGAATGAATACCTTTTGACCTTAAAATTCTCAAGCCCTAGGCCTAGTAAGCTCGGTGTAACTTGCTGAACCTAGTTTGAGTTTAGTGACCTGTCTTTGACCAGCAACTTCTCTGTGTGAGTGAATCATCATATCTTGACCTGTAACTACCTCTGCCTAGCTACTGCTGACTTGCCATATCATCATCGATCCCAATACCTCACCTCGTCTTAAGGTTCACGGCCCCAGCCTCAAAGTTATATAAGCAGTTACCTGTTGTAATTAAAGGAGATCCTGCTTCAGCAGGCTCAGTGTGTGTTTCTCCCCAGTAACTGGGAGTGGGCAGTTCTGAGTTGTTTAACACCCACCATCCCGCTCAGCCCCTAGAAGGAAATTGGTTGGACTGTTACTTCCCCAGCCCTACCTGCTGGAGGGTCTGGCAAATACCAATAAAATAAAGTATATTAATGATTTATGATAAGATTTGTGTTTTTTTTTTATTTTTCAAGGTTAGTATGTGTAAAGTATTACTGATATTTCACAATATAAACAGCAATTGCACCTGATCATTTATCCTTGAATTATATTGTTAATCACTGAAATCAAATATCATAGAGAATGTCCTTATCTCTGTTCTGAGATTACCCAAAGAAAAATGCAGTGGAGACTTTTGAACTTCAAGTAATGGTTGGAAGTCAGTGCCCTTGTTCTCTCTGAGACATGTATAAAGTCCTATTTCATCTACCACATGCACATGTCTGTATAACTACTACTGCAACTACAATTCCAATGCTCTTCTGTTGTGCACTTAAATGAGAATTTAATAATGTTCCCCATTATTAAATTTCTTTGGCTAACACAAAGGCTGAAGCACTCAGTTACTTTGATATTGTATTATACAACACTTGACAGAAATAAAATAAGGAAAGGTCTGCCTCGGATGATCTGTGTCGGTCCTTAACAACCGACCTCCAAAAGCAGTGGTTCTCAACCTTCCTAATGCTGTGACCCTTAGATACAATTCCTCATGTCATGATGATCACCAACCATAAAATAATTTTATTACTACTTCATAACTGTAATTTTAATACTTTAATGAGTGATGCTGTAAATATCCAATATGCAAACTTAAAAAAGGTTGCAATCCTCAGATGAGAACTGATGTTAAGGGATCAATACTGCTCAAAATGGCATCATGATCCAGGGAACAAATGTTAAAAGTGTGAATCTTCTAGGAAAATATCATATTTGAGCCATAATGAATTGGCACAGGATAACTTTTCCTGGACATAACAACAGCAGCAAAGACACTGAGATCAACAATTAATAAGTTGGACCTCTTGAAACTGAGAAGCTTCTGTCAAAGACATAATCAACAAGACAAAACAACAGCCCACAGTATGGGAAAAGATATTCACCAACTCCACATCAGACAGAGGGCTGATCTCCAAAATATACAAAGAATTCAAGAAGCAAGACACCAAAACACTAAATAACCCATTAAAAAGTGGGGTACATATCTAAACAGAGAATTCTCAATAAAGGTATCGCAAACAGCTGAAAGGCACTTAAGAAATTCTCCCACATTCTTAGCCATCAGGAAAATGCAAATCAAAACAACTCTTACACCTGTCAGAATGGCTAAAATCAAAAACACCAAAGACAGTTTACGGTGGAAAGAATTTGGAGAAAGGGAACACTCCACTGTTGCTGGTGGAAATGCAAATTTGTACTGCCACTTTGAAAATTAGTGTGGCAGTTTCTCAGGAAATGGGGATCAGTATACCTCAAGACCCAGTAATTCTACTCTTAGGCATATACCCAAAGGATGCATGTTCTTCCACATAGATGTCTATTCAGCTATGTTCATAGCAGCATTACTTGTAATAGCCAGAAACTGGAAGCAACCTAGATGTCCCTCAACTGAAGAATGAATAAAGAAAATGTGGTAAATATATACAATGGAGTACTTCTCCATGGGGGAAAAATGAAATCTTCATATTCACAGGTAAATGGATGGAAATAGAAGAAACCATCACGAGTGAGGCAATCCACAGAAATAAAAACGTAATAAGTACTCACTCATAAGTGTATATTAGACATAGAGTAAAGGATAACAAGAGTATATTCAACAACCCCAGAAAAGCTAGGAAACAAGGAAGGACCCTAAGGGAGACATACATGGACCCCCAGACCAAAGGAAAGGGACAAGATCCCCTGAGCCAATTGGAAGCACGGGGGGGGGGGGAGGGAAAGAGGAATAGAGGGAGGGAGCAAGGGAGGAAAAAGAGGAGGGGAAAGAAGAGGGGGAAGGAGAACATGAGGGATCAGGATGGTCAAGTTGGGGGAGGAACAGACAAGAAGAATAAGAAAAGAGATACTTTAATAGAGAAAGCTATTATGGGTCTAATGAGAAATATGCCACTAGAGAAATCCCCAAGGATCCACAAGGAAGACCCAACTAAGAATGTAACCAGTAATGAGATTGATGAATACCTTGCATGCCATCATAGAGCCTTCACCCAGTAGCTGTTGGAAGGAGAAACATATATCCACAGCTAGGCACTGAACCCTTCCCCTATGATAAAATTGGTGACTACCTTAAATGCCATCATAGAGCCTTCATCCTGTAGCTGATGGAAAGAGAAGCAGAGACACACAGCTAAGCACTGAGCCGAACTCTTGGAATCCAGTTGTAGAGAGTGAGGAGTGATGAGCAAAGGGGTCAAGACGATGCTGGGAAAAACCATAGAAACAGCTGACCTGAGCAAGTGGGAGCTCATGCTAAGGAACCAGCATAGAAACAAACCATGCTCCCTGAATGTGGGTGTAAGTCAGTGCCCTTGGCAGGCTGTGGGGCCTCTGGCAGCGGAACCAGTACATATCACTAGTCACTAGTGCAGGAATAAGCTTTGGGAGCCCATTCCCTGTGGAGAAATACTCTCTCAGCCTTGATACACAGGAGGAGGGGAGAGTTGCCCAAATGATGTGACAGACTTTGATGATCTCCCATGGGAGTTCTTGCCCTCCCTGAGGAGTGGACAAGGGTGGGAAGAGAATTGGGGACGGAGGGGAATGGGAAGAGGGAACTGGAATTTACATGTAAAATGAGGTTGTTTTAACTTAAATAAAAATTAATTTTTAAAAAGAGAAGTTTACTATCAGGAAAGTGTATGCTTGTTCCTTTTCGCTCAGGGTTGCCAGCAGAAAGCTTGTGTTACCTTTTTTTCCCCTCAGAAAGAAAAGTCTAGCCCCAGATACATTTGTATATTTTTTTACATACCTTGGTGTTGATTGGGCCTGACCCCTCCCAATTCAGAAACACCTTTTTATGCAATTAATATTGTTTCATAAATGGATTTGATAAGTTTCTTCTTTATTTTCTGGGTAGAAAGGACATGGAGAACTGCCACTAGTTCTTCAAATCTAGAGAACAAATGATCAAAAAATATTAGAATTTGGAAAATTACACAAAAAATGTTTTATATTATATATTTAAAATATTTAATGTGTATAGACATGTTCAAATTATCAATTTCATATCAGGTAAATAGTATTTTTCTGCTTCTCATGATTTTTCCATTTAATTTCATTTATAAAAGTAAAGACTTTGAAAACTTAAAAGCCCATTGTTACCTGTGTATGTCTTATGGGTCTCTACTAATACCCAAATTTTACTTGTCGTAGTAGTGATTTTTTTGTCCTTGTTTTCTCTCTCTATCCCAAGAAAATTTCCAATCATATTGAACATATTAAGAATTAAACAATTAAGGATTTTATGGGCTGCTTATGGTTTTTCCTACTTTTAACTCTGTTAGTTTCATACATACTACATATACTTTCTCTTTGTCATTCTATTTCTTTCATTTGGGTCTGTTATTGTTTTAATACTTCTTATATGAAGTACAAATTTAGAGCATTTTTTTTATTTTCTCTTCTCAAAGTGAGCATTTAATACTTTCCACAAAGGAACTGTTTTAACATCCCTGGAAATTTTGATATGTTACATTTTTATTTTCATTCAATACAAGGAATACTTATTTCCATGGAGACTTCCTCTTTGCTCATGGATTATTTACAAGTGTCTTTTCAGGTCTTTAAAGAATTTCAGGTAAGCTTCCTGTTATAGATTTATAGTTTCAATCTGTTGTAGTAAAAGTACATATCCCCATGATTTCAAGTCCTGTAAAATTGTAGCGTATTGTTTTATAACCCAAATGAAATCTCCTGTGGTATGTGTTTTGATTTTACGCCTTCCATTTTTTCCATTGTTTCATCTTTTCTTTTTTTTACCTTCATGTGGTCTTATTGAATGCATTTTATAATTTTATCAATTACTGATAGTGTTTTAATGTATATTTCTCAATAGATTTTATAGAAATATCTTTAGCTATTTCATTATGTATGCACAATTTATTAGTCTATTATTTTGACCAATTTTTTGTAATAAAGATTTATGTAATAAAGATTTATGTAATAAAATCTCTCTTAGCTGCCTTTCCCTCCTCAGTTTACATCATAATTGCTTTAAATGTTTCACTTGCATTATTTTGGACTATTTAAATATGTTTATTATTTTTTATTTTTTTTTAACCTTTAACATGTAATTTAAGAAATACAAGATTTGAAGGAAATCCACTGTGTTTACCTTTGCTTGCAATGTTTAAATGGTGAATATTGATTGTTAACTTGGCAGGATCACTTAGAAGACAGTTTCTGGGCATGTCTGAGTGGTACAATCTAGTTTACATGAAGGTGAAAGGACCCACACCTTCATAGTAGGCAACAACATTTCAAAGGCTTGAATCAGACTGAATGATCTGGAGAAAGGAAACTAGGCATCACCATTCATTACTCCCTACCTCCTGAATGTGGATGCCGTCTTAAGCATCTACCATAATGATTTCCTTTCCATTATTAGCTTTTATCTCTGAATTATAAGGCAAAGGAAATCCTTTCTGATTTAACTTGCTTTTTGAAATAGCATTTTAAGCATTAAAATAGGAAATCAGTTAATGTGAATAATGTTCTCATTAGGTTGTAGGATTTCTGTTTTACCATAATGTTCAGTGATGAACATGGAATTTGCAGAACTCAATTGATATTTTGCTGCTAGGTGGAGTGTGTTACAGTTAATCTGACTCATATGTTCTTAGTTCTGTTATGAAGCTTATTTCACAGGATTTTTACAATTCTAATTTTATCTCACTGTATTATTTTCAGTGGTACAGTTTTGATATATTTCTTTTATTACCTCCTTATTTTGTTGGCATTTTCTTCTATACAAACTAAGCTAAAAAATTCATGAAAGTTATCACTGAACCCTTTAATCAATGCTATAATGGTTTCATCTAAGGTTTATTATTTATGTGTTCTCTTTTATCAATGATTTGATATATTACTTGATGGGAGATGTCATTCTGTAAATACGTTTCTCTTATTGGTTAATGAATAAAGCACTGTTGGCCAATATGAAAGCAAGATAGGCAGGACTAGGAGTCAAGGAGGAGTCTGGGATATAGTAGAGGGGATTTAAGATGTAAAGACTTAAGAGAGCAGAGGTCTGGACCCTCTCTCTGGTAAGATGGGCCCATGTAGAAACACTTGGATTACAAAAATGTGTTAATATTTAAGACAGAGCTAGCCATTAAGAAATGCTAGTAACAGGCCAACAGCTTTATATCTAATACAGTGTCTCAATGTATTATTTGGTGCTGACATGGCTCTGGGGCCAAGCTAGCTGGAAAACTGCTCATAACAAAATGGCGCCTACAACATGGGTACTAAGAACATACACTTAAAACTTGACAAAAGCTTAAAAAGGGATTTTAGAAACTAAAGAACAGAGACAAGCAAGTCTTCTTGGTAGTAGCATTTTTCTCTGTTGGGCTCTGTTTTTCTAGAGACAAGCAGAGACCCACCCGGCTCCTTTAAACAAGGTTTATTGATTTCGCATAAGTGGCAAAAAATAAAAAATAAATAAAGAAAACAAGCATGCAGAGATTTTAAGAAGCCCTGCTAACAATATGGTGATGTGTATGAGAGCTGACAGAGCCAGCAACAACATCTCTAAGCCAGCAGCATGTTGCCGAGGCACTAAGCAAAGTTCTCAGTGCTGGCAGTAAATGTACCCCCACCATCTTGGATAAACAGTGGATAAAACAGCTGTGGCTTTCATTTTAACAATGTTGTTTAGCAGATAAAAGACTCATGACCAGAAAAGATACAAGTTTAAATTAACTACAGATTCAGCTATAGATAAACCTCTAAAGGTTTACAGTATATTTTACAATATACTAGGATTTGGAGAGAAAAAGAAACAGGATAAAGTGATTTAAAAAAAATAGAAAGAAAAAGAGTAGCCGGGTGTGGTGGCACACACCTTTAATTCTAGCACTTGGATGGCAGAGGTAAGAAAATCTCTGTGATTTCAATTAAACCTCGTATACAGAGTTAATATCAGGACAGGCAAAAGTTATACAGAGAAACACTGTCTGAAAAAAATTAAAAAATAGTAGGAGAAAAAATATAGTATTAAAAAAGCCAGGTGAAGGTGGAAAGCACACAGAGAGTCTTGATATTGTATACTATTGTGTTGTCATTGTATTGTTTAACTGCTGAGGAAATAGGAACAACTGTTAAAAGAAATGCTGCTGGATTATTTCAATTTATATATTTTAAAAATTCTTTGACTTCAAAATTTAAGTCTAAGGACAGGTTACTGGGGAAAAGAATTTCTACTTTTGTTTCCATACAAAATAAAAACCTGTGGATACCTTCCAGACTAACATGGTTTGATCAAGCAAGGCTCCCTGAAACAGTGTCCCAGGTGATCCAACATTCAAAACAGCTGGGACAAGGCAGCCTTGCAGACCACTACAGACAGGATTTCTGCATCTTCTTAGGATCCCCAAGGCAGCATCCCCTACCAGCAGAAAGCAGTTTGGAAAGAAAAACACCCAAATTCCCAAATATTGTTTAAAAATTTTTGTTTTCATTTAAATGGGGTGGTTATAAATGGTTAATGATCACAACCAATCACTTTTTAAAGGTAAAAAGGGGAATATGGTATAGCAATGAATACTTTGTTTTGGAATGGATTTTCACTTATTGATACAAATGTAAGGTCTGTTTTGTGATATGTATATTTCTCCTCTTGTTTAGGTATTGTTTTTACATATCTCATTTAAAAATGTAATGCATAGTTTAGTATAGTTTATAGATAGTTACCTATAATAGTCAAAACTTATAGTTAAGTTAGTTAGATTATGTAGACATACAGAAATATATTTCAAATGTATTCTTCAAACCTTTCAAAAATCTATAGAATGTGGCATTTAAAATGGTCTAGGGCTTTTCTTTACAGTGACACACAACCGCTTCTGGAAACACCACATGTGTCAGAAAGGAAGATGAACATTGAAGAAATTTGTTATGGCAAGACTGCTCTTGTCTGGACTGTTTGACTTTATGCTGTCTAAACTGGATATGCAGAACCAACATAATAGTGACTGCTGATATAAGATAGGCATTGCTACAGAGTTTCTACTTCATAGAAGAATCTGTCAGACAGTCTGCAGGACACAGAGAAAAGTGACTGATAAACTGCCAATACAGGTGGATAGGTTACAGTTTCCTGCTTTGTTGAGGAATCTGCCAGATACAAAATGGCCTGTAGGCTGAAAATGGAACATTACAGAAGAACTTCAGGTGACTGACCAGGTAGCAAGATGTCGTTGTCACTTCTAGCATTTATATATTATACTTCTGTGGTTTTTAATGGAGTTGAAGGCAGATAATTATGGTCATAGTTTCCCTTAGTTAGAATTAAAAATAAGTTCCATATAAGATTTTAGACTCACAAAGATATGATAAATAATAGAATATTTTCTTTAAATCTTGCTAAATGTTAATGAACTAAATATTGTTAACTATAGTTCTTACTTGATAACTGTTTTGTTATATATTTTACTATGTTAAAGTTAAAGCCCTTATTTTTTTTTAGAAAGAAAAGAGGAGATGTTGGGAGTTGTCATTCTTTAAATATGTATCTCTTATTGGTTGGCAAATGGTTTGGGAGACAAGGAGGATTCTGGGAGATGTAGCAGAGGGGATTTACGATGTAGAGGCTTGAGATAGAAGAGGTATGGACCCTCTCTCCAGTAAGATAAGACCTTTTGGAAATATTTAGATTAATAGAAATGGATTAATATTTAAGACAGAGCTAGCCAATAAGAAATGCTAGTAAAAGTTCAACAGCTTTATATGTAATATAGTGTCTCCGTGTGGTATTTGGGGCTGATGAAACTCTGGCAGGAAAATGGCGCATAGTAATTATTGGTACTCAATGTTAACATTCAAGCATCTGTACTGGCCTGTACTTGCAGTTCTGACAGGATACACCCTCAGCTGCAGCCACTAAGAGCACCATCACCTATTCAAATATAAAATGACCCTGCCTACCTCTCATCCTCCCCTGTCTGTCCCTTATCTCTTTTTTTGTCTGCCCCTTTTTCCTCTATCCTGTCACTCTTGTCCCCTGAGGTTGGTCTCCTCACTTCTCACTTCCTTTCTTCTTTTTATGATCCTTCCACCCCCCCCCAAAAAAAAAAACCTTCTACTTGAAATCTGTTGCATTGCATGGTGTCTTTCTGTCATGCATGCACTGTTTTTCTTAAATTATAACACTCAGTATAGCTAGTACTCAGGAAAAATATAATGAAGATAGGTCAGTTACTGTGAGACTTTGAGTTCTAGCTTGATGTTATAGCAGTTGTCACCTGTGTATTATTACCCTAGGCAGGTTTACTACTTGGTTTTTGTTTGTAGTATTCATTCTGGAGAATCAAAAGTTATTCCAGATATGAATGCCTTTCCCTTTGACAATTAATGGAATAATGGAACCTGAAAAAAAAAGGAATTTTCTCAATGATCTCCTACTGAAATAAACAAAATTTAGGCAAGGGGCAAGATTATGGCTCTAGCACTAGTCAGAGAAATAGCTTGTCTCCTGGAAAGATTTACCATATTTATGAAAACACTTTAGAACACGTAACATGTATAGGTCAATGTGGACAGGGACCATATTTTAATCAGATATGCATATGGTTATGCATAACTCTTGCTTTCTATTTAAACCTAAACCTCATGTTAAGACTGCTACACAAGGACTTCCTTATTCCTCTTCCAAAAGTGCTTATATTGAATATATTTTATTTGTTTTCCAAGATCTTATCTGTTTAATTTGCCTGTTGAAGTTTGCTGGTCAACTAGCTCATTAGAGTCACTGGGACCTATGAGCTGACTCTAGCAACTCTGGTTCCTGTTACTAGTTGCTTCAAAGGAAGTAGAATGTTGTTATTGAGGATCAGTCCCATTGTTCCCGAGAGATTCCACTAGCAATGCCTAAGCTATCTGAGCAAAGGAAACTTCACTTTCTCCATGTGACAACCATTAATACTGCAAGAGTGGAGAGTAGATTTACTGATGGTCACATGTGGATGGAAATCTTGGCCCTCCAAGACACTTACTCAAAAAAAAAAAAAAAAAATGAGAAGATTAGCAAGAAATAGTTCACTACTTTGGCATAGAAGTTTAAACTCCATACATAGTGGAGCAAATACAGCATAGAGAAAGGATTGTGTTACCCACTGCAATGAGGAATAGTTGGACTACCACTTTTTCTTATCTGACACCATTCTGGAAACAGGGTGAATCACTTCTTCACATGTTAAGAGTGGAAATGGAAACTCCCCGCTTGACCTTTTTCTGGAAAAGACGATGTCACAGTAATATTTACAGAGGATGTTTTGTAGTGCTTGTCTGAAAAAAAAATAGTTTTTTTCTAAAATATCAGTACTCACCAGAATAGGTTTTTCTTATTCGTAAAGGTATAAAAATTTTGAAGGCTTTTCCAGTTTGCAAATATTTGCTTTTACAGGCCTCCGGTTTCTTCAATACTGCTATAATACACATCAACTAAAAACACAGACTCAGGGAGTCCATTGTTGGTGGTCTATTATTTCTTTATGATCGTCCCATGTTTTTCTATCTGAGTTTCAATATATGTTCATATTTTAGATGTATGTGGTGAGCTAGAGAAAAGATTACCTACTTTATTGTTCCAATTGTGGAAGACTTTTTATTTATTTATTTAATTTAATATTTTACATGTCAATCCCAGTTCCCTCTCCTTCCCTTCCTCCCTCCCTTCTTCCCTCCCTTTTATCCTCTCAGCCCCCTCACATGCACTCTGACCACCCTCCCATACCCCCACCCCAACTTCACATGTAGGACAATGCCATCCAGGTGGGGTCATGTAGATCTGTCAAGTCATTTTAAGTAGGGACTAGGGCTTCTCTCCTGTCTCTATGTTAAGGCAGCATCCCTCCATGGGGGACGCATTCACATCCTGGTTCCATTAAGTGGGACTGACTCGGTCTCCCTGAATATGGGTCTCAGCCAGAAGGACTGGGCAGTCTAAGGGACCAGTTGTGGAAGTCTTACCCTAAAGTATTTTTCCCTTCTTTTAGATCATGATTATAGAAAGATGCTGTTATGAAACATCACTGAGTCGGCATTTTAAAATAGCAGAGATTTTAAATAATCTTATTTCTCTTCCATTGCCATTTACACTCTTCTTTCTGCCTCTTCTAAGGATGTGCCTATCAATTTAACACAGCAAGTCTCTGAGCAGGCTGTGAATTCCCCTAAGAAAAAGAGTAAAGTACACATTTGTAGTGAACATATTGAGGGTCCTTTATGCTTTAATATCACTACCTATGTTGGTTTGAATGTGAAAGGCCTCTATAGGCACATAATTTTGAATGCTTAATTCCAAGTTGGTTGAACTATTTTGGAAAGATTAAAAGGTGTGGCCTTCCTAGAGGAGGTATGTCACTAAGGATACAGTTTGAGTAGCAGGATATTTAATGTTGGGGCCAAAGCATGTGTTCAAAATGATAAAGAGAAACCTGATACAAAATGGAAAAAAGAGTGATGCTTCCAGGATAAGACCCTATCCTGGTAAACCTGAAACTTGTGAAAGGAAAATGCCTGAGGGCTTTTCTGATGTTAAGAAACTACAGAAAAACAAATGTTATTCAAAGATGAGTCCAAGTTAAATCCCAAGCAGACAGCCAACTTGGTACCTTCATTCACATCATTCTGGCTTAGGAGTCTGGAAGGATACAGGAGTAAAGGGGTATAGTGAGTTCCTCTTCATCTAACTGAAGCTGCTGACTCCAACCATGCTGTAGAGGAGTTGCTGCATTAAGGACCAAAGTGGGCATTGCATGAAACTGCACAATGATGTCTGGATTTTGTTGGCTATCCGAAGATGTTTTAAGATGCCAGAGTCATGGGATTTGTGCCAATGAAATCTGCATATAGGGAGGATTGGAACCAGACAAATGAGAAAAGTGTGTTTCAATCAGCAAACTTGGATGGAAGAGCCGCCTAAGCTCTTTAATACTGAACATAGGTTAGAATATTTGGAGTTTGTCTTGCTGTACTTCAGTCTTGCTCAGGTCCAGTATTTCCTTACAATGTCCCCTGTCCTTTTGGAATGGCAATGTGTGTTTTGGAGCAGTGTATGTTGAAAGCATATAATTTGGTTTTGGGTTTTGATTTTACACAAAGTTTCAGTTAAGAGATTTCCTTGAATCACAGAAGAGACTTGGAAATTTGGAAGGATATTAAGATTGTGAAAGATTATGATGGCTTTTGAAATTTGATAAACTGCTTTTTGCATTATTATGTGGCTATAAATTTATATTAGTTCAAATGAGAATGGCACCCAAAAGCTCATATACTGGAATGTTTGATCCCCAGTTCATGGAACAGTTCAGGAAGGATTAGCAAGGAAGTCCTCCTTCAAGTGTGCCACTAGGATTGGACTTTGAGGTTTCAAAGGCCCATGAAATTTCTCTCTGTGCCTTGTTATTATGAAAAAAAAAAAAAAGAAGCAAAGTATCCGCTACAATCCCTGTATGACAACTGTCTGCCAGCTATCATATTCCCCATCATAATGGTCATTGATTCTAACCCTATGGAACCATGAGGATCAATCTAAACACTTTCTTTTATAAGTTACCTTGGATGGTGCTCTATTGCAGCAACTGGTATTGAAAACGCACCCAAAGTACCAAAAGTACAGTCACAGTGAATGTTCTCAAGAATTTAACAATAGCCTCTAATCTAGTGAAACTACTAAATACCAAAAATAACAGTGAAAAACAAAGTCATAACACAGTGCAGTACACACATAAAGAATCTACTTTATATGTAGTATTCAGAATTGTCTGCCATATGCTGCATGGTTATAATTACTTCCAAAACTCAAGTATATTTTATTCTTATTAATCTATATTTATCTCCTTTTTTGTCATCTTTATAATACCAAAGGTGCATGCCAAGAACTTTCTAATATGCTACATTGTAAGTCCATGGAGAAAAACACGATGGTAAAAATCTAGTCACCAGGATTTAGCCTCTATTCACATAGTGAACTCTAGACTGCCTGGGTTGTATATCTAGACCTTATCTCAGACAAGAAATACAGAAAGGAAGAAAGAAAGCAGGCAGGCAGGTAAGAAGGTGGGAAGGAAGGAAGGAAGAAAGGAAGAAAAATAAAGAAAAATATTCAAACTAACAGATTTTGGCACTAGGAAACTACCTCATTCCATAAAATAATTACAATGCAAGCCTGCTAACATTAGTCTAGATCTCCAATACCCACACAAAATGATCAATTGGTATACACAGGTCAGAATAATTATGTGTTATTAGTATAAGCATCTATCTTAATATAATACTGTAGATTACAAATGCTTGACAGTAATTTTGAAATTAAGAAGTGTACCAATTTCAACTTCACTTCTTTAAGTTCTCTTAAACTTGAGCAACAGTTTTCTTTACAAATATAGGTAAAATTAACCAGTCAATTTAAACATAATCTTTGCATGCTACACCTGCTTTAAGTGTGTATAGTCAGACTTGTGTATTCAGGCTAAAGTTTGTGGGGAGGGGCCTGAAGTAGATTTGCTGGTGTGAACATAATACAATAGGTCTGTCTGTGTTATATAATATGATATTCATAGGTGGCTTTTGGTTGCCACACATTTCTGCAAACAGCTTCCAATTCTGTGGAATTTTTACAAATGCCAGAATGTCTAGTTGTGGTGCTCATGATTTCCAAATGCATAAACAAACTTGAATCCAGATGCAACCTCATTAAACTTTATTAACAAAGTTCTTGCTAATCTAAAAGGATAGCAGCAAATGTGTTTCCGGAGGGAATGGCTGGTTTTTAATCTGTAGTGGAAATAAATCTCTCACTAAAATTTGAAGACACATTATCATGATACTGTGTAGGGAGCAATGAAAGTAGATGAGTTAGCAATCAAATTTAATGCTCCAGGGCTTGAACTGTTTTATATCAGTTATAATGACATATATTGAAATAAGTAAAGAAATTTTTCTTGTCTTAAAAAGTCTAAAGTTTTCTATGTAGATCATGGTCCAATCTGGAGATGGAATCAGAAACATAGCTGTTCAAAATAAGAATTTCACAAAGTTCTGTCTGCCTTTTGGTCTTACTAAAATGATATTAAAATTATGTTATGAAATATTTGATCACAGAAGAAGTCTATGAAATTTTTCAAGGGGCATTTGTCCTAATCACTAAGAGAATCTTAATCATCCCTGTGATATAACCACAAGAAAGATGCTTATTTCCCTATCCTGACATGTGCAATATTATCAATGTGGACACATATGTACATACAAACACATATAAACACACATGCACACACATATACACATACATACACACATACATGAACACACACACTTAAAACATACACACACACACACACACACACACAAAGAATAATTGCTTATCCTGAGGAAATCAATGAGAACTTCAAAAAACAATATACTGTCTCCTATTTGGTTTTACAACTATGTTTATATACATAAGTTCCCTGAGATTTTCAGTTGTACTGTTGGGAAACTTTTTGTTAGATTATTTTGGATCTAATTAGACCTTGATATTTAAATATTATATATGTATTTTCAATGTGTAATGTTTACATATAATAAAATTTTTAATTAAAATCCACATAGTGTTCATAGGAGTATAGGGCAACAGTACCTCTACTAAACACTATAGGCTAAGAGAGAAACCAGAGAGAGAGAGAGAGAGAGATGAGCTTGGCATGCTTGCTTTAAAAGAGGGCCTTGTGCATGCGTAACTGAGTCCTCTGGCAATCCGGTAAAGCTTGAGCTGCCAGGCAAGGGTGACCATAGTGATGACAGGGCCATTAGCATTGTGCCCATCATTGGGGGCAGGGGTCAGCTGGATGCTAGCTCCTAACACCATGAACGAATTTCTTCTCTATATGGAAATATATATACCTTGCTCAGCCTAGACACACTCAGAGGGCACCTTGGTCTGGCTTCAGGGAGATGATGGGACAAAATTAGTAGACTTTCTAGGGAACAGTTGAGATGAGTGTGGGGGGGGGGGTGTTGAAGAGAACAGAAGGAGAAGAGAAAAGGGAAACTGAGATTAGAATACAAAAAATAAATCAATTAAAAAAAACTTTAAAAAAGTAAATAAATTAAAAAGGAAATGTTGGCAAGAGAGGTCTCATAGATCTTAAAATGCTACATGTTATTACCATTATTCTTGGTGATATTCCAGAACTTATTAAGATGCTATTGCTAAAGACACCTCCTAATTGTGTCATAAAACAGACAGAAATCAAGTTGGTAGAGACTTGGAAGCCTCACCTTAGGGTATAGTTGCCATAGTGTTGGAAGTTGCTACACATGCTAAGTTGTCTTTGGATGATTTATTATTTTCTCCAAATCTTAAAACCATGACTTGCACCATTCATCAATTGACATTCAAACATAGAGAAATGCTATGATTCTTGTAATCTGCCTGTTTCTGATAAGCTCAATAAAAGAGATTTGATCTGAGGAGGCTGGTAATGATTAAGTCAAATCTGAAATTTCTATAACCTTATTGGAAGAATATAAGCTATTAAATAAATATAGGCTATACAACAGTTGAATTTGATGGTTTTATAACATGAGACCTATTTTCAGCTAGAAGCAATTGTTCAGCATGAATTTGCAAGTATGTTTTAAGCATCTATACATGTCAAATACATTCCTAAATTCTTGGCTTGCAGCAATGAGTGAAATCACTGGAAAATCCTTATCAGTGTGGAACTACACTCTAACATAATCCAAATGTAAATGAACTCCCAACCACTAACAATATTTATAATTAATGTACAAAGGCAGGAATAAAACAGAAAGTGCATTGGGGAGGGGAGGTATAAATAGTTTAAATACCAGAAATTGTGGATGACTATAAAGAAATGGTGTTTTCAGGAAAAAGCAGGGCAGTAGCACATATTAAGTCATGGCAGTTCAGATAGTACACCAAAGCGCTATACAGCTCCAAGATAGATAAAATTTCAGCATGGCAATTTGGATAGTGTTGAGCCCTAAGTTAAATCCCCACCTGAGGATCTATTGACAATTAATACCTACAGGAGTGGTGTAGTAAGTTTTCTATAAAAGTGGTAGACCTTGCTCCAAATTATATAAACAATAGCAATTATACTTTATGGATTCTGTTATTGTTTTAAATGACATATTGTTGAGTGGGTTGTGCAGAGGGTATGGATTGGGGAGGAGGTTGTATAGAGGGTGAATATGATCATAAAACATTGTATAAAATTCTAAAACACTAATATGAAAGCAAGAAAAATATGTCACTCAAAAGACATTAAACTACTACTGTCCCCCTACCCCCTCTCTCTTCTCTCATGTGTATGTATGTAAGAGGGTACTGCAGTTTAATAAGGATCAGAATAAACAAATAGGCCAAAGAGATGTTTATTCAGGGAGAAATATCTTACAACCTAGACAGATGAACACCAGCAATTTCCACAAGATGCTCTCCTCTCCACATCCTGCCAGCAAGAGATCGTTCCCCAATTCTTCCATCCCAGGCTCCACCCCCAATGGGTGTGGTCAGTGCCACAGAAGGAGACAAATTGAATATCCTACTACAATTACCCTTTAATTCTTAAGAAAAGATTTATGATTCATACAAAACTATATACAAAACAGTGAATAACAAGTGTGCTCTAAGAAAAGGAAAATCGAGAGCAAAATGACCTACATATCTAGTCCTAGGGTGAGGGTATAAAGGAGTTTAAAATAGAGTTATCTTAAGCTGGAAAACTTAAGTCTAGGACCTAATATTTCTAACTAGGAAGAGTGAATAATAGTTGTGATAGTTTAATCTTCAACCTCATCAAACATCTATTTCTGACTAATCTCATAAGAAAAGGAAACATGAGTGAAGATAATCTGTAATACTCAGGAACTTAGCTGTAAAATTGATTGAAACTTCCCTGAGTAAAGCAGGGACAAATACCTAAACAATATAACCACGTACATATACATACATGAAAATCCCTGAAATAAAGGTAGAGTCGAAATGTCTAGACAAGAGGTAGAACTATAAAGGGAAGCATGATAAATATCCCAAGTTGTATCAATATACAAAATGTCTGGAACACAAGCAAAAGTATAGATACATAGAATATGGTAAGATTAATGTGCATAAACATCATAAGTAGAAGGAATTCACACAATATGACAAACTATAATATACCATTCTTCCGGGAAGGGAATATAAACTTAATTTTACATAGCTTACCACAAATAAGAACATATAGCAATGTAAGTTGTATAGTACTATTATCTCATTCATACTAAATAATTCACAGGAAGATAGGCTAATTTACCTATATCCCATCTAAACCATACCTTTCCCAACATACCATATTTCTGTCCAAAAGATAAACCTGAGTTTAAGCATCATCACCTTCTTTACCCAACCCTAAATAACTAAAACCAACCCAAAGAAGATGATTATTATCCCAAAATTCCAAGGGTAGGGAAAGGGGGCATTGTTATCTTAAGATTACTTCCTGCTGAAATGGGATGATGATTCCTCCATGGGATTCAGTAGGAAGAAAATTTTTAGCAACCAAAATTTCTCAACAGAACTGACTGTGACATATGTAGCTAGTCACTGTATGGCAGAAAATGCTTGACAGTAGTTCTATTTGAAACTTTGGCCAGGGTATAATAAGAAGGTACACCATTACAATTAGCTAGTCATGAGTTGTCTCAAGCAAAACAGTCTCAAACCAGTTTTAGGGTGATATTTGTTGTCCAGATGCATCAGATTGAGTCAAGTGGAAATGACGATGTGGGGCCCCATCTTTTTTCCAGAGAGTTCAAAGATTGCTGTTAGGAATTGTTATTATTTTTAGTGGAAAACTTAAACATCAATA
The DNA here is from genome assembly GCF_943737965.1 of Phodopus roborovskii. Lineage (NCBI taxonomy): Eukaryota > Metazoa > Chordata > Mammalia > Rodentia > Cricetidae > Phodopus > Phodopus roborovskii. The sequence continues at coordinate 564,849 of NW_026125669.1, read as the reverse complement.
TTAAAGTAAAATTTTTAAGTTTTTAAGGTATGCATTAGGGAAAGACATCAATAAGCTTTAAAATATAGATGAGAAAATTAGGATTTCAGATAAAATTGTGTATAAGAAATGAGTCCCCAGATTTTGTTTTCTTCTGCCTTACACCAATTGGCTTCTTGATTTAAGGCAGAAATCGTGAATTTAATGTTCACAACATGCTTGAATTTAGAGAAGGAAAGCTAAATCCAACTCCAAAGCCAGCATTGGCTTACATGAATTGGGACTACAGGAATACTAGATAGTAAAGAGAAATAGATTTCTGTATAGAAATCATATACTAGAATTAAATATTTTACCATAAATCAGATTCCTCTTCATTAAGTGATTCTCACTGGTAAGTTGTCTTCTCTTCTGTAGGCACCTATATGTTCAGTGTCTTTTGGCTATTTAAAAATAGGTTTTCTCTGTTTTCCTGTAAGAACAAGAACAGAACACTTCCCATACCTTTGAGAGGTCTCTGCACTTCACATTGGACTTAATTTGTTGGATGACTTGTCATTTCTCTTCATTAAGATGTTTTTCTTGTTCAACTCAGATCTTGATTAACTTAGATGGTATCAATAGTTTTTCTTCTCCTGTAGATACAAATGTGAAACCTCTACCTCAATGTAACACATATCCTGCTTTCCATTCTGAGGTCAATACATCCTTGAAGTACACTGGCTGATTTATTTCAGAAGTTTGTTCTATTGTGTCTTTCTGCAGCTGTTTTTCCTTTTTCATCAGCATTAAGAAAGTTCTTGGTTCCTCCTGCCTGTTTATGGAGTATTTCTTTTAAAGTATGATTGGATATCTCAACTACTGCTTGTCCTCTAGAACTGTGTGGTATACCAGTTATGTGCTTTATGTTATAATACTCAAAAAAAAAACTGTTAAAATTTACTGGAGACATATGCTGGAGCAATTCACATCAACCTAATCTCCTTTTGAGTTTAAAAATTCCTTGCTCAGCATTGATACTGGGTGGGGTGGTGACTTGCCTCTGCCTCAATTTAATATGCCAGGCTTTGTTGACTCCCCATGCAAGGACTTACCCTCTCTGTGAAGTGGATGGGGTAGGAGGAGAAGCAGGAGGAGAGTAAGGAAGGGAACTGTGGGTGGTAGGTAAAATGAATGGAAATATTTCTAGTTAGGGAATATATAAATCTGAAGGATTTAGTGACAATGGTGAAATGCTCTCCATATACTCTACTATAGCATATGTGTCTTACAAAGGGGTGAAGAAAATGCAAGATGTGTATAAGAGAGCACCCTTGTTTTGAAATGACGCCCCAATCACAATTACATAAATCATGAATATAGTGAATGCAGTAAAATAAAACTTGAAAATGGCACTTTATTAATCATTTGGAAAAATCTACATTGCTGGAAAGTTTTAACAGCTTCTACTTTTATTATTTCAGTATGCAGCAATATTTTCAGTATAGCCTAAACCTGAAGAATTTTACTTAAACTAAATGTACAGTTTGATAACGTTTTCTAGGGGATGGATAGGTGGCTTGGTGGTTAAAGCAATACTGCTTTTCCAGAGCACATAAGTTTGGTACCCAGGATACATGTAGGATGGGTAACAAACACATATAACTACAGTTTTCAGAAATCTGACCTCCTTTCCTGGCCTCTGCAGGCACCAGGTGTGCAAGGAGCATACATAGCATGTAGTCAAAGTACTGCCACACATCAAATAAGGATGAATAGATCATCTCTAAAAAATTAAATTTCAAATGTATTTATTATGTTGTACACCTACCACCTCTGTCCAAACATTTAGGATTTTCTCTCTCTTTTTTTTAAATCTAGACTATCCTTCAATAATGTTTTGTTTTTGTTGTAATTGATTTATTTTTGCAGAGACATGTGTTTGTTCTCAAAGGAATTCCCTAAAAACACAAAAAGACAGAATGTACATGCAAATGACCTATAAACTTTAAAAACAAAAAGAACAGCCTGTCAAAATATTGTAAGATAAAGAAATTTCAATGACGCAGTTCAATTTGTCTCATGTTGGCCATGTGTTAGACACCTGGGCTTGTCCTCTAGAGTAGTTTGTAACCCCAGTGAGATTCTGTTACAGAGAACTGATATTTGTAGTCACAAGTGGATATCAGTTGTACAAAGCTTCTGGGTTGTGTCCCCTTCTCTCCCTACAGAGAAGCTGTCTGTCACAGAATCCCATGTTCTTTAAAATGTTGCTATAGCCTGTATGATTTCTCATGTGTCTATTCCGTTGTGTTTAGACAGTCTTGTTCCCTGGTGTCCTCTAATACATCTGGTTCTTTCTGTCTGCTGTTCCTCAGTATTCCTTAATACCTGAGGAGAGAAATTTGATGGAGACATACCACTTATGACTGAATGTTGTAAGTTCTCTCACTCTCTGCACACTGTCCAGCTATGGTTTCTGTATTTTTCCCATCTATTGATGAGGAAGCTTCTCTGATGATGGATGGCCAAGACTCTGTTCTAGTATAATAGAATGTTGTTAAGAGTCATTCTATTGCTACATTCTTCTAGCAGAAGAATAATGTTTAGTTTTTCTTTAAATTTCTATTTGGTCTCAAGGTTTTGGCCACCAAAGCAGACTCAAGGATAGATTCTGTCTCATGGCTTGAGCTTTAAACCAATCACATATTGGTTGGCTACTCCCACAGGCTTTGTGCCACCATTGCATCAGCATGTCTTGCAGGCATGTCATCATTGTAGGCTGAAGACTTTGTAGTTGGATTGTAGTTTAATTTTCCATATATTGTATTTCACAGATCAATGTCTATGGCTTATTAGTTATTTAAATTTTTGTTTAATAACTATTTGGAGAGAAGAAATCATGCAATGAGTTCCTTAATCAACCATTGCTAAAGTCCTGTTCTAAAATTGTTAACCATTTAATCAGTTATATATTCAAATGGACTATGTAATAAAAAACTTTTGAACTGATGGTATAAAATAAATATTGTGAATTACTCTGTAATTTTCATTCTAGAAAGAAAAATTATTTTCTCTCTTTTAGATTATGTTTTATCAAATTACCAACAATTTTTTTCAGCCTATGTTTCTTTTCTGTTTCAGGATTGAGTCCAAAATGCCTCATGTGTTCAATTTTCATGCAACTTTATCTCCTGTGACAGGACATACTTCAGTCTTTCTTTTGTGTCTCAATTTGTAATTGATGTGATTGCATTTAAAATAATTATGAACATAGATCAAAATGTGCCAGATGGCTTGTTGCTTTCTATTCTGTGAATTTGTTTCAATTTTATTTTCCTGACTTCAATTTTCATTGTGAATTTCATGGTTAAATAGTATCTTCCTTCTTCAGTTCCCATTTATACTTTCTTATTAATGTTTATCCAAAATATAAAATACCTTTTAAAAATCACTTTAATTATTTGGGGTATATTTAATATACATGTTTTGTGGTTAAAACTTTCCACCCTATCCTTCCCTTCAGTGTCTCCCCTTCATTGTCTCCTCCATTGCTTCGTGACCACTAAATGTAACTTTTTCACACTTAAACTTATACATAGAAATTTAGTGTTGCTCATATGTATATATTTCAGGCTGACTACATGGAATTGGTTAGCCTATGAGGATCTTATCAATGAAGAAGTCTATTTCTTTCAATAGCTATTAATTACTTATAGTTGAACTTTGGGTGGAATCCTGTAATATTTCCCCCATTCACATTAGCATGTCAACCAGTATTGTCATCACATAGATCTACTGTATAATCTTTGATCTATATGAAATTTCTTTTGATTTACAAAAAATATAATGTTTCAGAACACAGGTGAATGAGTTCAGAACTGAATTAAAAGGGCTGACTTCTTGAACTTATATTTTCAATTACTCTGTAAGAACACTCACTGAACATATGGATATATGATTCATTTCCTTAGACAATGATACAGATAGTCAACAAAGTAATTTATTGCTAATGCAGAAAAGCCTGTAGATGGAAGACAAAAGGTTTATGTAGTTCACAACACAGAAGCATTCCTCAAAATTTTAACAGTAAAATATCATTTGTAAGTAGTTTAAATAAGACCAATTTACAAGTGTGGCATATTTGCAACTGTAATTAAAATGTTTGTTGTAAAATTCTGTAAAAATTATCCTGACCTTATGGGAGTACAGGACAAATAAAATTTCAGTTTCATGTTTCCTCTCAGAGCTTCTTTTAAATTTCTAGAGAATGCTAAGGGCTACATGGGAGGACACATTTGGTATAGTGACCATGTTTCATTAAAATTGGAGAATCAAATTTTGAAAAATCCCAGTTCTTGATAGAGTGCTCCTTCAGGCTTCCATACTGTAGTGCTTGGTACCTTGGACCCACTTTGAATTTGTTGCCTTAGTTTGCAGCGTCTCTGATCAGCCTTTATCCTGCTTTGTATTATTTGTACTACTTTTTCTGTTCAAGTGAGAGTTCCATACAAGATACTGCTGTTTCTCCCAGGAAAAACAAATGAAATGCATCCATCCATCATTAAAGAGTGTGTCTAACAGATTTCAGTTTCTCTGTGCTCATATATTCTTCTTGTATGTTAGGGCAGTTGATTTTGATGTATGTTTATCAGATTCTGTAACTGTAGATGGTAGGAATGATAGTTATATGAACCTTTCCAAACATTATCAGAAGCAAAAATATAATGTCTACATGTAAAGAGATGCATGCTCTATGTTTGAGTTTAAACATTGTAAATCATCAGCCATGTTTTATCCTGTTGAGCACAATTTTCACAGCAGAATCTAAGGTTAACTTTGAAGTGTAAGAAACAAGCATGAAATTTTATTTCAATCATTTGCTGTGATTCCTAGGAATCTAGGATTCCTAGAATATTATATATAAAAATGGCTATATCTTTTATAGCCAATTTCAATCTAATTTTAGCATGATTTCAGTATGATGTATTTCAAATAATAAAGGAATTATACACGCATTTTGAACTCTTAAAAAATAAATAAATATATCTCTTTATATCTAGAAAACCTAACTAACTTAACTCTAAGTTTTGACTATCATCATAGGTAATTATCTATAATCTGTACTAAATTATACATTTCATTTTTAAAATGAGCTATATAAACACAAAACCTAAACAAGAGAAATATACTTATTAAAAAATTGACCTTAAACTTGTAGCAATAAAATCCATTTGAAAATCCATTCCAAAGCAAAGTATTCATTTCTTTACCATAATCCCGTTTTTATTTTTTAAAAAGAGATTGGTTGTGGACATTAACCATTTATAACCCACCCCAATTAAAAGAAAACAAATATTTATGAACAATATTTGGGAATTTTGACATTGTTCTTTCCAAAATTCAACCCGTTGATAAGAGGTGTTGTCTTGGGGATCCTAAGAAATCACAGAAATGCTTGCTATCGTGGTCTGCAGGGTCGCCTGGGACACGGCTTCCAGGGAGTCTTGCTTGATAAAATCATGTTAATCAGTTTTTCATTTTTGGTGGAAATAAAAATAAATTTTTTTCCAGTAATCTGTCCTTAGACTTAAATTTTGAAGACAAAGCATTTTTAAAATATATAAATTGGATTAATCCAGCAGCATTTCTTTTAACAGTTGTATTTCCTGAGCAGTCAGACAATACAAAGCCAATCAGTATTTTTAAACTATGTCTTAGTTATGAAAAGCAAAGTTCTTAGATGAAAGGCAGTGAATAACAAAAGCAGAAACCTTCTTTGCTTTTTAAGTATAGGGTTGATAATCCTATAACTATTGACATGGTCCCTCAAGGACAGTTTGTTTACATGCCTTTTAACTCCTTTAGATCCACATTTTCATCTTGTTCACACACATACACACACACAGAGAGAGAGAGAGACATTCACAGAAAGAGAGAGAGAGAGATAGATAGATAGAGACCATATAAAGAATAACAAGTTGTGGAGGTATTGCTATAATTTAAAATTGTTTTATATTTTTAGTTGCATATAATTTCCAGTAGTGTGTTTACTTAGCAATGAAAAATTCTAGTACTGGATAGAAATTGTAATAAAATAGGGGCAGAAAAGTACAAAAATTGTCTGCATACACTTCTCATTTATTTTGAAAATTTGAAACAACCATGCTGCTTCAGTTTTAAATTCTTTTATAAATCTAATTTTAGAAAGTATTAACATGGAGATAATTTTAAATGGTGGATTGAGACATGGTGATAAGAAATACACTGAATTTCTATGTCCTCCATTGAGCACTTGACATTGACTCCTTGATTAAACCTATAAGGGATAATAAAATACCTCCTAGTACTTGAAATTTGATTGAATTCTTTGCCATAAAAGAATAATACCTTTCTTCATAGCTTTGAGGAACAGCTGTCCATGTGCTTATTCTATATCTGTGAATCTTCAATGTAAGGTTCAATCTTTAAGGAATGTGAAATAATGAATAAAAAGAACTTGTTTTATATTTAAATATTTTAACGAGTTAGATGGTATAATTCAAATTTTTCTTAGGAGACACAGGGATAAATAGACAAAAGAAATCTAAAATCCCAATTTTTTCATATGCATTCCAAATTTTTCCTGCTAATATTATGATTTCAGTAAACCATGTGGCTTATATGGTCAAAACTGTGCATATTAAATGAACACAATAAATTCTTACTAAATTTTTTTCTATTTTTTTTTGTTCATGTTATCTCAGCAGCAAAATAAACTTTATTATTAATTAAATTATCAACTTAAAAATAAAATTACTCTTTTTTTGTTTGTTTGTTTTGTTTTGAGACAAGGTTTCTCTGTATTGCTTTGGAGCCTGTCTTGGAACTAACTCTGTAGACCAGGCTGGCCTGAAACTCACAGAGCTCTGCCTGCCTCTGCCTCTCGAGTGCTGGAACTAAAGGTGTGCACCACCAATGCTTGGCTTAAAAAAAAATATTTTTTTTTAAGGCCGAATAGGTGTTTATTCAGGGAAAAATAAATTACAACCTAGATATTATGTAACATAGTATATATGGATATATAAGTCTTAATTTTTCAAATATTGTGCTTTATTGACTCTGCATAATATACAACTTAAAAGTTTAAGCAGTTTTTCTAAAATCTTGCAATATTTTCTTCATATAAATATGTTTAAATATTTCATTTCAAATGATTTCTTTTAAGAATCTCCACACATTTATTTTATGTTTACTCTAACTTTATAATTGTATAATAATCTAAATATTATTAATCAACTACTTGACCTCTTATAAAAGACAATATGTAATTTAGGTCACTTATAACTAGTGTAGTTCAGCATCAAATTACTCCATGTCTTTACACATCTCAAAATTATATGAAGAGATATTTACAAAAATTATCACATGAAAGAAATTCTGATCACAATAAGAAATAAAGTAAATATTTCAATGATAGCATCAAAATTTCACTTGAGATCTCTCAAGAAGTTGGATTAAATATTCTATGATTTCTGAGGTTAGCAAATTCTAAATGTCTCTTTTAAAAAAATCTCCCCTCAGGACATTTCAAGCATTTACTGTTTTATTTTCTTTAAATGTAATCAATGAGTCTGAGTATGTTGATACAAGTGACACAGAGGGATAAGTAAGTCACATCTAGACTTTGCCCTTCACCCAACATGCATACATGAATCTTTCTGGTGATGTTTCCTGCCTACACTGGACTGTTATCTCACAATCCTGTGCCCAAGACTGACAATGTGGATGAATGATGCTTCTCTCTTCTTAAAATCCTCTTGACAGGGGACACCAGCGGTTTTCAAATAACTATGCTGAACTAACAAAGAAATAGCCTGCTTTGACATGTAAATATCAGTTCTGCAGATAGAGATAGAAGTAAATATCAAGGATTTTCGTCTGCTATCTTGATGTGTGTTGGTTAGCAAACATGTACTGGTTCTATGTATAGAATCAATGCATGTATTAAATATATACTGCTTTGCACGTAGACATACCCACCTTATGTACCACTTAACTGTGTTTAATAATATATCATATGGGAATATAAGGAATTCAAGTGACTCTTATAGAACAACAAAGTACTTCTTGTTCTATGAGACTCGCTTCTTGGTATCTAATTTAGTACAAATGGTAGAGACGTAATTGATGACTGAGGTTTCTGTTCCTCCAAGTCCTAAAGCTGTTTGGTCCCAAATAAAAATACAGAGACTTTTCTTAATTATAAACTGTTTGGCCAATGGTTCAGGATTCTTACTGGCTAGCTCTTTCTTATTTATTAACCCATTTCTATGAATCTGCTTATCTTCACGAGCTCTTGGCTTACCCAGTGATGTCCAGACCTCTTGCTTTCTCAGAAGCTTCTCTCTATATTCTCCCATTCTTCCCCTAGTCTGATAGCCCTGCCTATACTTCCTGCATTGTTAATGGCCAATCAACATTTTTCATCAACAAATAAGAGAAATATATATTCACAACATATAGGACATCCTCCTCCATCATGTAATGAACTTCACTTTTACATTTCATCTTCTAACCTTCCTTATCCTCATTTCTGACTGTTTTGGCAGCAAAGGAAATTGATCATTAATTGGATGTTCATATACTAAAAGTAGAAGGAGTTCTACTTCACTTCAGCTATCAAATTAACACAGCCTGGGGTTATCTAAAAGAGTCTCAGTTGAGAGATTCCTAGACCAAATTTGTCTGTGACCTGTTGGTAAGCAATTGTGCTGAATGATGATTGTTGTGGGTCTATCACATTGTGATTGGCAATGATCCTTTTCAGGAAGGGCTGGTCTATAGAATTCAAACTAGTAGAACAAAAGCTGATGAGCAAACAAGTGAGCAGCATTCCTCATGGTCTCCTCTTGAGTTACTGTATGAGCACTTTCTCTGATATCTCTCAATGATAGCTTTTGGCCTGGAAATATGAATAAAATATTTCCATTCCTTTCCTAAGTTGATATTAGTTAGAATGGCTTTTCAAATCAGCAGGAAGGCAAACTAGAATACAAGGCTATTCACTTCTTTTGAAAACTTCAGTTTTACAATTTTTTAAATAAAAATCAAAATAGTTTTTTGTAGACAGAATGTGATCAGACAAAACAAGGTTGACCGATTCTTTCAAAGGAAATAAATAAGCCATTTTGAATTAACTAACTGGTCCTACCATCTGCCTTATCTTAAACATCTCACTAGTCTGTTCATATTTCTATGAAAACAGAATCATTAAAAGTAAAAAAGATAAAGATATTAAAGGATTACAGAGTGGAGATCAATTGTTACTTAAAATGTTAGCCAATGACTGCAATTTATACTTTCGGTGTATCAAAAATATGAAATATACATTTGTTACCCAGTATGTTCTTCAGGATCTTTCTATACATAAAAGTAAAATAAGGTCAGAGTCACTCAATAAAATGCAATTTTGGGTTAGTAATGGATAAACTGCAACTATAAACAACCATGGAAGGCATGAGATATATATATATATTAAACATGGAGGGTTGGAGAAGCAAGTAGTCCATATCATAACAGTGAAAGAAAACTGAGACAAGATGCCAGGAGGCCAGCAATGTCTACCTTTACTCACAAAGTCACTCACTCTCATATACCCTACACTCAATGATATCCCGTCCTGTTTCTAGCTCTACATTGCAGGCTTAGTTAAAATATGTTCATAGCATTAAAAAACAATGAAGACATTATGCACTTCACAATGACCAAAATTTTGTGAAACCAACAACTGAAAAGGGTGAGATTGTACATTTCACAAAGAAATAATACTTTCTAATAAAGCATTCAAATAAAGTTTCACCTTGTTTATGTAACTGTGTTTACTTTTTGGTTATACTTCATTCTGTCAACAACTTCTGATTAATTGTCAATGATATTTCAGGACAACACTGCATCAGATCTCTGATATTTCAGAGAACAGTCCAAGGTCTTTGTAAATTATACTTTGTTGACTTTTTCTGCTTCTATTGTTCTAATGTCTTCAACCATACAGTAACTGTTTGTCTCATATCTAACAGCTGCCTATCAGCAAATTGAGCTGTAAAAATAATTAATTAGAAAGGGAGAATATAGCTTACTGATTCTACCTTAAAAAACAAGAGTTCAAGATGTTTTCTTAGATTTTCTTTTTTAATCACTTGCTTCTTACACTACACTCCATCGGTCTTCCCTCCTTTTTGTTTCCTTTTTTACAATATTTAAACACTCAGAGGACATCATTTACAGCACAGAGAATTCAGTCATGTATCGTGTTTGCACAGATTTAATGTGATTGTGATTCTGGAGACAAACTTATAACACAGAATAGGACAGACATTCTGCCATTGTATCATATGTGGGTACAGATGGAAAGCAGCCTAAACAAACATGAAGTACTGACAGATAGGTGGAAGGAACACAGACTCTAGCAACTGGGCAATGCTGGAGAGCTGTGCAAAGACACTGAGCTCCTGTTTTAGAATCAAATGTGAAAATATAGATTTCTTGGGGGATATGAGCCTGCTCAAGACACCTTCGTGTAGCTGATCGTCTCATTTACCATCAGAACAGTTTACTTTTGTTTTTTATTATATTGTCATGCTACCAACTGACCTTCCTCTCTTTTTGAGTTTGGTATTCCCTTCCACCTGATCTGTAATTTAAAGAAACAACGTTGATCCAATTAGATACTCTCAAACTGTAGAGAATTTAAGTCCAGGTGGACTGTTGTATATTCAACACTAGAGCTGGATCTCTGTGTTCAGATATTTCTGGCCCTTGCAGAACCACCAAGACTGTAAAACAGAAGGTTTTAACTTTCACCTTCAGGACCACTTCATTCTCCTTGGCTCACTTGGGAGAACGGTGAACTCTGTGTATGTAGAGCTTTCCCTCAGATTAACGAGTTTGTGGGTGCTGGCAAAATTAAAATAAATAAATAAATAAATAAACAAACAAACAAACAGCATCAATGGTAAAATAAAAGGTTTATTGCAAGGATCACCAATAAAGGAAATGCCTTTTTAAAAGCAATCAGCAAGACTCGCCGTCCCACCCTTGGGCACAAAAGTCATCTCTTCCTTACATAAAACATTCATCACCTTACCTCTGAAAATGATTTCTGACGATGACCCGATTTGAAAATTTGGAACCAGCCGCAATGCATTTCTCTCTTGTATGGTGCCAGCAGCATCTTTTCATGTATCCTGGCAATGGTTTGTCTCTTTGCCTTTAAAAGTTAAGTCCACCTTCATCGCATGCAGTAGAAAGAAGTGAAATTAAACTGTGGAATGGTCTAGGGGAGAAAATCTACTTTATTCATCTTTTAACCTTACTTTAACTTACACTGACCTAATTACAGCCCACACCAGGCAAGGAAAAGTTGACGGAAGGAGTGCTTCTGCCACCTTGTGGACATTATTCTGAACTATGAATTGAGACTTCACCTTTTTTTTTTTTAATGTTACATATCGATCTCAATTCCCTCTCCCTTCTTCCCTCCCTCTTTCACTCTCTACCACCCTCTCATGCCTCCCCGACCACCCTCCACGCCTGTACCCCCTTACGCCACAAATAGGGTGATATCCCCCAGGAAGGGTCATCTAAATCTGTCAAGTCATTTCGAGCAGGGACTAAGACTTCTCTCTTTTCTCTAGGTTAAGTGAATATCCCTCCATGGTGGATGTGCTCCAAAAGTTCTTTTGTGCACCAGGAATACATCCTGGTACCACTGTCTAAGGTCTCTTAGAATGCTCAGGCCTTCTGGCTGAGACCCATGTTCATGGGGTCTGAGTCAGTTCCCAGCTATCAGTCTGGGGCCAATTAGCTCCACCTTGTTCTGTTCAGCTGTCTCTATGTGTTTCTGAAACCTGTTCTTGTCCTCTCTCTCTGCGTCTAGATTCCAGTTCAGCTCAGTGTTTAGTTGTGGGTGTTTGCTTCTGTTTCCATCAGCTACTAGATGAGGATTCCATGATGGGGGATAAGTTAGTTGTCGATCTCATATCAGCGAAGGGCATTTATGATAGACTTTCCACTGTGGCTCAAATTTTTAGCTGGGGGTCAGTCTTGTAGGTCTCTGAACATTTCTCTATGTTCAGTTTTCTCTTCACACCTATAATGGCTCCCTCCTTTATGCTCTGTGTGTGTGTGTGTGTGTGTGTGTCTCCTCTATTCCTCCTCTTATTAAATCTTCCTAGTAGCACATGCTTTCCTTTCCTCCCCTTCTTTTCTCCTAGTTCCTTCTCGACTCACCACCCCATCCCCCATCGCCCCCCTCCCCCACACACACACTCCCCGTGTGATCTGGAGAACTTGTCCATTTCCCCTTCCGAAAGGGACCTTATATGAATGTATTAGGATCTAGGGTTTCTCTGTCTGTGCGATCCTTTGCTCTATGTCTAAAATCCATATATGAGCTATTACATACCATGTTCCTATTTTTGGGTCTGGGTTACCTCATTCAGGATAGTTTCTTCAAGTTCCATACACTTTCCTGTGAAATTCAAGATTCTTTTTTCCACAGAGTAGTATTCCCTTGTGTAGATGTGGCACATCTTCTTTATCCATTCTTCAGGTGAGGGGCATATGGGTTGCTTCCAGGATTTTGCTATTACAAATAATGCTGCTATGAACATAGTTGAGCACATGACTAAGTTGCATGGATGTGGATCATTTGGATATATGCCTAAGAGGGGGATTGCTGGGTCCAGTAGTAGACTCATTTCTATTATCCTGACGATTGCCATACTGATATCCAATGTGGATATCCAGCAGTGGTTGAGTGTTCCCCTTTCTCCACATCTGCTCTAGCAGTAGATGTCCTTGGTGTTTCTAAATTTAGCCATTCTGGAAGGAATAATATGGTATCTCAAAGTTGTTTTGATTTGCATTTCCCTGATAGCTAAGGATGTTGAAAACTTCCTTAAGTGTCTGTCAGCCTTTTTCATTCCCTCTATTGAGAGTTCTTTATTCAGTTCTGTAGACCATTTTTTTTTAATAGAGATATTTCGTGTTTTGTTGACTAGTTTCTTGAGTTCTCTGTATATTTTGGAGATCAACCCTTTGTCAATGTAGGTCTGGTGAAGATTTTTACCAGTCTGTGGACTGCCATTTGATCTTGTCAATTGTTTCCTTTGCTTTGCAGAAGCTTCTAAGTTTGAGGATGTCCCATTTATTAATTGTCGATTTCAGTGTCTGTGCTACTGGAGTTATGTTCAGCAATCAGTCTCCTGTACCAATTTGTTCACAGGTACCTCCCACTTTCCCTTCTAAGAGGATCAGTATGACTGGACTTATGTTGAGGTCTTTGATACATATGGACATGAGATTTTTGCATGGCGATAGACATGGTTCAATCTGCAGTCTTCTACACAATCATCCAGTGGTGCCACTACCATTTGTTGAAGATGCTTTCCTCATACTATTGTATACTTTTAGCTCTTTTGTCAAAATCAGGTGTTCATGGGTGTGTGGGTTAATATCAGAATTTTTTATTTGATTCCATTGGTCTACTTGTCTATTTCTATGCCAATACTGGGCTGTTTTCAGGACTATAGCTCTGTAGTAGAGCTTAAAGTCAGGGATGGTGATGCCTCCTGAAGTTCTTTTATTGTACAGAGTTGTATTGACTACCCTGTGTATTTTCTTTTTCCATATAAAATTGATTATTATCCTTTCAAGGTCCGTAAATAATTGTGCTGGGATTTTAATGGGGATTACATTGAAACTGTATACTGCTTTTGGCAGGATTGCCATTTTTACTATGTTTATGCTACCTATCCAAGAGCATGGGAGATCTTTCCTTTTCCTGATATCTTCTTCAATTTCTTTCTTTAAAGACACAAAGTTCTTATTACATAGGTCCTTCACTAGTTTGGTAAGCATTACCCCAAGATACTTTATATTGTTTGTGGCTATTGTAAAGGGTAATGTTTCTGATTTCTTTCTCAGGATCTTTGTCATCTGAATAAAGTAAGGCTATTGGTTTTTTTTGAATTAATATGTATACTGCTAGTTTAGTGAATGTATTTATCACCTGTAGGTGTTCCACGGTAGAGTTTTTTGGGGTCTCTTATGTAAACTATCATAGCATCTGTAAATAGAGAACATTTGACTTCTTCCTTTCCAATTTGGATCCCCTTGATCTCCTTTGTTGTCTTATAGCTTTAGCTAGAACTTCAAGTACAATATTGAAGATTATATATATATATATATATATATATATATATATATATATATCAAGAGGGCAGCCTTGTTGTTCCTGATTTCAGAGAAATTACCTTAAGCTTCTCTCCATTCAGATTGATGTTGGCTGTTGGTCTATCTATATTGCTTTTATTTTGTTCTGGTATGTTCCTGTTATCCATTATCTCGCCAAGGCTTTTATCATGAAATTGTGTTGAATTTTTTCAAAGACTTTTTCAGCAACTAGGGACATGATCATGTGGTTTTTCTTTTTCTGTTCGTTTATATGGTAGAACCCATTGATAGATTTTCATATGTTAAACCATCCCTCCAACCCAGGGATGAAGCTTACTTGGTCATGGTGGATGATTTCTCTGATGTACTCTGAGATTTGATTTGCCAATATAATATTCAGTATATTTGCATTAATGTTCATGAGGGATATTGATCTGTAGTTTTCGTTCTTAGTAGTGTCTTTGACTGGCTTGGGTACCAAGGTGATAGTGGCCTCATAAAATGAGTTTGGTAATGAACCTTCTCTTTCTATTGTGTGGAAAATTTGAGGAGTATTGGTATTAGCTCTTTCTTCAATTTCTGGTAGAATTCTCAAGTGAGGCCATCTGGACTTGGCCTTTTATTAGTTGACAGGCTTTTGATGACTACTTCTATTTCATTAAGGGTTATAGGTCTATTTGTCTGTTCTTGATTTCGTTTTGGTAAGTGGTAGTTATCCAGAAATTTGTCTATTTCCTTTATTTTCAAATATTGTGAAGTACAGGTTTTCAACATATGACCTGAACATTGTCTGGATTTCCTCAGTGTCTGTTGTTATGCCCGCTTTTTTGTTTCTAATTTTGTTAATTTGCATGCTAGCTCTCTGCTTTGTCGTTAGTTTGGATAAAAGTTTGTCTATCTTGTTGATTTTCTCGAAAAACCAACTCTTCGTTGCATGGATTTTTTGTATTGTCTTCCTGGTTTCTACTTTATTGATTTCAATCCTCAAGTTCATTATTTCCTGGTGTCTACTCCTAAGGGATGAGTTTGCTTCTTTTTGTTGTAAGGCTTTCAGTTGTGCTGTTAATTGTCTATTGCAATTATAACTTGTTTTCTCATGTGGGCACTTACTGCAATGAACTTCCCTTTTAGCACTGCTTTCAAGGTGTCTCATAAGTTCAGGTATGTTGTGTCCTCATTCTTGTTAAATTTTAGGAAGTTCTTAATTTCTTTTTCTATTTCTATTTTGACCCAGGTATAGTACAATTGTGCATTGTTCAGTTTCCATGAGTTTGTAGGGTTTCTGCGATTTGTGTACTAGTTGAATTCCAAATTTAAAGCATGGTGGTCTGATAAGATAGAAGGGACTATTCCATTTTTTTTTTTTTGTATCTGTTGAGGTTTGCTGTCACCTAATATGTGGTTGATTTTTAGAAGGTTCCATGTAGAGCAGATAAGAAGGTATATTCTTTTGTGTTTGGATGGAATATTCTATAGATGTCTGCTAAACCATATTGAGAATAACTTCTGTTAGTTACTTTGTTTCTTTGTTAAATTTCTAACTGGTTGTCTTATACAGCGTTGAGAGGGGGTGTTGAAGTCTCCAGCTATAAGTGTGTGAAGTTTAATGTGAGCTTAGAGTTTTAGTACCTTTTTTTTTTTTTTTTACGAATGTGGGTGCTTTTGTATTTGGGGCATATATGTTCAGAATTGAGACTGTGCTGATGGATTTCTCCTGTGATGAATATGAAATGACCATCTTTATCTCTTTTGATTGATTGTAGTTTGAACTCTAACTTGCTAGATATTAGGACTGCCACACCTGCCTGCTTCTTGGGTCCATTTGATTGGAAAATCTTTCCCCAACCCTTTACCTTGAGGTAATGTTTATCTTTGAAACTTAGATGTGTTTTTTGTATGCAACAGAAGGATGGATTCTGTCTTCATATCCATTCTGTTAGTCTGTGTCTTTTTATAGGTGAGTTAAGACCATTAATGTTGAGGGTGAGTAAGAACCATTGATTGTTGATGTTTGTTTGTTTTAGATTTGTCGTTGGCCTCTTAGTATTGTAGCACATCTATCCAGGACCTTCTGGCCCTGAGAGTTTCCATAGAGAAGTCATGTGTAATTTTGATATGTCTGCCTTTATATGTAACCTGGCCTTTTTCCTTCGCTGTTCTTAATATTCTTTCTGTATTTTGTATGTTACTTGTTTTGATTATTATGTTTTGAGGGGTCTTTTTTCTTTGCTCCAGTCTATTTGGTGTTTGGTATGCTTCTTGTATTTTCATGGGCATGTCCTTCTTCCAATTGGGAAAGGTTTCTTCAGTTATTTTGTTGAATATGTTTTCTGCACATTTAAGCTGTGCTTCTTCACTTTCCTGTATGCCTATTAATGTTAGGTTTGGCCTTTTCACTGTGTCCCACATTTTCTGGATGATTTGTTGTATTTACAATTTTCTTTGGTCGATGAATCTATTTCCTCTAGTTTATCTTCAGTACCTGAGATTTCTCTTCCATCTCTTCTATTCTGTTGGTTATACTTGCAGCTTTAGTTCCAGTTTTTCTATTTCCAGCATCTTTAGCCCAGTTTTTCTATTTCCAGCATTCCTTCACATTCCTTCAGTGTGTGTTTCCTTTATTGTCTCTATTTCAGTTTTCAAGTCCTGAACCATTTCCTTCACCTGATTACTTATTTTTTCTTGGCTTTCCATACTTACTTTAAGAGATTTTTTCATTTCTTCCAATAGTTTGTTTGTTTTTTCTTCCATTTCTCACATCTTCTTTGAGGGCCTCTATCATTTTTATGAAGGTATTTTTTTTCTCATTCTCTTCTGCTTCAACTGTTTTGGGGTATTCAGGTCTAGTTGGTGTCAATCACCTAGATTCTGGTTACGTCATGGTTTTCTTTCTACTGTTAGGTGTTTTCTTGTATTGCCATCTTCCCATCACTTCTTCCAGTGGGTGCAGGTGGGGTCTCCTCTGTTTCTCTCTGTCTCTGTCTCTCTCTCTCTCGTATTCCCCCAGTGGGCTTAGGTGGGCCAGTAGTTCAATGTCTGTAGCTCTGGGTTGTCTAAGCTCTCTAGGAGGTTTCTCCTCAGGCAGTGCCCTGGTCATGGGGGTCAAAGATCAGGCTCTAGTAGAGGCACAGTGAATGGTGTCAAAGATCCAGCAGGTAAGGGCTCAGGATTATCCAAATGGATAGGCCGATCTCTGGGAGGGACCTGGAACTCCACCAGAGAATTTCAGGTGGTTAGGCAGGTCTGGTGTGCTCAGAAGAGTAATCCGAAGGTGGCAGGATTTTTGGATCTGCCCCCTGTCCCATAGCTCAACCAGAGAGTTGGGACAGTTGGCAGGGTTGGGCACAGGGGAGGGGGAGGGCAGGCTCTTCAGGGGTAGGTGGGTGTGCTCTTGCTGGGCACAGAACACGGGGTGGGGGGAGAGCAAGATTCAGGGCCTATCCAGTGGGTTCTTAGGGAAGGGTGGGAGGAATTCAACTGGAATTGGTCCCAGACTCTCCTCTAGCACTAGCCCAGTGATGGGGGCAGGCAGGAACTTAGAATGTTCCGGGGGGGGGGATAGGCAGATATAGCTTGTGCCTGGCACTCTCCAGCTGAGCCTCTAGTAGAAGTCCAGTGATTGGGGTTAAGGATCCTGCAGGCAGGGACTCAGAATGGTCCTATGTGGATAGGAGGATGTCTGGGAGGGGCCAGACACCAGCAGAGGACTGACTGGGGATCAGAGGCCAGGCAGGCCGGGATTCCGGGTGGACCCACATGAATAGGGATGTCTGGTGTGCCAAAAAGAGCTTAAGGAATTTCTGCAAAGGTGCCAGGATTGTTGGATCATCCCTCTGTCCCAGTGCTCAACCAAAGCCGTGGGATAGTCTCTAGCAGAGGCCTGGCAATGGGAGGCAGGCAGGGACTATCCCCCCCTTTTTTTTTTCTCCTTTATATTTGAAACTTCTGCCACAGAAGTGCAAATGAACTTCTCTGATACCTGCATGAACACTAAGGATCAGCATCTCACGATGCTCTGCACTTTGGGAGAGTCCAAAGTGTAATGTTCATCTAAAGAACTCCATCTAGAGAAAGTTAAATTAATAATTCCTAGGAAGAATTTTATTAGTACTGCATTATATGTCATTTTATGAAGATTAAATTTAAAATCATAATGTAAATATTAATACTAGATAAAGTAACATTTGATAAATTATGTGTTAGATTGAATACCCAAAGATTTTACAAACACCCTCACAAAATCAATTGCCCTCCCTCTTAGCAACCACATGATTTTGCTAGCTGGATGATTTCTTCTGTGAAGCTCCAGGCTTGTTTGTTTGTTTCTGGCAATGGGAGTGGACATTTAAGAATGCTTCGTTCTCTTTTTCTGGTTTCATTAACGAGTTATTGATTAGTAACTTGAAAGAAAACTTGGGTGAAAAATGGAGCCAGCCTGAGTCACCAAAGAAGGAAAGGAAAATAAAAGGTACTCCTTTTCCCAAGTGGGGAAGCCTGACTCTTCCTCCACCCGTGAAAGGAAGCCAAATCTTGGAAAAACCTTCCATATACAGAGCAAAGGAAATCTCTTGGTACAGAGGGCATT
Source organism: Phodopus roborovskii (assembly GCF_943737965.1). Lineage (NCBI taxonomy): Eukaryota > Metazoa > Chordata > Mammalia > Rodentia > Cricetidae > Phodopus > Phodopus roborovskii. The sequence continues at coordinate 546,089 of NW_026125669.1, read as the reverse complement.
TAATTCTGGGATCATGAAAATAGACACTAAGAATCACAAATGCACATATTTCAACAAAGCATTCAAAAATGACATTATCATTTATAGTAATTTAATATATTATGGCTATCTTTAATGTCACACCTATGGATTAGTATATTATAAATTTAAAAATGATGAGAAATATTTCATTAATATACAAAGAGGCTCCTTAAATCCCTACTGGTTACAAGACTTTGTTTAGACCCCACTTATACAAGAAAGTAAGTATGACTACATACTTGATAAAAAAAATAATTCATCATACAAGCTCACAATATGGAGCTAGAAAGGTGGTCCCATGGTTAAGACCACTGGCTGCTCTTTAGAGGACCAGAATTTGGTTGTCAGCATCCACATTTGGCAACTCACAACTGACTGTAATGCAAGTTCTAAGAGATTTGTTGGCCTCCTCTGGACTCCACAGGCACCTACATACATATGATATATATAAACACAGATATACATGCATACTCATGAATAAAAATGAAACCATTAAAATAAATAAATTATCTCTTATTATATTCAAAATAATGTGCTTGTTTTCTCATCATTGCTTGGAGAGTGAAGTTTGAGCCCTCTGACATCAAGCATGACATAACTGAGCTCAGTTTGACCTTTTTCATCTCTCGCCAATCTGCAACCCATAATAAGACAGAATCAGTGCATGCTTCAGTCTTTAAAACAAAATCCATCATCTTGTCTTCTATTTCCTCATTTAGACTGTCTTATTTTTTGCCTCAGGTTATTTTACTGGCTTCCTACTAAGCCAAACTATTTCTACTGAGAATCTGTTTTAGACAGATTCATTCCTTCACTGTGGTCAAATACATGAAGTCAACTCAAATCCTGCCAAATTTGCGTATTAGAGATCTTTCTCTTTACATTTATCTCTCCAATACCAAGATTGTTTATGGCTTTTACATTTAAGTCAATCCTTTAGAGTAGCTTTGCTGGTTTTGTAAAACTTCAAAGAGTAAATTTGGTTTTAAATTTTTACATGCTATATTTGTATGGCAAAACAGAAGACATGTATGGGGGAGGTATGGGAAGATGGGGACATGAGAGAGTAGCATAGGGAAGCAGGACATGGAAGGTCATTTTGGGATCAGGGATAACAGGGAGAGCATAGAAATATCTTGTTGAGGGGGTACATTTCAGTGTTAGGGAGAAACCTGGTGCCAGATAAACTCCCTGGAATCCACATGGACAAACCCACCTAAGACCTCTAGAAGTAGTGGAGAGGGTTCCTGAACTGACCATCTACTATAATCAGATTGATAACTACCCTAATTGTCATCAAAGACCCTTTGCACAGTAACTGATGGAAGCAGATGCAAAGATCCACATGTTCTTCTTACTTTTGAGAAAAGTATAATAGAATTATTTTGCACAGTAGTTCAGAGAAATTAAATTGCTGAAAAGAAAGAAAATATACTTGATATGTAAGCCTTGTTTCTTTTTCTTTTTCCTTATCATTCTCTACTTTAACAAAGTAAAAGAGTTGCAAAGTATATTTTGTAGTAATTTCCTCTAAAAGAAATGTCCTATCATGTAGGAGACTTTTTAAAATGTAGGGCTTAAATAAAATATACTAGACTCTGGAAAAAGTGATGTAAAACCTCAGGAAGTTCCTGAAACTTGCAGGATTAGTAAGTCCCCTTTTAATTCCATCTAACTTGACTATAGACACAAACTCCAGCAGCAAAACATCCTACAACTTATTCAAGGTGATTCAGACATGCAATTTCAGTGATGGAACTGCCTTTGAGTCAGTTCTTATAAATAACCCCTCATTCATACTGCCATATGTAATGCCATTACATGTTTTGGTGAAATTACATCTTTGTTCTCTTGGTGGTGCTGTAACTACCATGAATAGATGTTTGTTCAAGTCTCACAATGAAAAAGTCTCACAACAATGTCTTTATTTATTTCTATCTTTGTGTGTGCAGTGCACGTGTTTGTGTGTGGAGGGGGAATATGAACATATGAACTAAAAGCAATTCTAGAGTATTAGATTTCCTGGAGAAATATATGTACAAAGTGAAAAAAAATCCATGAGTAAAAACTGATATAATGATGAAGTGTTTTTACATTAAAACTTGAAGAAAAAATTGAACATGGTACATAACTAAAACCCTACTATTCAAAGAAGCTGAGTCATAGGAATTTTAGTGTGAGCCTAACCTGCACTGTGCAGTGAGACTTCTAAAACTTGGTAGGTTTGGTTACCATTGACAATAAAAGTAAAAGGCAGATGATGGGTAATTTGGAGGTAAGAGTTCTCTTAGAGATATAGAAGCTGAAAATGTCAGTATGAAAAGCAATAAAAGACAAGGATATGCAGCTGTATGTCTGGACATAGAAAAATTTGTAGTTTGTCAGAAGACAAGTGGAATTTCATGCCATCATAGTGAATCTAGTCACCAAAATGTAGGATATAAAACAAAATACAAAGACAACATAAATATTAAGGAAATTCATTTCTAAGTTATAAAGGGAAATATTTAAAAGTAATCAAACTGAACACAGATACAGTTGAAATTGAGAGTGTTGCTATGAATTAACATTAAAAGTTATTACATGGGGAGGCAATCAACAATTATCTTCTTAATGAGTATGAACACTGGTCATTGTATTTATTAATGTACACATCATTAAGGACTTTGATAGATAATTTGGAAAAATATTACTGAAGTGGGTTAAAGAAATAACTAGATGAGAAGTAAAGAATATGTGCGTGCATGTGTGTATATGAGTGTAATGTTTAAAAATACAGCATGCTTTCAGTTTGTGATTATATAATTGCAAATATTTAGTGAATCAGTAGAGAACCATTAACCTCAGAACAAAGCTAAACAAATTCTTGAGTTTCTTTTTATTTATCTTTTAATTAATATCTAAGAAGTGATCTATTCTTAGAATTGTGAAAAGAAAGAATAATGGCTGGAAATAAAAGAGAAAGCAAATTAACTGACTCTAAAATGTTCAAACTACTCCTATCTAAGTACAATATTATTGATGAAAGGGAGCTGAAGACAAAGTTATTAAACTGTGGAAATAATTATAAACAATGCCCAAAATGACCTAGTAAATTTAATGTGAAGGCCAAATCTGGTCACCTGGACACATCACTGCTCTTGGATTAAGAATTTGACCTATATATTAGATGAAGTCCTGCTTCTTTTTTTACTGTCTTCTACCTGAAAACAGATAAGTTAGAGATTCTCAAATGTGATCAGTTGTGTAGGTTAGCAGGGGAAGAGAAATTTATACACCAAGTCTTGTGATTTATTGAGCATTTATTTTCTAAATGAAACAATTAAATTTCAAAAATGAATTAAGAGGAGTAATTTCATAATCTATCCAATTATAAATTGACAGAGATTGATTAAAATTCATTTTAGTAAAGAACAGCATAAATAAAAACAAGGTATGAGGTATGATAATCTTGGTAAACTGGGTACCCAAGACATCACAAATGTGCCATATGACCTTGGATATTTTTTCTCTTCCATGTCTCCTCTTGGATGAATAGAATTTGAGTCCTAAAAAAGAAAAAGATAATTTTTATTCTGAAAAACAAATATGTAATTTGAGAAGCAATTCACATAGTATCCACAAGATAGATAGATAGATAGATAGATAGATAGCCTAAGAACATGGGGACAAAAGCAAAGTCACTGCAGCCATGGAGAGAGATCATAATGCAGAGCAGACTTCAGATAGCTGGATGGATCTCCAAGGTGTGGTGAGATGGAAAAGACCAGTCTAAGCTATGTAAATGTTTGTTTAGAAACAGATTAATTCATGATTATGCTAAAAGTATGTTTTACATTTTGCCTAAATAATTTAAGGATCCTCTCTTTAAGTAAGTGCTATTTTAAAGCGTGAACTTACATTAATCTATGTGAAATGAAGATTTCATATGACTGCTTCAATACTTAAAGTACAAAGCATTTCATTGAAAAAGGCAGAGTACTTGAAGATGTAGATTTTCTGGACTTTATATGAGAAACTTTTCAATCCATCTGACTTTTTCTCTAACTTTATGAATTTGAGATTACCTATTTTACCTATATGGAAAAGTTTTAAAACTTTTGATGTCCACCAATATAATCACTTGGTTCAATTTACTTATTTATATTGTACACAATAGGACATTTTTAGAGGATGTACAAACACATTAACATATATCACATATACAAACACACTTTAAGAAGAATTAAAACTGAACATTTGTTTTATATTAAATATTCATTAGTGTATTTGAGGGAATAAAATATATTCATAAGCTGGTATAAATTTTTAATGCAAAAGATTTTTACCATCAAATGGATTCATTAAAGATGAATCTTAAGTTGATGTGTTTTTTCTTTAATAAATATGCCAAGTTTAATTATCCCAGCCTAAATAGTATAGAATTGAATATTAAATCCTCTGTAATATTATTTTATGCTGTATTATCTTTATTGATATAAATTGAATTAAAGTATGAATGGGCAAAGACCAAATTACTTATTTATTTAAACAAGGGTTTACTTACTCATTGCCAGACCTAAAGCTTAAACATGCCACAAACTAGCCTGCCTTTAGTTTCCTGAAAGAACATTCCATGGAAATAAATTAGGAACAAAACATAGCTAGTACATTTTTCAATGTTCTAATCTAATAAGGAGAAACTTTAATCAACTACTTCAGAGAAAAGTCAGTTTTCAGCTGTTCAAAAATAAAGTTCTGAAGTCAAGTCTAGAGAATGTGGTTTTTTGTAATTCCTTTTAGGTTTTGTATTTTATAACTTAGGAACAAACATTACTTGGCCTTATATATTTTTAATCATTTGCCTTCTGCAGGAAGGATTTTCACAGAACTGGAAACACAATAAAGCTATGGTAAATATTCCTCCAATGTTATATTCCCATGTACACGTTTTCTTCATTTTTATATTTTATTCATAGGTGTGCAATAGGTAAATATCTATCAAATATTTATAAGTGAAAAAGAAAAAATTTTGAAAAATGAATAAATGAAAAGTGTAGATTAATTCTTCTTTTTAAAAGCTGAAAACTCTCAGCTTTAAGGCATTAACCTGCTTAATTGTGAATATTTGAAAGATTGAAGTTCCAATTGACAAGCTAGAGGTCTCACTATAACATATGTTCTTATAGAATCAAGAGCTTAAGTACATAAAAACTGAAGAGACAGAATTTAGAGGAGTCATACAAAAGAACAGGTTGTAGTTCACTATCTCCATAAACTTTAAAGCAAACGATCTTAAAATCAAAGATAACAGATATTTCATGGAATCACTACTGGATCATAGTGGTAAATGAAGACTCTAAGGTAACTAGGACTGTGAGATTAAAAGATAAATTTATGTGATCTGGTGAAAAAGCAAATAAATTATATTATTCTCAAAACTAAAGAAAAGCCTAAGAAGTAATTTTTGCAAATAAGATGGAAATCATTTGTGTCCTTCTAGAATGTAGGTTCTGCTGCCTAATCTCTAATACTAGCATACAAAAAGAATTTGAAATATAACTAGTTCTTGATGAGGTTTCTTCATAAGAAAAGACAGAATGATGCTCAGGACATAAAAGTAATTCCTAAGCAGGCCTAGCATGCTGAGTTCAACTCTGGAAACAAAGGTTGGAAGGAAAATTGACTCTGCAGAGTGATGCTTTGACCTCTACATTTACAATAGCATGAAGAAGTGGTTCCTTTCCTCATTTTTGTATACATATATACAAAATTGTATTAAGTAAATAATATTGAAAATATTATTTACCTGAAAATAAAATTTAAGTGTCCAAAGTACCTTATTTACCCCTCAACCTTGTGATACATAGAGGGCCAATGTAATACAGTAAAACTGAGCACACAACATCAAACCTACAAGGACTTCTAGGACTCCAGAACAATGAGCAATGCAGCTCTATTGTTTTCTAATTTCCTTGTCTCAGGATGTTATATATAATTGCATGAACAGAGTAAGGCAAGGAGGAAATAGAAGAATTGATGGGAGATGTCATTCTGTATATGTTTCTCATACTGGTTAATGAATAAAGCACTGTTGGCCAATAGGAAAGTAAGATAGGCAGGACTAGGAGACAAGGAGGAAAGAGGAAGTAGTAAGGAGGGTCAGCATGGAGAGACTGGGAGACCAGACGCCTGCCGCACTCCCCTGTAAGGAGACCACATGGAAATACATAGAAATGGGTTACTACTTAAGACAGAGCCAGCCGATAAGAAACTAGTACCTGGCCAACAGAATTATATCAAATACAGAGTCTCTGTGTGTTAATTGGGGATGGCACAGTGGTGGGACAAGACCAGGTGGCGGGTAGAAAAACCGTACTTACAAAGAATATTATTTCATTTTGATTATAGAAAAATAAAGGTTTGTGAAAAGAAACTTACAATATTTTCAATATTCTAAGTTTTGAAGAGAGTAAAGACAAGTTAAGACAATAATATGAATGTGTAAGGCAGGAATTAATTAAAAGCCCAAGGTATTTTTGGTGCTAAGATGTTAACTATGGTAATGCAGCATTAGTCTTTATCCACATTGCTTAAAGTCATTAAAGTCATTATGTGAATAAATGAATACTCTACTGATTTTTTTCTTACTCTTCTATGATGTCAAGATTTCTTTTCCTTTTTCCTTTTTCTTTTTTCTTTTCTTTTTTTTTCTTTTTTCTTTTTTTTTCACTTGCTGTCCTTTATATAAGTGTCTCATCTATGGGAGGGTTCTTGAATGTGTCTCCTTAGGCAGTGCCTTCTATAATTCAACAAGACAGAAGTATCACCTGCTCAGAGGAACCTTTGCAGAACATAGTACCCAGTATTTAAAAAGCATTTTTTGCATGGATTTTACATACATTAACTTAATCATGACACAAGTCCTATGGAGTAACTGCTATTATATTTTAGTTTGAGAAAAAAATGATAGACAGTGATAACCTCAATAGCTGAAAATAAAATGACTAAAGCAGTTTCTGTGTTAAAAAATATTCTCAGCTACAGATGTACGAATTCTTAGTGTACACTAACCTACATTTGAAGATTCTTATAATGTACAACTCCATAAAATTAACCTTAAGTCACACATTTCCTTGGTGACTTCCATTATTTACAGATATCTTCTCTCCAAAGCAGTGAAGTAATTGCTCTATCCCTACCATTTCTGTATACATATGAACACAAACACACCACCACACCAAAAAGAGAAACTAGCTATTGTCTTAATTATACTGGCTTTTCTATTTACACCCATTGGACAATGTGATGTTTTCGTCTTTCCCTATTCAAAGGGTTGTGTTTGTCTGCCTTATATTTATATTAAAACACTTCATGTGATGGAGTATTAATGGTGTTAACTTGCTCAAAATTAGAATCGTCATGTAGGCATTGGTACCAAGGAATATATGGCTGGCTCACTGGTTCAAGGATCAGATCCAGAGGAGTTCAGCCAATATCTTACTTACCTGCAGATACAGAAGCTGAGAGGTGATTACCTGACAATGAAAATAACACCAAGACTAAGGTGCTATCATTATTAAGAGGCTAAATTGATTGGTATTGCCCTTGTCACAAGTTGTAGAACTTAAGGGCATGATTAGTAGAGGAAGAAAAAAACAGCACCAGAACCACTGTAAGAATTTAAATGATTAAAGTCACATATTATAGAGTGTAATTGTAATTTGTAAGTCATTACAGGAAGTTATTTTTAGATAAGAAGTTCACGAAATAAATGTTTAAAGTAGAAAAAAAATACCTCCTGAGAAAATAAAACGCTGATGGATATGGAGCTGCCTTTTCAATAACAGAAAGTAAACATTAGATCTAATACTGACCTCCAAATGACTTTCTAAGCATCATTTAGAAAGCCCAAACAAAACAAAGTTTTCTGGGTTGGAAATAAACTGGCTGGCTGATCTTTAACAACTTTAGACAGCAGAATAAGATGTGCTACAGATTCTTCTTCAGTATCATGTGTGTAAATTGCAGGAGACCATCAAACCTTGTAATACTTAAATATACAATATAATTGCATGATGTGTGTGTGACAGAGAGACAAAAAAAAAACATGCATGGAGAGATGAAAGGAGCAAGTGTAATTAGCCTAATAAAAAGGACAAAGGTTTAAAGACTATCATTAACTATTTTGTCTAGGTCGATTTGACTCTGCTCATACAGAGTCAGGCACTGTGTAATAGAGGAACAAATTTGACTACAAACCCTCTGTTACACTTACTATTCAGAGGCAAACACTCACCCAAGGTGGTTGTGCTATGTGTGTTTAGAAGTCCATATATGTACACATGCATCACATGTATATGGGGCCAGAAGTCAAAACAGGGTCTTTCTTTGAACCTACAGATTGGTCTAGCTGTAGACCCATTGGAGAGAGCCCCAAGGATCCTCCTGTCTCTGTTCCCTCAGCAGTAGGATTTTAGGAACAGTATGCTCTGCTGACTCTCTATGTGAGTTCTGGTGATCCAAACTCTGAACCTCCAACTGTATAACAAGCACTATACCAATCAAGTATTTATTTCCTCTGCCCATACTCTATGACTTTAAATATATATCATTGGTATTTTTGATCTGTGGAAAGAAAGGGACTATAGCTAACATGAACCACCATATGGCAGCTAGCATCTCCAGTTGTATATGTATAAGCCATTGTTGCTACAGTCTGTGTGGCTTTTCTATGTGGCTTCATTTGCAAAACACTTCAGTAAGCACCAGACTAGTTAACCACGTATCTGTGTGTGTCGGGCTTAAAGAGATGGTTCTGTGTGTAAAGGTATTTGTCATGCATATGTAAGGACCTGAGTTCAAATCTCTAGAACCCATATTAAAACCATAATTTGTGTGTATGTAATTCCAGCACCTATATGGAGACATAGGGTAGAAACAGAAGAACCCTCACAAACTTGGGAGCCAACTAGCTTGATATAAGCAGCAGGAAAATAACAAAATGGACACTGTCCAAAACAAAATAGAAGGTGAGGCCTGGCAGCCACTGTTGTCTTTTGTCCTCTACCTGTGTATCATAGCACAGGTTTAATCATATTCACATATACACATGTTGCATAAATCCACTCAATAACAGAAATATGAGAATAATGAAATTTAAGATATAGTTCAAGATAGTAAGAGATAGGCTATATAACAAGTAACTAGGAAGAGAAAGGCATCCTAAGGCTTAAGGAATAAAGATATATGTTTAGACAGTAGAAAGGTTCTATTAAGTTGTATGAAAATAGAAATCAACAGTGCTGGGAAATGTATATCTATAATACAATAGAAGTGAGCTTCAGTAGAGTTCCATAACCTTGTGAATAGCTTACTTTTAAGAGTCAATAAAATCCCCATTCATTTGAACTTTAAGTCATTGTGAATGTGCAGTAGAGTCCTATGATAGTTTAGGCTAAATTTATTTGCACTGAGTATTATATGCAGTAATCTTCTATAATGTACAGTTTGGTGAAATCTGACAACTAATTTAAGACTTGCATCATTTTACATTTAAGTGGAAACCAAGAATTTAGCTTGTGTACCCTAAAGCCAGGATTAAATTAGCAAGAGTGACTTATTAATAAACTATTTGGGAATAAGTAATTATAAATGTTAAGCTCTCTAACTTTATGTATCAAAAGAAATGTCATGTGAAATTGCCACACATGAACAGTATTTAAAAGGAAAGTAATTTAAATAAATAAAAGCAATTGAAATACTTATAAGATGAAATTTTGAATGCCAATTATGTTAGAAATATTTAATACAGGAGACACTCCTAAGCACACATTTTAAAGATCTTATAATACAATACAGCCAGTCATGGACTATGAATACCTATAACCCAAACCCTTGGATTGTCACAGCTTGCAATTTCACACTAACTCAAATATCATTTGAAATTACCAATTTCTTTAAACTACTAAATGTTAAGGTGTGTATCTGTGTATAGATAAGTATTTTTCTTCTGTATGTATGTGTATATGTGCAAAAATACAAATCTGACCATTTAAACAGAAAAATGTAAAAATGAGCCCAAACACTTTATAGTTTTAGACAACTATTCTCAAAGCTGAAACAACTGTGTTGGAAGGAAAAAAAAATCATAAAATGGACTCTGTCTACCTTAATCAAACAGGAAGAGTATGCCAATGTAAGCAAATGAGTCTACACAGAAAAAAACATTGAAATACTTTTGTGGATATTTTTATATTTTTATTATTTCAAGAAAAGGATTAATAACTATACTATAAAATAACTAAAAATATTTTTAAAATATAAGTAACTAAATGAAAAAAATAGACATTGAAATTGAGCTGAGTGCATTCAGAAGAAAATTACAAAAGGATAATAATATTTTAAAGAGTTTTGTGACTCCATTAACTGTTAGGTAAATGAATAGAAGAACAGCTTTGATTTACTCTCACTCAAGTCAGCATGACCATCATTTAAAAAATAATAATAAGGGAAAAGATCTTCACCAATCCTACATCAGACAGAGGGCTGATCTCCAAAATATACAAGGAACTCAAGAGACTAGTAACCAAGACTCCAAATAACCCTATTAAAAAATGGGGTGCAGAACTGAAGAGAGAATTCTCAATAGAGGAAATCAAAAAGGATGAAAGACATTTAAGAAAGTGCTCAACATCCTTAACTATCAGGGAAATACAAATCAAAACAACTCTGAGATACCATCTTACTCCTGCCAGAATGGCTAAAATTAGAAACACCAATGACAACTTATGCTGGAGAGGATATGGAGAAAGGGGAACACTCTTCCACTGCCAGTGGGATTGGAAACTTGCACAGCCATTTTGGAGATCAATATGGCTGTTTCTCAGGAAAATGGGAATCAGCCTACCACAGGACCCGGTAATCCCCCTCTTAGGCATATACCCAAATGATCCACATCCATGCAGTAAAGACATCTGTTCACCTGTTTGTAGCAGCATTATTTGTAATAGCAAGAACCCAGAAGCAACCTAGATGCCCCTCAAATGAAGTATGGATAAAGAAGATGTGGCACATTTACACAAAGGAATGTACTCTTCAGGAAAAAAAGCAATGAAATCTTAAAATTCACAGGCAAATGTAAAGAAGTTGAAAAAGCCATCCTGAATGAGGTAACCCAGTCACAAAAAGAGGAACATGGTATGTACTCACTCATAAATGGATTTTAGGTATAGAACAAATGATCACCAGCCTATAATTCATACCACCAGAAAAAAACTAGGATACAAGGAGGAATCTGAGAAATTCCTCACAGAAGAGGAAAGAAACACGATCTCCTGATCATATTGGGTGTGAGGGGGGCAGTAAGTTGAGAGGGTGCTAGGAAAAAGAGAAGGAGGGGAGAGGAAAACATGTGGGCCTAGAAAGTCTGAGTCAGGGGAGGAATAGATGACAGGAGAGAGAGAGAGAGATAGAGAGAGAGAGAGAGAGAGAGAGAGAAAGACAATAAAATAGGGAGACATTATAGGTTTGAAGAGAAAACTGACACTAGAGATATATCCAGAGACCTACCTACAAGACTTCACCCCAACTAACAATTTGAGCAACAGTGGAAAGGCTACCATAAATGTCCTTCACTGATAATGATATTGACAACTAACTTATCCACCATCATGGAGCCCTCATCTAGTAGCTAATGGAAACAGAAGCAGACACCAACAACTAAACACTGAGCAAAACTGGAATTCTGATGCAGACAGGGAGGACAAGACAAGGCTACAGAAATCCACAGAGACAGCTGACCTGAACAAGGAGGAGCTAATTACCCACCCCCCCAACTGATAGCTGGGAATACAGCATTGGGTCTCAGTTAGAAGGCCTGGGCAGTCTAAGGGACCTCTGACAGTGAAACCAGGATGTATCCCTGGGAGCACATTCCCCATGGAGGGATACTCCCTTAACCTAGAGACAGGAGGGAGGGCCTAGTCCCTACTCCAAATGAATTGACAGATTTTGTTGACCCCTCCTGGAAGGCATTGCCCTATCTGCTGTGGAGTAGGGGGGAATGGGAGGGTGGTTGGGGTCATGGGAAGGTGATGGACAGAGAGAAGGAGAGGGAACTGGAATCAATAGGTAAAATAAGAAAAAAAATATAATAATAATAATAATAACAATAATAATAATAATACAATGGAGGGTCCTGGGTAGAGTAGATAACAAAGGCTGGTGAGAATCTAAGGAAATAGAATTGTATTTATATATTCAGTGGCATTGTAAACTGCTGAAGCCATTATGGAAATCAGTATAGCTATTTAACAAAAAGCTAAAGGGATAGCTACCATATGGCCCAGCTGCTTACCCCCCTCCTCCACCACACAACACACACACCTCCAAAGTCTGCTAAGGGTTTGCAAATCATAGCATTGAGCCTTGGTGAGACTGGAGATCCAGTCCTGGGTCTCTTGGAGCCCAAGGGCAGGACCTGGAAGTGCCCCTTCTGTATTCCCTCAAGACTGTCCTCACCCTAGAGCAGTGGCCTAAGGTGTCACATTCGAAGAGGATTTCTTTTCTCATTCTGAAGGATATACAGCTTCTGTCTGCCTGGCATCAGTATTAAAAAGTAAAAATAAAATAGATAAATATATAAAACCCTGAAATCTGAAGAGTTTCCATTGACCTTCAAGAAACTTCTTTACCTCTGCAATTCTGCCTCCTTAACTCACCCTTCCAGGGAGTACCACACAAAGACAGTTCTGTACTTTGTTTTGAAGGCTTTCTGGGTCCCTTTCTGCAGAACTCTCTCCTCATTAGCTCTCTCTCTGCCTGACAAGCTGCATTCCACCCTCAGCTTCATTGTAACTTTCCTAAAAGTCCAGATCTGGTTACCCTTCCACCAAAGGGACTGGGACTTCTAAAACCTTCTCTCCCTTTGAGTTTCTTCAAGTTGACCAGGATCTCCCCTAGCCCAGCCTGTCCTCCACCCTCAGCCCTTCATTCTGTATTGTGGGCAACAACACACAGATGATGTTTTGTTTTTCAGTCCCTAGCATAAAGCTTAAATTATTACCTCTTGGTAAAAATTTGCGGAGTCATTTAAAGTAGAAATCTCAGTAATATGTTTATGCAATTCTCAACAAAGTCTAACCATTTGGGGGAGTCCCTTAGTTATTTTTCTGAATGGGTCATATTAGAACACCATGGCATCCAGGTGAAGTCTGGGAGTTCTAGACCTGGGAAAGATGGCAGGCCTTGTTTAAGGATTTTGTTTATTCTTTACTTGAAATCCTACTTGCCCAGACTAGCCCCAGTGACCATCTTGTCTCAGCCTTGATGTACTGGGATTGTAGTCATGTGTATGGACCACAACCAATCCAAGGGCAATTTTGTATTTACTGCAGTTTTTAAGAACAAATAAGGACCAAATGGTCCCTTCTCTAAGATTCTATCTCATGGAATGTACTGTTTGAGGTCAGAATATTAGAGTTGTTGGTCCAAAGAAATGGGGCTACTTGTACTGCAGGAGAGATGCAGGGAAAAGTGCAGGTGGGGATTTGTTGCAGATGCTTTCTCAAGAGAGGAGGGGGATTTGAGCAGCAGCATCCTCAAGTGTCTTTACAAAAATATTGTATTGGGGATTGTTCTTTCTTTCTTTAGGATATTTGCATTTTTTTCACAAAACTCTGGACATTGAACCTAAGGCAAGTGCTATATTACTGACAATCTTGTTTTCTTTCTTTTTTAAATTAATTAATTAATTTTTATTTTACTTGTCAATCCCAGTTCCCTCTCCCTCCCTCCCTCCCTCTTACCCGCTCTCCCCCCTCACATGGGACCTGGCCACTCTTCTCTCCCATCGCCCCACACAATCCACATGTAGGGCTATGTCATCCAGGTGGGGTCATGTAACCTGACAAGTCATTTGAAGTAGGGACAGGATTTCTCTCCTGTCTCTAAGTTAAGGGAGTATCCCTCCATGGGGGGGGTGTCCTCAAGGTCCTTTTGTGCACAAGGAATACATGCTGGTTCCACTGTCTGAGGTCCCTTAGACTGCTCAGTCCTTCTAGCTAAGACCCATGCTCAGGGGGTCTGAGTCAGTCCCATGCTGGATTCCCAGCTATCAGTCTGGGGGCCCTTTAGCTACTCCTTGTTCAGGTCAGCTGTCTCTATGTGTTTCTGCAATCTGGTCTGGCCTTTCTCTCTGCATTTGTATTCTAGTTCTACTCAATGTTTCGTTATGTGTATTTGGTTCTGTTCCCAACAGGTACGACATGAGGGCTCTATGTTGGTGGATAAGTTAGTTGTTGATCTCATTATCAGGGAAGGGTATTTATGGTAGCCTTTCCACTGTTGCTCATATTGTTAGTTGTAATCAGTCTTGTAGATTTCTACACATTTCTTTAGGTTCAGCTTTCTCTTCAAACCAATAATGGCTCCCTCTTTTATCTTCTCTCCCTCTTTTCTGTCTTCTATTCCTACCCTGACTCAATCTTCCTAGTCGTATGTGCTTTCGTCTCCTTCCCTTTTCTTTCTCCTATTTCCCTCTCCATTCACTGCCCCCCCCCCATTTCCCATGTGCTCTGGGGGACTTGTTCCTTCCCACTTCTGTGTGAGACCATATATGAATCTCTTAGAATACACCTTATATCCTAGTTCCTCTGGCAGTGTGAATTATAGGTTGGTGATCCTTTGCTCTAGGTCTAAAATCCATATATGAGCAAGTACATACCATGTTCCTCTTTGTGTGACTAGGTTACCACATTCGTGACTCTTAGTTATATATCTCTAACACTCTTTCTAATTATACTGGTACTTGCACTTACCTTTTCAATGTTTATAAAGTCACAGTAATTAGGAAATGGAATTAGTGTATTTGTCCACCAACTTATTAATAGATAATGAAAACATAGTACATATAAAATGGGGAAATTTATTCATCTGTAAAGAAAAATAAAAGTTGTAGTAAACTTGATAGAACTAGAAAATATTATTCCAAATAAGATAAGCCACTCTCAGAAACACAAACGTTGCACGCTTCCTCTTATTGGTGGATCCTAGCTTTATGTTTTATGTTTACTTGGAATGTCTCTAGAGTTCAAGGAAAAAGAAATGGGCTACAGCAATGTAAGAGCATTATAGGAATGTAGGCAGTAGAACACATGCAAGGTTCATGTAGAGCAGACAATAAGGGAGTGGAAAGAATTAGTGGGAAATGGGACTGAACTATCTAAGATAGGAAATAATATTAAAAGGATAAAGAACTATATTATTTTAAGGTGATAAAATTGTAAAAAAGAGGTTGAACAGAAGTATCCTTCAATGTTGAATGATGTTGATCTTGAAAGATATTGTTGATTAAATGAAAATTCCAGTGTCAAGAATGAGACACTTCCCTCGCTGTCATTAGTCAAGGAGAACCAAAAGGCTCCCCCAATAATATAAGCTATTACTATTTCTCAAGCTTATTCAACATAACTATGAACATAACCAGACAGAATGATACTATTTCTTAAGACCCTACAGACTATGGTTGCAGAATATAGAGAGCTCAGTGTGAAGCAAAGCTGAAATGAAAGTTTGTTCCTTGCTGGCTATCTTTCATAGTGTTAGAAGGTACTATATGGGCTACTGAGAAAAAAAAATCATCAATTGTCTTTTTCAGTTGTGAATATTATAGAAACAATCTGCATGAAAGGTGTGTTTACTGGTGTAACAGTGTCAGGAATGATATTGTGTTTTACAAAATATTTCCTGCTGTGTTTGAAAACTCAGTACCACAATATATGCTATATACTACATTCATGTTGTGTGTGTGTGTGTATGTGTGTGTGTGTGTGTGTGTGTGTGTGTGTGTGTGTGTGTGTGTGCGCGCGCGCGCTCGCGTGTGCACTAAATCCATGGTACTATAAACCTGGTAAAAACCCATGGCTAGGGACAACAGAATTCCAAAAGATAATATTGGATAACTAATTAATGTACTTTCCATGGGAAGGACTGTTTCTCTCACTAAGCATTCCTTAGTTGCCTGCAATTGTTTTCTGTGGTTGAAGCCTCATGTTAGCATGTCCACTAGTGTGCTTCTTTTTCAGGTGACATGTAGGTAGCCATGCTGCTGAGACTGCATGGTAAAGTTTTCTGAAATTCCAAAAGACACAATTTCATAGAAAATTCCCTTCTCCTCTGGCTCCTACAATACTTCCACACACTTCTTCTGCAATGAACCCTGAGCCTTAAGTATAAGAGTTATTTAGTAGATATATTTACTGGGACTGGGCTATACAACCTCAAATTATGATTGGCTATGATTTTCTGTAATGGTTCCCAGTCTGTTGCATAAAGGAGTTTCCTTGATGAGGAGTGAGGATTATACTTACACACATAATTTTAAAAGAAGAAATACATCAAACTACTCTTTATTAAAAAATTGAAAGTAAAGGTTTATATATGTTTGTGGGTTATAAAAATCTA
The DNA here is from genome assembly GCF_943737965.1 of Phodopus roborovskii. NCBI lineage: Eukaryota > Metazoa > Chordata > Mammalia > Rodentia > Cricetidae > Phodopus > Phodopus roborovskii. Next base: position 529,625 of record NW_026125669.1, on the reverse strand, counting down.
TGAAAAATTAAATAAATGTAATAGCATAATTATAGTAATTGTATAATGTTAATAGTGTATAAAAGTATTGACCAGCGTTAACTTTCTTGAATAAATCAAAAAGTTTATTTTTTGGTTAAATGGTATCTGATATATATTCTGAAATATTTAGGACTGAAATGTCAGAATATCTGCAATTTAGCTAAAACATGCATATTTAGGAGTATCTCAGAGAGCAGAAAATGAAAATGTTAATTGGTAAGTCTCAGAAAAAGGTATATTGATGTTCACTTCACTCATTGGGGAAATACCACAGACATCTCCCAATGAACATTTGTGCTGGATTACCTAGTTTAGAAATGGTTGATTCTTTCACTTATTTTTCAAACTAAGAGCCTTTGCTTCTCTACACATATACCCATAGTCTCAAGTAATTAGTGAATACTAGTGAATATTAGCTCTTAAATATACGTTGTCTGATCCATCCTCTCAGATCCTACCCCATGTTTTGATTTTGGAAAATGTACAGTTTGTACAGCTAATGTTTGTTTCCTTCAAGAAAGTCAGAATAATCTTGCTGAACCATCACCACAGTTTAAATGCCATCTGTGTTGTTCTGTTGTCATCAGCAGAAATTCCTGTAAGAAATTGCAATACTTCTGTTCTTTACATTATTTGCATTTTAGTGGTTCAAAATTACATTCCTTCTATGGGGTACATACTGTATATTCCCTATGGGCAACCCCAGACATCACAGGCTGTTGATTACACATTCTGATGGCAAAAGTCCTATTATTGAAGACAGTACCTACATATTTTGTTGAACACAGAGAAGTTTAGTTGGTGCCTAAATAGAAGGAATAACCCTACTGACTAACTTTCATGGTACTGGCATGTAGTCTGAATGATATCAGAAGAGAAAGGTAATAATTAACTCATTATAAGCCCTGGGATCTACAACAGTGATGTGTAGTAATAATGGAGTGATAATAATGGAATAACAACTGTTTTCTTATAAATTAAAGTCAGTGTTCCCATTTCATGGAACAAATACCTAACACAACCAAAGTGGCCAAGAACCTGAGACTATAAGCCATGGGACTAGGAGAAAACTAAATATGATTATTCCCTGTCTTAATCACTGTTCTATTGTTGCAAAGAGACATAATGACCAAGGCAAGTCTTATATGAGAAAGAACTTAACTGGAGGCTTACTTAGAGATTCAGAGATCTATCTAGTCATTATCATCATGGTGGGAAGCTGACAGCATGCAGATAGGCTCTGAAGAAATAGTTGAATGCTCCATCCTGATCCATAGGCAGAAAGAGCACACTATACCGTGTGTGAGGCTTTTAAACATACAAGCACACTCCCAGTGACACACTTCCTCCTACAAGGCCACACCCACTACAACAAGGACACACCTCCTAGGCCTTCTAATCCTTCTTATATGGTGCCACTACCTAATGACTAAGCATTCAAATATAAGAACCAGTGGGTGGTCATTTGTATTGAAACCACAATTTTCTGCTAAAAGAACATATTAAAAAGTTATTCCTGCTATGTGCATATTCTTTTATGGAAATAGAACAGTGCCTCACTTAGCCATTATCAGAGAAGCTTCCACTTACAGTAGAGAGCAGTCCTACACCTTGACAATGTACAGAGACTGAGAGCCTTTAGAGCATTCACACTAAATGAATAGTCTTCATTGAACTCCCCCCTCCAAGAGTCAGGGATCTATGTGTAAGAGCCATAGGGGATGAATGACTAAACTTACAGAGACTGTGGCATCACAAAGAAGACCAGCACAAGGTAAAGCCAGATGGGGTCTCAACTCTGTGAGGAAGTGGTAAACAATAACATTAAGTCTATCACCTGTCTTATCATTAGGTATCTTAACCATATTTCAGGACGAGTCTAATGCCTAGGAGTATTTGGCCAACAACAATGAACTCAGTAGTATTTTTTTGTAGACATTTTGTCTCTCTACTTTCTTTGGGCATGTTTTTAGTGTGGTTTCCTGTATAATTTGCTTTCATTTTAGTGTGTTTGTGTGTTTTCTTTTAATGTGTTTCTAGATTTTTTTAAAAAATATTTTCTCTGAACAGAAAGTAAGAAAAAGAGCATAAGCTTGGGTAGTTGGGGAATGATATGAGAAGAATTTGGGTAAGTGGGAGCCTGATCTATATTCTATGAAAAACTTTTTTTTCCAACTAAAAGAAGAAATTATAATCTTGGCATTTTCTTGAAAATTCTTGTGGTTTCACTTAAGATGCATCTTACCTGAGCCGTAAGCCTGTCTTGAATATTCATACCTTACACTCATCAATGCCTGTACATTCTCTGCTGATCAGAAGTGTACTTTTGTTCTTCAACTGATTTTGTGTCATTAGAATCTGCCAGAGAACCTGAAAATGATTTTTTAATAAATAATTTTCATGGTCATACAGTGAATAAATTTGTGATCAAATATTTATTAATTTAGTCACAATATTATACCATGGGTACTTAAATGTATTAGATGATGAATTGGAAAGTGAGCACTTAATATTTTTCCATTTATTTACATTTACCCTTTCAAGATAGTTTATCACTTTATAGTTTTTTCTCTCTTAGAGCTCTTTATGTAGACAAAACTGGTCTTGAATTTACAGACATTTACTTGCCTATGGTTTCCCAAGTACTGGGAATAAAGTTGTATGTTACTATCCTAGGCAAGTTTCCAGGATGAAAAATAGATTGTTTAGGAGCTAGAATGTTGGTTCAACAGTTAAAATGTCCTTACCCCTCTTGCATAGGACTCAGGATTAGCTGGTAGCACCCATATGCTGCCTCACAACTCTCTGTAACTCTAGTTCCAAAGTCTCCAATGCCTTCTGGCCAATGAAGATACTAAGGATATACAAGGTTCACATACATATAGTAGAAATGCTCAGACACAAAAAATATATAGATATATTAGTATATTTATGACTTATTTTAACTGGTTGAATTATTTTGTGGAAATGGGCCTTGCTAGATGAAAGTAAGTAAGTAAGTTGGAAATTAGAGCAAAAAAGTTAACAAAGTTAGAACTCATAGGAAAGGTACATCAATGTTTACAAAGGTCTGTAACCTAAAAGAGTGAAATTAACTGAGAAAGGAATGAGAGAAATAGAACTACTCTAATGATCCTGGGTTTGTGCATGTGTATATTACTTTGTCAGAACTCATCACAATACAAAGAAATATGGGCTAGCACCTTTCCTTGTAGTTAATCTCCTAAATGATCTCAATAACTCTTCAATGCCATTTCCAGCAGAGAGTGTTTGACAATTTCAGCACTAGGGATGAAAAGAATTAATACTATCAGATAATGACACTTACATTTTCTGGATGGTAGTAAAAATAGTGAAAACAGTTTAAAAAGCCTTTTATTGCAGTTTGTGTATCAAAGTCAATTGATGGATCTCACACTAATACTATTCACTGATTACACCATTGAACTGCTGATTTTCCCCTTGCTCATGCACAGATCATCAGGTAATTAGGACTGACTTCCTAAGTCATCTGCCAGCTGTGAAGAAACTGAGAGCAACAGTCATTCAGCTCTGCAGATCATTATCATCCATACAATAAAACAGGACCTCTGCAACCATGAGTGACAGGGACCTGGGTATTTTTTTTTAATTTCATCTCTGTTTATTGAATAAAACAGCAATTATCTGACTAAAGGGTAGATGTTTATGTGCATACACACTAATTATTTTCATTTTTTGATAGGGATATCCAATATTAGGGTGATGATAACTCTATGAATCCAAATGCCTAAATCATCTTACAGAAATAACTGTAAAAACAATGTGAATACTTATCTGAAATGTTCTTGTTAACTGTTCAATACATATTATGTTAAACCAAATTGTATAGAGACAAAAAAGTTTAGCCCAGCTTCACATCTTTTAAACTAGAGATATTCCTTGCTTTATTGTCTCAGCTTCACACACAAACACATACACACAGACCAAACACATTTGAGAAAGACTGGTAGAAAAATAGGTGACAAAATATTACTAGCTACTATATGCACATTTTATGAATAATAGTAAGAAGCGAAGAAATAATTACTCTACCTTTCAATTGAGATAAAGTTTACCTAAAATATAAGTCTCAAGTTTATCAAGGAGTTATTTATTTATTTTATTTCTAACATTCATTTTTTTTTATTGATTATTTGGGAATGTCATACCAACCACCCCAGTCACACTCATTTTCTTGTCCTTCTATGTCTGTCCTCCACCATTGTAGCCTTCCTCACAAAAGATAAGAAAAATGAAATGGTAACATGGGAGGCTTACCCTTTTCTGAAAATAAACAGAAGAGGAGTGGATGTGGTGGGAGGAATGGTGGGAAGTGTGGTGGGAGAAGAAGATGGAGGGAAAACCATAGACAGGATATAAAAAGGAACACACAAAAATAAATAAATACAAAAAACCCACTTTGCTCCTCCATCTGGCTTACTCTCCATCATACATTCCATACTCTTCCATGGACTTAAAGGAAATGTCGGATGATTTCATAGTTTGGAAGCTATGAGTAAACATCTACAGGGATGATTGCCCATTAATATCCATGTGTCGGTCTTGTGTGAATAAAAGTCTTCAAACATTTGAGCTAATACCAAGGGATGGTTGGTATTATATAGTAAAAGTAGATTTAGGTTCATTAGAAATCTTCAGGAAAATCTCATTCTAGTAATGGGTAGGCTGAGGCAAGATGACTACTTCAAATTCAAAGAGGCTGTGGGCTGCTTCACTTTTACTTTCATGCAAGAACCAGGAGTCCATAATGATATTATACCCTTACCAGCCCCATTGACAGTGGGCTGTGAAATCCCCAGCATTTGATATGTTCTGTTCTTTGGATTTTAGCTGAGCAAATAGATGTGTAATGACATTCTTTCATTTTGCAGTTTTCACATTTCACAGTGACATCAGATACTGGATATAGCCATACATCAATCAGTCATTTCATAACCAGTGCTGAAGTTTTCATTGGCAAGTGGGGAAAACTGCAGCTTTGAAATCCTGACAAAAGAGATAATATAGAATTGTCCTAAGAACTACAAAGAACTCATAGAAAATAGCACCTAAAAATGAAAGGAAACATGCATCTTATAATTAACTAATATCCCAAAGGATATAAAGGCAAATAGTATATGAACAACAAAAACACAAAATGTAGAAAAGATTGTTTAAATCACTTCTTCCTGGTGCTGATTTCTTGTTGTTGTTGATTTTGTTTGTTTGTTTTTATTTCTTCAAAGCAGCTCTGCCATGACAAACAACTCTTGTGTAAGATTCACAATTTATGAGTTGGAGAGATGGCTCAGACCTTTAAAGCACTTGCTGCTCTTGAGGTAGATTACAGTTCCATTCCTAGCACCCACATGGTAGTTCATAACAACCTCTAACTGTAGTTCCAGTGGTCTCATACACTTTCTGGCATCCACAGGCAAAACACACTCATGCATAGGCATACATGCATATAAGAACACTCGTATGTACACCCATGAAATAAATATTCATCAATTTCGGAAATCTAATTTTATTTTATCATTGGATTCTTTATCTTGCTTTTTAGTGTCTATGTGTAATTCTTTTAAATTGGGAACTTCTTTATTACATATCATTGCTGAGAGCTATGCAGTCTAATCTCAGATCCGCATACTCAGGGCAAAGCACCTGAGAAAATAAATTCTCACTTGGCAAGGACCAAGGTCCATGGGATAGTGTAAGAATTTGCAAAATTCATGCATCCAGCTGGCTCTTTTCTCTCTCATTATATCGGTGATTCTTTGAATGGCTTTTAGTTTTATTTTGTCAGTCACACATGCATTAGCAGTAATTTTCCCTGGAAATTCCGTTCTTTCCCAAATATTTTCCGCTACGTTTCAACAAGGGATGAACGCTTCTCAAATCTCTTATGTGATTACTAATTACAATTCCTAATCATTAATGACAGTTAGGTACATGTGAGAAAACAACACTTGGAACATTAACCATGTTTCACAGTTCTGGAAAGGAAAGTAAGGCATGAAAACAAAGAATAGGAGAAAAGCCTTAAGAAACACATAATGCCAAATGTTGAAAGAAATTTCCCCGGACAACATACTTTTGGTAGGATCTGGTATGTTCCAAGAAGAAAAGATACAAAGTGAAGTGTGGAGTGGATATATCCATATTTACCATACATTGGAGCTTATCTTGGTGGAAGAAGCATGATATAGTTGGATGAAAACAAAGTGCCTTATCAAAGTCTGCTTTTTACAAAGAGACTGAGACATGAGACTCTCTTGTGGAAAATATCTGCAGTCGTGAAAGAGTTGCATGGGTTTGAACATTTTTGTCCTTAAAGCATATTGCCAACATCCATGACTTTTTAACTTTGTAACCACAAGTAGCTGCCAACTGCAGTAAGGGTTGTGAAAGCAGGATGTATCTGGCTTGATATTTACTTAAGCCTGCAAGAATGCTGAACTCTGTGTCTAGAATAAGGTTATGTATTGGATGAGTAGCTATATTGGAGGAGGCATAAAGGGGAGCAATTGGGGCTTTCATAATGATCATGATGTGTTCTTTAAACTGTGATGTATTTCTTAACTTCAAAACTAGAGGATAATAATAAAGCTGTTCATGTAACCCTGGTAATAAAACCTCTGTGTAAGTATAAATAAAGATAGCTTGATCTATTTGAGGCCACTTGACTGCAACTCACTTAGTTGTGTCAAGTTTTCCTTGTGCCTACTCCCTTTCCCCATCTCAGTGTATTAACCTGATCTGAGGCTGGACCCTTGCATATCACAGAATTTAAAACTACCATGTTTCAGGAGCTACTGGAATAGCTATCAACAAAACTCTGTTTAAAATATTTTCTAGTTTTGTCTCATTTACCCCAAATTTTTTCATATTATTTAATTTAAAAATCAGAGTATTTCTTATTGATCAAATTGTTATTAGTACCTGACTTGATTTCTCTTTAATTAGGCAAAATTTATGTCATGGTTATATTTAATTTTTCAAATAAATAGTAGAATTCATATTTGAATATTTATGAACCACTCACTATTTTAAAACATATTATTTATTTTGAAATATATAGATGGTTTCTAGATTTGTCTTATTTTGTTGAATAGTTTTATTTGTTTGGAGACAGGGTCTCCTGTAGACCAGTCTGGCTTTGAAGACCTAATCCTCCCTCCTCTCCCTCACAAGTGCTGAGATTATGAGAATGAAACAGTATATTGGCTCTATTTTATTTACTAAAAATTTATTTCCTTCTATTGCAGAACATATTTTTTAGAGTGTAAAACATTTCATCAACTTTTTGTATTACCAACATATAAAATATATATCTATATAATTCTATATGCACAGAAGATAAGCACACATACACACACACAGACACACACACACACTCACACACACACATATATATATATGTGTATATATATATATATATATATACATATATACATATATACATTCCACTGCTAATGGCAAGCTCTATCTCAAAGCAATCCATCAGTACAAGCTAGTGAAAATATTATCTGACTTTTATACATATTATTCTTTCTTTTTTTTTCTTCCCTTCCATCAATTATTGCAAAAAACAGTAGTATTCACTCATTGATATTTTCATCCTCTCAGTTCTATTATGTTTCCTTTCTGTAATTTCAAGTTATATTACTATTTGAACACATCTCAGAATTATAAAAATCATCTAGAAAAAATTGAACCCATTATAAAATGATATTTTGCTTTGGTCTAAAATTTACTTTGGCAATTCTGATGCTTAGAGAATCATTCTCTTGTTGTTATAAACAGATAAGATTATTGAGCCAAAAGCAAGTCTTTTCTCATAGCGAATAAGAGATACTTAATTCTGAATATTATATGAGTGCCCATGACCAAGAAACATGGATTCTGGCTACCCAAAATTAATGTTCCAGAAGGGAATATTTTGTTCAAAATTTTATATTAACAAAACAAAGGGTTTTCCTTTCCCAACATGTATTCTTGCCAGTATTTATGGTCAGTTATTTGTTAATCTTTGTCGTTCTGACAGTCATGGGATTAACTTCTAAATAATTTGAATTTGCAATTCCCTCTTTGGTAAGGATATTGAACACTATTGAAATATTTCTTAGTCATTTTAATTACTCCTATTGAGAATCTTCTGTACAGTTCCTTGGCCCATTTTTCAATTGGGTCATTTAATTTCTTCACTCTTTGTTTTTTTACTTCCTGTCATAGAGTTTTTAATCAGATGTTATACTCTGTGCAAGAGCTTTCTTGTTATCAGATCTAAAGTAGTTTCTACTTCCAATCATTAACTTTCACTTTACCTTAATTTTTTTAATGATACTTGTAACTTGGGGGTATTATGTTCATCACTTGTTACATATAGTAGCATCAAATTTTATAAATATTAAAATATCTCCCATAGGAGATACTCTTTTGCAGTAAAGGCCACTTAGTACAGCTTTGCTGTTAGTTACAAAGTCTATAGCATATATTTGACAATCTATGCATGTGTTTATTTATGTACATATCTATAATTTATAGTTTTGACAAATAAATATACCTCTATTTTATTCAGACATAAGTGCATTTGTCAGTTATGGTGATACAGTCTACTGACTCCGCATTCGGGAGCTGAGGTAGAAGACACTTACATTTTGTAATTTATTTTAAAAGGCAATAAAATATCCAAGCCAGTCACAGCAAAAATGAAGCGAGAAATTTGAATATAATCCAACTTTCAAGAAATCACCGAAGTGCACCAAATGCCACATCAAATTGTTTAGTTCTAAATTTAAACGTAAATCATACATGAGAAATTATATTGGCAAAGTTTACCATATATCCTAATTTCACAATATTAGAAGCTGACTTGGACAATATTTAACTTCTGTATTTGTGGATTTCATTACATAGTGGAATGTTAGTATATAGGCAAGAGACAGTGAAATTTGCAAATGCCCTTTGGTACTTAGCAGAGTAAAATTTGGATGCTGAGCAAGACAATCACAGGGCCAGTGTCCCAGTTTAAAGTCAGATGAATATTGGGTAAAATTATAAAAATAGAAACTGCCTTAGGACAGTAATAAAAAGCATTCAACATTGTCTCTCAAGGTGACCAGGGTCTCTATTTCTAAATGCCAGATGCTCTGAGGGAAGAATGCTGTTAAGTGAGCCATGTGAATAAGGGATTTATGTCCTGCTTATGAATCAGTCAGCTCCGTTCTCAATTTAAAAGAGAACATATGTAAGTTAACCTTTAATGGCATTGCAAGATTATCATTAATAAACAGTCATAGAACAATCAATTATTTCAAGTCAAAGAAACAAGAATGTGAACAAAGCATTTTATATACCCTGGCTGAGTTTGCATTCATTCAAAATGATAATAAATATTGAATTTTATTTAATCTCCAGTTCTTTTATCCCCTTCATTTCCACATCTCTTTTACTCATTTATTTTGTTCTATAACTAATAACCTACCTAGCTTTTAATGTATATTTTAACCTGCAGTTCATGAACAGATCCAAAACCAAAACACAAAGAAGAGACGAAGGTAAGAATGGGCCATTAGCACACTCCTGCAATAAGAAAATAAATTGCAAATGAGTAATCTTTCAAAGCCACCAGATAATTGAGGTCTCTGTTCAACCATTGACTGTAGATCTAGATAAAAATCTACTTGCATGAAGAAACAGGACTGTATTTACTTCAGGCATGCATGTATCAATTTACTTTATATAAGACATTGAAAAAATACACCTGATTTTGTTAGAACTGGTAAAATTCAAGTATAAATGACCCAGAAATAGATAAGAAGAGGTCTGCACATTTTTCAGTCCTTGTCCCTAAGAGTCTCACCCAATATTCAAAGAAAATATGGAGGAATATATTTATGTTGATGAGAGAGGAGAGTGACAAGAGCCCATGTACTTCAGGATGATGTCAAAGTCATTATGTAGCTAAGAATGACCTTGAACTCCTGATTCTCCTGCCTGCACCTCTCATGTACTAAAATTATGGGCATGTGCCACCAGTTTGTAAGAAAGAACCTTTAAAAATTACCTACTGTGTTGTTAGTTAAAGGAGGAAAGGATAATCAACATGAAGATACATTACAAATCTGTTTCTTTTCTTCCCTAAAATGGTCACATGTTTTCATCTGTAAGAATATCTATTGTGTGTTTCCATGTCTTTAAGTGAATATATGTATACACATAGATATATCAAGAAAGGTATGTATCTGTACCATTAATCTAACTACTCCCTTAAGAGTAGAAACAATTTATGTGAAAACAGAAAATTTAAATCTTATCTATCTTGAGGACTTAAAGAAATTTTCAATATTCCTGGGATCAGTAAAGCAAAATGAAGTTTGTGGTTTGCTGAGGGTACTCAGCGGAACTACTGAAAGCCCACCAGAAAAGATGGTAGATTCATTCTCAAGCACTCTGCATATATGTGTTAGAGTATGTTTTAACCCAGCATGGGCTTACCGCTGGACCAGCCCCAAATAACACAGAGAGATGCTGTATTGAAATAATTATATTGGCCAGTTACTAGTTCTTTATCAGCTAGCTGTGTCTTAATTATTAACCTATTTCTATTAATCTAAGTACTTCCACATGATTTTATCTTACTGGATAGAGGGGCTAGTGTTCTGCTCTCTCTGTCCTCCATCTTGCATCCTCCCTACTACTTCCTCTCTCCTCCTTGTCTCCTAGTCCTGCCTAACTTGCTTTCCTATTAGCCAACAGTGCTTTATTCATTAACCAATAAGAGAAACAAACATATTTACAGAATGACATCTCCCATCATATATGTGTTTAGGGTATACAATGTTTTACATAGATAACCACATTAAAATTAAAATTAATAGATTCCACGAACTTTATGAAAACAAAATTCACAAGAAAATGTGAGTAAACTTTGTCCATCAATACATAAATTAATATAATAAATTATGCTCACATGAGGTTGATTTAGAAACACAAGGTCATAAGTTCAGGTCACCACATTAAAATCAATGGTATTCATCATTATGAACTGACTAAATAAAAATATATATTCAAAATATCAAAAGCTTTTATAACTTAAAGCATTATAAAAAGTACCATGATTTTCTCAATAGATAAAAGTACCCAACATAATACAGTGTTCACAATTTTAAAACATTCTAATAAGCTTGGAAGAATAAAGAATTTCTTTAGCTTTAATGAGACAGCTGTTAGCATAAATGCTAGCATCATAACAACATGGTCATAAATGATGAAAGAAAATGATTTAAGCTAAACATGAACAAAGAAGGAGTGTTTTTCTCTCTGGTTCTCATAATAGTGCATCAGCAGATATTCTATTCAATACTGTACTGGAAATCATAGGAAATTAAGGGAAGAAAAAGAAATGAAATGCATTTGGGTTGAAATGGAAGCAATAAAATATCTCTGACAAAATGTGAGATTTTTTAGGTAGGACATCCCTGGGAATCTATTTGAAAGGTTCTTAGAAATAGAGGCCCATACAACTGAGTGTGTAAAATATTTCCATGAAAGAATAGAGACCTGGGTTGAGAGCCCTAGCATCATCTAAAATACTTGGCATGGGGGTACATAAATACAATCCTATTGTTCAGAACATGGACACAATGAGTCCCCTGGGGCTTTTTGACAAGGCAGTCTACCTAGTCAGTGAGCTTTTGGTTTATTCAGAAACCCTGTCTCATAAAATTAGAGTGCGGAGTACTAGAAATCACTGAAAGACAACCAATGTCCTCAGAACACATGTGTGTATACAATGATACATATAAGCATATACACATGTAGGCCAAAAACACAAAGACACACATATATACAAATATATACACATATACACACATGTGCACAAAGACTACCTACAACTAGTAAGTGTACTTAGGAAGATTTGGTATGACATACACATACAGAGAAAGAGAGAGGATGAGAGAGGGGGAGAGAAAGTGCATATACCTCCTAAGTGTGCCTAAGAAAAATTAAGGATCACACATACACACACACACACACACACACACACACACACACAAACACACACTATAGACAGTACACAGACCTAGCTTAAGAGATTAGGGTGAGAGCCCTGTGTAATAAAGTAAATCATATTCTTCTATTCTAACAATGAACAAGTAGAATTTGAAATTTAGAATACTACCCTAAATATAATGAAAAATATGAAACATATTTTTCTAATAAAATTATTCTACAATATTGTTTAATGAAGACATTTAGGCATTATTTCTGTAAATATTCTATGTATGCATTATTTGTCTCTCATCCTGCCTTTGCCTTCTTTGTTCTCTGATATTTCATCAGACTTGTGTATTAGATTCTTTAGAATATCTACAAATGCAATTATGTATTTTGAAAATGAAAGCGGTATTTTTTTTCTTTCTGCTCTGGCTCTGTACCCAGATTTTTATTTTACTAGCTAGAACATCCAGTTCACCATTAAATAGAAATAACAATAATAAAAGTGTTGGCCTTTTTCTTGAGAATTGAAGAACAAAATAGTTTTCTCTTTTTAACTTCTACTTTTTCATTCCTATTTCAAATCCTTTTTTTAAATATCTGGACAAAAGTATCAGATGTGTTAGAATTCTATTCACTAGTTCAACATCTTTGACATTTGTGGTCAGGTTCTATTGACTTAAAAAAAATGAATGGCTTTGAGTCACAATTTCTTATTTCTTTGTATGCTTTGAGTTTTTTGGTTGGGTACTGAATTTTGTGAAAATTGTATTGCTGATTGTCTTTCTGTTCAATGGATTTCAATAGAGATTGTTAAGGAAAGTTTTCACAGACAATGTTTGGAACATGAGTTTGGTTCTTTTCAGGTCTGTTTTGTAATAATTCCCAGAAGGCCTTTAGAGTTTCTACATAAGATATAATCTTTCTTGCTAAAGTATGCCTCTCTCTTCTACTTCATAAGGACAGATTGTATGTTGTAGCTTCTTGGAATACAAGCATCTCCTTAATTGTGAGTAGTAAAACCAGTTGACATCACTACTTAGGAAATTATTTCTAATGATTTGGATAATGACTGTATATTTAATAAATCCTAGTTTGAAGAATTAAGGAGGTACTTCTAGATTTTCTGCATAATTTTCTCTCTTCTGCCACAAACTAAACCATTTCCTATAAAAAAAAAAAAGGTGCTGTCTGAGATAGATCTCTCAAACCCCCAGCTTCATTTCCTCATTCAATGAAGCTCTATTGTTTCTCATTTTCATAAACCTATTGTCCAGAACTCTCCTAGCAACAGAAAATTGCCATGGCATTTGTTATCCTCCGTGACTATCATTTCAACCATCATGTTGTGTTTCCCAATTAGATAATTGAGAAATCTTGTTTTTGTGTTCCTTGGAGTGTATGTTCTGATCTCTAGTAATATATCACTTCTGGAAAGAAAAGCCAATACCTGCTTGAAATAAAATAGCTTGGATTTCCAGAAAAGTTGCCATTACATTACAACGGACACACACATACAGCTTGAGACATGCTTGGAGGGTAAGAGGATAATGATTTAGAAGTTGCCTCTATGGCTCATGGACTCCAGTCTGATAGCTAGGAAACCAGCATAGGACAGACCAAGATTCCCTGAATGTGGTGTTAGTTGGGAGGACTGGGCAATCTATGGGGCCTCTGATAGTGGATCCCTAGTTTAGGAATGGACTTTGGGAGCCCATTCCACATAGATACTCCCTCAGCCTAAACACATAGAGAAGGCCCTGAGCCCTGCTCCAAATGATATGACATACTTTGAAGACTCCCCATGGAAGGCCTCACCCTTCCTAGTGAGCAGGAAATGGATAGGATGGGAGTTGGTGGGGGTTACAGGGGAGTAAGGGAGGATGTGGGCTGTTTGACATTCAAAACAAAATTGTTTCAAATTTAAATTTTAAAAAAATTATCAAATACAATTAAGAAAAAGAGGGAAAGTTGCCTCCCTGATATTCTGTGAATCAAAAGATACAGGGAAACAAAAGACAAAATCCCAAATAGAGAAAATATCCAAGGGTCCTTTCTTGACAAAACAGCTTAACAGCATGAAAAAGACTGAGAATGTGCGCAGAAAACGGTAGAAGATATTTGAGGTGGGACACATCATCACCAGAAAGAATCTCTCTGGAGCAACCAGATGGATAGGCCACAATAAGGGATTTTCCTATTCTTCCTACAGTTTTGGAGCTGGTGGGAAAATGCCTCCTCTTGTGCAGAAAGTCAGTATTAGACCAAAAATTGAGGTTTTAACCCTCTAAGCTAAAATATCATAGCTAAAAGGGTTGTGTTGTTTGAGATTGAGATGCTCTAGCAAATCTGAAATAAATTGCAGGTCAGGGAGACTGAGGACACCCTGTTACAGTGTCTGGGTCAGAGATGGTCCCAGATAGTAGAGGATCAGGTAAAGTTCATGGTGAGGCAATCAGTAAGAGTCTGAGGCTGCAAAGGGTATGGTAATTGATAACCATGTGCTCTGTGGTTTCCAGCTAGTTCAAACACTTAAAGATAACCAATTACAACATTAAATCCATAAACATAATTCCAACAATTTTCTCAGCTTCCCCTAGACTGTAAGTCTTTCAGCTAGATGTGCCAAACACCTGAGTCCAATCCAAGTGGAACACCTGATTCTGGAAAGCTTCTCTTATCTTATGCAGTGCTTTGCTGCTGGACAAGTTATGAAAACGTCAGAAACTTAAAAGCAGAGTACCAGGTGCCATGTATTGCTTCCTTTAGTATTTTTGTCTGTGCTCTGTATAAATGAGAGATACCCATTGGTTTGGACATTAGGATCCCTGAGTGCCAATAATGAAAGCATGTGTATCACATAACTGCAAAACCTTGTGTTTGACTACAGGTAGTCAAAGACAGGATGTTTCAAGCTTAAATACAGCAAAATCATAAGGGAGCAGAAAGATTGAGTCATAGAAAGAATAGAGGGGAGCCAGAAAAGAGATACCATTATAGAGGGAGCCATTACAGGTTTGAAGAGAAATCTGGCACTAGGGAAATGTCCAGAGATCTATAAGGATGACCCCAACTAACAATCTAAGCAATAGTGGAGGCACTACCTTAAATGCCCTTTCCCAATAATGAGGGTGATCACTATGCCATTTTAAAACCTTCATCTAGTAGCTGATGAAAGCAGAAGCAGACACAGGTAAACACTGAGCTGAACTCCTGGAATCCAGTAGCAGTGAGGGAAGACTGATAAGCAAGGTGTTCAAGACCAGGCTGGAGAAACCCACAGAAACTGCTGACCTGAACAAGGAGGAGCTCATGAACTCCATTCTGATAGCTGGGAGCCAGCATAGGACTGACCCAGGTTCCCTGAATGTGGTGTTAGTTAGGAGGACTGGGCAGTCTATGGGGCCTCTGTTAGTGGTTCAGCCCATTCCACATAGAGGGATAATCCCATAGCCTAGATAATGAGGAAGGCCCCTGGGCCCTGCTCCAAATGATATGACAAATTTTGAAGACTTCCCATGGAAGTCCTCACCCTCCCTAGGGAGCAGAAATGAGATGGGAATGGGGGTTTGGGGGGGGGGACTGGGAGTGACATATAAAACAAGATTGTTTCACATTTAAATTTTTAAAAAATATAGCAAAATAGAGGAAAACTTACTCTTAACCATCACAAATTTCAGTCTGAATACAACACTAGCCTGAATAGCAAGACTGACAACTATTGATAATAGATTTGATAAAATTATACCAGAAAGATCTCAAAATCTTTGAAATATATAAGCATACAAGTATAATAATGTAAAGCCACAAATATACATGTCCAAATAAGAAATATACAACTTAAATTTTAAGATTTTTGCAAGAAGTGTTAAATTTTGTAAAAGAAATTCCTGTCCAATCAAAAGGCAAAATAATAAAATAAGATCTCTCAGCAGAAATTTAAAAAGGAAAACCTACTAAAATATATTCAAATCTTCTTTTGAAACAACTATGAAATGAGGTAACCCTGTCCAATTAAAATTATCACTTGAAAATAATGAATGAAAGTATTCCTTATAATATGGAACAAAATTAAAGAAGTTCCTAACCATGTGTCTTCATTGCAGATGATATTTGAAGGAACCACATAAACAAAAGAGGAAGAAATATAAAAATATGGAAAGTTTGAAAAATATGATATTTGGGGGAGGAATACATAAACAAGGTACAAGAAAAATGAATCATGCTCAACTCAATAAATCAACCAAACTCACAACTAAAATAACAATGGAGAAAAGAAATACATGTAAATGTCCCAAACAAGTTGAAATATCTCATTGGTTTCTCTCAAGGTATCCACTAAGCCAAATTAGTCATAAGATACAAAAGTTTACCATATATTAAGAGAAAATTAATAAAAAGATGTTATAAATGAGGATATGTAAAACATATCTAGAGACTCAATTTAACACAGCAAAATCTCCTAGGCATAAAATGAGATAGAGCCATATAAAACAATTTTAAATTAAAAATAAATCATGATTTAAAAATTATGTTGGCTTCTAGAAGGTTTCAGTACATCAAGATATAGTACAGTTCACAGAGGCAGGAAAATGCTACAGAGATTTTCACATTACAGTGGAACACGAAGCAAGCAGCTAGATCACAAATGATGCATGGAATCATTCAATTAATGGCCTATGCCTCAGGAACACAGTCTTCACAGCCCATCATTTTAGCATTAACCTGGTTTTTCCAGTACAATTAGCCACTGAGTTCTTCTTATAAATGATCTAGGATTTTCCCAGTCTTCCTCCACAAGGAATAATACCAATTCCTAACAGCAGTCTTTGAACTCTCTGGAAAGAAGATGGGGCCCCACATCATCGTTTCCACTTGACTCAAACTGATGCATCTGAACTACAAACATCACCCTAAAACCGGTTTGAGACTGTTTTGCTCAAGACAACTCATGACTAGCTAGCTGTAATGGTGCACCTTTTTATTACACCTTGGCCAGAGTTTCAAATAGAACTACACTCAAGAATTTTCTGCCACACAGTGACTAGCTACATATGTCACAGCCAGTTCTGTTGAGAAATTGGGTTGCTAAAAATTTTCTTCCTATAGGATCCATTGGAGCAATCATCGTCCCATTTCAGCAGGAAGTAACCTTAAGATAACTATGCCCCCTTTCCCTACCCTTGGAATTTGGGGATAATAGTCATTGTCTTTGGGTTGGTTTTAGTTATTTGGGATTGGGTGATGCTTACACTCGGGTTTATCTTTTAGACAGGAATAGGGAATGGTTGGGAAAGGTATGGTTTAGATGGGATATAGGTAGATTAGCCTATTTTCTTGAGAATTTGAGTAAGAAAGAGATAGTATTTTAGAGCTTACATTGTTATGTATTCTTATGTGGTAAGCTATGTAAAATTAAGTTTATATTTTGTTATATTGTGTTAAATCTTTCCACTTACAATGCTTTATGCACATTATTTTTTACCATATTCTATGTATGTATACTTTTCTTGTATTCAAGACATTTTGTATATTGATACAATTTGGGATATTTATCTTGCTGCCCTTTATAGTTCTACCTCTTGTCTTGACACTTATACTCTACCTCTATTTTAGGGATTTACATGTATGTATATGTAAATAGTTATATTGTTTAAGTATTTGTTCCTGCTTTACTCAGGGAAGTTTTAATCAGTCTTTTTAGATAGTTCCTGAGTATTTCAGATTATCTTCACTCATATTTCCTGTACCTATGAGATTAGTCAGATATGGATGCTTAATCTTCAATCACTTCATAGACATGCAGAACATGGCATTTAAAGGTTTTAATATTAGTACTCCATTGACATGAGACACTGTTGCTCCTGACAGCACTGTGCACTTTCCCAAAAATATGTTGGACACTGTTGCTCCTGCTGGAGTTCAATCTCGCCTCGCTAATGGCCTGTTGGGCAAAGAATTGCCCCCACCTTGACCACTGATTTGGACATGCAGTCCTATGTGCTTGCAGGAGACAAATATAGAAGACTGCTTGACCTTGCCAAATCAGGGTAAGACAGCCATTCTACCTCCCTGCTGTTGTTGTGGTCTGTCAAGTTCTCTTGGCCTTAGCCAAATCTGGGTGTACCAACGTGGCTGTGAGACCTAGGGTGACTGTTCAGGTGGCTTGCTGTTTCTGTCCTTGCTGCACCTTTTGGAAGTTGTCCATCCACATTTCCTGTCTACTCTAGTATTTTTAATTTCCTTCTCAGGTGTTGATGAGGATGAAGATTAAACTATCACAACTATTATTCTCTCTTCCTAGTTAGATATATTAGGTACTAGACTTACATTTTCCAGCTTAGGACAACTCTATTGTAAACTCCATTATGCCCTCACCCTAGGACTAGATATGTAGGTCATTTTGTTCTCGATTTTCCTTTTCTTAGAGCACACTTGTTATTCAATGTTTTATATATATTTTTGTATTAAGCCTAAATCTTTTCTTTAGACTAAACACCCCCCAATAGGCGTGGTCAGTGCCACAGAACTATCTCACTACATCTTCCTCTCTAAGTTCTTCCAAATTTATTACTCCTGCCAATTAGGCATGCATTCTAAAAATTTCCACAGTCTTGAAAATAATGTCACCATTTGGGAATAATTATTCAAAATATGGATGGATAGATAGATTATGATTATGTAGAAGATAGATTGATAGAAGAGATGGATAGACAGATGATAGATAGATGATACATGATAGCTTGATCATTTTTTCTCTGAGATATTCAGTAAAATCTTAAGATTCTTCACAAGGCTTTCTCACAAGCTCTTATCTTATTCACAAGAGACAGACATTTTATATTTGCCATCACATATCATTTTCCAAATATAACCTTTAACCCATCATGATGTATTCTGAGCAATAAAGGCTCATCTCAGACTTGATTGGACATTTTAAAATTTCCACATACAGAATCTATAAATTATTTAGTTATATTATTAGCATTTTTACATTACTATTATCTACAGAAAATCATACAGAAAATGATTTAGCTCATGGCTCTTTCTTCTGAATAAAATGCCCCCAATTATTTTAGATTACACATTTATTCATTTTTCTTCTTGGTAGTTGCACTATTATTCCTGGAAATTAATTTTTTTCTGTTTTAAAATTTATGTGTCAATAATTCATATCTTTTTATAGGGAAAAAGAACTTTCTCAGCCTGTATTCTTCCCCACAAAGCCTCTCACCCAACACTTTAATCCCATCAAATATGTGTCCCCATCTCTTAATCTTCCATTCTATCTCCTTATGGGCATTATTTCCTGTTTGTTAGAACTTCATATTTTACTTTTCATTATGTCCTCAATTGAGTGACTTCCTGTGTTAATTACCTTGAACATGTGATTTTAACTAGTTTAACTGTTTGTGGTTGCATGTGTTGCACCACCCCCATGGTCTTGTCTATGAGAAAGAACTCTAAGGGAAATGGGAGAATTCCCATCTTTTCTCTTAAGCCAATCAAACCTTTCTTGTACCTGAGACTAGTCAGATGGGTAAAAGAGCCAACATTCTCATTCTTTAGTATCCAAGTTTTTACTTAACTCATCTGTTTTAGTAAGTACTGTTCATAATGGTTGGGGATGAGGGTATGTACACAGAGGTTAGAAAAAGGCTTCTGTGTAGACAAAAATGGTATTTAATTGAATAAAATTACTTGCATTGAAAAAAGCCTAGTAAACAATACAGCTTCCCAACAAATAAGAGATATTCTTAATATGTAATTTATTGTCTCATGTAACCATTAGACAGAATTGCTAAATGTCATCAAAAATAATTAAAAATTCTAAAACTATAAATAACAATTCCCCAAATGAAACACCCAGAATATATATTTAAAAAATTAAGGAACCACACACAATTAATGTTAACTTTACCAAACTAAGAAATTCAGGCAAACATATGATCTTACTAAGATCAGAGAAAAGAGTTATATTGACTAGTTATTTACCTAAAACTCTCACTCCTAAAGAGATTGGAGCTTATATTCCATAGTTACTAAATAAAGTTTATTACGTGGAGATGTACTGAGTGGTTTGGAGACTTTATAAATTATGTGAGCAGCACTAACTAAATAAAATTAGATTTTTTTTGAAACTCTTACTTTATTCAATAGGAATAGCAAGTTCATCATATGCCAGTAAATGGAATAATCGGCTAATTAGCAGCACTTGTTATGTGATGAATATTCAATTACCAGAATAGAAAAGAGAAAAGAGGCATGGTACCTTGGTAAATTAATTCCTTCTTGTGGACTGAATTTGCATCCACCTGGAAGAAAACATAAACAGCCTTTTAGTAAAACTCTTGGGAGTTTTGCCAAATTCAAGGAATTAAAGGGCGCTTAACCCTTTCACTCTCAGGCAGATTGTCCTTCACAGATGTTTTCTTCATAATGTTGGTTGAAATTAATCACATCTGTCTTAGCTTTATATATTTTGCAATGCTTAGAATGGTTGGTAATTAACCATACTTCCTGTCTCATTTGTATCCTGTAGAGAAAAGCTGTAAAACTGTCTCATTGAACACATATGTGAATAGGTGATAGTTAAATTCAGTGATAATGAATCTTCAAAAAAAAAAAAAAAATGGGAAGCCCATAATCACCCAAGATACCTACAATAAAAAAATAAATTTCCTGTTTATCACCCAAATGCTGTTTCTACTTTCCTTTTCTAGATCGTCTAGATATTTTAGATATTCTACATTAAATGCTTTCTATCTCAAAACTTTAGTTCTAGAAATGAGAGCATCTGCCTGTGAATGACTTACCAAGCAGTCATAGAAGCTGTGCATATTGGGAGATTTCCAAAATTACGTGCAGGTTAGTAAGGAAAAAATATGGTTAGTTGTTACAACCAGTCATAATCTCATCTATGTTTCATGAACATATCTATTGTTGCTGGTTCTGTGCAGAAAGTATGAGAGTTATGTGTCAACATCAGAAAACAGTGGGTGAAAGCCAGCAACCCATATGACTCATTTTTGTGGACATGTGGAGAGGGGTGACCACTATGACAGGTTTACCTCTATGGCAGGTGATGTGATGGTATAAACAGCTTAATAGGCAAGCACACCTTTAATACTACAGGTTTCAGGATTTAGCAATGGCTCTTACAATGTGTTTTCTCCACTGTAGTGTTTAGAAAGCATAAATCTTTAAATATACCCAATCTTCATTCTAAATTTAATCAGGAAATTTGATCTCATGATACAAATAAAAACCAAGAGTGTTTAATTAGTGCCTATTTTAATTAACTAATGATCCAATTTAGGATTGATTTAGATAGAGTGTCACTGTTACATGAATTTAATGTAGCAATATTATTTACAAGTGATTGCTCATTCTTGTTCTACTAAAACATAATTGAATGTGGGTTACTTTCTAATATTTTAAAAATAATATACATGTTTTTTGTTGTGTCTTGCTTATTTCTCTAATTAGTGGTGTTTTGATGAGGGACTTAATAGGTGCTATCATAAGAGTGGATATAAGGACAGACAGCAAGCTTATAAACCATAGCTCCTTGACAGGGTACAGTGAACTATGTCCGCAATCATGGCACTTGGGAGGCTAAGGCTTAGGACTGAGAGTTCAAAAGCAGTCTGATCTACTTGGTAAGGCCAGATGGGAAAACAAAGGAACACCCTGTCTCCCAAACAAACAACTACACAAATGATAAGGTACTTCTGCTGTAACTCTGCGGATGTCTGTGTAGTATAAATGCACCTCAAAAATGACAATGAGAAGGGAATTAAAACCCTAGACCATATTTTTTCATGCTAGAATTTAAAAGATCATGGTATTTGTAATTTGGGCAAGCTGATAACAGGATCTTGTTCAGACATCTCTAACTCTTTAAACTCCCATTAACAGGGAAGCAGTACTCCTTCTGTAACATGAAAAATATTCTCTCCTCTTCTTTCTCAGCATGGCAGTGCCAAGGGAAGGACATATAAAGACTCAAGAAAAAGACAACCCTCCAGCACCTTGAATTATGGCTTCTCAGAAGCCAGAATTGTTTTTTACCAAGTCCATGTTTCATTGTCTAGTAGCTGAACCTAACTGGGACAGGGTTCATACATGTGGCATCATAACATTCAGTTTGTCTATCTCTACCTCTAGTGGCTTAAAAACTAAAGCTTTGAAATTTTTCAAAATTATTTCTTCAATGTTTTGCTGTTGCAATGTAATTTTATCATTTCCACTTTCCTTATATTCCCTCTAAGCTTTCTAAATGCTCCTCCTTGTTCTCTTTCAAATTTATTCCCTCTTATTTCAATATATACTTGATATATATATATATATGTATATATATATGCATATATATATATGTGTATGTATGTGTGTATAGGATGTATTTATATGTATACATATAAATGCACATATATATTTCTGCATCTTTATATATAAATAATATATATTAGATAAAATTTCTTGTAATTAACTAAGTCTTTATTTAAATCCCTTTCCTGACTACAAAATGTATGCCCACATGCATACAAACCATACACGTGCACACACATGACAATTTACATCACATAATCCACATTCCCCATGTCTTTGATTATTTACTTAATGCTTATTGATTAATTGAGGTAAAAAAGACACCCAAGATGACCTTCTTAAATACCTTTCATCTTATTTTTCTAAGTAACCATACTTTTTGCTTTTATTTTTATTGATTTTTATGACTAATTTTATTTAAATCTTTTATTTGTTTTACAAACCAACCATTGTTGTCCTCCTTCCCTTCATTTTGCTCCCTTCTACCTTCCCCCAAGCCACCTCCCTCTCGACTACTAAGAAAGGATAAGGCCTTCGAAGAGGAGTCAATAAAGCCTGGCACATTAAGTTGAGGAAGGACTAAGCCCCTCCCATTGCATTAAGGCTGAGCAAGGCATCCAATCATAGGGAATGGGCTACAAAGTGCTAGCTCATGCTCTTGGCTTAGACCCTTGTCCCACAGACAGGGTCCTCTCAAACAGACCAAGCTATACAACTTGTATCTTTATGTAGGGGACCTAATTAGTACCATGCAGACTCCCCAGCTGTTCATCTATAGTCCATGAGCTCCCATGACCTTTGGTCAGTAGTCTCTGTGGATTTCCCCATCATGATATTGACCCCCTGCCTTGTTAGTATAATATCTCCTCCCTATCTTTGACTCATCTCCTGGAGCTTAGCCTGTTTCTTGGTTGTGGACCTCTGAATATGCTTCTATTTGCTACTAGAGGAAGGTTCTTTATTCATTCTTTGCTTGAGAGGCATCTAGGTTGTTTTCAGGTTCTTGCTATTATGAATAATGCTGTTATGGACACAGCTGAGAAAGTGTCCTTGTAGTATGATTGAGCATCCTATGGGGATATGCCCAAGACAGGTATAGCATGAAGTTGATGGACTCCCAACTTTCTGAGAAACCGCCATACACTTCATCCAATTGACTCAGGAGGTGTCTGTAGCTCTCAGGGTTATTGATACTTCGGTGAGACTTTCAGATTACATGGTCCAATGTGCTGTGATGAAGCGGCCTTACTGCAGGAATCTTGCCTGTTGACTGCCTAATATGGCTGCCTCTTTGATTTTTAAGTATAAACTGATATATTTCAGATTGCATAAGGAAAAACTTGTCCTTTTTTATTTATTTAACATATATATCCCAGTTCCCTCTCCATCCCTCCCTTACTCCCTCCCTCTCTTCCACCCTCCTATGCCCCCAGACCACCCTCTCATCCCTCCCTACCCCACCCCCAATCCACATGTAGTGTGATGCCTTCCTGGAGGGGTCAACTAAGTCTGTCAAGTCATTTGGAGTATGGACTAGGCATTCCCTCCTGCCTATAGGTTAAGGGAGTATCCCTCCATGGGGAATGTGCTCCCAAAATCATTTTGTGCACCAGGGATACATCCTGGTTCCACTTTCCCTTAAACAGCCTAGGCCTTCTAACTGAGACCCATGTTCAGAGGGTCTGAGTTGGTCCAATGCTGGATTCCTAGCTCTCAGTCTGGGGGCCCATTAGCTCCTCCTTGTTCAGGTCAGCTGTCTCTGTGGTTAACTGTAGCCTGATATTGTCCTCCCTCTCTCCATTTAGATTCCAGTTCAGCTAAGTGTTTAGCTGTTAGTGTCTGTTTCTGTTTCCATCAGCTACTTGATGAGGGAGAAATTTGTCTTTAGGGAAACATGTTTTCTTTATACTCTATCAGATGATGTCAGGTCCAAGTGTCTATTTGACCAATGAGGAATTTGTAGGAAAATTATTGAGGTACTTTGAGATATTGCACTTGCATGCCAATCATTTTTGGATGGTTTCATTGTATCAAAAAACAATCCATGCCATTATTGTTAGGAAATCCCAAAACAAACCCTGACCCATTAACAACACTTTCTCTGGCTAGATGACACCTACACCAACAAGGCCACACCTACTCTAACAAGGGACATCTCCTAACTCTTCTCAAATAATACCACTTCCCCATGAACAAGCATTCAAATATATGAGCCTGTAAGACTTTTCTGGTTGAAACCACTGCAGTCCACAAAATGACTCAGGGAGTGCAGAGAGAACTTAAAGTGATGGACCCTACCAGGAGATAGTTAGGTTGCATACAGAAAGCCTATCTTGGGAAGGGTTTAGGGGATACTATACTCTGCATTTCTGAAATTTGTTCCCTGAGGAAGTTGTGAGTCAGCTTTATGGCACTGTTCCATAATATTTGACAAAGGTCAAATACTATGATTCAAACCAGTCATAATTTGGAACACTATTCCAAAATAAATCATGTATGCTTCTTCTGAATGAAGTTTTTCATCCATCTTGTTATAATTCCAGAAAGTTGAGTAACAGATTCCAGAATATTCTTTGTGCAAATATAGTTATAATCACAATGATATTTACGTAATCAACAGTAGGGGATTATAAGAAAGAAACTAAGTAAAAAACAAAGCTAAAATAAAAATTAGTATTTTGTTTTTTATATATTAATTTATTTTTCTATTTTTATTTTATATATCAATCCCAGTTTACTCTCCCTCCTTCCCTCCTTCCCTCCTTCCCTCTTTCCCTCTCTCTTACCTTCTCATTCACCACAACTCCCCTCCCCTCCCATTCCTCCCCCCAATCCACATATAGGGTGATGCCCTCCAGGAGGAGAGATCATCTAAATCTATCAAGTCATTTGGAGTAGGGACTAGGACTTCTCTCATGTCTCTAGGTTAAGGGAGTACCCCTCCATTGGTGATATATCCCCAAAGTCCTTTTGTGCACCAGGAATGCATCCTGTTTCCACTGCTGAAGTCCATTAACTGCTTAGGCCTTCTAGCTGAGACCCATGTTAGGGGGTCTGAGTCAGTCTCATGCTGGATTCCCAGCTATCAGTCTGGGGGCCCATTAGCTCCTCCTTTTTCAGGTAAGCTGTTTCTATGTGTTTATGCAGCCTGGTCTTGTCCTCTCTCTCTGCATCTGAATTCCAGTACAGCTTAGGGTTTAATTGTGGGTATTTGCTTCTGTTTCCTTCAGCTACTAAATGAAAACTCCATTATGGTGAATAAGTTACTCATCAGTCTCATTATCAGGGAAGGGCATTTATGGTAGCCTTTCCACTGTTGCTCAAATTGTTTGTTGGGGTCAGTTTTGCTGGTTTCTGGACATTGCTCTAGGTTCAATTTTCTTTTCAAACATATAATGGCTCCCTCTTTTATGGTCTCTCCCTCTGTCTGTCTCTGTCTCTCTGTCTCTGTATCTCTCTCTTCTCTCATCTATTACTCCCCTACCTCAATCTACCCAGTCCCATGTGCTTTCATCTCCTCCCCTTCTCCCTTCTCTCTATCCTAGTTCCCTCTCCACTCACTGCCCACCCACTCCCCATTGGTCTGGATATCTTGTCCCTTCCCCCTTCTGTGAGGGACCTTATATGAATCTTTTAGAATCCTCCTAGTATCCTTGTTCCTCTGTCTGTGTTATAGGCCATACTGATCTCCAAAATGGCTGTACGAGTTTGCACACCCACCAGCAGTGAAGAAGTGTTCCACTTTCTCCACATCCTCTCCAGCATAAGTTGTCATCGGTGTTTCTAATTTTAGCCATCCTGGCAGGAGTAAGATGGTATCTCAAAGTTTGCATTTTCCTGATAGCTAAGGATGTTGAACACTTTCTTAAGTGACTTTCAGCCTTTTTGATTTCCTCTATTGAGAGTTCAGTATTCAGTTCTGTACTCCCCCCCCCGCCCTTTTTAATAGCATTGTTTGGTGTTTGTTGACTAGTTTCTTGAGTTCTTTGTTTATTTTGGAGATCAACACTCAGTCTGATGAAGGCTGAGGGATATAGCTCTGTAGATTTCTTTCTTAGTTGTGTCTTTGTGTGGCTTGGATGCAAGGCAATTGTGACCTTATAAAAAGAGTTTGGTAATGAACCTTCTATTTCTATAGTGTGGAACTATTTGAGGAGTATTGGTATTAGCTCTTCCTTGGATTTCTGGTAAAATTCTGCACTGAAGCAATGTGGCCCTGGGCATTTTTTTTTTTTTTTTTTTTTTTTTTTTTTAGTGGGAAGGCTTTTAATGACTGCTTCTATTTCGTTAATGTGTTAAGGTCTATTTAAGTTGTTTTTCTGTTCTTGATTTACATTTGGTAAATTGTAGTTATCCAGAAAATTGCCCATTTCATTTGAATGGAGTACAGGTTTTCAAAGTATAACCTGAAGAGTGTCTGGATTTCCTCAGTGTCCATTGTTATGTCCCCTTTATTGTTTCAGATTTTGTTAATTTGCATGTTCTCTCTCTGCTTTTTTGTTAGTTGGATAAAGGTTTGTCTATATTGTTGATTTTCTCAAAACAAAACAAACAAACAAAAAAAAAAAAACCCAACTCTTTCTGCATTGATTTTTTTTTTTTTTTTTTGTATTGTTTTCCTGGTTTGTACTTTATTGATTTCAGCCTTCAAATTGATTATGTCCTGAAGTCTAGTCCTCTCGGGTAAGTTTGTTTCTTTTTGTTCTAAGGCTTTCAATAGTGCTGTTAATTTTCTGTTGTGATTATTCTCTGTTTTATACATATGGGCACTCAGTGCAATGAACTTCCCTCTTAACACTGCTTTCAATGTCTTCTATAAGTTCTAGTATGTTGTGTCCTCAGTATCTATGAATTTAGAAATTCCTTAATTTCTTTATTTATTTCTTCTTTGACCCACGTATGGTGCAATTGTGCATTGTTCAGTTTCCATGAGTGTGTAGGGTTGCTGTGATTTGTGTTGTTTTGAATTCCAAATTTAAAGCATGATGGTCTGATAAGATACAGGACTATTCCAATATCTGTTGAGGTTTGTTATGTTACCTAGTATGATGTTGATTTTTGCGAATGTTCAATGTGGAGCAGAGAAGCTATATTATTTTGTGTTTGGATAGAATGTTCTATAGATGTCTGTTAAACCTAATTGAGACATAACTTCTATTAATTCTTTTGTTTCCTTGATGAGTTTCTAACTGGGGACATGTCTAGCAGTGAGAGTAAGGTGCAGAAGTTTCCCAGTATAAGTGTGTGAGTTTTAATGTGAGCTTTGAGTTTTAGTACTATTTCTTTTATGAATGTATGTGCCTTTGTATTTGGTGCATAGATGTTCACAATTGAGATTTTGTGTTGATGTATTTCTCCTGTGATGAATACAAACTGACCAGCTTCATCACCTTTGATTAATTTTCATTTGAAGTCTAACTGCTTGCTTGTTTGGTCCATTTGATTGCAATTCTTTTCCCAGCCCTATCTTTGAAGCTTAGATGTATTTCTTGTATGCAATAGAAGGATGGATTCTGTCTTTGTATCCATTCTGTTAGTCTGTGTCTTTTTATAGGCTAGTTAAAAACATTAATGTTGAGAGGAATTAAGGACCATTGATTGTTAATGCTTGTTTGTTTTGGATTTATTGTTTGCTGTGGTAGTGTCCTGCTTTACCCTTGGGTTCTGGTGAAATGGGGTTATCTATTGCCTATGTCTTTGTGATTATAGTTAACTTCCTTGGGTTGGAGTTTTCCTTCCAGAATTTTCTGTATGGCTGGATTAGTAGATAAATCGTAGATAAATATTGTGAAAATCTGGCTTTGTCATTAAATATCTTGTTTTCTCTGTCTATAGTGATTGTTGGTTATAGTAGCCTGGGATGACATCCATGGTCTCTTAATACTTTTAGAACATCTCTCCAGGACTTTCTTGCCTTAAGAGTTTCCATGGAGAAGTCAGGTGCAATATTCATAAGTAATATTGATTTGTTACCTGGCATTTTCCCTTCATTGCTCTTAATATTCTTTTTTATTCTGTATGTTAGCTGTTTTGATCATTATGTGTTGAGAGGTCTTTTTTCTTTCCTCCAGTCTTTTTGGTGTTTGGTATTCTTCTTGTACTTTTATGGGCATGTCCTTTCTTCAGATTGGGAAAGTTTTCTTCAATGATTTTGTTGAATATGTTTTCAGCACCTTTGAGCTGGGCTTCTTTGCCATGTTTTACGCCTATTAATCTCTAGGTTTGGCCTTTGCATGGTGTCCCACATTTGCTGGATGTTTTGTGTTAAGGATTTGTTGGATTTATGATTTTCTTTGGTCAATGAATCTATTTCCTCTAGTTTATCTTCAGGTGTGAGATTCTCTCTTCCATCTCTTGTATTCTGTTGGTTATCCTTGTGTCTATAGTTCCCAATCGTTTGCCCAGTTTTTCTATTTCCAGCTTTCCTTAAGTCTGTGCTTTCTTTATTGTCTCTATTTCAGTTTTCAAGTCTTGAACCATTTCCTTCACCTGTTTAATTATTGTTGCCCTGGGTGGTCCAAGCTCTCTAGGATGTCTTTTCTCAGGCAGGGGACTGACAATGAGTGTCAAAGATCGGGCACTAGCAGTGGCCCAGGGATGGGTGTCAAAGATCCCTCAGGTTGGGACTCGGGATATTCCCACAAGGATAGGCAGATCACTGGGAGGGGCCTGGAACTACAGCAGAAGACCAGAGGTGTGGGTCAGAAATCAGGCAGGTAGAGATTCAAGTAGGCCCTGCATGGACAGGCTGGTTTAGTGTGCTCAGAACATCTCCAGGAAGTTCCAGGAAGGTGGCAGGAGTGTTGGATCTGCCCTCTGTCCCAGTGCTCAACCAGAGCTGTGGAACTGTGGACAGGGTAGGTGGGGCACAGTGTAGAGGGAGGGCAGGTTCTTAGTGGAAGTGGGTGCATGTGTATCAGAACACTAGGAGCATTCTCGCTGGGGATATAACACAAAGGGAGCGAGATCTGGAGCCAACATAGGGAGTTTCCAAGGAAGTGTGTGGGGGGCATTCAATCCAAATTGGTCCCAGACTCACCTTTAGCAGAGACCCAGCGATGGGGTCATGGATCCAGTAGGCAAGAACTCAGAATTGCCCAGCATGGATAGGCGGGTCTAGCCTGGGCCTAGCCCTCTCCAGCTGAGGCCTTTAGCAGAGGCCAAAAATAGTAATTTTAAATGAACCATTTTTCATTTTGATGGAAGAGATAATCTTTAACTCTATAATGATTATTTTAATCTAATCAGTTCCCAATGCCACAGTACTCCAAAGTGATTCATATTCACCATTAAATTCTAAAAACCCTTTTTCTCATATTCAATCCTCACATTGTACAGCAGAGAATAATGTGGAATCCTTCCCTTCCCAGTTTCATAAGCATTGCCAAGAGGATTAACTTTATATACTTGAATTTAACTTCAAGTTGAAGAGTATACTAATCCAGTTAAAAATTCTCTACAATTCTGACATAAATTAATGAAGTTTCCAAATGTTTTGTCAAATACATTTAATGATGCAAGAGATCTAGTCACAATTTTTTCTTTACAACATCATGAGTCTCTTGTTATAAGCTCAGTGGGAGATTTTGAAATTTAATATGAATATAATAATTCATATGGCAAATCATGCACAGCCTGTATTTTTTTAATTTTTTTCTAGCTGACTTATTTATATTCACATGATATTGAATTACTAAACAACTTAGTATTTCATTTAACTTAAGTTGTTGTTGTTTTATTTAAGCAAGAAATTAAAAAAATACATATTAAACAATGTTTGTGAAGAGATGGTAAATAGGCTCAGGTGTTATGAGAACTTGCTGATCTTTCTGAGGACCCAAGTTCATTTCCAAGTTCTTAGGTGGTGGATCATAAACATATATAACTTCATTCCAAGGAGATTCAGTTATTTCCTCCAGTTGCTGAAGACACCAGGCACATACATGGTGAACATATACATATTCAGGCAAACACATACATACAAAATACAAATAAGTGAATCTTAAAAGTAGTGGTCTTTGAAGATTTTGTTTACATTTTATTCAGAAGTCAACAGCATGTATTAATCTGGAAAAGTTATTATATTATCATCTTAAACAAACAAAATGAGTTTGAGAAACTCATTATAATTATATTGAATGATAGATCTTATATTATTCTTGACAAAAATATTCAGGGACAAGTGTTGCCCTGGCAGATAATTATGAAGTTGGATTTCACTTTCTGCGGGAAACATGAAAATAGAACATCATATTTCGAGTCTTCATTCAGTTATTCATAATAACCTCAGAAATGGTGTAGAATAATTCAGAAGAGCTTGTGTATAAGTGTGTGTGTAAGTAACCATCTAATATGAAATGACATAGAATCATTAAAGAGGTGTTAAAAATGCAAGTCTATTACTGAATGAATCAAAGCAAATGTATTCTTTCTGACTTACATGGTTTTGTGCCTTCCACTATGTAAATGGTTAAATTTCCTTTGACAACGGAACTCAAGGGAGAAATAGCATCCCTCTATCTACATCAAATCAGGATATAGTATCCATAATGACTTTTTAAATTCTCATGTTCATAATATAACAACAAAATAAATTTTAATAAAATGTTATATCAGCATTTAGTAATTGAAGAAATTATTAAAAACAGCAAATTTCCTCTCTAATAATGAGCACTGTTCATCTCCAAAATTTTAAATACTAAATGAGAGTATGTAATATCTATATCTATTAAAAAATGGAAAATTATCAGGAAGGCCATATAAAATCAATTGAAACTATAAAATCAAATTTCTTTGCTATTATACAGAAAAGCAGAGTCAAATGGTGTGATAGAAACTATGTCCTGCCAAACCTAGAACATTTGGGCACCAACCCTTTCATAAACACATCATTTCCATGTTTTTGAGAACCAAGCACACAGAAATGATCCTCTCCTCTGTCTTCTTTGTCTTTCCATCTCTATGTCTCACTTATATTCTTTCTGCTGTTCTCATATTTCTCAACAATGAACATTCTTCCTCAATTTTTCTAGAATCTCTTTCCATAGTACTTCCTAGACCTAAACGATTGTTCCTTAAATGAGTTTCCAGAAGATGCTAAACTAAACCTGTTCTCACTTACAAATGTCCTCATTCCTTAGCCTTCTTCCTGATCCCTGGAGTCTAGTTTCTCTCTGTGAACTAAATTCTATTTATAGTTTTCCACACTTAATTATCCAAGGCTGAGAAGAAAAAGAATTGCTCTACCACTGTTTATATTACTGCCTGAATATGCCACAAAATACTGTTGTATCACTTGCCTAAATAAAGAAGCAATACAGTAAAATAAACAGAACTTTATTTCAGCATTAATACTATTTGGGAAAGAATTAGTAAATTGTTTCACCTGGCTCTCCAAGGCTTAAAGTGTCTGCCAATTCCCCTCATACCACATTCTTTTCCTAAACTTCAGAAATGGGTCACATGATTTCTGTTTCTTTGTTTTTCTAGGTTTTTGTTTTGTTTTGTTTTCCACCCTCAGTATTTCTTTGAGCTTTCTGTATTTAAAGAATGAATTCTTTGAAGTATAAAGCCTTCTTAAAGTAGATTCTATTTTCGGGTTTGAAAGGACTTGTGTTAGCTTCCTAGTGTTGACATGCCAATAAACTGCAATCCAAGGGAATTACAACAAAGAATACACTCTTACTAGTTTCAGGAAGTCAGAAGGGTGAAATCAATGTCAGCCAGGAACTCTTCCCTCTGATGGCTCTAAAAAATTCTTACCCACTAACTCTTGTTTAGATTTGCTAATTTATCAGAGTATTCACAATTCCTTCACTTGTTTCCCTATTAGTCCAGTTTTTCTTCTGGCCCCTTGGCCATCTTCCCTCTGAATCAGTGTGTCTCTATCAAGGTGTCTCTATCAATTCTAGTTAGAATATCAGCCATTGAATTTAAGGCCCATCCTTATTCAATGGGCTCTCACCTTAACTTGTTTTCAAAAAGGCCATGTTTTCATGATTTGAGTTCACAAACCTTCTAGCTGCTGTTCTTACTCACTAAGTAAAAGGTCATATTCACATAGTAGAGATGGTGGGATATTTGCAAATCCAAAAACAATTTTTAGGTGATATTATGCAATTCATTTATCAACCCACTCAAATGCAAACAGACCAATAATTTATGTTAATGGAGATATTCCCACTAACTCTGCTTAAATACTATGTTGATGCTAGAACTCACACAATAGTATGTAACCCATTTTTAAAAGGATGTTGTAGAAACACAGAAAACAAATACATAGAACTCTCTCTGAAACACAACTAGATGTGTGTTTCTCCCTTGATTCACTCTTTGAACTCTACAGAATGAAGGAGATTACCTTGTCAATACTACTAACATTGAACGATTAAAGATAGATTAATCCTCAGAAGATCTTCTCTAGGATATAGATTACCTTTTTACATGATTGCCTTTCAAAAGTATGTCACGAGCACACTGATAATCATGACATGTGTCTCTCAGGAAACATGATTTAGTTCCAGTTGTCTCATTTTTTTAAAGAATGTCTCCTAATTGCCTAGTTTCACATATAATTAGAGGTTATCTTCTTATAATGGCTCTGATGTGAGACAGATGTGACTATGAATCCTAAATAAATGAATCCTAAATTTTGCCACAAAATAACTGTTTTGACATGAAAATTAAATAAATTCCCTAAGCTTTGACTTTCAGCTTGGCAAAAGGGAGATGTAACATTGCCATAAAGAGTTAATGAAAGTAGTAATCAGATAATAGATCGCTAGTATAGTGCTTGCTATACATACAGGTGATGTATGATAGCTTTTGTTGCTCTGGCTATATGGAAATTTCATTGAACACCACTAAATCTGTTATGTTGAGCATGGGCTACAACCCTATGTTGCTTCTTGTCCTAGTCATAGGTCATAGCACCGGTTGACAGACCAAATTTTTATCTTTCTGTGTATAAAAGTAAAGTAGCTCCAAACACCCAGACTTCAAATGATCAGGGGCCTGAAGTATATAATTTTTCATTTGAAATGGGGCTTCCCAGTTCTTTCATCTCTATTATTTATCATGAAGAAAACTCATGAGGAAATTGGGGCATGCTACGATTTTTTGAAAAGAAATCAGCATCTCCTACTTGAACTTTATCTGTTTTTAAGATAAAGTTTCTCTGTTCACTACATATCCATCACCAATTCTTGGGAAATGAGGCTGAAAATTTCAGCTATTGCCTGATAGACACTTTTATTTCCATTTCTCTTTAAAAGTAGATACTTCTCTCTGATAGGGGATAGCAAAATGAAATTTACATTTTGTAGTTCCATTGTAACTATAAAAATCTCTTTGATAAAATTCTGGTACATTAGCCATAAGTAAAATATTGTATGGGATTCCCAAGGTCTGAGTATTCTTCATGAATAATAACCATCCTGACAAACATATAGAGGGTCCATCACTGCTGGGCCTGCCTCCTAAGAGGTGCTATGTATCCTTCAAGGTGAAGGGGAAGCACACAAAGTATATGAAAACAAATGTCTAATGGGTAAACATTCACAAAGTATTTTTACCTTTGGCATTCAAGCTAAAACAACAGTATTAATAATAACTCTATTTAACAATGTAATGGCTACACAATATAAAGGGATATAAAGTATAATCTCCAAACCATAAAACTGAATTAGCAATAAAAGCAAAACTTTTTTACATAATGGAAGTTCGGTTGTTAGCAACTTAAAATATACTTTTTAGTGTAATTGTTTAATAAAATTCCCATGAAAACGTTAGCAACAGAATTATCCAAGATAATCAGTAAAAAAAAAAAAAAACATCATTTCATACATATATAAAAATACATATCGGTGCATGAATATACACATGCATATATACACACACACATATACACAAACATGCAGATACACACATACAAACTCACATAAACACCCATTATATTGTGTGACACTCTTCCTGAGGAGGCATGAACCACCTACTAATCCAGATAGAGAACAAATGGGAAGACCATTAAATCCCAGCTTGGTGAAACAATGAGTTTGTTGGGGTTGGATACAAGGGTACAAGAGAAGAGTTTCTTATTGGAGCAAAAATCACTCAAAGACAGCTGTGTCACCAAAAGTTTATCTAGCATGAGTGAAAGCTCATGAAAACTGGACGTGTGGAACATTCTGAACAGCTTTCAAGCAGGTCAGGAGGTGGGAGAGTGTCTTTGCCAGGAGGCTGTTGGACTGAGCTTCTGCCCTGTAG
The DNA here is from genome assembly GCF_943737965.1 of Phodopus roborovskii. Taxonomy (NCBI): domain Eukaryota; kingdom Metazoa; phylum Chordata; class Mammalia; order Rodentia; family Cricetidae; genus Phodopus; species Phodopus roborovskii. Next base: position 494,984 of record NW_026125669.1, on the reverse strand, counting down.
CTCAGCTGTTCTCTGGTTCTTCTGGACAGCATAGTAACCTCAATTCAACTGCTGTGAGACCATCAAAGATGTTTGGCCTGTCTGAGGGTGTCTTTCAGCAGCCTCAACTGCTTACATGTGTTCGGAGAAGACATATGTGGAATAAGGTCAGTTTCAGAAACTATTGTATTGTGTATTGCCTGCCTTGAGAAGGTTCTGTGCAAGATGGAATGATTCATCTCCTTTTAGAACACCTTGTATTAACCAGATTTCCCCTAAGGTAAAGACTTTTACTTCTGAGGACAATAATACATGAACACATATATGCACAAATGCACACACACACACACACACATGCACTCATGCACGCAAGCACGTGCACATATCCACATACATATCCTCCAAGTCCCCACACACATACACACTATCACAAAAGAGCATAGAAGAGATACAAAGAAAATAGAAAACAACTTAAAAGTAAAAGTACTAATCCTGTAATAACTACCTAATATTTAACTGGATTATATCTTCAATAGAGTGGCTGATAAAAAATAGCAACAAAAAGAAAAGGCACACTACCCATTTATTGACAGGTAATCACTTTAATTTTAAGCAAGAAATGGGTGGAAAATAAATGAATGGAAATTATATAAATGTGCCTAACATCCAAACACATCATGTTGTAGCATAGATATTGTTACATCTGAAGGTATGACTAATGCATCACAATATTAATAGGAGTCTTTAATACCCAAGATTAAATAATGGGGGAACATTTAAACAGAACACCAAAAAGTTAACAGCGACCAGTAATAACACTATTGTCCAAGTATACCTAAAACAGAAACATACAACCTACACAACAAAATGTGAGCCACAATGTGAATTCTGCGAATGGAACATGAGTCCTCTGCAAAGTCAGCAAGCACTCTTGACTGACAGCTTCTACCACACTTTGCATTGTATGAGCCAAACACAGTCCCTCAATCCAATCATAATCTCAAAAATAGGAAGGCACATGCACATTTTACAATGAATAATGAAGTCTCTAGCTCAACATTACTTCTTTTAACTGTAAAACACAATTTTAAAAAGGGCAACCTAAGACAAAAAGGTATGTGTTACAAAATAATAGCAAAGATAATAGTATCTTAAATCATATACTTCAAGTTTGTGCTATACAATTGACTTAAATGATTTTTCAAAATAATATTAAAATGAATATTTATTTCAAATGTCCTAATGCCAGGTTAACAATCAGTTTTGTTTTTTAAAATAAATCATAATTATTGCATATTTTCTGTTCCATCAACTTAGTATGTGCTTTGAAATTGCTCTCCAATTTTACCTGCAATTATTAGCTTACAGATTATATAAATATGCTAGTGTTCAGAATACAAGAATATTTAAAGTGGTGAAACTCTATCACTTATTTTCAGCTACTGTTCCCAGTCATTTTCATACAATAATTAGGTCTAATAAATTGATTCATAACCTAGGAAACTATCCTGTATGAATCCATATAATCTACCAGCTGTTTTGGTTGTCATAAAAACTAATTATAGCCAGCATGCTAACACAAGAAATATTTACATGATTAATATACGAAAGTTTAGGAAGAAGCCTATTCATACCGTATTAAAACAACTTATATAATTGCATTATGTTATGTTTTCTGATATACCATATCCTATTTATAATTCTAATATATATGCTAGAATTAATATGCATACACAAATATTTAATGATATATTGATATCTTTGTTATATTGATAAAGTAAGTTCTTTGAGATGGAATCCAGTATTAATATTTATTAATGAATGATTCCATAACCCCCTGTCATTCCAGATTAAACAGTGTACCAGCATAACTTTCCTAGTAGTCCAGTCACTCATACTTAGAGGCTGAGGTGATACCACCATTGCGTCATTGTGACAATGTGTGTTATCCAAAGATTTTTAAATCCAACATTGTTATTTACTGAACTTCCTCAACTTGAAAATTCAAAATGTAGTTTCTGAAATGAAAAGGATATAATTAGAGCCTTGAAACAATTAAGCAGTGGTTTGTGTGAAAATAATTGAGATCCCGAGGGTGAAATATTTGTGACTCAAAGGTTTTATATCTAAAGCATTAGAGGAAAATATGAGTCATTATTTTCAATGAAGTACATTTTTATAAATTACTTCTTTTCAAGTGATTAAGATACTAGCATTATCACATAAAAAATTTGCAATTCTAATGTATCCGCATCTCTAACTGAATATAAAATGCCACTAAATCTTCTGTAAAACAAAAGAACTTTACATTAAATAAAACCATGTAGGAAAATATCATCTATGGTAGATACGATCATACATACTATATGTATACACACAAAAATGTATTAAGGTGCCATATATAATGTTTATATTAAAATACACATTCATAACACCACAAACTAAATGAATGAGTCCTACCTAATTCCTTAGTGCCATCAATCTTCAGTGACATTTCAAAATTTTCACCTTCGTAAGGAAATACAAGGATCATGATTTGGATATAGAGAAACCAAAGCAATTCACCTTTTATATTTGTCTTTATTAATCTTTCCTTCCACTTGAAATTTGTTGAAAATAGGGTGGGCTTTCTCTTTTTCTTAAAACATGGTTTCTCTGTGTAGTCCTGGCTGTCATGGAACTTGCTCTTTAGATCAAGATAGCCTTAAACACACACAGAGACCTGCCTGGCTCTGTCTCCAAAGTGCTAGGATTAAAGTGTGCCTCACCACTGCTCAGCTAAAAACAGAGTACTTAGTCTCAATAGTTTCATGACTACATTTTAAGGGCCCTTGTTATTTCATGTTTTGATAGAAATTCACTTTTGAATTTTGTAATTACTTCTGAATAATAGATGTTTTTTATGTCCCTGAAATAAAAGGACATAGTATCTGATCAACTTAACTTTGCCTGACAAATCATTAATGGTAGCTATCATCATCCATTATTTAGGGCTTACAATATGGTGATTCTAATATAATGTAATAGCTGGGATATTTTCATAAAACAAAGCTTCATGTAAGAATTATTTTGTTATTATATAATGCAGCTTATATAGGCATCAGAAAATAAACCCTTAATTCTTTGCTTAAAAAAAGAAGTTTTTCAGAATAACAAAAGGAGTTCCTAGACAAGCTTCTTATTCCAGGGGGCATTTGTTAATGCAGAGACTCAGAACTGGGTTCTGGGAAGAAAGTGGTGAATTTCCAGTCCTAAAGGAGATATTCTTACAAATAGCCACAGCTAGGTCAGGGAACAACTTTGTAGAAGGAGTAGAGATATATAATCACCAGTTAAAACTGTATTTAGGATATGGCTGTTTCATTCATGAATTCACAACCTTTGTTTAAGATCTGTGCAAGATCAGCCTATTCAAAATTCCCAAATAGAACGTAGTGGTTCAACATCTACCTGAGGAGTTATTTGTAGTTGATCATGACTGGGACAGAGCTAGTATTTGTCAGGAGACCGGGAGCATATAACCTCTAATAGGTTTTCCATGCTAGAGTGGGTTGTGTAATTAGATATTCCCCTTTTTCTCTTCCTCCAACTCTTTCCATGCCCCCAACACCTTGCTAGTTCATGACCTCTTTTGAACTATTATATATATTGTCTGTTTTTCTTTAAAGATGGGCATAATATACATTAAAATGTATACTAAATTAAAAGTGTGGGTGTGTGTGTATGTGTGTGTGTGTGTGTCTGTAAAAAACCTGCTGGGTCCAGTTAGTGTTGCCCTTCTGTTCACATGCTTAGGAATGACTATTAATTAGACAACCTACCAGGAGGCCCATCACTGGAAAACACTTCTGATTCTCCTCCCTCAGCAACCACTAATTGCCTGTAGCTTTTCTAGAGCTGGGACCTCATGAGATTTCTGTCATCTTCATCAGCATGTCAAATAGTGTTACAATTGTAGAGGTGTACTTTAGGAGACTATATTGTTAAGATTCCATGCCTACAGTTTATTTGCCATAATCTGATGACACTCATAGACATCTTCTCTCTGGTTCTGATAATCTTTCCATGTCCTCTTCCAGTATGTCCCTGAAATTTAGTCCATCCATTAGTTTACACACACTATTCTCAGGTGTTCTCTGCATTTTGTCCAGCTGAGGATTTGTATTGTGGTCTCCCTTTTCTAAAAATAGAAGCTTGTTGGATAAGGATACAGAAAGAGAGAGAGAGTATAAAAATATAAGTATTTAAGATGCAGTTAAGGCGTATACTAGTTTATGAAGTAGTTGTAGTAGGTTCTTCTCTGGGGCATCATCAGCCCAGTCCTGAGTATTTCTATAGGTTTCCAGTATCAGTTATGAATTACATATTGAGCAGGCCATAAGTCCAGTTCTGTTAGATGGTTGTTGGTTATCCCTAAGATATGTATCACTATTAAATGTTTGAGAGTGTCTTGCCATGCTGGGCAATATTATGCTTCATATATGTACAAATGGGTACAGTTATTCATTCATTTTCTCTCTAGGAAGTTTGCATAGCAACTATGAGAGCTCACCCTCACAGAGGAAGCTTCCAGGTCAGTGACAGCTTCCTCCAAGTATTGCGTACAAAATATCTGTGTTTTGCCTTCAAGTTCTAGCAGTAGCCTTTATTGTCTTGGGAGTACCTTTCATTCTGTAAACCAACAACTGAAAGGGAAGTTTCCAGTGCCTGTCTCTGGGTAACCCCTTCCCTGGACACTAAAGCTACTTTCTCCTATGATCCCTTTTACTTCCCTGGTTTTTATGGGTGTTCTAGATTATGTACTCACATCCAAAGATGGAGATCTAGACTCCAAAAAAGAGACAACTTGTAATATTTGATTTTCTGGTACTAGGTTAATTTGCTCAGTATAATATAATTTAGTTCTATTCATTTTTCAGAAACTTTTATGGCTTTTTTCCTATTCTTTAATTTATAAAATTCCATTATATATAGGTACTACATTTTCATTCATTCTTCTTTTGAAAGACATGTAACTCATTTCCATTGCCTAGCTATTATGAATAAAGTGGTAGTAAAAAAATGGCTAATCAAGTAACTGTGAATTAGGATATAAAGTTCTTTGGTCATATGCCAAGGAGTAATACAGCTAAGTTCATTTTAAGCTCTCTGAGCATGTTTCCAATGATACTGTAGTGGGTGAACTAGATTGCAATCTCATTAACAATGAACAAGAGTTACTCATTAGTCAAAGTCTCACCAGCATTTGTTGACAAATGTTTTGTTAAATTTAGCTATTCTAAACGGAGTAAGATGAAATCTCAGATGTAGTTTTAATTTTCATTTTCCTAATAGCTAAGGGCGTTAATCAGTTTTAAGGTGTTTATTAGTATTTTTTTTCTTTTTTCTTTTGAAACAGGCTTACTTTATATATCAATCCCAACTCCTTTCCATCCCTTCTTCCCACTCCCCACACCTTCCCCCACACTCATTCTCATCCTCTCCTTAGATATTGTTGGTTCCCCGTGGGAGGTCTCACCATCTCTGTCACATCACTTGAGGCAGAACCAAGAGCCTCCCCACCTGCATCTAGGCTGAACAAAGTGTCTCTCCATAGGGAATGGGCTCCAAAAGCCAGTTCATGCACTAGGGATAAATTCTGGTTGCCATGCTAGTGGCCTTACAAACAGCCCAAGCCACCCAACTGTCACCCACATTCAGAGGGCCTAGTTTGGTCTTATTACAGGTTCCCTAGCTGTCACTCTGGAGTCAGTGAGCTCACATTTACTGGGGTCAGCTGTTTCTGTGAGTTTCCCCATCATGGTCTTGACAGCTTTCCTCATATTATTGTTCCTCTCTCTACAACTGGACTCCAGGAGTTTGGCCCAGTGCTTAGCTATAGATCTCTGCATCTACTTCTTTCAATTGATGAAGGTTCTATGATGACAATTAAGGTAATTACCAATCTGATTACACGCAAAGGGCAGTTAATGCACCCTCTCCAATATTGCTTAGATTCTTAGATGCAGTCATCCTTGTGGATTCCTGGGAATTTCCCTAATGCCAGGTAGATGGCTCTCCCATTAAAATTAAACTTACAACCAAAATATTAGCTATTTTTAAATCTTCTAATGTGGTCTCTCTATTCAGAACTGTAAACTGTTTTTAATAATTTGTTTTCAAGAACTCTTGTACCTCCTTCTCCCCCTTCAACTCTTCCCATGTCCTTCTCAAATTCATAAGCTCTACTTTAATTAATGTTACCTGTACATACATATATATGTATACTTACATGTGTGTATACTTGTGTGTGTGTGTGTGTGTGTGCGTGCACGCACTCATGCGTGTGTGTGTGTGTGAAACCTCTTGAATCCTGACAAAGACCATGTGACTTTTGTAGGGAACCAGGCCGGAGAATAGAAAGAATAAGCTCTCCTTATGGCAAGGTCCTGGAGACCCTGACCCATTTTGGCAAAGCCAATAGACAGTTTAGTCCATAATTCTGGGCATGACCCCAGGAACTTATCTGCTACCTACTCTCCTTGCTTTCTCTATGCTACCCATATTGCTAGCTACCTTAAGTTTCACTTTCAGTGAAACTTTCAGTCATGGATAAAGTGGCTATTACAAAAGGAAAACTTCCCCCTGATAATTCTCTGCCTGAGTCAGAGAGAATGTTGTTTAAAATACAGTGTCCTGATTCAGTCCCTAAAGCCTTTGATGTTTAAAGGGTGACAATGAGTTCAGGCTTTTGAAGAACAGGATATTGCCTTTCTAATGGGCCTGTGACTAGCCTGAAAAAGTCACAGTACCTCAAGAGTATTGGCGGAATGCTAATAAATAGATGGTATCAATAGTTAATGGGCTCCAAATGATTCTGCTGAGCCACCTGCATAGGGCAGAACTGGACCCTCTGGATGTGGGTGACAGTTGTTTGGCTTATGCAATCTGTGAGGCCACTGGTAACAGGACCAAAATTTATCCCTAGTGCTTGAACTGACTTTTTGGAATCCATTCTCTTTGGAAGGATATCTTGCTCAGTCTAGATAAAGGGGAAAGGGTCTCCGTATTGCCTCAAATAGATATGCCAGAATTGGTTGACTCCCCAAGAGGGTTGCCTTACCCTCTCTGAGGAGCATAGAGTGGGTGAAAGGAAGGTGGGGAGAGCAGGAGGAGGAGAGGGAGTAGGAACTAGAATTGGTATGTAAAATCAAAAATATTGATTTAAAATAAAATAAGAAAAGACAAGAAAAAAAGTAAATGGGAACAGTCTGGAGAAAAGGAACAGAAGCAGAATCATAGGGACACACAGTGCCCTCATTTCTAATAGCTGTGCTATCCAATACTGGAAGAAGTTGAGAGTACAAGGACATGAGAAGGGGTAAAAAGTGCCAACTGTTAAGAGTAAGTTTCTAAGTTATGTTGCTTATAGGATAAAAGGAAGAAGCTTGGTATATTCCCAAAGGAGATGGAGTAGTAGAGAAAGAATGAATTGATCCAGCTTAGGCTGGTGAGTTAATTGTGAGGACTCAGACCCTGCCAGATGTAAATATTAACCACAAGAGACAAAACTGTTACTCACCCTGCATGACGCTATAACTACAAATGCTGCCAGTTAGACAGACTAGTCTACCTGTAGATGTGTCTCCTTCCAAAACATTATTTGTGTCTTGGAATACTGCTTATGCTTCTAACATTATGGCAGTAAATCAAATGGGTAATGGTTAACTGGTGGGAAAATTGGGGGACAGAAGGAGAAGTGATGAAGTGATCAAGGAACAAACTGCTAATTGTTGTAACCAATTTTAGAGACTTAAGGAAACAAATTTCAACTTAAAACTATACATACAATTCATTGAAATTGCATAAACAAAAATGACTCAGGCTATCTGGGACCAATTGTTTGACATGGAAGTGACAATTTCTTCTTTCACGGATGACATCCTTCCCAGGGGTCAAACCAATTTGGAAATAGGCTCCCAGAAATGTTCCTTTAGCTTCACTAATATGTAACTATGCTCAGTCAATTGGTTTTTTTTTTTTTTTTCTTTTGATTTTTTTTTTGTTTGTTTTCCTTTTTGGTTCTTTGTAAACTCTGGATATTAATCCTCTCTCAGATGTATACCTAGCACAGTTTCCTCTGTAGGTTTGCTTGTCACTAAACTGATATTTCTTTAGCTGTAATGTAGCCTTTTAATTTTATAATGTCTCAGTTGTGTTTTGTTGGCCAATATTCCTGAGCAAATGGCGTCCTAGAGAGATAGTCCATTCCTGTATCTGTATCTTCTACAATCAAGCTTATATTTTTGTTTTGTTTGTTGTTTTGTCCTAGTGGTTTCACATTAAAGGCTTTAATCTGTTTGGAGTTGATCTTTATGCAAGGTGATAGTAGGGTCAATTTCATTCTTGTACATACAAACTTACAATCACCCTGGAAATTTTTGTTGAAAAAACTGTCTTCTCTCCACTATGTATTTTTGGCATCTTTGTCAAATATAAGATGGCTATTTCTATCTTCTGTTTTGTTCCATTGGTCTACATGTTTGTTTTTATACCACTAAAGTGTAGTTTTATGACAACAGTTGTATAATATAGCATGATATCTAGTATGGCTATCCTGTAGCATTGCTCTTTTTTCTCAGTACGACTTTGATGATATGGAACCTTTTGTGATTCTATATGCATATAGAGTGTTATTTTTTATTTCTATGAAGAATGTCCCAGGTATTTTATTTGAGATTGCATTGAAACTATAATTTTCTTTTGGTAGGATGGCTATTTTCATGATGTTAATTCTACCAATCCATGAGCATGGGAGGACTATTCAATCTCTATGGTCTTTAGTATTCTCTTTCTTATTATGTATTGATTTTTGTTTTTTGAGACAGGGTTTCTCTGAGTAGCTTTGGAGCCTGTCCTGGAACTAGTTCTTTTAAACTAGGCTGGTCACAAACTTACAGAGATCTGTCTGCCTCTGCCTCCCAAGTTCTGGGATTGAAGGCGTGTGCCACCAATGCCCAACTGAGTATGAATATTATCTTTCTTGTGAAACATTGTTTACATATGAAATGAGGTAAAATTATAATTATTCAGAAACAAGAGCTATAAAACATATCTTTTTAGGAAACTACATATTCCCCTTTCTCCAGATCCTCTCCATCTTAAGCTGTCATTGGTGTTTCTAATTTTAGCCATTCTGACAGGAGTAATATGGTATCTCAGAATTGTTTTAATTTGCTTTTCTCTGATAGGTAAGGATGTTCAGTACTGTCTTAAGTGTCTTTCAGCCATTTTGGATTACTCTATTGAGGATGTATCCCTGGTGCAGGAAAGGACTTTGGGAGCACATTCCCCATGGAGGGACACTCCCTTAGCCTAGAGGCAGGAGGGAGAGCCTAGTTCCTACTCCAAATGACTTGATACATTTTGATGATCCCTCTTGGAAGGTATCAACCTCCCTGTAGAGTGGGGGGGGAATGGTAAGGGAGGGGGGGTTGAGGGACATGGGAGGGAGAGAGAGGGAACTGGGATTGATATGAAAATTAAGAAATAATCATATATATATGTATATACATACACACACACACACACAAACACACATACACATATAAAATAAAGAAAATAAAATTTCAGGCAAAAGAGAAATAAAAAATTAAAAAAGGAAACTACATATTCTATAAACATGGGTTCTACTTATGATATTTTTATTGTGTGGAACCTATTTACTACATAAAAAATTGTATGTTGCAAAATCACTTGAGTAATATGCTTAGTAATAATATAGCTTACTACCATGGAAAACAATATAATGTCAGTCTTGCTCTTGATGTTAGCATTAATTTGCATAATGATTATATTTATGATTGGAATTATTGTCTTCTTACATATATTTCAACCTTCCTCTGCTATTGCAATATTTTTCCACCAGATGGTACCCAATAAAAGCAATAAGAAAAGAGATAAACAGAGTTAAAATAAATAAAATTAATCTGAAACTAAATTTATTTTTCATAACTACAGAAACAACCATCTTTGCAAAAATGAAATCATTTTAAACTTGTTAAGAAAACTACTACTATGGTACTGATTTTGAACAAATTCCTCAGTATTATCTTGGTATTTCTAGACCTCCACTACTAAGTTTGAGTGCTATAGTCAATAGGTATAGATGCTTTAGAATATAAATACTGACTGATTTTGAATATTATTCGCCTTGTTTATAAATCACCTTGGTTCTAAATATTAAAGGGTATGTAATTCCTGACAGTTTTTTTTTTAAACACTGAGCCTGCAGTACTCTGGCTGTGGACTTGTCTCATCTGTATGTAGCTTCTCCTATCTCCTTGTTAGTCTTGGCTTCTACACGAAGAACTCATTATTTCCAAAAACCAATTATCATTCCTGTCTGGATACATTAAGGTTTTTTTTTCCTACATTCTTTCCCTCTCTATCACATTTAAAGCAACAATTTACATGAATTATTCATAGTGCCTATATTGCAGGCAAGAATTTTTTTATTAAATTTGATCATAATAATAGTTATTACTCTAGTCATGGCAGTTTTATGAGCATTCTTCAATGCCATTACCTGGAAAGATTTCAATCAAGAAATATAAAATATGCAAATCAATTTCCATAATAAAATTAAACTACACCATCTATTCCTTTACTCCAGCAAAGAAACTGATTGACAGGTTCTCTGTGATACCAGGAACAGATAGCATTAAGATATAGATATAGAGAGTGGAAAAACACACTTTCCAAAGAATTTCAAAAGAATTTCCTCCATTGCTGCTGCTTAATATCTGCTAATTTCATTGAATATAATGTTTAACACAGAGTCTCTACACAAATGTACTTACAGGTTATTTTCTCTGCTGACAATCAGTGATTTCCAGAAGGTCATTGTGGTTATATCAAAATAAACATGGAATTAAGTGCCATTTTTCTCAATATAGGTATTACTATGTTCTTTCAGGAAAGCTTCAAATTCCCTTTGATGCCAAGTATGCAAGTATGGTTTTTCCTAACTCAAGCATCCTGAATTTTAGAATTAGGAGTAAAGCTAACAGACCTTCTTGACATACTTTTTTATTAATATTGACCAGAACATGATCTCACTTAGAATGTGTTTTTCAAACATTCTAGGTTTTCATGATTTAGAATTATTATGGCACAAGGGCTGGAGCTATGGATCTATAAAAGCACATGCTGTCTTAATGTAGAACCTGGGATCAAATCCCAAGGTCTAAGTTGAAAAGTAAAAATCAAAGATGCTAGGCTAGAGAGACTCTTCAGCTCAGTGGTTAAGAGTGTAAGAATGTGGCTCTTTCTGAGAATCCAAGTTCAGTTCTCAGCCCCATGAGTATAGTGACCTGTCACCTCAGCTCTAGAAGAACCCAATGCCTCTGGCATACATAGTCACCTGCAGTTTCATGATCAGTTCTACACAGGTAGGCACAAACAAGGATAAATTTTAAATCAACAATTGGAATACAGCTGAGTGGGGCCACATATGCGTTTTTAACTCTACTGCGGAGTGTAGGGATAAAGACCATGGGAACAAAGGGGCTTGCTGTGTTCCCCTTGCTAGCTCCAAATGAGATATTCTTGTCTCAAGGGAATAAGTTATAGATGGGGACATGTACTCTGACCTATGAAGATGCACAGAGACTCCCACCTGCAAAAGTTAACTTTCTATTTTACTCAATATGAGTATTATTAAGTGGCTTGTTTAACATGCCCATAAGCTTATGCATGAAAGGCTAGCTGTCCAGTGGGTGGCAATATTTTAGAAGACACATAAAATTTGCCAAATGGTGCCCAATTGTAGGGTATAAATCTTTCTTTAATGGCTGTCATAAAGTGAACAGCACTGCTACCTCTTGCTCTCTCTGCTTCACTACAGTGTCTCATGCAGGCCCAGATGTGTATAGTGAGTGCAGAGTCCTCATAAACTGAAATCTCCAAAACGGTAAGACAGAATAAATGCCTCAACTCTATAATGGGTTTGTCACAGTGAAGAAATAACTAACATAACAAGTGATAACAACTATTTTACTTTCTACAAAGGCAACAGAGACCATCCCCAAAATATATTGTGAGATGTTTGGGAGGTATATGCTGAATGTAAGCAACTGTCATGCCTATATGAGAAAAATACATTAAAACAAATCAGCCATATCCAAATACATAGTTACCCAAGAATATCTTGTAGTTAGTTTATTTGAATATTAACAGTCTAACAGATGCCAGTATGGTATAACTAACAGAAACACTTGGGGATTAAATTTGCAAAGTCTATTCAACCAAAACATTTATTTTAAAGGAATAAACTAAGGATTAGATATACTGTCAAAATATGTGAACTCCATTAAGCATGGAATAGTGTTTTCATTTATTTGCTAAGAGCAAATTATTTATAGTTGTGAATCTGATGATAAAAATTAAAGCTAAATAGTCAAGGTTCCCTTAGGGAGCTTGTGGAAATGCCAATACACCTCCAACAATGTGTTGGTAAAGAACCATGCAGTTTAGTACCTCAGTTAAGCCTCTTGAGACTGGATCTAGTAATAAACATTACAGAACATGACACCATTTGAGTTGTTTTCTATCTTGGTTCTGTACTCCAATTATGCCACTGCATTTGACATTGTCATCATGATCAATATAACTGAGAGAAATCTATTGAAAGTATGATGAATTCACTTTCAAATTACTAATTTCTTTCTGTTCTGTGATGGACAGAGCATCATGATTGTTATGAGCAGTTTCCTAACAGCTTGGTCCCCCAGCTGGTTCAGTCCCAAATAACACACCACAGAGTCTATGTATTGGATATAAAGCAGTTGGCCTGTTACTAGTGTTTCATATTATCTAGAATAAAGCCCTAGTGGCCAATAGGACAGCAAGATAGGTGGGACTAGGAGACAAGGAGGATTTTAGGAGATGTAGTAGGAGGGAAGATGTAAGGACTTGAGAGAAGAGGTCTGGACCCTTTCTCATTCCTCAGACAACACATATCTTAGTTTTAGAAACAGGCTCTCTTTTTGTCAGTAACTCCCAGATTACATTAGGTTGCTTAGCCATTGAGACTTGAAATCTCCCTATCACCTTTTTTCCTAGCACAGAATTACAATGCACACCATCATGCCTACGTAGACTTTTTATTTGGCTGCTTTTATTGAACTTGTTCATTATGCTTGACTGTCAAGCACTTTAGTGACTTAACTCTCTCTCTCTCTCTCTCTCTCTCTCTCTCTCTCTCTTTCTCTCTCTCTTGTGATTACTCAGTTAGCACTTGTGGATGACACTAAAGTTGATGCCAGTATGAGCAGTAGCTGCGCTCATTCTGGCCTCCCTCCCTTTTACTCTCTCTGCCCCCTCACAAGCACCCAGACCACCCTCCCTTCCCATCCCTCACCCCAATTCCACATGTAGGAAATTGCAATCCAGATGAGGTCATGTAGATCTGACAGGTCATTTGAAGTAGGGACTATGACTTCTCTCCTGTCTCTAGGTTAAGGCAGTATCCCTCCATGGGGGATGTGCTCCTAAGGGCCTTTTGTGCACCAGGGATACATACTGGTTCCACTGTCTAAGGTCCCTTAGACTGCTCAATCCTTCTGGCTGAGACCCATATTCAGGGGAGCCTGAGTCAGTCCCTTGCTGGATTGCTAGCAATCAGTCTCAGGGCCCATTAGCTCCTCCTTGTTCAGGTCAGCTGTCTCTATGTATTTCTGAAACCTGGTCTTGTCCTCTCAGTCTGCATCTAGGTTCTAATTCAACTCAGTGTTTAGGTATGGGTGTTTGCTTCAGTTTCCAACAGGTATGTTAGTTGTATATCTCATTATCCAGGAAGGGCATTTATGGTAGCCTATCCATGGATGCTCAAATTATTAGGGGGTGGCAGTCTTGTAGTTCTCTAGACCTTTCTTTGTGTTCAGTTTTCTCTTCAAACCAATATTGGCTCTCTCTTTTATGGTCTCTCTCTCTCTCTCTCTCTCTCTCTCTCTCTCTCTCTCTCTCTCTCTCTCTCTCTCTCTCTCTCTCTGTCCTGTCTTCTATTCCTACCCTGACTCAATCATCCTAGTCGCACGTGTTTTCCTCTCCTCCCCCTCACTTTATCCTACTTCTCTCTCCATTACTGTCCCGCCACTTCCCCTGTTCTCTGGGGGACTTGTCCCTTACCCATTCTGTGAGGGATTTTATGTGAATCTCTTAGAATACACCTTGTATCCTAGTTCCTCAGGTGGTATGAATTATACGCTGCTGATCCTTTGCTCTAGGTCTAAAATCCATATATGAGTGAGTACATACTGTGTTCCTCTTTTTGTGACTGGGTTACCTCATTCAGGATGGTTTCTTTAAGTACCATCCACTTGCCTGGGAATTTCAAGATACATTACTTTTTTCAGCTGAATAGCATTCTATTGTGTACCTGTGCAACATCTTCTTTACCCATTATTCAACTGAGGGACTTCTAGGATGCTTCCAGGTTCTTGCTAGAACAAATAATGCTGCTATGAACATAATTAAAGAGATGATTTGTTGAATGGATGTGGATCATTTGGGTATATGCCTAAGAGGGGGATTGCCGGGTCCTGTGGTAAACTAATTCCCATTTTCCTGAGGAACCACCATACTGATCTACAAAATGGCTGTACGAGTTTGCACTCCCACCAGCAGTGAAGGAGTGTTCCCCTTTCTCCATATCCTCTCCAGCATGAGTTGTCATAGGGTGTTTCCAATTTTAGCCATTCTGGCAGGAGTAAGATGGTATATCAAAGTTGTTTTGATTTGCATTTCCCTGATAGCTAAGGATGTTGAACACTTTCTTAAGTGACTTTCAGCCCTTTTGATTTCCTCTATTGAGAATCTTTCTTCAGTTCTGTACCCCTTTTTAATAGAGTTGTTTGCTGTTTTGTTGACTAGTTTCTTGAGTTCTTTGTATATTTTGGAGATGAGCGCTTTGTAGGATATAGGACTGGTGAAAATATTTTCACAGTTTGTGGGCTGCCATTTGGTCTTGTCCAATGTGTCTTTGACCTTACAGAAGCTTGTAAGTTTGAAGAGGTCCCAAATATTAATTGTTGCTCTCAGTGTCTATGCCCCTGGAGTTATGTTCAGGAAGTGGTTTCATATAACAACGTGTTCAAGGGTACCTCCTACTTCCTCTTCTAAGAGGTTCAGTGTGGCTTGATTGATATGGAGATCTTTGATCCATTGGGACTTGAGTTTTGTTCAGGGCAACAGACATGGGTCTATTTGCAGTCTGCTACATACCATCATCCAATTGTGCTACCAACGTTTGTTGAAGATGCTATCCTCGCAACATTGTATTCTTTTGATATTTGTGGAAAATCAGGTGTTCACATGTGTGTGGGTTAATATCAGGATTTTTAATTCATTTCCATTGGTCTACCTGTCTATTTATGTGCCAATACCAGGGTGTTTTCAGAACTATAGCTCTGTAGTAGTGCTTAAAGTCAGGAATGGTGATTCCTCCTGAAGTTCTTTTATTATATAGGGTCTGTTTGGCTATCCTGGGTCTTTTGTTTTTCCATATAAAGTTGATTATTATCCTTTCAAGGTCATTGAAGAACTGTGGTGGGATTTTAATGGGCATTGCGTTGAATCTGTAAATTGCTTTTGTCAAGACTGTCATTTTTACTATGTTTATCCAAGAGCATGGGAGATCTTTCCATTTTCTGTGATCTTCTTTAATTTCTTTCTTTAGAGCCACAAAATTATTCTTATATAGGTCTTTCATTTGTTTGGTAAGCATTACCTCAAGATACTTTATGTTGCTTGTGGCAATTGTAAAGGGTGATGCTTCTGTGATTTCTTTCTCTGCCACTTTGTTTTCTGAAAAAAGTAGGGCTACTGATTTTTTTTACTTTATATTGTATCCTGCTACTTTCCTGAAGGTGTTTATCAGCTGTAGGGGTTCCCTGGTAGAGTTTATTGGGTCGCTTATGTAAACTATCATATCATCTGCAAATAGAGACTGTTTGACTTCTTCCTTTCCAATTTGGATCCCCTTGATTTTCTTTGTTGTCTTATAGCTTTAGCTAGAACTTCAAGTAAGATATTGAAGAGATATGCGAGAGAGGGCAGCATTGTGTTGTTCCTGATTTTAGAGGAATTGCCTTAAGTTTCTCTCCATTCAGTTTGATGTTGGCAGTTGGTTTGCTGTATATTGCTCTTATCATGTATAGGTATGTTCCTATTATCCCTGACCTCTCTAAGACCTTTATCATGAAAGGATGTTGCATTTTGTCGAAGGCTTTTTCAGCATCTAGGGAGATAATCATATGGTTTTTCTTTTTCACTTTGTTTATTTGGTGGATCATATTGATAGATTTTCATATGTTAAACGATCTCTGCAATCCACCGATGAAGCCTACTTGGTCATGGTGGATGATTTCTCTGATGTATTCTTGAATTTGGTTTGCCAGTATTTTATTGAGTTTTTTTCATCGATGTTTATCAGGGATATTGGTCTGTAGTTTTCTTTCTTAGTTGTGTCTTTGTGATGCTTGGGTACCAAGGTTATTTTGTCCTCATTAAAAGAGTTTGGCAATGAACCTTCTGTTTCTATTTTGTGGAACAATTTAAGGAGTATTGGTGTTACATCTTCCTTGATTGTCTGTAGAATTCTGCACTGAAGCCACCTGGCCCTGGGCTTTTTTTGGTTGGAATGCTTTTGATGACTTCTTCTATTTCATGGCAGGTTATAGGTGTATTTAAGTTGTTTGTCTGTTCTTGATTTAATTTTGGTAAGTGATACTAATCCAGAAATTTTTCCATGTCCTTTGAATTTTCAATCGTTGTGGAATACAGGTTTTCAAAGTATGACCTGAAAATTGTCTGGATTTCCTCTGTGTCCATTGTTATGTTCCCCTTTTCATTTCTTATTTTGTTAATTTGCATGTTCTCTTTCTGCTTTTTCGTTAATTTGGATAAAGGTTTGTCTATCTTGTTTATTTACTCAAAAAACCAACTCTTTGTTGCATTGACTCCTTGTATTGTTTTCCTGGTTTCTATTTTGATGATATCAGCCCTCACATTGATTATTTCCTGGCATCTACTCCTCCAGGGTGAGTTTGCTTCTTTTTGTTCTAAGGATTTCAACTGTGATGTTAATTCTCTTATGTGACTATCCTGTGTTTTCTTCATATGAGCACTTAGTACAATGAACTTCCCTGGTAGCACTGCTTTCAAGTTGTCCCATATTTTGGGGAATGTTGTGTCCTCATTCTCGTTGAATATTAGAAAGTCCTTAATTTCTTTCTTTATTTCTTTTTTGACCCAGGTGTTGTGCAACTGCACATTGTTCAGTTTCCATGAGTTTGCAGTTTTCCTGCGATTTGTTTTGTTGTTGAATTCTAATTTTAAAGCATGGTTGTTTGATAAGATACAGGGGACTATTCCAAATCTCTTGTATCTGTTGAGGTTTGTTATGCCACCTAGTATGTGGTCGACTTTAGAGAAGGTTCCATGTGGAGCAGAGAAGAAAGTATATTCTTTTGTGTTTGGATCGAATTTCTATAGATGTATGTTAAACCCAGTTGAGACATAACTTCTGTTAGTTCTTTTGTTTCTTTGTTCAGTTTCTGATTGGAATCCTGTCTAGTGTAGAGAGTGGTGTATTGAAGTCTCCCACTATAAGTGTGTGAGGTTTTATATGAGCTTTGAATAGTAGTAGCATTTCTTTCACGAATGTCGGTACCTTTGTATTTGGGGCATAGATGTTCAGAACTGAGAATTTGTGTTGATGGATTTCTCCTGCAATAAATACAAAATGAGGGTCTATAACTTTTGATTATATTTAGTTTGAAGTCTTACTTGTTAGATATTAGGATAGCCACACCTGCTTGCTTCTTGGTTCCATTTGATTGGAAGTTCTTTTGCCAATCTTTTACCCTGAGGTAATGTCTATCTTTGAAGCTTAGATGTGTTCTTTTATGCAGCAGAAGGATGGATTCTGTCTCGTATATATTCTGTTAGCCTGTGTCTTTTTATAGGTGAGGTAAGACCATTAATGTTGAGGGTAAGGACCATTGAATGTTGATGTTTGTTTGTTTTAGATTTGTTTTTGGCAGAGGTATTGTGAATATATGTGTCCTGCTTTACCCTTGGTTTCTGGTGTAGTTAGATTATCTGTTTCCTATGTCTTTGGGAGCTTAGTTAACCCTTGGGTTGTAGTTTTCCTTTCAGAACTTTCTGTAGGGCTGGATTTGTAGATAAGCATTGTGAACATCTGGTTTTGTCCTGGAATATCTTTTCCTCCATCTATACTGATTGAGAATTTTGCTGTCTTCATACCCATTCTGTTAGCCTGTGTCTTTTTATAGGTGAATTAAGATCATTAATGTTGAGGGTGCGTAAGGACCATTGATTGTTGATGCTTGATTGATCTAGGTTTGTTGTTGGCAGGGGTATTGTGAATATATTAGTTCTGCTTCACCCTTGGTTTCTGGTGTAGTTGGATTATCTGTTGCCTATATTTTTGTGGGCGTAGTTACCTTCCTTGGGTTGGAGTTTTCCTTCCAATACTTTCTGTAGGGCTGGATTTGTTTTTTATTGTCTTTCTGTACTTTGTTTTACTTTCCTTAAAATACTTGTTTGTTTCTTCTACTTTTTTGTTAGTTTGTTTGTTTGTTTTTTGATTTCTTTAAGGTATTTTCTCACATCTTCTCTGAGGGCCCCTATCCCTTCTGCTTCATCTGCTTTGTTGTTGTGTTCTGGTCTAGTTGGTGTAGATTCCCAAGATTCTGGTGTTGTTATGCTTGTCTTTCTGTTGTTAGGTATTTTCTTGTATTGCTGTCTTCCCATAAATTCTTCTAGTAGGTGTTGGTGGGGTTTCTCCCTCTCTCAATGGTACTTCCCCAGTGGGCTTATGGGTCAGAGGTTCAATATCTGTAGCTCTGGGTGGTCCAAGCTCTCTAGGATGTCTCTCCACAGACAGGGGCTCGAGGATGGGGTCAGCAATGAGGATCCAGTAGAAAATACTGGCAGGAACTCAGATTGGTCCTGCAGAGACAGGCAGATCTCTGGGTGGGGCCCGGGACTCCAGCAGAGGACCAGTGATGAGGGTCAGATACCAAGCAGGTAGAAATTATGGCTGGTCCCACGTAGATAGGCAGGCCTCCTGTGTTCATCAGAGTCACTCTGAGAAGTCCCTGGAAGTTGTGTGGACTGTTTGCTCTACCCTCTGTCCCAGTGCTCAACCAGAGTGGCGGGATAGTGGGCAGGGTAGGGCATATGTTAGGGGAGGGCAGGCTCGCGGTGGTGATGGGTGTGAGTGTATCAGAGCTCCAAGTGTGCTCTTGAAGGGAACAGGATACAGGAGCAGGGGGATCCGGGCCAACCCAGCGAGTTCCTGGGGGAGGGTGTAGGGAAGTGGCCACCCAAATTGGGCCCAGACTCACCTCTAGCCAAGGGCTGGCGGAGGAGCCATGATTGTTGTTTTCCTTTTTCTATTTTTAATACTTCCTTGGGTAACAAGAATTCCATTTTGTTGGAGAAGAAAGTGAGTGGACGAGCTTTTTTCTAGCATGTGTGCAGCCTTGGACTTAATATGCCATAACAGCCCATGTACATACTCTTCAAAAGAAATTTTATTGACCCCATGAGAATCAGTATATTAGGCTAGTAAAGATTGCAGACACTGTTTCTGGACACAAAAATTATTTATTTTCTCTATGTCATTGAAGCCCAAAGACGAACATCTGGTTGAAATCTTTTTTACATATTACCTTCCTATGAAACCCAATTCTTCATTTTGATTAACTACTTATAATCTCGCTATTAAAATTTATTTAGGCTGACTTAACTCGGTATATTCTCATGCTATCTATTGTTGGCGTATCCACTTCTTATTTCATTTTTTCATGTCTGAAATTCATCTCTATGGCTGTTTGATGGCATTAATTTATAATCAGGAAAGAAAATGTGTTACTGTGAATCATTGCCAAAACTCTACATGCTACTACTCTAGGCACTCACACAAAATAGTTACCTATTCCAAATTATTCATTATGTTCTACTAGATATGACTCAAAAAATGTAATTAAAATTTTGAAGAAAATACAGAATATTAGATGATTAGTCTTAACCTCTATAAAAGTACAAGAATGTTTTCATGACTAAATTTTTGTGGGCTGGATCCTTCACGCCCATCCCCAGACCACTGCAAAAGAGGCCTCAGCTAGAGAATGCCAGGCCCCAGCTAGATCTACCTATCAGTGCAGAAATATCCTGAGTATCAGCCCACTGCTTGACTCCCACCATTTTTGAACCCCATCGCCAAGCCTCAGCTAGAGACTTCAACTGGAGCCTGAGTTTTGAGCCAAATCACCAGGCACCTGTCTGAGGAGAAACCTCCTAGATAGCTTGGATAACACAGAGATACAGATATAGAACTTCTGACATACCTAAGACCACCTGGAGAGTACGATAGAGAGAGAGAGACAGAGAGAGAAAGAAAGAGACAGACAGACAGACAGAGAGAGAGAGAGAGAGAGGGAGACCTCACCATACCTATATCTGCTGGAAGAACCAATGAGAAGACAGCAATACAACAAAACGCCTAACAATAGAAAGACAAGAATACCACCACTAGAATCTAGGGACTCTACACCAATTGTACATGAACATCCCAAAGCACAGGAAGCAGAAGAGACTACTTAAAAATTATCATCATAAAAATGATAGAGGCTCTCACAGATGATGTGAGAAAATCCCTTAAAGAACTGAAAAAAAAAAATGGAATGTTCTATAAAAGTCTGTTAAACCCAACTGAGAAATAACTTCTGTTAGTTCTTTTGATTCTTTTTTAAGTTTCCATCCAAACACATAAGAATATACCATCCCCTCTGCTCCACAAGGAACCTTCTCTAAAACTGAGCACATACTAGGCAGCTTAACAAACCTTAACAGATACAAAGACAATGAAACAGTCCCCAGTATTTTATCAGACCACCATGCTTTAAAATTGGAATTCAACAACACAAATTGCAGAAACCCTACAAATGCATGGAAACTGAAGAATGTGTAATTGCACCATACCTTTGTCAAAGAAGAATTAAAGAAAGAAATTAAGGACTTCATAAATTCAATGAGAATGAGACGATAACATACCCGAACTTATGGAACACTTAGAAACCAGTGTTACAAGGGAAGTTCATTGCACTAAGTGCCCATATGAGGAAAACAGAGGATAGTCACAACTGAAAGCCTTAGAGCAAACTCACCCCAGAAGAGTAGACAGCAGGAAATAATCAATTTGAGGGCTGAAATCAATAAAATAGAAACCAGGAAAAGAATACAAAAAAATCAATGCAACAAAGAATTTTTTTTTTTTTTTGAGAAAATCACCAAGATAGACAAACCTTTATCCAAACTAATGACAAAGCAGAGAGGGAGCATGCAAATTAACAAAATCAGAAACAAAAAGGGGGACATAACAATGGAAAGAGAGGAAATACAGACAATTGTCAGGTCATACTTTGAAAAAGTTTACTTTACAATTTCAAAGGAAATGAAGAAATATCTGGATAACTACCACTTACCAAAATTAAATCAAGAACAGGCAAACAACTTAAATAGACCTATAACTCCCAAAGAAATAGAAGCAGTCATTGAATTCCTTCCATCCAAAAAAAGCCCAGGGCCAGATGGCTTCAATGCAGAATTCTACCAGAAATTCAAAGAAGAGCTAATACCGATACTTCTCATATTGTTCCACACACTAGAAATAGAAGATTCATTACCAAACTCTTTTTTTAGTTAATTGTTTATTGTATATATCATTGCATAATTAATTTTTTATATTTATTTTATATAACCAAGTCCATTTAAATGAAAACAAACATTTATAGACAATATGTGGGTATTTGGGCGTTGTTCTTTCCAAACTACTTCCTGCTAGTAAGGGGCCCTGTCATAGGGGATTCTAAGAAGATGCAGAAATCCTGGTTGTAGTCTGTAAGGCTGCTTTGTCCAGCTGTTTTAAATGTAGGATCACCTGGTATTCTGTTTCAGGTGGTCTGACTTGATCAAACCACATTAGTCTGGAAGGAATCCACAGCTTTTCATTTTCTGTGGAAACAAAAGATCTACATGACCCCAACTGGATGGCATTCCACTACATATGGAATTGGGGTGGGGGGTGGGAGGGGAGGGTGGTTAGAGTGCATGTGAGAGGGCAGAGAGGGTAAAAGAGAGGCAAGGTAAGAGGGAGGGACGGAGGAAGGGAGAGGGAATTGGGATCGACATGTAAAATAATAAATTAAATTAAAAAAAATGCTTTGACTCCAAAATTTAAGTTCAAGGACAAGTTACTGGGGAAAAGGATTTCTATTTTTGTTACCAAACTCTTTTTAAGGCCACAATTGACTAGGTACCCAAGCCACACAAAGACACAACTAAGAAAGAAAACTACAGGCCAATATCCCTGTTGAACTTCGATGCAAAAATACTGGCAAACAGAATCCAAGAAAACTTCAGAGAAATCATCCACCATGACTAGGTAAGCTTCATCTCTGGGTTGGAGGGATGGTTTTACATGTGAAAATCTATTAATGTGATCCACAATATAAAAAAACTGAAAAAGAAAAACCATATGATCATTTCTCTAGATGATGAAAAAGCCTTCTACAAATTATACACCCTTTCATAATAAAAATCTTGGAGAGATCAGGGTAAACAGGAACATACCTAAACATAAGAACAATATACAATAAACCAACAGCCAACGTCAAACTAAATGGAGAGATGATTAAGGTGATGCCTCTAAAATCAGGAACAAGACAAGGTGGCCTTCTCTCCATATCTCTTTAATATTGTACTTGAAGTTCTAGCTAAAGCTAATAGACAACAAATGGAGTTAAAGGGGATCCAATTGGAAAGGAAGAAGTCAAAGTTTCTCTATTTGCAGATGATATGATAGTGAACATTAGTGACCCAGAAAATTCTATCAGGGAACTCCTACAGCTGATAAACACTTTCTGCAAACTAGCAGGATACAAGATAAACTCAAAAAAAAAAAAAAATCAGTAGCCCTACTTTATTCAGATGACATAGGGGCTGAGAATGAATTACAATAGCCACAGACAACATAAAGTATCTTGGGGAATACCTTACTAAACAAGTGAAAGACCTATATAATAAGAACTTTGTGTCTTTAAAGAAAGAAATTAAAGAAGATACCAGAAAATGGAAACATCCCCCGTGACCTTGGACAGATAGGATAAGCATATTAAAGCAATGTACAGATTCAATGCAATCCCAATTATATTTCCAACACAATTCTTCACAGAACTTGAAAGGATAATAATCAGCTTTATATGGAAAAGCAAAATTCCCAAGATAGCCAAAACAACCCTGTACAATAAAGGAACTTCAGGCGGCATCATCATCCCTGAGTTTAAGCTCCACTGCAGAGCTATAGTCCTGAAAACAGCCTGGTATTGGCACAAAAATAGACCAATAGAATAGAATAAAAAATCCTGATATTAACCCATACATCTAAAAACACCTGATTTTTGACAAACCAGCTCAAATATACAAAGGGGGGAGGAAAGTATCTTCAACAAAAGGTTCCAGCACAATTGGAAATGGTTTGTAGAAGACTACAGATAGACCCCTATCTGTTGCCACAAACAAAACTCAAGTCCAAATGGATCAAAGACCTCAACATAAATCCAGCCACATTGAACCTCTTAGAAGAGAAAGTCCAGAACAAACTGGTATAGGAGACTGCTTCCTACTCCAGTAGCACAGACACTGAGTTTGATCATTAATAAATGGGACCTCCTGAAACGTAGAATCTTCTGTAAGGCAAATGACACAGTTTGCAAGACCAAATGGCAGCCCACAGACTGTGAAAATATTATTACCAATCCTATCTCTGACAAAGGGCTGATCTCCAAAATATACAAAGAACTCAAGAAACTAGTCAAAAAAACACCAAATAAACCTATTTAAAAAATGGGGTACACATCTGAAGAGAGAATTCTCAATAGAGGAAATCAAAAAGGCTTAAAGACACTTAAGAAAGTGCTCGACATCCTTAGCTATTAGGGAAATGCAAAACAAAACAACTTTGAGATACCATCTTACTCCTGCTAGAATGGCTAAAATTGGAAACACCCATGACAACTCATGCTGGAGAGGATGTGGAGAAAGGGGAACACTCCTCCACTGCTGGTGCGAATGCAAACATGTACAGCCATTTTGTAGATCAGTATGGGGGTTCCACAGGAAAATGGGAATTAGTTTTCATCAGGAACTGGCAATCTCCTTCTTAGGCATACACAAAAATGATCCACATCCATGCAACAAAGACATGTGGTCAACTATGTTCATAGCAGCATTATTTGTATTAACAAGAACCTGGAACCCACCTAGATGCTCCTAAACTGAAGCATGGATAAAGAATATGTGGCAGATCTACACAATGTAATACTACTCGAGGAATTAAAAAAAAAAAAAAAAACAATGGAATCTTGAAATTTGCAGGCAAGTTGATGGAACTTGAAGAAACCATTCTGAATGACGTAACCAAGTCACAAAATAAGGAACATGGCATTTACTCACTCATATATGGATTTTAGACCTAAAGCAAAGGATTACCAGCCTATAATTCACACCACCAGAGGAACTAGGATAAAAGGTGGATTCTAAGAGATTCATATGAGGTTCCCTCATACAGGAGAAGGGACAAGTTCTCCAGAGCCCACAGGAAGTGGGGGGGGGGCAGTGAGGGGAGAGGGAACTAGGATAAAAACAAGGGGAGGAGAGGAAAGCACTTGGGACTAGGAAGATTGAGTCAGGGTAGGATGGAAGACAGGAGAGAGAGAGAGAGCATAATAGAGAAAGCCATTATTGGTTTGAAGAGAAAACTGAACCTAAAGAAAGGTCTAGAGACCTACAAGTCTGACTCCAACTAACAATTTGATCAACAGTGCCTTTCCCTAATAGTGAGATCCACAACTAACTTATCCACCATTATGGAGCCCTTTTCTAGTACCTGTTGGAAACAGAAGCAAAGACCCAAAATTGGAGACCAAGTTGAACTAGAATCCCGATGCAGAGAGAGGACAAGACCAGGTTGCAGAAACACATAAAGACACATGACCTGAACAAGGAGGAGCTAACTGGCCCCCAAACTGATAGCTGGGAGTCCAGCATGGGACTGTTTCAAACCCTTGAACATGGTTCTCTGTTAGAAGACCTGATCAGTCTAAGGGGCCTTAGACAGTGGAATGAGTATGTAATCCTGGTACACAAAAGGACCTTGTGGGCACATCCCCCATGGAAGGATACTCCCTTAACCTAGAGAAAGGGGAGAAGTCCTAGTCCCTACTTCAAATAACTTGACAGATTTAGATGTCCCCTCTTGGATGGCATCACTCTACATGTGAATGCGGTGGGGGATGTGAGGGGAGGTTTGTCAGGGTGCATGTAAGGGGGGAGAGAGTGAAAGAATGGGGGAGGGAAGAAGGAATGGAAGGAGACAGACTGGGATCAATACGTAAAATAAAATAATAAAATAAAAAAAGAATGTTTTCATTATTAATCTACTTAAAAAGTGTATTTCAGATATTGTGTAGACAGAACGTCCAAAGCTATTAATGTATGAGACATATCTTGATTGAAGTGACATATCTTGATAGAAGAATTTAATTGTTATCAATGTAAGGAAATTTTCTTTACCAATGTTGAATGTATTCACAGAAATACAATATTAATATAAGCTAAATGATACAAATAAATATTGTCCACATCCAAGGATTACAAGAAGAAAAAAAAAAAAAAAAACCACCAAGCTTTCAAATTTCATTTGTGGATATTTTCCTGACCACATGAGTTGAAACAGAGACCTCTCTAATTTATCAATCAGAAATCTGTTTTTCTTTATGAATAGCAAAATACTAAGTTATTTCTAATAAACTTGTTTTCTCTCAAAGGAATAGTAAGTCTAGTAGCACTCTTTATCAATTTCAATAAAGATTGTTTATTTAAACACAGACTGTTTTAAATATTTTAATTTTAATACAAATCTATGGCTACACACATAACCATTTAAAAAATAACACTCATGTGTATCTGTGACTCTCACATAAGTAACATGGCTGTTCTATACTTGTCATCAAAATAGCTTAAAATTCAGGTCAGAGTTTTTCTTAAAATGTTTAGGCATATCTTTTTCAAACAACAAATATATTTGACCCTAAATAAACTATTTCTACTCTGTTTTTCCCAGGCCTTTAGAAAGACTTGTCAGCAGGATATAGTGCTACAAGGAGGTGAAAGCAGTCTACAAAAGTAATAAGGAATGAGCGGAAGTTGAACTAACATTTCAAGTATGCCCTGGATAGATATTCCAGTTGGAATCTATTGTGAAATACCTGCTATGAAATTTGTGTCATACTAATATGTAGACAGGTAGTAAGTACCATTTCTGTAGTAGCATTCTGATAGTGAAAAGTGTTTTGATTTGATTTTTAATAATTAATTTTTAGTTTTATATGTGCATATGTTTTGATTACATTTATGGGTGTATAACACTTTTTTGCCTGGAGTCCCCACTCAGTCAAGAAGTGTGTGTGGGTGTGGTGGCACACGCCTTTAATCCCAGCACTCAGGAGACAGAGGCAAGCAGATCTCTGTGATTTACAAAGTAAACCTGGTATGCAGAGTAAATTCCAGGACAGATAAGAGTTACACAGTGAAACCCTATGTCAAAAAAATAAAAAAAAATAAAAGTAAAATAAACATAGTAATAATAAAGCCACGTAAAGATAAAAAACTCAGAAAAAATCTGGTTACTGTATGCTATTGTGTTGTCTCTACATTCTTTGACTACTAAAAAAATAACAACAATTGATAAAAAATGTTACTAGATTAATTCAATTTATATATTTTAAAAATGCTTTGACTCCAACATTTAAGTTCAAGGACAAGTTACTGGGGAAAAAGATTTCTATTTTTGTTTCCACAGAAAATAAAAAGCTGTGGATTCCTTACAAACTAATGTAGTTTGAGCAAGCCAGACCCTCTAAAACAGAGTTCCTGATGATCCAACATTCAAAACAGCTTAAACAAAATAGACTTACAGACTACAGCCAGGATTTCTACATCTTCTTAGGATCCCCATGACAGCGCCCCCTATCAACAGAAAGTAGTTTGAAAAAAACGACGCCCAAATTCCCAAATATTGTTTATAAATGTTTGGTTTCATTTAAATGGACTTGGTTATAAATGGGTAATGATCACAACCTATATTCTTTTTAAAGGTAAAAAGGGAATTATGGTATAGATATGGATACTTTGTATTGGAATGGATTTTCATTTATTGATACAATTTAAGGTCAATTTTGTGATGTGTATATTCTCCTTTTGTTTAGGTATTGTGTTTATATAGCTCATTTAGAAATGTAATGTATAATGTAGTACAGATAATAGATAATTACCTATGATAGTCAAAGCTTAGAGTTTAGTTAGGTTTTTCAAGATACACAGAGATGTATTTTAAGATAGATAGGAATTCTTCAAACCTTTCAAAGACCTACAAAAATGGCATTTAAAATGGTTTAGGGTTTTTCTTGACAATGAGACATAATTGCTCTTGGCAATACCACCTGCACCAGAAAAGAAGATGGACATTAAAGAAACACATTATGGAGTTTGCCTCCAATATGGCAAGACTAGCCATTTGGACAAGATACTGCTCTTGTCTGGACTGTTTGACTTTGTGATGTATAAACTGGACATACAGGATCCACAGAAAAGTGACTCCTGATTCAAGATAGACATTGCTACAGAGTTCCTGCT
Source organism: Phodopus roborovskii (assembly GCF_943737965.1). Classification (NCBI taxonomy): domain Eukaryota; kingdom Metazoa; phylum Chordata; class Mammalia; order Rodentia; family Cricetidae; genus Phodopus; species Phodopus roborovskii. Next base: position 467,180 of record NW_026125669.1, on the reverse strand, counting down.
TCATGGAAGAGTCTGCCAGACAGTCTGCAGGATCAGAAAAAAAGTGACTGACAAACTGCCAATACAAAAAGACAGTTTAAAGTTTCCTGCATTGCTAAAGACTCAGCTAGACACACTATGGCCTATGGGCTAAAGATGGAAGATTACAAAAGAACTTCACGTGACCAGGCAATGAGTTGTCTCTGTCATTTCTAGAGCTTATATATTATCCTTCTGTGGTCTTTGAATGAGTTGAAGACAGATAGTTATGGTTATAGTTTTCATTAAGATTAAAGATAAGTTACTTAGACTTTAGACACACAAAGATAAAATAGATGATGAAATATTTTCTTCAAATCTTGCTAAATGTTAATGGACTAAATATTGTTAACTGTGATTCTTACTTGATAACTGTTGTATAATATATTTTGCTATGTTAAGGTTAAAACCCTTCTTTTTATTTAGACAGAAAAGAGGAGATGATGGGAGATGTCATTCTGTATGTTTCTCATACTGGTTAATAATAAAGCACTGTTGGCCAATATGAAAGGAAGATAGGAGGGACTAGGAGACAAGGAGGAAATAGGAATTAGTAAGGAGTCAGTCAAGATGGAGAGTCTGGAGAGAGCTGGACGCCAGCCGCCTCCCCAGTAAGAAAAGGCCATGTAAAAATACATAGATCAACAAAAATGGGTTAATAATTAAGGCAGAGCTAGCCGATAAGAAACAAGTAACTGGGCCAACAGCATTGTATCAAATACAGAGTCTCTGTGTGTTATTTGGGGCTGGCGCGGCTACAAGACAAGACCAGGCGGCGGGAGGAAAAACCTGTACTCCTTACATGTGCGTTGGTTGCATCCTCAGAAACTGCAGTTACAGATAGTTGTGAGCCACCATGTATGTGCTGGGAACCAAATATGGGTAATCTTAAAGAGCATTAAATGCTCTTGAAAACTAATTCATTATTCAAATCCCAATATTATTTTAAGTCTTAGGGTTTTACATTAAAATCCATTATCTTATAAAAATTTATAAGGTATTTATTAGACACATTTGTGGAAAAAAATTCTATATTTGAGAAAACAAATTCATAAATGTTAGAGCTCTCATATTCCCAGATATGAGTTTAGTAACCAAATAGATATAATTTCAATGACTCATGCTCAATATATGAAAAATTAACTTACAAATACATATGCATTCAGTATTCCCTTTCAATTAAATAAAAGTCCCAGAATAAATTAAACTGTTAAGAAAATATTGAGTTTAGAATAGAGGACAATCACACAATTGTATACTCAGGGACTATCAGAACTGAATGCATAGTTTACCATTCAAGGATCAGTGCATATCCTAAAATAAATGAGAAAATGACCTTTGCTATCAAGAGGAACAATATGTCTTTGAAAAAATATAACAGACATATTCATGAAGTATGCACTTCACTTTTGTAATAACATCCAAGATGTTTCAAAATATATGAAACCAAAGGTAAAAGACAGATACAAAGAAACAAGCCCATTCAAAACATTACCAAAAGAAGATGACAAGAAGCATAAATAATAATAAAATTTAATGACACGAGAAATGTTAAGAAGAGAAAACAATGAGATGTTTTAAATCTGTAGATTCAACAATAGGTAATCAGCTTCAATATTTCTATTATTATACAACAGGCCAATACAAAAAGGTTTCCAGTTTACAAAGATGAGGTCAAAAACAAGATAAAAGGAAAGGATATTATTCATATGTAGAAGTAATATAAATTCAAATTATGGATTTCTGTTATTTTCTGAAAAGTAAAATAACTTCAAAGACCTAATGATAATATTTGATAGAAATGACCATTTTCTGCATTAAATAATACATATTTATAAGATTCAATCCAGGGAATATTAATGGATACATACAAAACTGTTGATTTCTGATTCATTTATAATAATGCCAGAAAAAGAAAAGAAAATGTCCCAATCTCAAAGACACTTTTAGCAGCTCAAAAATTTGTATTTTTATTTATGATGAAATAATAAAATATTTTTCTTAGAAATGTAACCATCCAAATCATTTTTAAAGTTACAAAACATGATGGGCTAAGCTCAGGATGTAAGAAAAACATTAAGATGGATGAAGTTGTAAGATGTAGAAATCTAAATTTCTAGAATTACTAATATTTTCAAGCCATTCAATGCCTTAAACTTCAACAATCCTGAAATATTTATGAAGCCCAGAGGTATAGAAACTACACAAACAGTAATTATGTTAATATAGTAAAGTGGGCTATATCAATCTAAAACTGCTCACATACATCAGGAGTCATCAGAGCACACTACACAAACAGAAAAGTCCAGTGTGCTACTTTTCTAAGACAACAATATGACTACAACATAAACAAAGAACTCCATTATCTCCTAGTTTAGGATGGCATAAGTCTCAAATCAAAGTACTGAAAAGCCTCGCTCCTTCTCAAACCTGTAAGGGACTCTTTTTTTACCCCATTTTAGTACCTGGTAGTTGTCTACCATCTTGATATTTTCTGGCTTCCAACTACCTAGTTTTCCTTGCAACTTTTGTTACATATCATTCTCCATGTGTCACTCTTACTCTTTAAATGTTTGTCCTCTTTTGGAGGTACATTCCATAGTAGTAAGACCTCAGCTTAATCAACTAAGTGTTCAAGATTTTATGCCTAGATAAATCACAGCATGAAGAAGAGATGGTTATGATTTCACTTTTCCTTGGAATAACAGAAGTTAAACTGGGTTGACCAAAGAACCCTGTGCACCTGTCCATGTGTGCATACACACACACACACACACACACACACACACACACACACACACAAACACACACACACACAGAGAGAGAGAGACAGAGAGAGAAAGAGAGATGTGAGTTTTTCAATAACAAACTTCTCTATTTCTTTTTTAAAGAATACTTTCTGATAAATCAATAAACATAATATTGCCACCTACATTATGTGAGGTAGACACAGTATTGCTTCTATCTCAGGAGCAATAATGCATTTTCTTTATCGGTGTGACAAAGGTGACACAGGTAACTTGATTGATTGTGTTTGCTGATTATAAAAAATATGATTGTAACATTCATTTTAATGACTTTTATCATGTTGCCTTTTGCTTCTAGTTCAAAAGCTTAGTTCACTTCCTAAGGAGGCATTTCTCCTGTTCATTAAAATTGTTAATTTTTTGGGTATTAAATTTATCCTAAGGCATCAAAGTATCCTTGCATGATAGATTCAAATGAAATATTCAATATTTTGTGTTGTCTCTATACTTGTGAAAGCTGGGAGAGCTTACTTTACTACTGACTGACAGTCTGTGTACTTCTTTCTTTATCAAACTCTCTATCCAAACAATCCTCTTATCATGGGGACTAGGTATACTGCCTGCTGATTGTCGTGGGAAAGTCTTCAGTTTCTATTGTTGGCTGTCAAAATATGCTCCCTTAGACACAGCAGCTGCACCTGAATCTATTATTGTTTCAGCCAGTAATTGTGGCTGTGAAATTACTGGCCCTCTTCTCAGGCAGTAACTGTGCAGGACTTTTATGTCCTGCTGGATGCACCTCCTGCTGCTGCCACCAAATGTAGTTCTTACCTAGTTCTCTAGCATTCTGTTATCAATAAGACTCAGGAATCAGAGGCTGGGGTGTAACCTGCTAGCTTAGAGAGATTGAGTAGCAATGAGCTCACTTTTCCTCTTCACTAGAGTCTCAGAAAGAGCATCTTTCATCTCCTCCGGCCATATGTCTATTTGTCTTCCTCTGACTCTTTATGATTACTTTCTGTCAACTAGTTGCTGGCCCCACCTTCTGACCCAAGGTTGATTTTATTTAATTAATGCAAATGCAAATTCAGGGATCACAGTGTGATCAAATATCCTGCAACATCTGTTAGCCCTGAGAATCATTCACATAGACTCTGCTAACAATTATAATCAGGATGACTAGAGTCAGAACCATTATGGAAACAAACTGTGCCCTAAGTGCTTCATCCACTCAACAATCTTCCCTGTCCTAATATACCATGGGTAGAGGGAAGCCTTTTCATGCATAAGAAACCAAAAGCTAACCTTTGGTCATCACCCATAGTCTAGGAAGCATAAGAGGGGGGTATAAGACTTCCAAGAATTAGAGACACAGGAGGCATCTGTTTAAGTGCTGACATAAATTTGAAGATACTTCAGAATGTTTAGCTTGACAGAGTCCCTATATGATGTGCTGATATGGAAATCAAACCACAAGTGTTCTTAAACAGTTTCCTTTAAAGGAACATATTGCCTATATAACTAAAAAATAAAAAAATAAAAAAGTGCATCCTGACCACCCTCCCTTCTCATTTGATGATCCTACATGGAAGGCCTCATCCTCCCTGGGGAAGAGGAGAGGGTTGGGTGGGATGGGAGGGCATTTGTGGAGGGCAGACTGGGAGGATGGGAGGACAAGGTAACTGGGATTGATATGTAAAATAAGACTGTTTCTAATTTAAGTAAAAAAAATGAGAAAAAGATAAAAAAAAGTGTGAAGGATGTTGAAAACAATTTTTATATATGTTCTGATATTATTACGATAGAACATACTATAGCTCACAGAGTTTCCAGAACGTAGCCACATGTGTATAATGTTGTAGCACATATGGAACAATACCATTTTGAGTTTTGAGATATTTCTATATTTGTGTACTCAATATGAATATCAAATGAGTCCTTTCTGAGGAGGGTTCCCTAGTGCAACATGTTTATGCTATAAAAAGTTTAATGTGGTTATGATGCTGCTTTCATTGAATGTATATTTGGACAGAGACCTTAAGTCCCCAATGCATTTTCATGTAAAATTTTATTTTCATTCTTCCAAGCTGAAGTCCCAGTTAGTCTGAAAGACATTAACATAAATGCTACAGAGACCTGAGGATTTCATGTTAGATATGACCTATAATTTCATAATATTGGGTTTAGAGATTTTTTTTGAGACAGGGTTTCTCTGAGAAGCTTTGTAGCCTGTCCTGGCATTTTCTCGGTAGACCAGCCTGGCTTCAAACTGGATTTGTAATCTCAATGAATCAATGAATGGAATGACAAAGCAAACATTATAATAATTCAGTCTGAAACACCATCTTTTTTTATATATAGACAAATAAGTCTATTAACAGAGGGAAATAAGCAATAGTCATATGCATTTTATACAATGGTTTTCAATCATCACAGGCCATGCTTCAATATATATTTATCTATTGTCAAGACAAGAGTGGGACCAAGGAGTCCCATGTTGTCAAGTAATTTAGAGACCACAGCAAAAACTGTACTTAATTTTAGTTTCCTTTGATTTGTAATAGAGTAGCCAATATGGGATTATTCTAAAATCTGATAAGTGAATATCACCAAACAATGCAACCAACACTAAAGGTAGATTATATATGTGAGGACTATGTAGTGAAACTGTAATCTTAATCTCAGTATTTATTATGACTTTATTTGATACTTCATGCATTTCAATAGATGTTGCAACTCAATTCATAATTGACGCAATAGTGGCACAAAAGCCAGACCCAATCAGTGGCTTTTTTCAGTGACAAATATTTTTACTAAATGTTGGCTTTACAACCAAATAAAATTTAGGATTTTTCTTCAGTTACATTCTCCCAGGCCCCATGATCTTCTTTGTGTTGGTAAACATATTTGGAGGCCAGAAATGTCACAATTTAATTGCATTTTTAATTGCTTTCTCTTGACAACTATGAATTAGTATCTATCAGTCTTTAGGTGATATGATATGTCCTTCATTATGTAGTGAATATGAATTGGTTTTATTGGTTGATGAATAAAGCTGTTTCAGCCAATGGCCAGACAGAATATAGATAGGTGGGAAATCCAAACAAAGATATAGAGAGAAGGAAGTTAGAGTCAGGGAGATGCCATGTACCACTAAAAGAGTAACATGCCAGAGCATTACCAGTAAGCCACAACCTCTTGGCAATACATAGATTAATAGAAATGAGTGAATTTATAAGACAGAAGTAGCCAGTAATGTGTCTGAGGTATTGGCCAAACAATTGTGATTAATATTAAGGCTCAGAGTGATATTTTATAAGGGACTGCAGGGACACAGTGGGTGGGAGAGAAACTTGTCCAATGGAACCACGTGAAACAGAGAAAATCTTCCAATTACAGTCTTTGGTATTATGGACCTTTTCATGACAATGGCTGCTCCTTGGTGTTTATGGGCCTAAGCAAAATCTGGTTTGTATCAGCATTTTCTAGCCATTGTGTTTTGGTTTCCCATACATAATAATTAAGCATATATTCTCAACAGAACCACATGTCTAGATAATGTTGAAAGAAATTTTGAAGTCTGCAGTATCAACAGTGGGTGTAAATATCCTTTAGTTGATATTAACTTTTTGATTCATGTATTTTGCTGAGTACATTGTCTTTTGGAATGTTATTCCTTTCTACTCCATATTCTGTCATAATTCTGTAATGCCTCCCTTCATCCACAACTCAAGTTCTTATTCTAAAGTGTACATATCTGATGAGTAGAGAGTCATATTAGCTTTCTTCTTGCTTGAGTACATTTATGTTTCTATCTTTTTTCCTTTGAAACTGTATGTGTATTTAATGCTTTAGGCATAATGATTGACTTTACATTAAGCTTCTTTCTTTTCATTTAGCTTTTTCATTATTGGATGTGCTTAGGGATATGTACTAGTTTAGTGTATGTGTTGGTGTTGTGTGTGCATATGTATACATCTGTGTGGCTAGGTGAATAAAATAGCAAGTATCCTGTGCCATCATTTTTCTCTATACAATTCAGAGATGAGGTCTCTCATAGAACATGGAGTTAGTCTATTAGCTGGAACGTCTCAGCAAACTTTGAGCAAACCCATATCAGTGAGATTAGAGGCATATAATGCAGTCACACTCAGATTTTACATAGACTTTAAGATCTGAAATTTGGTCCACATGCCTGAACAACAAGAACTCTTTCTCACTGAGATATATCTCTAGACCCTATTTTCTCTTTAACTAATAACTTCGTAAAATAATTTTAGACAACAATATTGTTTACTATCTACTTACTGATTTTATATTTAATTCTTTTCTCTTGTTTTCTGGCAATATTTATATTGAACATGTATTTTTATGACTAATAATATTTCTATTATTGTTATACTATTTACATATGGTTAAAATTTTCAGTGACTCTGAACGACCAGAATCTCTCAGATGAAGAAAAGGCAGTAAACAGAGAAGATTTTATAACTATTATCAATGACATTAAAATAATAGAGGCATTTCAAGTAAATACCTGAATTCTCTTCAGTGTTCTAGAATAAAAAAGAAAAAAGTTAAAACCAAGTACATCATAAAGTAAGAAAGACTGAGGATTAAGGGACATTAGTGAAGTAGAGTGCAAAAGAAAAATGTACAGATTTGAAAACAAGATCTGGCTCCTTGAAAACATCATCGAGACTGACAAACCCTTAATTAAACTAAAATAAAGAGAGAAGGAAACTTTTTAAAGAGGATTAAACTAATAAAATTGGATATAAAAACTCAAACCCCATATTTTCCCTTGAAAATCATTGACAAGAACTAAAAAGAAAGAAAAAACGATTAGTTTAAAGAAATGTTATTGAATTGTAGTAAGTGCACAGATATTTCTTGGGCATTTCTGTATACACAATAATGTCAAAGGAATGAAATATTAGTAATATTTAGTAATATAAATATCATAAGAATCTCATATACAAATAAATATGTTTACCACAGCAATGTGTGATGAACATTCACATTCAGTTTCCTTCCTAAATCAACTTGGCCCTGGAGTGAATGAAGTTCAGCCAAACTGTGCCTTGGTATAGCATAAAATATGTCACAAAGGTATCATGTTGATGTGTGTATGACTGCCAAACCAAAATTGGCAATTGTTAAGGGACATAAAAACCAGACATCTTTGCGGATTGTCTATATTCTCTAAAATAAAACAAGAAATTGCTAAACAAACAAATGGCTGGTCATATCAGCAAGCAGAAAAATTCAATCATACCTAAAGAAAAAGATTCCACTAGAAAATCACTAAAATAGTAGAGATACGGGAACCATTGTAAGAGAATGGAAAAATTGTTGCTGTGCCTGTACATTGTCAGTGAATGTCAACTCACTACAAGTGAGAGTTGTGGCTCCAAGAGAGACTTGTGGAGTGACCATTGCTCCCTCGGGCTACTTTGCAACATCACCGATCGCAGAGGGGGAGTGATAGCACAAACCTTTCTTACAAGGTTTTCTGAGTGCCTTTAATAGAAGAGGGCTTAGGCCCTACTGCAAATTATATGACAGACTTGGAAGACCCCCATGAGAGGTCTCACCCTCCCTGTGGAGCAGGAAGGGGATGGGATGTGGGTTTTGCGGGCAACAGGGGAGGAGGGAATGGGATGGTGATGGTGTGGAAACTGGGATTGACATGTAAAACAAGCTTGTTTCTAATTTAAATAAAAAAATAAGTATCAAAGAAAGAGTAAACGTAAAAAAAAACTTCATATGACTTCTCTCATGTAAAGAAACTTCAAAGTAATTCATACACCTAATGCAAATGCACACATGTATGTGCATTTATAATTTTAGTATTTGATATAGGATAATATTTATAACAATAAAAAATGTTAAACTACTACTCAAAATCCTCTAAACAATATGAGAAAGTAACAGAGTATGACTTGCAACTTGTATGCATAAGGAACTCTCCAAAATAAATAAGGACAGACAAGATATAGAAATACATACATTAAAATCTCTTCTAGAGGAGAAAATATTAGTCCTCAAATTGTTCCAGTATATACTTTAATTCTTTTCAACATAGCCTTATTGTTAATCCTATCTCCAGGATTCAATAATTTGTAAATATTTTGTTTTAACTTTGAGTAAGTATCATACACATTTGTTCTTCCTAATTTCTAATGCCTCCACAGTGACTTTGGATTGAAGTCTATGATGCTTTCTTAGGGTGTGTGTGTGTGTATGTATGCAGTGAAGCCTCCTGGGCTTGTTTATTTATTTATTTTTTGATACATGGTTATCTCTTCATTTTTTAGGTAAATTGTACAACATCTTCTTGAGATTTCTTAGTATTGAACTCGTGTTTTATCCTTTTTTTGCAAACTTTATTTGCGAAAAGGTAAATGCCAAAGCTCTCAATATCAAAAAAAAAATGATATTTCTATCATTTTGTAAGCTTAGAGATGCCTTTTTGAAGACTGTCTACACCATGTTGAAGCATCCACTGTACCCTAGAATCTGACATTGCCAATTAGTGTGTGAATTCCATTTGAATTGTTGTGCCAATTTACGTTTACCTACATTTATTCCGGGGAACAATTTTATTTGATTATTTCTCTTAAAACCCTAAATTCTCCTACAACTAAATCTAAAGCATTCGTCTTTAGTTTGTTTTTCATTTTCTCAGTACTATTTACCAGAATTTAGCACTAATGTTTTGAACATTCTTCTCTCTTGGCTTTTATTGTAGCATATTAAACTTGTAATGCAAGTATCAATAGCAAACCCTTAGGTACTTATGCTCTTTTGTTTTAAAGGAGTTTATCTTGAAAAATGTCAAAAACACTAGTAAGGTAGCACTCCTTAGTGCCAGATCCTAACAAAGAGCCATAACTTAGCTCTTAAAATTTCTTGGGGAAGTTTTTCAGAGGGTGCCAACTGCAAATTAAATTTAGACTTACCTAAATTGCATTTTTGCCTTTTGAAACCTTTGTTTGAATGACAGACCTAAGCACTATATCCAGAGGAGGGTCTGTGTACAAGGAGTGATCTCTATCCCTGTGAGGGTGAAGCATGTGAATTCCTGTGTTGGTATTTATTAGAACTTTTATTTTATTGGTTTCTAGGTTTTAATGCATTCAAAATAATACTCTAATTATGATGAAAGGGAGAATGAGGGAAGGGAGAAGTAGAAAGGAAGGGAGAAAGACAGAAATAAAGACAAAGAGAGAGAACACAAACTCAACAACTATTACTTCACTTCATCAAATGATTGTTTTCTTTGGTTATGAATCACAAGAAAAACTTCCCAGTGAAGTGACAAAGAGAGAATAAAGAAAAGAAGATTATTGTCCTACCTAGAAAGATACTATCTGCAATCCTTTTATCTTCATTAGATATGGAGATTTGCAAACCGATAAAAGGTATGGAATCAAAAATAATGGAGGCCTACTATATCAAAACTAATTAACTTCCTTCCTTATGTATTAATTACCTCTCTGTTTTCTTATAATAAAACACCATTATCAAAAGTGACTTAGGGAAGGAAGAGTTTAATACAGTTTGTAGTACTAGAGAGGTGAGAGACCATGATGGCAGGGAGGCAGGACTGCAAGCAGCAGACATGACAGCAAGAATCAGAAGCTGAGACATCAAATCATCATACTCAAATGTGAAACAGAAAGCCAATTGGAACTGGGACTAGGTCATAAACACCCTCAATGATTGTTTTTTTCTTTCTTCAACAATTCTGTACTCCCTTCTCAAACACCACCAACAAGAAGAGACCAATTATTCAAATATTTGATGACTTTTACTTGATCCATTATTTCAGTACTTTTTTCAACAAAATCTCTTCTCTTCTTCATATGCCACATTTGGAGATGATATCTATCATTTTAGAACTTATTTCCTGTAGCATCATATCATTATGAGAATCATTTATGGTGAACTCCAAACCAATTAATCTGAATCATCTATTTTATTTTGCACTTCAGTATCTCACTGGTACCTCCAACTCAACTTTGCTAATATTAAGGTAACTAAACTATGCCCTTCACAAATATGGCCCCTTGTCTGTATGTCTACCTTTGACTGATCATACTAAATTATTTTTTCCATTAAAAGCTGTTGCCTTCCTTGTTCACACGTCATTTTGTTCCTAACTACTTTTGTCATGTAACTATCCCCTTATTGACCAATTCATCTAAATGAATACATATGGGGTGGATGAATGAATAAATATCATTGTTAGTATCATTAAACATCAAAATATTTCTCACATCAAAATATTTCTCACATAAAAACATTTCATTTTTCTCTAGCAAAATAACTCTTTTTTCACTCTTTTTTTATATTTAAAACAATCTTATTTTCCATACCAATCCCATTTCCCTTTTCCTCCTATCCTCCCATTACCTCCAACATCTCTCCATTCCCCCCCACCCACTCCTCAGAGAGGGTGAGACCTCCCATGGGGAATCATCAAAGTCTGTCATATCATTTGAGGCAGGACCAAGACCCTCCCCCTGTATCTAGGCTAAGCAAAGTATCCCTCCATAGGGAATGGGCTCCAGAAAGCCAATTCATGCTCTAGGGATAAATACTGGTTTTACTGCTAGTGGCCTCATAGACTTCCCAAGCCTTTCACATTTAGGGGGCCTAGTTGGGTTATGCAGGATCCCCAGCTATCAGTCTGGAGTCAGTGACCAATCACATGCTCAGGTCAGCTGGCAAAATAACTCTTATATTCTACTTGACCCCAATCCTCTAGGTGTACATTGGTGAATACTTAAAAATTGAGCAGCTTACCTCACTCCAGCCTTCAGATGATTGCAGAAGAAATTATCACACTAAGTAAGGAAGAAAATTAACACACAGGGTGATAGATTGGGATTGTTTTTCTTTTTTGTTTATAGATAACCATAGCTTTCTCTTTGTCAGTATTTTGTCATTGTCCTAAAGGTCTAAGGAATATCTAAGCATGTAATGTTATAAAATCAACTTCCAATAACTGATTTTCCTTTTGAAATTAATTAACCAAATGTGCTTATGTGTAATTATAATTTTTTATTTAATTTCTTAAAGATACTATGTTTTATTCTATCTTTCTGAAACAATTCATAATCTGAAAAATAACCTTTCCATAAAATAGTATCTTCATGTCATCTAAGTACTAGGATATTCACAAGCATTTTAAAATATTCTTAGTCTTAACTATTATTCATGATTAACTCATCAGTACCTGAAACAAAAGTCACTTTGAAGAAAAAGGAAAATGAATTAAAGCATTTCAAAGTATTGTTTTGATATTTAATATTTTTATATGATACTATAATGGTAGATAAATATCCATATGTTTATGTAAAGTCATGGAATAACACAGATAAAGTGACACATGCCTTTGATCCCTACCCTCATGAAAAAGACTGTTGAGAGTTCAAGGCCAGCTTGTTCTATTACACAGTGAGATACAGGCTAGGGTGAAACTTTGAAATACATATGTATATAAATATTTGTATATAAATATGTATATTCAAATGCATGCTGTGAGTCTTAGGTGGTGGTGTGTTACATCAACTCATTATTTACTGCAAGTGTCTTTATGTTGATGGAAATGTTATTGACACAATAAACTTTTGTATCTAGCACTTAGTTTTACTGTGACTCTAAAACTGCCTTTCAAAATGAAAATGTTTGGGAGAAAAAGACAAAAATGCATTCAGTTATTTAGAATAAGACTAGTTAATTATTATGAAATACCAGATGTTCACAATCATTAATAGCAGGTCTCATATGTACATGAGAAAGTACTAGAAAGTCGCTTTGGGTTGATCCCAGTCAACAGAATCAAAGGTTGGAAGGTTGATGTCTGGAGTGTGTTTGTGTTTAAATTTTTGCTCTCTCTCTCTCTCTCTCTCTCTCTCTCTCTCTCTCTCTTTCTCTCTCTCTCTCTTTTAAGACAGGTTTTCTCTTTTTAATCTCTGGAGTCTGTCCTGGTACTCTCTTTCTGTAGACAGGCTGGCTCTGAACTCACAAAGATACCCTTGCCTCTGCTTCCTGAGTGCTGGGATTAAACGCATGTGCCACCACAACCCTTAGTGTTTCTATCTCTGGTACCCTGAAACTATCTCTCACTTCTAACAAGCAAACCAATGAGCATTTGCTCTCAGAATCAAGCTATGATCCCTTCCACTAAATGCTCACAAATAATGATTTACCTGCTAGTTTCAATAATGATAACATTAACTTCAACTCACTCTGACTTTTAAAACTTATTTTATGCATTTAAAACTCATTGGATACATTTTCTTGATGAAACAATTTTTCACACTAAAGAAAAGTAAGATTGTGAAAGAATCTTTCATTAAAACCAAGCTCTCCATGGGTGATGTGCCTCCAAGGTCCTTGGAGGGGAGGGTGGTCGGGGTGCATGTGAAGGGGAGAGAGAGGGAAAAAGTGAGGGAGGGAAAAAGGGAGAGAGGGAGAGGGAACTGGGATCGATATGTAAAATAAAAATTAATTTAAGAAAAAAAAAAGAAAGAAACCAAAAAAACAAGCCTATGGGGCCTCTAGTAGTGGATCAGTATTTATTTCTATTATACAAGAGGACTTTGGGAACACATTCCACATAGAGGGATATTCTCTCAGCCTAGACACATAGGGCATGACCTAGGCCCTGCACCAAATGATATGACAAACTTTGAAGATCTCCCATGGAAGGCCTCATCCTCCCTGGGAAGCAGAAAAAAGATAGGATGAAGGTTGGGAGGGTAACAGGGGAGGAGGGGAGGGTGAGGGAACTGGGATTGACATATACAACAAGGTTGTTACAAATTTAAATTTAAAACAAAAAATGTATACCCATTTTTGAGATCAGTATGTCAGATCCTCAGGAAAATGGGAATCAGTCTACCACATGATCCAGCAACTATACACTTAGGCATAAACTTGAAAGATGCGAATAAATGCAAAAAAGACACGTGTTCAACTCTGTTAGCATTATTCATTATAGGTAGAACCTGGAAACAACCTAGATGTCCCTCAACTGAAGAATAGATAAAGAAAATGTGGTCCATCTACACAATGGAGCAGAAAACAACAATGGAGTCTTGAAATTAGCAGACAAATGGATGAACCTGGAAGAAACCATCATGAGTGAGAGTGACCCAGTCACAAAAAGATGGACCTGATATGAACTCACTCATATATGGAATTTACACATAGATCAAAGGAATACTAGCCTATAATTCACACAACCAGAAAAGCTAGGAAACAAGGAGGACCCTAAGAAAAGGAGGAAAGGGATAAGATATATTGGGAGTAAGGTGGGAGCAGTGAGTGGAGAGGGAGTTAGGAGTAAAAGAATGCGAGAAGGGGAGGGGAGAGCTGGGCATGAGGGAGCAGGAAGATTGAGTTGAGGGAGGAACAGAGGAACTCAAGAAAAAAGTTGCCATAATAGAAGGAGCCATTATATGTTTGAAGAGAAATCTGGCACTAGGGAAACAGCCAGAGACCTACAAGGATGACGCCCAACTAATAATCTGAGCAGGAGTGAAGAGGCTGCCTTAAATGTCCTTCCCTGATAATGAGATTGATATCTACCTTATATGTCACCCTACAGCCTTCACCCAGTAGCTGATGGAAACCAAAACAGACAGCCACAGCTAAACTCTGAGTCAAACCCCTGGAATCCAGTTGCAGAGAGGGAGAAGTGATGAGCAAAGGGGTCAAGTTCAGGCTGAAGAAACTCACAGAGACAGCTGACCTGAATAAGGGGGGATCATGGACCCCATATTGATAGCTTGAAAACCAGCATAAGACCTACCTAGACCCCCAGAATATGGGTCTCAGTCAGGAGGTCTGGGCAGTCTATGGGACCTCTGATAATAGAACCAGGATATGTCCCTGTTACACAAAGGACTTTGGGAGCAGATTCCCCATGGAGGGATACTACCTTAGCCTGCAGACACAGAGGCAGAAGGAAGGACCCAGGACCTACCCCAAATGATTTGACAGGTTTTGATGATCTCTCTTGGAAGGCCTTACCCTCCCTGGGGAGAGGGTGGGGAAACTCAGGGTGGGATGGAAGGATGGGAGGGAGATGTAACTGGGATTGATATGTAATAAGAATACAATATAAAATAGTAGGATAAAAGCAAAATTTTGAACTTAAAAAGTCAAAAATGAAAGAAAATTCAGTGAAATATCCAGGGACACACAAAAGCACTCAGAGGAGGGCATGAAGATAGACTCTTAAGAATACTAGCTGCTTTTCTGGAGGACCTGTGTTTGATTCTCCTTATCCACATGGAAGCTCACAGCAGTCTGTGACTTCAGTTCCAGGAGAACCAAAGACCTTGAATCCCTCTGGCCTCTGTGGACATTGCACTCATTGAACAGGCATGCATGCAGGCAAAACATTCATACATATAAAATTTAAAAAAGAAAAAGAGGACAAAATAAAATTTCAGAGGAGAACCTCTCTAATATATGGGATTTCATTAAAGAAGATCAGATTTTCAACTAGAGAAGTTAGATCACTCAGTAAATGCCAAGGTCAAATTGTGTCCACCACCACCCCACATGCCCCCACAAACTGAGAACTGGTCTTGTAAAAACACTGTATACCGAGACACTGAAAATAATTGTGGGCAAGGAGAGGTAGCAAAATAGAAGACATGGATCAAACTCATGGAAAAAATTGTAGGGAAAGGCTTCCTAAGCTAAGGAAAGAGATGTCTATTATTGTCCAAGAGGCACAGAAAAACAACAAAAATATGGGCCTGAAAAATAATTGTTCATGTTATTTAATAGCCAAACACTAAATGTACATAACAAAGAAAAGGTACTGAAAACTGCATGAGAGAACAATTGAGTCATGTATAAAGGCAGGCACATTAGAGTAACTGCTGTTTTTTTGTTTGTTTGTATTTGTTTGTTTTTTTGTTTTTGTTATCTTTTTAACAGAGACAATAAGACCTGAAGGGATGGATCAGTGTTCAGTAGGTTATAAAAGGTCACAGATCCTAGCCCATACTCCTACACCTACCAAAGCTATCCATCTTAATTGAAAGAAAAAGGAAAATTTTCCACAATAAACAACTATTTCAGAAATTTATAACCACTAAGCTAACTGTACAGAAAACACTGAAGGAACCCTTTGTTCTGAAGAGAAAGTTAAACACACCCAAGTGGACAATGGAATCAGACACATTCAGAACATTGACACAAAATAAGTAATACAAAGCACCATAAATGAACCAACTGAAAGGAATTGATACATATTGTTCAATAATAACTCTTAGCTATTTTATTTTTAGACTTAGGTAGGAAATGTATTAAAAAGTGAACACCAAATCTCCTCTACTTCTTTGAGGTCTTAATGTGATCTGTTTAATATCCTGTAAGAGCTATATTACATACATCTTCATTCAATCTTTGATTCCTTGGTTGAATTTTATGACTTTGAGTTTAGGAATAAGCATTGTTTTTTAAGGTATAGCAGTAAGTAAATAAAATTTCAGATAAGTTATATCTTACTGTTGCCAACTTAATTATTTTGAACTGTTATTAAAAAAGTATCATACACTGAATATTTTACATACAATATAAATGCATCTCTCAGTTCTAAATTGTGAAAACCAAGATAAAGCTATCAACATAGTGCCCATAGTGATTACCCACATTTGCATGCCAGGCTTCAGACAGTGGGATAAGAGAGAAATGCCCTTTACCTTTTCTTGTATGGATACTAATCCTATTCACACAGACTGTACTCTCATGACCCAATTACCTTTCTGCCCTCAAAGAGTATAATACTCAAGGTTATATTTAAACATAGCAATTTAAGAAGTATAATAGTTTGGGATGTAGCTTGCTTCCAAAGGGTTCATTATTGAATACTTGTTCTTCAACAAAAGAAATATTCTGGGGTAATATTTTTAGAAATAAGGGATTCATAACTTGATGACATTTACAAATGGTAGTAACATTTAAAGCTCAGCTCTCCTAGACCTGAGTTGGGTGAAGGCAGATACCAGCACAAAGTCACACAAGGGAGATTAAGGTTTAGCTGACATGTGTTGCAAGTACTTTCCCAGCAGCCAGGTCCACAGCCAGTCAGTTATAACTAACAGACACTCTGTTAGTTATAAAGCCATTGGCCAATGGTCATAGTTTCTTATTTCCTGACTCTGTCTTAAATATTAACTAATTCCTATTAATCTAAATGTTTCTACATGGTCTTATCTTACTGGAGAGAGATTCAAGACCTCTTCTCTCACATCCTACATTTTAACTCCTCTCTACGACATCTCACAGAATTCCCCTTGTCTTCAAGTCCTGCCTATCTTGCCTTCCTATTTGCCAACAGTGCTTTATTCATTAATCAATATAGAAACATATTTACATAATGACATCTCCCATCCATCACACATGTTCAGAAAATGCTCCATGAGCACAGGAAACCAGGTTCAGACCAAAAGAAAAAAAACAACAAAAAACAAACAAAACAAAAACAACAATACCTCTAAACAGATTGCAGTGAGTAAAAAAATATGTGCAGGAGCTTAAGAAAGAAATGAAAATGGGTATAGACAGTCATAGTAAAAAGTAAACAGTTTGAAAATAATAAGTCTTTAAAGAGAGAGGAGGCAATATAAAGAAAAAAAAGCCATGTAAAAATGGGAGTCTGGATCTAGTTTGGCATTTTGTTGACTTTGAATCTTTTGAATGCTAATGGGTAAACAACAGCTGCTGAGAGACATTGGATGGCAAAATAAACTACCGAATTAAACCACCCTCGAAACTTCAGGGTGTCTTACCTTTAAAATGGAATTCAGAAAATATGTTGAGGTAAAGTTCTTGCCTTTTTGTTCCAGGGGAAATGAAAGGCTGTGGATTCCTTCAAGGTTAATGAATATCGGGTTTGATCAGAAGAGACCTCCTGAAAATATTGGCTACAGATATAAATAAATAAACCAGAACAAGCAACAAAACAGATGACATATATGCTAATCCATCTACAAGATGTCCTAGAGAGGAGTCTCTTTCTGAGACTCAATAATAAATGTTTCATCTGGACATTGGTGGTTCATGCCTTTAATCCCAGCACTCAGGAGGCAGAAGTAAGCAGATCTCTGTGAGTTTGGGGCCAGCCTGGTCTACAGAGTGAGTTTCAGGACAACTTCCAAAGCAATACAAAAAAGCCCTGTCTCAGAGCCTAAAAACAAAACCTCAAAACAAATGTTTCAACAAATTTTCACATGAATTGACTATTGTATAATTTTAATTGTCTCATTTTCATATGCTGTTGATCCCACACAAGAGGAAGTAATCTAGAACACACAACTCTCACATTTACAAGAGATGGGGTGTTTGGTTTTGTTGGACCCTAATTCTGTGGTCCTGATGGGCCGATGGGAGAGCCCTGAAACACAAACACCAAAACCAGGAGATGCAACAAACAAGAGGTGTTTATTGAATGAGTGTACTCGGGTATCAGCAATCTCAGGGAAAGCTACACACCCCCAAAGGGTTCAAGCTCATTTTTATAGAGACAAGCCATAAATCAGCATACATGCATGGGGCACAAGGTCATTGATTACAAATTATGGTCTCGTGTTTAAGAGATCACCAAGGTATGACCTGTTCTTATTCAAAGGATAAACCATAGAATGACTTGGAAAGTCTCCAGACTGTCCGTTGGCCAGTAGTGACACAGACAGGGCTGTTCATCTGGAATCATTTGTTCCAGGGTTTGGGGCCTATTTCCTTGTGGTGGGCCAAGACCTGTGAGAAACTTTTTTTCATAATCTGGCTTTCTCTTGGCTGTACATTTAGAGCCTTCAGTTATTTCACAAAAGATTGATTATTCAGTTACTAGCCCTATTTAACAGAATCAGCCTAGCATAACCATTAGCCCCATCACCATAGTAACTTTGGTTCTCATTACTTTTTGTGTTTCTTCCCATATCAGTGTCCATTCTTTATGATTTTCTATATTCTGCTTGCTAGAAGTATTCTCCTGCCCCTTTCCTACATCCTTGTTCTGCAAACTAAAATCTTTCAGTTTTTGGTCATTCAATGGGTTATGGATGTTTGTTATCATTTAGGGGGTTATAGGAATAGATATAAAAACACTATTAACTTCAAATATTTTACATTAGTGGATTTTGGTTTATTGATACAAATCTAAAATTATTTTTGTTATACTGTATGTGTGTTTCTACTCTTGTTTGGTGTCTTGTGCTTATGAAGTGCATTTAAAAGTGTAATGTATAATTAGGAAATGTGGGTAGTAATTAGTCACCTATAATAATCAAGCTTGTGGTCATACCAGATATGTTTCTAAGACTAAACTAATATATTTAAGATAGATAGATGACTTTCAAACACTCCAGTGACCTACAGCACATTTAAGATGGTTAATAACCAAAGGCTTTCTATGACAGCAAGACAGGTCTGCTCTTAGCAGTACGAATCTACTTCATAAAAGGATGATGGGCATCAAAAAACCTCCATAGGGAGATTGCTTTCTTTGTGGCAAAGCAAGAAATTTAGCCAAGAAACTGCCTTTGTCTTGACTTCTGACAGTATGCTGTACCAACTGGACAAGCAGGACACAAAGGAAAAAAGACTGCTTCATAGAAAAGTTTGCCAGATATTCTAGGCTTTTAGACTAAGTATGGATGCCTAAACATTGCAGAGAAACTCTTGGTGGCTTGTATCTTATGTTCACTCAGATAATAGTATATGCTTCTGCAGTATTTGCTGAGTAGTTATACTTAGAGTATTTCCAAAACTTCAGACTCACCAAGATAGGTTAAATATTAAAGTAATTTCTTTGAATTTGCCAAATACAAATGGATGATATATTATAATTGTAATTCTTCCTTGATAATTGTACTTACTGTATATAGATTTATTGTGGTAAAGTTTAAAACCTTTGTTTTTATTGAGACAAAAAGGGGAAAATGTTATAGAATAGAATTTTTTTAACTAAGTAAAGATGTGATACATTTTTTGTGTTGAAGATTAATTGTCTAACAATGTAAAGGTGTGTTACATGTGTTTAGGCACCATTTGTTTAACTTTGTAAAGGTATGTTGATTTAATGTATGCTGAACTTGTTAAATACATAAGGGTGTGTTGTTGTTATACCTTGCTTGCCAAAGGGAACTGATATATCTAATAAAAAGCTGAATGTCTAATAGCTAGTCAGAGGACAGATATGTAGAGCTGGTGGGTAAAGAGAAAAAGCAAACCAACCAGCGAGGTGGGTTCAACAAGGTAGATATGGAGGAAGCAGGAAAGAAGAATGAAGTAAATAAGCCTCAGAGAAGCACGTAGATTAATAGAAATGGGTTAATTAAAGTTAAAGAAAAAAGTCTAGCTAGAAATAAGCTTAAGCTAAGGCCCAGCATACATAACTAATAATCAGTCTCTTTGTCATGATTTTGGGGCTGACAGTCTTAGAAAGCCTGCAACAGCAAAAACCTTCAAAAGTTGATAATCTAGTGATTCACTGCATCTTTCCACCATGTGCACCTGCTGTAATGATGTGCTTATTCTCTGCAGGACCATAAGCAAGGAGACCATGCCTCAAAAGAAACTTCTCCATTAAATTGTTTTTTCTTTTCCTCAAACATTTGCCACAAAATGAAATGAATGACTAACACAAAAGAGACATTAATATTCAGTCCACAGAATTACTTTCTAGAAAATGAAATAATCCATAATTAAATAGTGGTGTGCTGTGGTGTTTTCATGATTTATAGCTAAGGGACCTTGATCTTTTACATGAATAAGGTCATGCTTGCATCAATGAATTACAAATAACAGCTTTGAGAGAACACAGTATATTAATTACTTCATCTTGGTTTTGTTTTGCTTTTTGCTTTTTTATTATTTTATTTTATATAACAAAGTCCAATTAAATGAAAACAAACATTTATACACAATATTTTGGAATTTGGGCGTCGTTCTTTCCAAACTACTTCCTGCTGGTAAGGGGCGCTGTCATGGGGGATTCAAAGAAGATTCAGAAATCCTGGCTGTAGTCTGTAGGGCTGCTTTGTCCAGCTGTTTTGAATGTAGGATCACCTTGTACTCTGTTTCAGGCGGTCTGGCGTGATCAAACCATATTAGTCTGGAAGAAATCCACAACTTTTCATTTTCTGTGGAAACAAAAATAGAAATCCTTTTCCCCAGTAACTTGTCCTTCAACTTAAATTTTGGAGTCAAAGCATTTTTTTTAATTTAATTTATTATTTTACATGTTGATCCCAAATCCCTCTACCTCCCTCCCTCCCTCCCAATAGTCCTCCCTCCCTGCTTCCCTCCCTTTTACCCTCTCTGCCCTCTCACATGCACTCTAAACATCCTCCCCTCCCATCCCCCCACCCAAACTCCATATGTAGGGGAATGCCATCTAGTTGGGGTCATGTAGATCTGACAGGTCATGTGAAGTAGGGACTAGGGCTTCCCACCTGTCTCTAGATTAAGGCAGTTATCCCTCCATGGGGGATATGTTCGAAAAGTCCTTTTGTGCACCAGGGATACATCCTGGCTCCACTGTCTGAGGTCTCTGAGACTGCTCAGTCCTTCTGGCTAAGACCCATATTCAGGGAGGGGCCTGAGTCAGTCCCATGCTGGCTTCCCAGCTATCAGTCTAGTGGCCATTAGCTCCTCCTTGTTCAGGTAAGCTGTCTGTATGTGTTTCTGCCACATAGTCTTGTCCTCTCCATCTGCATCTGAGTTCTACTTCGACTCAGTGTTTATGTATGGGTGTTTGATCCTGTTTTCAACAGGCATTAGTTGATGGCTCCATGGAGAAGTTAGTTGTTGATCTCACTCTCCGGGAAGGGCATTTATGATAGCCTTTCCACAGAAGCTCAAATTGTTAGTAGACATTTCTTTGTGTTCAACTTTATCTTCCAACCAATATTGGCTCCCTCTTTTATGATCTCTATCTCTGTCTCTGTCTCTTTCTTTCCTATTTTCTATTCCTAACCCACCTCAATCTTCCTGGTCGCACATGTTTTCCTTTCCTCCCCCTCAATTTCTCCTACTTCGCTCTCCATTCGCTGTCCTCCCCCACTTCACCTGAGCTCTGGGGGACCTGTCCCTTCCCAGTTCTGTGAGGGACTTTATATGAATCTCTTAGAATACACCTTGTATCCTAGTTTTTCTGGTGATGTGAATTATAGGCTGGTAATCCTTGGCTCTAGGTCTAAAGTCCATATATGAGTGAGTACATATTGTGTTCCTCTTTTTGTTACTGGGTTACCTCATTCAGGATGGTTTCTACATGTGCCATCCACTTGCCTGCGAATTTCAAGATACCATTATTTTTTTTTCTGCAGAGTAGTATTCCATTGTGTAGATGTGCCACATCTTCATTAACCATTCTTCAATTGAGGGGCATCTAGGTTGCTTCCAGGTTCTTGCTATTACAATTAGTGCCAGTATGAACACAGTTGAGCAGATGTCTTTGTTGCATGTATGTGAATCCTTTGGGTATATGCCTAAGAGGGGGATTGCCGGGTCCTGTGGACCCGGTTTCCAGAGGAACTGCCATACTGATCTCCAAAATGGCTGTATGAGTTTGCACTCCAAAGAGCAGTGGAGGAGTGTTCCACTTTCTCCACATCCTCTCCTATGTAAGTCATCACTGGTGTTTCTAATTTTAGCCATTCTGGCAGGGGTAAGATGGTATCTCAAAGTTGTTTTGATTTGCATTTCCCTGATAGCTAAGGATGTAGAGCATTTTCTTAAGTGTCTTTCAGCCTTTTTGATTTCCTCCATTGAGAATTCTTTCTTCAGTTCTGTACCCCATTTTTAATAGGGTTATTTGGTGTTTTGTTGACTAGTTTCTTGAGTTCTTTGTATATTTTGGAAATCAGTTCTTTGTCTGATATAGGATTGGTGAAAATCTTTTCCCAGTCTGTGGGCTGCCATTTGGTCTTGTCGACTGTGTCCTTTGCCTTACAGAAGTTTCTAAGTTTGAAGAGGTCCCATTTATTAATTGTTTCTTTCAGTGTCTGTGTCTCTGGAGTTATGTTCAAGAAGCGGTCTCCTATACCAATTTATTCAAGGGTACCTCCTACTTTCTCTTCTAAGAGGTTCAATGTGGCTGGATTGATGTTGAGGTCTTTGATCCATTTGGACTTGAGTTTTGTGCATGGCGACAGACATGGGTCTATCTGCAGTCTTCTACACACCCTCATCCAATTGTGCCAGCACCTTTTGTTGAAGATGCTGTCCTTGCCCCATTGTATAATTTTAGCTGTTTTGTCGAAAATCAGTTGTTCATAGGTGCGTGGATTAATATCAGGATTTTCAATTTGATTCCATTGACTGTTTGGGATATTATCCCACAGCAACCTACATAGCACCCGGTGCTGCTCTAAAAATCAGCGAACAAGAAGAAAATTCTTCAGCTCAGTCTCAGCTTGATTTCTCTGTGCCCTATAGCTAAGTATATGGTGTCTTCTATAATGGGTACTTACCATAAAGCTTCAATATTCAAACAACACAAGTCACAATATCCATCATGATTTGGGTGTCTTCAGTGGCTTAACTGGCCAATAAGTCATAAGAAGGTAACCAAGCCATGACCTAGGATTGTTCACTGAATTAACTATGATTCTTTGGAATCCCTTTTGTAACCATTCCTGGTGCCTTCATTCCAATTCTACAGCTTGGAATTTACTGTTTTTGTAGATGCTTTTCAGAATCTGTAAGACATACAAGAGTTAATACTGTACAATGAATGTTCCCTATATATTCTGTATAGCATATTTGAAAGGCTTTGCTTTACTTTTTACACAAGTGATAAATTGGTTTTGCATCACTAAGGAGACATCAGCATGAGCCAATATGACATGGGAAGAACTCATTACTTGCATCAATTGTTTCATCAAAAGGGGAAAGTTAGGTATAGCAAATCAGATGAGAAAAGCACTACTCCATTTAGTCTTCCACAATGCAATTACTTTCCATTATCCTGGAGTGCTGCTGCAGGGTTACTACTGTGCACCTCTCTACTGACTGGTTTGGGCTGAGCCAAGTGGTCCTGTTCACGCAGAGGCTCAAAGACACTAATGCCATGCTTTTGCAGATTATGACTCATCTTTGATATAGCTCTACTGTTCTGACATGTCCTGAGCCTGCACTGTAGC
The DNA here is from genome assembly GCF_943737965.1 of Phodopus roborovskii. Classification (NCBI taxonomy): domain Eukaryota; kingdom Metazoa; phylum Chordata; class Mammalia; order Rodentia; family Cricetidae; genus Phodopus; species Phodopus roborovskii. The sequence continues at coordinate 443,227 of NW_026125669.1, read as the reverse complement.
TTTTGTTCATCTATTGTCAACATTTGGCTACAAAAGGCTAATTTTGTTGCAGTATACTTTCTTATAACAGAGAAAATACAAACATAATTCTTGGGGATATGATGATTCAAGGGAAAAAAAACTTAAATCTAGTTTACCTCAACTACCTTGCCATTTACTCCTTCATTCAACCTCTTTTGTCAACTGCTGCTCAGGTTGTAACATTCCAAAAATTCCAAGTGACAATGTCTCCTGTCAGGTTTTACACTAGGCAATACCCCCCCAGTACTAGTCTTATCACATTTCTTCCAAGTAACCTGCCAGGGTACCTTCTTCTACCGTTCCCTGATCTTGTGTCCTCTTTATTGTTTTAACATTTTAAAGTCCAAATTCACATTGATGGTTCATTCATTCAGATCCACCAGTACCTTTCCTACGTTATAAAGATCACATCCAACCATGGTGTTTTGCAAAGCCACTAACAACCAAAGTTTTGAGTGAGAATGATCCCCAATAGACTTATATATTTGAATGCTTGGTACCTAGTTGGTGAAACCATTTGGGAAGGATTACGTGGTGTATCACTGGAGGTGTACCTCAGACTCTGTCATTTCCAGTTGTGACTACCCAGTTATGTCACTTTAGTTCTACAATATGCTAAAAATCCTAGCCTTAGCAAATAGGTAAGATAAATAAAAATGTGTGTCCAAACAGATAATGTCATGTACCCATCATTGTAGTATCACATAGAATGTTTCAATACCTCATGTAGTTTTATTTTTATTAAATTATTGGTGAATGATTTCTCAAATATAACTTTCTAGTCCAACAAAACATTTTATTCTCATTCCTAAAATACAGTTCTAAATATTCTATCTTTGATATTTATTCATTCTTAACAATAGTTGCTTATGTCTCAGTAGCTTATGTCTCTAACTTTTCAAGGTGTTAAGCTGGAAGTTTTATGGACCTTTTATGTGTGAAAATATATCTGGATCGCGATAATAATACTGATAGAATCACTAATTTAATTTAATATTCACATAATCATTAAAGTATTACATAGTCATAGAAACATCTATTTATTAAACCATTACTTTTTTTTCAGTTATCCTAGTAGGCATTGAACATATATTGTCTAAACTCAGAGCTTGATCCCTGTTTCTGGGAGAAAACATTATGATCAATCAACTTAAAGGAGGAAAGGGTTGTTTGGTTTCTAATTCTTGTGACATCGAAGTCAATTATGGAGGGAAGGCAGGGTAGAAACAGGAAGTAGAAACCATGAATGAGCATTGCTTACTGGCTCACATTTCAGTAGCTTTCTTATATAGCCCAGGATCATCTGTCCACAGAATGATACCGCCTAAAATGGCCTGGGCCCTCTGTAGACATGGATTATCAATCAAGATAATTGATATATTGATTGATAATCACACGTGGAAAAGACATCCCAGTAGTCCTATCTAGTTTGCACAATTCAGAGGTGACTCTAGGCTGTATCAAGTTGACAGGTAAAGCTAATGAAGAAAATATTATATTATGTATAATATATAATGCCTTCATAATATTATAAGTAATAATGCTAAAATTTATAGATTAGCAAAATAATACACATAAATATTTAGCAGTGTATCCAAATTACACATAAAAGTACATCTTGATCTGGAATATGTCAGATTCCATAGCCACTGAGTTTTGATGATGTTATATTTTGTTTTATAACATTAAAACATGTCAGAAAGAAAGAAGTAGAAGGAGGAATAAAAATTGGAAAATAAAAATGTAGGGGATGAGTCAGAAGGGAAAAGGGATAAAGTGCAGAAAGACATGGGTGAATCATGAGAAAGGGAAGGCAGAAATAATGTACACTTATTATATCCATACCACCTAAAACTCCTTAAATTATAAAATTATGTTTGATTTATAATATTGTTTGTGAATATACTAACCATTTGAATTCTCTGTAAGAAACACTCCCAAATGATTGAGTAAAATCTACTGAGTTTTTTCAAATAGTTTAGAAGCCATTAGATGCCCTAGCTGAGAGAAATTACCTCTCAACAACCTTAACATTTTAACTTTTATTTTTCAGACACAGAAGAAAGATGAGAAGAAAGAGGGAGGGAGGGATGGAGGGTGAGAGGAAGAGACAGAGACAGAGACAGAGACAGAGAGAGAATATTAAAATGGTAAACTGGTATTTTACTGATTTTCAAAATCTGGAAACACTCTTTCCCTCCCTCACAGTGCCCCCCTTTTTGGTATGTAGAATTTTTCCCTATGGAAAGCCTTTCAAAGGCTTGTAATTCAATTTCTATAGATTTCCTATATGCATCATATTGCAATATAAAAAAAATCTAATAACATCATTTACTATATCTTAATCATAGTTCAGTGTGAAAGAAAACAGCTCTTTTAGAAATATTTTAAGTACACATACATGGTATTTAAAGATTCAGTAGTGGGATGATGACTCAGTGCAGAATGTACTTATGACACACACTTGTAAACCTGAATTAGCATCTGAAAACCCATGTCAAAAGACATGTGGATGTGTCTACAAGCACCTGAGATTCCAGTGATAGGAGTGGAAAGACAGGTAGATCCTGTCTAGACAACACAGTGATCTCTAAATATAGTGATAAACTCTGGCCCCAAGACCGTAGATTGAAGAGATGCCTGACATCGACACACATATAAGTAAATCCACCTTCTCATACACAAGCAAACATTGCACACTCATGCACATGTACACACACACACACACACACATCTATATATCTTCTTGAAAGATACATATCTACACTCAGGTATTCAGTAACTTAACTACTGTAATTAAATTTTAAACAATTATTAAATGGGTAATGCCATTGGAAAATAGTTATAAAAAGGTTATCAAAAATATAATCATAAATCACATATGTTTGGGTTATAATTTCTATATGGTTATATGGTTATATTCTTTCAGCCATTATCAATGGATTTTTAGTCTAAATAGCATAGTAGCAACTGGAAGAAATATTGGAAATCCCAGAGGATACTTCCTCTTTTAAAGCATGAAGACCACACAAAAGGCAGGATGCTAAGAGCTTTATTAGTCCTTACATCTACAGACTTCAGTGTCTTGAGTATTTTCTTTATTTTAGTAGTTCACATATTGTTCTATTCCCAATAACCTCTGCTAGCTAAGATCAACATCGTTCAATTTGTCACACATAGGCAGATATTTTGAACTATTTTATGTAAAAAATTGTGTATGAGAAGAATTTTGATACTTATCTGAAAGGTCTGAGGTGGTTCCTATATTCAGTCAATATATTTTAATCAAGGAATGTATATCCTCAATAACTGAGGGCTTAAAGACCCAATCAAAATCATAGTATGGGGAGGTGGAGGCAAAGTGATGGTACACACTTATCATAAGGCAGACAGATACCAGACAGAACAGACCCCCCCAAATTAATGTATATCACACAAAGTCAGATCAAACAATTTATTTCTGGGGTCTTATTTAAATTGTGGGGACAGATGCACACAGAAATGTGTGCATATGTGTGTTTGTGTATGTGGGACACAATATTGTGGGACACAATAAAAATGAATTGCTCTTACTTTGAAAGAATTTTAGTAACACTCAAAGATACTAACTGTACATGAACCATGCTCTACATGAAAGAAAAAGTGAAAAATATAGTGTCTTCAATGTAGCCTCATTCATGTGGATAAATATGACAATGACTTATAGAAGTGCCATGGCACTTGATGACTCTCATTATTCTCTTAAGGTTATTGAAAGTCTGGGATAACCTTTGGATTTTAAGTGCATCACCACTTCGTAGTGCATGTCTTTCCTGTTGGTGCCACTGTGCACATAGGAGTTATGAAAAATGTATGGACGTGGCCACTTCACTTACAGCTATAGTATTAATTCACCATTTGTCTTATTAAAATGTCCAAAGCAGCTGTTTAGAATTGTGAGAGCCAATAGTCAAATCTTTTCTAAACTGCTTTCATGGTATCCCTTACCCAGTACTTGTTACAATTCAGAAAACCTAAATTCGGCTGATGCCATTTTTTTTTTAACTACAAATTTTTGTTGCCCACTCACTCATCAAGTTTTATATCAAACTGAAATGCAGCCTGAGATTAGGTTTTCACCTATTACCTAGTCAAACATAATAGTTAAACAAATAACAATAATGGACTATATTTATAAAAGTAATGAAAAAATACAAATTTTATGGTTCTGTCCTGGTGCTTCTTCAAGGTTTTGTTTTGTTTTGTTTTGTTTTTTTGTTTTGTTTTGATTTTTTTTAATTGTTTGAGTTCATAGTTCATGACATGTTTTTTTACAACAAGGGAATTGTATAGTGAAAATCGATTTGAAACCAGGAACAGTACTGGAATATGCTTCCTAGAATGTCATTTAAAGTCTGTTAGTGAAGAGGCAGTTTTTTAGTTGGATTTAACAGTATAAAAGAAACATTGTAGATGATGCATTCATAGTGTTCAAGTACTATAAACAAAGACTTATATAATACAAGGGTGTTTTGCAACTGAAACCAACCTAAAATGAGAAGTTTAATATTATTATTTACTAAGGTAATGCCTGATAAATGTCTATTATTTGATCTTAAAGTGATAGTTATATAGAAAAAATGTAAATATGATTTGTTATACACGAATACAACATCAGATTCTCTAATCTAAATTCATATGTTGCAATATAGCACCTCTACAGGAAAATATTTTACTTTCTTTTTCTAAATCATCTTAATTCACATAGAAAACACTCCTGAGTTTTCTTTGCCTTTAAACAAAGTCATTTTGCTTACATAAACAGAATATTTTTCAACAAGTGCAAAGGATAAGAATGCCTACTTAAAGTCTGCTCATTTTAGTTAGGCAAATGAGCAACCCTGAGAAAAATCTAACTGCCAAATAAAAGAAAAAAACAAAACAAGACTCTGAGTTCCTGTGGGCAAGATCCTTGATCCCCATATCCTGGCCTCTGCTAAAGAATGAGGTCTCAGCTGGAGAGCACCAGTTTCCTGTGAGATCCGACTATCCTGCAAAACCTTCTCAAGTTCCAGCTCAGCCCTTGTTCTCTTCCGCTGTCTACTGGCCAGAGCTATTGGCCAGTGGACCACTGTGAGTACCTTCTGGCATCTTCTTCTGGATCCTCATCCTTGACCACATCCCTGGATCCCTATCTGCAAAGAAACCTCTTAGAGAGCTTGGGCTACACAGAGCTACAGATATTGAATCTCAGACCCACATAAGCCCATCAGGGAAGTACCATAGAGTGAGGGGGGAGACACGACAAACACGTACTGGAAGAAGCTATGGGAAGAAGACAATACAAGAGAACACCTAACAACAGACACCACCAGAATCTAGGGAATCTACACCAACTAGAATGGAACACAACAACAAAGCAGGTGAAGCAGAAGGGTATGACTTAAAAATTACCATCATAAAAATGATAGAGGGCCTCAAAGAAGATGAGAGAAAATCCATTAAAGAAATGGAGGAAAAAACAAACAAAAAAGGGGAAGAAATGAACAAATTCCTTAAGGAAAGTACAGAAAGCCAAGAAAAAACAAGCAGGTGAAGGAAACAGTTCAAGACTTGAAAACTGAAATAGAGAAAATAAAGGCAACACAAATGGAAGGAATGCTGGAAATTGAAAAGCTGGGCAAAAAATCGGCAACTATGGACACAAGCATAACCAATAGAATTCAAGAGATGGAAGAGAGAATCTCAGGCACAGAAGATAAACTAGAAGAAATAGATTCATCGACCAAAGAAAATCATAAATCCAACGAATCCTTAACATAAAACATTCAGGAAATGTGGGATACCATGAAAAGGCCAAACCTAAGAATAATAGGCATAGAGGAATGAGAGGAAGCCCAGCTCAAAGATGCCGAAAACATATTCAACAAAATCATCGAGGAAAACATTCCAAATCTGAAGAAGGACATGCCCATGAAAGTACAAGAAGCATACCGAACCCCAAATAGGCTGGACCAAAGAAAAAAGACCCCTTGACATATAATAATCAAAACACCTAGCATACAGAATAAAGAAAGAATATTAAGAGCAGCGAAGGAAAAAGGACAGGTAACATATAAAGGCAGACCTATCAAAATTACACCTGACTTCTCCATGGAAACCCTCAAGGCCAGAAGGTCCTGGATAGATGTTCTAAAAGTATTAAGAGAACATGGATGCCAGCCTAAGCTACTATATCCAGCAAAACTCTCAATCACTATAGATGGAGAGAACAAGATATTCAATGACAAAACCAGATTTTCCAAATATGTATCTACAAATCCAGCCTTACAGAAAGTATTGGAAGGAAAACTCCAACCCAAGAAAGGTAACTACGCCCACAAAAATATAGGCAACAGATAGTCCAACTACACCAGAAACCAAGAGTGAAGCAGAACTAATATATTCACAATACCACTGTCAACAACAAACCTAGATCAAACAAGCATCAACAATCAATGGTCCTTACTCACCCTCAACATTAATGGTCTTAACTCACCTATAAAAAGACACAAGCTAACAGAATGGATAGGAAGACAAAATCCATTCTTCTGCTGCATACAAGAAACACATCTAAGCTCCAAAGATAGACATTACCTCAGGGGAAAGTGTTGGGAAAAGATTTTCCAATTTAATGGAAATAAGATGCAAGCAGGCATAGCTATCCTAATATCTAACAAGTTAGACTTCAAACCAAAATTAGTCAAAAGAGATGAAAATGGTCATTTCCAGGAGAAATCCATCAACACAAAGTCTCAGTTCTGAACATCTATGCCCCTAATACAAAGGCACTCACATTCATAAAAGAAACAATACTAAAACTCAAAGCTCATATAAAACCTCAAACACTTATAGTGGGATACTTCAATACAACACTCTCAACACTAGACAGGACCACAAATCAGAAACTCAACAAAGAAACAAAAGAATTAACAGAAGTAATGTCTCAACTGGGGTTAACAGACATCTATAGAACATTCCATTCAAAGACAAAGGAATACAACTTCTTCTCTGCTCCACATGGAACCTTCTCTAAAATCGACCACATACTAGGAGACATAACAAACCTCAACAGATACAAGAGAATAGGAATAGTCCCCTGTATCTTCTCAGACCACCATGCTTTAAAATTGGAATTCAACAACAACACAAAGAGCAGAAAACCTGCAAACTCATGGAAACTGAACAATGTGCAATTGCACCACTCCTGGATCAAAGAAGAAATAAAGAAATTAAAGACTTTCTAATATTCAACGAGAATGAGGATACAACATACACGAACTTATGGGACACCTTGAAAGCAGTGCTACGAGGGAAGTTCATTTCTAAGTGCTCTTATGAAGAAAACAGAGGATAGTCACATTAGAGAATTAACAGCCCAACTGGAAACCTTAGAACAGAGAGAAGCAAATATACCCCGCAGGAGCAGATGCCAGGAAATAATCAACTTGAGGGCTGAAATAAACAAAATAGAAACCAGGAAAACAATATAAAAAATCAATGCAACGAAGAGTTGGTTTTTTGAGAAAATCAACATGATAGACAAACCTCTATCCAAATTACCGAAAAGGCAGAGACAGAACTTGCAAATTAACAAAATCAGAAACAAAACTGGGAACATAACAACAGACATAGAGGAAATCCAGACAATTTTCAGGTCATACTTTGAAAATCTGTATTCCACAAAAATTGAAAATTCAAAGGAAATGGACAAGTTTCTGGATAACTATCACTTACCAACATTAAATAAAAAACAGACAACCAACTTAAATAGACCTATAACCCGCAATGAAATAGAAGCAGTAATCGAACGCCTTCCAACCAAAAAAAGTCCAGGGCCAGATGGATTCAGTGCAGAATTCTACCAGACATTCAAGGAAGAATTTTTTTTTTTATTCCTTTGCTTATTTTATTTTTTTATGCATATAGAGTATTTTTTATTTAATTTTATATAACAAAGTCCAATTAAATGAAAACAAACATTTATACACAATATTTGGGAATTTGGGCGTCGTTCTTTCCAAACTACTTCCTGCTGGTAAGGGGCGCTGTCTTGGGGGATTCGAAGAAGATTCAGATATCCTAGCTGTAGTCTGTAGGGCTGTTTTGTCCAGCTGTTTGGAATGTAGGATCAGCTTGTACTCTGTTTCAGGCGGTCTGGTGTGATCAAACCACATTAGCCTGGAAGGAATCCATATCTTTTCATTTTCTGTGGAAACAAAAATAGAAATCCTTTTCCCCAGTAACTTGTTCTTCAACTTAAATTTTGGAGTCAAAGCAGTTTTTTTTTTTTTTTTTTATTATTTTACATGTCGATCCCAGTTCCCTCTCCCTACCTCCCTCCCTCCCCTAAGCCCTCCCTCCCTCCTTCCCTCCCTTTTGCCCTCTCTACCCTCTCACATGCACTCTAAACACCCTCCCCTCCCAACCCCCCACCACAATACAATATGTAGGGGAATGCCATCCAGTTGGGGTCAAGTAGATCTGACAGGTCCTGTGAAGTAGGGACTAGGGCTTCCCACCTGTCTCTAGAATAAGGCAGTTATCCCTCCATGGGGGATATGTTTGCAAAGTCCTTTTGTGCACCAGGGATACATCCTGGCTCCACTGTCTGAGGTCTCTTAGACTGCTCAAACCTTCTGGCTGAGACCCATATTCAGGGGGGTCCGAGTCAGACCCCTGTTGGCTTCCCAGCTATCAGTCTAGTGGCCCTTAGCTCCTCCTTGTTCAGGTAAGCTGTCTCTATGTACTTCTACCGCATGGTCTTGTCCTCTCCATCTGCTTCTGGGTTCTAGTTTGACTCAGTGTTTATGTATGGGTGTTTGCTCCTGTTTTCAACAGGCATTAGTTGAGGACTCCATGGAGAAGTTAGTTGTTGACCTCACTCTCCAGGAAGGGCATTTATGATAGCCTTTCCACGGAAGCTGAGATTGTTAGTTGGGAGCAGTCTTGTAGTTCCCTCGACCTTTCTTTGTGTTCAACTTTATCTTCAAACCAATATTGGCTCCCTCTTTTATGTTCTCTCTCTCTGTCTCTGTCTCTCTCTCTCTTTCCTATTTTCCATTCCTAACCAGGCTCAATCCTCCTGGTCGCACATGCCTTCCTCTCCTCCCTCTCATTTTCTCCTACTTCTCTCTCCATTAGCTATCCTCCCCCACTATACCTGAGGTCTGGGGGACTTGTCCCTTCCCAGTTCTGTGAGGGACTTTATATGAATCTCTTAGAATACAACTTGTATCCTAGTACCTCTGGTGATGTGAATTATAGGCTGGTGATCATTTGATCTAGGTCTAAAATCCATATATGAGTGAGTACATACTGTGTTCCTCTTTTTGTGACTGGGTTACCTCATTCAGGATGGTTTCTTCAAGTGCCATCCACTTGCCTGCGAATTTCAAGATACCATTATTTTTTTCTGCAGAGTAGTATTCCATTGTGTAGATGTGCCACATCTTCATTAACCATTCTTTAATTGAAGGGCATCTAGGTTGCTTCCAGGTTCTTGCTATTACAAATAGTGCTGCTATGAACATAGTTGAACAGATGTCTTTGTTGCATTGATGTGAATCCTTTGGGTATATGCCTAAGAGGGGGATTGCCGGGTCCTGTGGTAAACTAATTCCCATTTTCCTGAGGAACCGCCATACTGATCTCCAAAGTGGCTGTATGAGTTTGCACTCCCACCAGCAGTGGAGGAGTGTTCCACTTTCTCCACATCCTCTCCAACATACATCATCACTGGTGTTTCTAATTTTAGCCATTCTGGCAGGGGGTAAGATGGTATCTCAAAGTTGTTTTGATTTGCATTTCCCTGATAGCTAAGGATGTGGAGCATTTTCTTAAGTGTCTTTCAGCCTTTTTGATTTCCTCCATTGAGAATTCTTTCTTCAGTTCTGTACCCCATTTTTTAATAGGGTTATTTGGTGTTTTGTTGACTAGTTTCTTCAGTTCTTTGTATAATTTGGAGATCAGCCCTTTGTCGGATATAGGATTAGTGAAAATCTTTTCCCAGTCAGTGGGCTGTCGTTTGGTCTTGTCAACTGTGTCCTTTGCCTTACAGAAGCTTCTAAGTTTGAAGAGGTCCCATTTATTAATTGTTTCTTTCAGTGTCTGTGCCCCTGGAGTTATGTTCAAGAAGCGGTCTCCTATAACAATTTGTTCAAGGGTACCTCCTACTTTCTCTTCTAAGAGGTTCAATGTGGCTGGATTGATGTTGAGGTCTTTGATCCATTTGGACTTGAGTTTTGTGCATGGCGACAGACATGGGTCTATCTGCAGTCTTCTACACACCCTCATCCAATTGTGCCAGCACCATTTGTTGAAGATGCTGTCTTTGCCCCATTGTATAATTTTAGCTGTTTTGTCGAAAATCAGGTGTTCATAGGTGCGTGGATTAATATCAGGATTTTCAATTCGATTCCGTTGGTCTACCTGTCTATTTTTATGCCAATACCAGGCTGTTTTCAGAACTATAGCTCTGTAGTAGAGCTTAAAGTCAGGAATGGTGATGCCTCCTGATGTTCTTTTATTGTATAGGGTTGTTTTGGCTATCCTGGGTCTTTTGTTTTTCCATATAAAGTTGATTATTATACTCCTCAAACTGTTCCACAAGGTAGATACAGAAGGTTCATTGCCAAACTCTATTTATGAGACCACAATAACTTTGGTACCCAAACCTCACAAAGACACAACTAAGAAAGAAAACTACAGACAAATATCCCTGATGAACATCGATGCAAAAATTCTCAATAAAATACTGGCAAACCGAATTCAAGAATACATCAGAGAAATCATCCACCATGACCAAGTTGGCTTCATCCCTGGAATGCAGGGATGGTTTAACATACGAAAATCTATCAACGGGATCCACCATATGAACAAACAGAAAAACCAAAACCATATGATTATTTCCCCAGATGCAGAAAAAGCCTTCGACAAAATTCAACACCCTATCATAATAAAGGTCTTGGCGAGGTCAGGGATAACAGGAACATACCTAAACATAGTAAGGGCAATATACAGCAAACCAACTGCCAACATCAAACTAAATGGAGAGAAACTTAAGCCAATTCCTCTAAAATCAGGAACAAGACAAGGCTGTCCTCTCTCTCCATATCTCCTCAATATCGTACTAGAAGTTCTAGCTAATGCTATAAGACAACAAAAGGAGATCAAGGGTATCCAAATTGGAAAGGAAGAAGTCAAACTGCCTCTATTTGCAGATGGTATGATAGTTTACATAAACGACCCAATAAACTCTACCAGGGAACTCCTACAGCTGATAAACTCCTTCAGCAATCTAGCAGGATACAAGATAAACTCAATAAAATCAGTAGCCCTAATTTTCCAGACGACAAAGAGACAGAGAAAGAAATCAGAGAAACATCACCCTTTACAATAGCCACATGCAACATAAAGTATCTTGGTGTAACGCTTACCAAACAAGTAAAAGACCTATATAATAAGAATTTTGTGACTCTAAGGAAAGAAATTAAAGAAGATACCAGAAAATGGAAAGATCTCCCATGCTCTTGGTTAGGTAGGATTAACATAGTAAAAATGGCAATCGTACCAAAAGCAATCTACAGATTCAATGCAATCCCCATTAAAATCCCACCACAATTCTTCACCGACCTTGAAAGGATAATAATCAACTTTATATGGAAAAACAAAAGACCCAGGATAGCCAAAACAACCCTATACAATAAAAGAACTTCAGGAGGCATCACCATTCCTGACTGTAAGCACTACTACAGAGCTATAGTTCTGAAAACAGCCTGGTATTGGCATAAAAATAGAGAGGAAGACCAATGGAAACGAATTGAAAATCCTGATATTAACCCACACACCTATGAATACCTGATTTTCGACAAAACAGGTAAAATTATACAATAGGGCGAGGACAGCATCTTCAACAAATGGTGCTGGCACAATTGGATGAGGGTGTGTAGAAGACTGCAGATAGACCCATGTCTGTCGCCATGCACAAAACTCAAGTCCAAATGGATCAAAGTCCTCAACACCAATCCAGCCACATTGAACCTCTTAGAAGAGAAAGTAGGAGGTACCATTGAACAAACTTGTATAGGAGACCGCTTCCTGAACATAACTCCAGGGGCACAGATATTGAGAGAATCAATTAATAAATGGGACCTCTTCAAACTTAGAAGCATCTGTAAGGCAAAGGACACAGTGGACAAGACCATACGGCAGCCCACAGACCAGGAAAAGATTTTCACCAATCCTATATCTGACAAAGGGATGATCTCAAAAATATACAAAGAACTCAAGATTCTAGTCAACAAAACACCAAATAACCCTATTAAAAATGGGGTACAGAACTGAAGAAAGAATTCTCAATGGAGGAAATCAAAAAGGCTGAAAGACACTTAAGAAAATGCTCCACATCCTTAGCTATCAGGGAAATGCAAATCAAAACAACTTTGAGATACCATCTTACCCCTGCCAAAATGGCTAAAATTAGAAACACCATTGATGACTTACGTTGGAAAGGATGTGGGATGTGAAGAAAGTGGAACACTCTTCCACTGCACTTTGGAGTGCAAACTCATACAGCCATTTTGGAGATCAGTATGGCTGTTCCTCAGGAAAATGGGAATTAGTTTACCACAGGACCCGGCAATCCCCCTCTTAGGCATATACCCAAAGGATTCACATCCATGCAACAAAGACATCTGCTCAACTGTGCTCATACTGGCACTAATTGTAATAGCAAGAACCTGGAAGCAACCTAGATGCCCCTCAATTGAAGAATGGTTAATGAAGATGTGGCACATCTACACAATGGATTACTACTCTGCAGAAAAAAAATAATGGTATCTTGAAATTCGCAGGCAAGTGGATGGCACTTGAAGAAACCATCCTGAATGAGGTAACCCAGTCACAAAAAGAGAAACACAGTATGCACTCACTCATATATGGATTTTAGACCTAGATCAAATGATCACCAGCCTATAATTCACATCACCAGATGAACTAGGATACAAGGTGTATTCTAAGAGATTCATATAAAATCCCTCACAGAACTTGGAAGGGACAAGTCCCCCAGAGCTCAGGTGAAGTGGGGGAGGACAGCGAATGGAGAGTGAAGTAGGAGAAAATGAGGGGGAGGAAAGGAAAACATGTGTGACCAGGAATATTGAGCCTGTTTAGGAATAGAAGATAGGAAAGAGAGAGAGAGAGACAGAAACACAGAGAAAGAACATAAAAGAGGGAGCCAATATTAGTTTGAAGATAAAATTGAACACAAAGCAAGGTCGAGAGAACTATAAGACTGCTCCCAACTAACAAGTTGAGCTTACGTGGAAAGGCTATCATAAATGCCCTTCCCGAGAGTGAGATCAACAACTAACTTCTCCATGGAGCCATCAACTAATGCCTGTTGAAAACAGGATCAAACACCCATACATAAACACTGAGTCGAACTAGAACCCAAATGCAGATGGAGAGGACAAGACCATGCTGCAGAAACACATACAGACAGCTTACCTGAACAAGGAGGAGCTAATGGCCACTAGACTGATAGCTGGGAAGCCAGCATGGGACTGACTCAGGCCCCCCTGAATATGGGTCTCAGGCAGAATGACTGAGCAGTCCAAGAGACCTCAGACAGTGAAGCCAGGATGTATCCCTGGTTCACAAAAGAACTTTCTGAACATATCCCCCATGGAGTGATAACTGCCTTAATCTAGAGACAGGAGAGAAGCCCTAGTCCCTACTTCCCAGGACCTGTCAGATCTACATGACCCCAACTGGATGGCACTCCCCTACATATGGAATTGGGGTGGGGGATCGGAGGGGAGGGTGTTTAGAGTGCATGTGAGAGGGCAGAGAGGGTAAAAAGGGAGGGAAGGAGGGAGGGAGGGCTGGGGGGAAGTAGTGAGGGAGGAAGAGGGAGAGGGAACTGGGATTGACATGTAAAATAATATATTAAACTAAAAAAAAAAAAAAATGCTTTGACTCCAAAATTTAAGTTGAAGGACAAGTTACTGGGGAAAAGGATTTCTATTTTTGTTTCCACAGAAAATGAAAAGTTGTGGATTTCTTCCAGACTAATATGGTTTGATCACGCCAGACCGCCTGAAACAGAGTACAAGGTGATCCTACATTCAAAACAGCTGGACAAAACAGCCCTACAGACTACAGGCAGGATATCTGAATCTTCTTCGAATCCCCCAAGACAGTGCCCCTTACCAGCAGGAAGTAGTTTGGAAAGAACGACACCCAAATTCCCAAATATTTTTTATAAATGTTTGTTTTTATTTAATTGGACTATTATATAAAATTAAATAAAATTAAAAAAAAATTAGATGACTATTTTCCAGGCAGTGTTTAAAGTTTGGTACTCAATTAGTACACAAAATTATTTGTTAATCAAAGCTGTTGAGTGGACATTTTTGTTTTATCCAAAAAATAACTTGTAACTGTGAATTGCAACATTTCTTTGCATGGAAAGACTTTCTATAAGTAGACTAACATTGTGGAAGAGGAAGAAAGATCCTAGGAGTCAGAGAAGATGGAGGACACCAGGAGATCGTGACCCACCAAATTAATTAGGCAGGGCTCACATGGCTCATGGAGACTGAAGCAGCAACATGGGCCTGCATGTGTCTGCCCCAGGTTCTCTGCATATATGAAACCACTATTAATTGGGTGTTTTGTGGGAATTCTCATATTGGGAGCAGGTTTGTCTCTAACTGCTTTGCCTGAACTTGAGACTCTTTCCCTCCTATTAGGTTGTCTCTTCCAGTCTAGCTATAAGGGGGGTTTGCCTTGTCTTATTCTATCTTGCTTTGTCTTGATTGGCTGTTGTCTCCTGAAGGCTTGGCTCTTTTCTGAAGAGGAAATAGCCAGGGAGTGGATCTGGGGATGAGGGGTGGGGAGGGGGAGTTTAAGTGGGAAACTTGGATGGTGGCGGGGAGGGAAATTGGTATATGAGAGAAGATTCTATATTAAATTGAAAACTATTTTGAAAAGGCAAAATAGTTTATTTTTAAGCTTTTATAAAATACCTAAGCTTATGAGCTAAAATTTAAATGTTCTAAATACTTTATGTGAGCGTGGATAAGAATAGTTATCAAACACAACATTGAACCTTAAACAGCTGTCAACTTTGCATTGTGAATGACATCTTGTAAAGTGTACATGGAATTAAACTTCTTCAAAATAAAAGTTTGTAAGCTAATAACTTTATCCATTTTCATAATTACATTGTGATTTTAAATGAATTATATGAATTATAACACATATATTCACAGTGTTCCCTATAGTGGACTATTCCATAATAAAAGAAGTGCTGCTATGTCTGTCATTAGCAATATTGTGTATTGTCCGTGAACATCTGTACACCTTCTCTGGATGGATATCAAAACAACTTCCATTGCGTTCTGACAACAGAAATATTTATAGCTTTAATCCTAAAATATAAGTCCAGAAATGTTGTTTCTTATAAAAGAATTAATAATTTGCAATGGTAGTATCTAAAAATGGGGTTTGCCCACAGTAGCTTTCCCAAGACACAGGTTTGCCAAATAAAAGGATTTGATGAAAACCCCAAGACCTCAAGTGCAATTCTCCCAGCAGAATACAACAGAAATTGACTTTGCATTTTAGAGTAGCTTAATTGGAGTATAATTTCCATTCATGAAATGCACTCATCATAAGAACTCCATTTTAAATAAATTAATAGATCAAACAACCCATTTAAAAATATTTTAAAATATATTCAACACTCAACGTAATTTCTTCAGATCCATTTAAAATGAGTCCCCATTCGTACTTCCCATCCTGGGCAACAATTGCTTCATTACATTATTTTTTTTTTATGTGATATTTGACTTTTCTG
Source organism: Phodopus roborovskii (assembly GCF_943737965.1). Lineage (NCBI taxonomy): Eukaryota > Metazoa > Chordata > Mammalia > Rodentia > Cricetidae > Phodopus > Phodopus roborovskii. The sequence continues at coordinate 427,323 of NW_026125669.1, read as the reverse complement.
GGAGTTTAAGTAAAAACAAAAACAAAAACTGAATGGGTATGGATGTTGTTAAATAGCAAAATGTGATTTAGCACAATTATGACTATTAATACTAAAGCTTCTGGGACTAAGGTCATGAACTAAGTCCACAGCCAATATTATAAGGAAGTATCTACATCCTAAAATACTAGAAATAGTTTATATAGTTCCCAACAGATTGCTATTGTTAGCTTTTGTCAACTTGATGCAAAACTATACCTACCTGGAAAAGAAAGAATCACAATTGAAGAACTGCCTTCAGTGGATTGGCCTGAGAAAACATATGCCAGGCATTTTATTAATTGTTAATTGACAAGGAGGACCTAGCCCGCCTTGGGTAGTGGCATCCTTTGGAAGGTAGTAAAAGAATCTATTAGAGGCATCTGAATAAGACAGGGGAGGTAAGCCAGTAAACAGTATTCCTCCATAATCTTTGCTCCATTCTGGCATTGGCTTCCGTCAAAGATTAATTATAACCTGTAACCTAAATAAACCTCTTTCTTTGCAACTTGACTTTGGTCCGTGTTTTATAACAGCAACAGAAAGCACACTAGAACAGCAGCCTTCACAGGACTATTCATCTCGGTATTCGAATATAAATGGATTTGTTAGGACAGCAAGATTCAGTGATCACTCATTGGGAGATTGCCAGAAAAAGAGTCTGAAGCTGCCGCCTAGTGTCTCCCGATGTCTGGAAATAAGCCAGAACAAGGTGAAAGATCCGAGATGATAAAGTGAGGAAATACTTCCTGATAATTAGTTCTCTGAACAATTTAGACCAGTGTAGCATGTGATAAAATACATAAACCTATAAGATAATTTAAATTGTTTTATTAATTAAATTTGTTCCTTAAAATTACATTTAATTGCTGTCATGTTCCATTCTTCCTCATGTCCCTCCTATCACTGTCAACCCCTGTCCCCCATACTTCTCACTGATTCCTTTCCTATGTTCATGACTTTCTGTTTTGTGAAAAACTGAATTGAACCAGGACTATCTGTGTCACCATGATACTCAGTAAAATTCATTGCCCATAACTAAGCCTTTAGTTCAAAGAGTCATTGCAAAATAAGTAAACTCATGGTATCACAGTAAAATATCAACATTTTGAAATACATTTTAGTGGTTCTTTGCGATGTATCTACTAAAAGACAGTTGCTTGAAAAATTACCAATGTCATTGTTCAACATTACTATGTCACACAGTATATTTTGAATACTAATAAACTGTAGTGTAGTATTAGAAGAAAAAACTCACAATTCTTCTCAGTGCAAGAATATTGCAATTAAAGCTGCTAAGACATAGAAAAGCTGTCTGCACATTAGAGAACCCAAGATGAATATTAAATATGTGTACATGAAAGACTCCCTAGGGTTGATGAGTTTTTAAATCATAGTGTTTGACTTTCCATAACTGATTTGTTGCTCCCCGGATGGCAGGAGGATGGATATAAGAAGGCACATTTTTCTCTAATTTCTTGATAAGCACTACTATCTGCCTGACAGCCTGGACTGATTAAATATCGCTATTCCCATGCAGACATTAGCACTGCCTTTAAGAATCTGAGGCTAAAATTAAATGTAAATTAACATAGGTCCTAACCCTTCTTCAGCCTCCCTCCATTCTGATAATCATGGTAAACTAGGAAAGATGGTGCACTCAGAAATAACACACTTTTTATTGCATCAGTCCATTAGAGGCTGGTGAATTCTGTCATCCACGGGATAATACCATAGCACATTCAAAGGAGGAAAAAATAAAACTTAAAGTAAACACATAAAAAGATAAGCTATTTTGCAGAAAAGAAAATCTGGAAGCTTAACGAGGCAAGAGAAAAACAACCTTGTCATTGAAGACTACTTTGGGCTGAAAGGACAGAAAACATAGGTCAGAATTTTGTGCACACTGATATGAAACACTTGGTGTGAGGAATTTAGAAATGCAGTTGACAAAATTAGAATATGTAGCATTTTCCAGGCATGCCCCAGAGTACTGGAGCCTCTGTAAATAACCCGAAGGTGAGTTTTGATATATTCTCAAAGTTAATTAAGAGTGTTAGGGAAGCCTGAGTAGAAAATGAGGAAAGCTGACATAGCTGTTGTAAACACATAGAAGTGATTATTTAGGAAGACGGAAGAAGCTGAAACTAGGCCATTACCAATGTCCTTTGCAAGTGTCTTTCTGCTGGTGTTCTATTATAGATACAGCATATATTTTTGCTTACTCAGTGGATATCTGTGAGAGGATACTGTTCTCTGACAATCTTTCTGAGTGTGGGTGATCAGCTTGCATTCTTCAAAACTTAAAAATGTGTTTCTCCTTCATTTACTCTTCCCATAGTGAAGATCATTTTTCATCATTTCTGATGTACACTTTCTGGTATTATTTTTGTGTATTCTCTAAATACTTTTAAATATCTGTCATTATTGCACTAATGTTCCTACTCCAACAAAAAGACATTCTTGAAAGTGTTTCCAGGAAGAGTTTCTGAATGAGAGCAGCATGATTTTTTTCCAGACACCTGGGTGAATCCATAATGTTGTCTGCAACAGTTTCCCTCTGAATATTTCATTCAAATCTCTGAGCAACATTTCCAAACAAAGAATTATGGTTCATTCCCCATGGGAAACAGAAGGTTCATTTCTTTCTATTCCCTGCCTTTGAATTTGTCAGATGTATGTTTACCTGTACTCTTGACTGACAGAAATAAGTAACCTCACCCCAATAGACTATAAGTAGGGTTTTCAGATGTATTCAATTAAAAAAAATAATAAGTTACAGTCGATGATAAATAGCACAAGGTGTTACATTATGAGTATCTTTTAAACATTACATAAGTGTAAGGAGTAGTTTTTCCTCCACCGCTGGTCTTGTCCCACCACTGCGCCAGCCCCAATTAATGCACAGAGACTCTGTATTTGATATAATGCCATTGGCCAGGTACGAATTTCTTATAGGCTAGCTTTGTCTTAATTATTAATCCATTTCTATGTATTTCCACGTGGTCTTACCAGGGAGAGACGGCTGGCGATTCTGCTTTTCCAGACTCTCCATCTTGACTCCTCCTTCCTCCATCCTCTTTCCTCCTTATCTCCTAGTCCCTCCTACCTTCCTTTCCTATTGGCCAACAGTGCTTTATTCATCAAACCAGTATGAGAAACATATTTACAGACTCGCATCTCCCATCATCTCCTCTTTTCTGTGTAAATAAAAGAAGGGTTTTAACCTTAACATAGCAAAATGTATCACAAACAGTTATCAAATAAGAATCACAGTTAACAATATGTAGTCCATTAACATTTAGCAAGATTTAAGAAAATATTTCATCATCTAACCTATCTTTGTGTGTCTAAAGTCTATGCAACGTATCTTTAATCCTAATTAAGAAAAACTATAACATAACTATTTGTCTTCAACTCCCTCAAAAACCACAGAAGGATAGTATATAAACTCTAGAAATGACAGAGACATCTTGCCTTGTCAGTCACCTGAAGTTCTTCTGTAATCTTCCATCTTCAGCCCATAGGCCATAGTGTGTCTGGCAGACTCTTCAGCAAAGCAAGAAACTTTAAACTGTCATCTTGTATTGGCAATTTGTCAGTCACTTTTTTCTGTGTCCTGCAGACTGTCTGGCAGACATTTCCTTGAAGCAGGAACTCTGTAGCAATGTCCATCTTGAATCAGCAGTCACTTTTTTGTGGGTCCTGCATATCCAGTTTATACAGCTTAAAGTCAAACAGTCCAGACAAGAGCAGTATCTTGTCCAAATGACTAGTCTTGCTATATTGACATTAAACTCCATAACGAGTTTCTTCAATGTCAATCTTTCATCTTCCTTTCTGACTCAGGTGGTGTTGCCAGGAGCATTTGTGTCTCACTGTCAAGAAAAACCCTAAACCATTTTAAGTGCCATATTATGTAGGTCTTCTGAAAGGTTTGAAGAATGCCTATCTATCTCAAATACATGCCTGTATATCTAGAAATCTTATGTAACTTAACTATAATATCTGACTATCATAGGTACTATCTATAATCTGTACTACATTATACATTGCATTTCTAAATGAGCTACATAAACACAATACCTAAACAAAAGGAGAAATATACATATCACAAAATTGACCTTAAATTGTATCATTAAATGAAAATCCATTCCAAAACAAAGTATTTATATCTATACCATAATCGCTCTTTTACCTTTAAAAAGAGATTGGTTGTGATCATTAACCAATTATTACCAACCACACTTAAATTAAAAAAAAAAAAAACATTTATAAACAATATTTTGGAATTTGGGCGTCGTTCTTTTCCAAACTACTTCCTGCTGATAGGGGGCGCTGTTGTGGGGATCCTAAGAAGACGCAGATATCCTGGCTGTAGTATGCAAGGCTGCCTTGTTCAAACTGTTTTGAATGTAAGATCACCAGGAACGCTGTTTCAGGGGGTCTGGCTTGCTCAAACCACATTAGTCTGGAAGGAATCCATAGCTTTTTATTTTCTGTGGAAACAAAAATAGAAATCCTTTTCCCCAGTAACTTGTCCTTAGACTTAAATTTCGAAGTCAAAGCATTTTTCAAATATATAAATTGGACTGATTCAGCAGCATTTCTTTCAACAGTTGTTGATATTTCCTCAGCAGTCAAAGGATACAAAGACAATACACCATACAGTATCCAGATTCTCTCCATCTTTACGTGGCTTTTATATTATTCTGATTACTCCGTTTCTTTCTTTCTTTTCTTTTTTTTTTTTTTTTTTTTTTTGAGACAGGGTTTCTTTGTGTAACTCTTATCTGTCCTAGAACACACTCTGCATCACAGAGATCTGCTAGCCTCTGTCTCCTGAGTGCTGGGATTCAAGGCCTGTGCCACCACACCCAATTCTTCTTTGTCTTTTTAACACCATTCTATTCTTTTTTTTTTCTTCCCATGTCTACGTATATTTTAAAACACACTGTAAGCCTTTAGAGGTTTTTCTTAATATGAATCTGTCTTTACTGTAATTGTTTATTTTTTTTCTGGCCCCGAGTCTTTTATCTGGTAAACAACAACATTGCTAAAATGAAACTCTTTGTTGTTTCTGACACAGTTTATCAAAGATGGCAGCAGGTACATTTACCACCAGCAATGAGAGCAGTGGTCACTGCCCTGGTCAACGCTGCCATCCAGCAGCATGCTGCTGGCTTAGAGATGTGGTCACCACCACCACCAGCTCTCATATGCACCAATAAATTGTTAGCAGTGCTTCTTAAATGCTGTGTGGATTTTTGCAGCTTATGCTGAGTCAGGAACCTTCCCTTAAAGGAGCCACGTAAATATCTGCTTGTCTCTAGCAAATCAGAGTCCAACCAAGAAAAATGCTGCTACCAAGAAACCTTGTTTGTCTTTGTTCTTTTGTTTCTAAAACCCCTTTTTAATCTTTTGTTAAATTTTAAGTGGAAGTTCTTATTAGCCACATGGGTGCCATATATAAGGAGTAGTTTTTCCCCTACCGCCAATCTTGTCCCACCACCGCACCAGCCCCAATTAATGCACAGAGACTCTGTATTTGATATACTGCCAATGGCTAGGTACTAGTTTCTTATAGGCTAGCCCTGTCTTAATTATTAACCCATTTCTATGTATTTCCACGTGGTCTTACCAGGGAGAGGCGGCTGGTGATTCTGCCTTCTCCAGACGTTCTATCTTGACTCCTCCTTCCTACTTCCTCTTTCCTCCTTGTCTCCTAGTCTCTCCTATCTTTCTTTCCTATTGGCCAACAGTGACTTATTCATTAACCAGTATGAGAAACATATATACATAATGACATCTCCCATCACATAAGTCATATATTTATTAGCTGAACTTAGACTTCACTTACATTCCTGTCCCCATTGAGTATAATGGTCATAAAGCACAAAACACTATTGATGTGACATCTTCAAAGCCATAAAAATGGTCATTACATCATTAAATTTATAGGCAAATATATGCAAATAGAAAAAAATCATCCTGAGTGAAGTAACCCAGACACAGATAGACAAACATGTGTTCACTTGTAAGTGGATATTAGCTTTTAAATAAATGATAATAAAGCTACAATCCAAAGATCCAGAGAGGTTAAGGAAAGAGGGGGGATATAGGAGAGAATCATTGTTCTCCCTGGGAAGGGGAAATAGAATAGAGTCTGAGGGTGGACTTGAGAGATTTAGGGGCAGAAACATGAAATATGTGAAGGGGGTACACAATACTGGGAAAGAGAGCTGAATTGCGGGGTACAGTTAACCTAGTACAGTGAAAACATCCTAGAATCTATATGTTAACTCTTGTGATGACTCATAGTAATAGAGGATACAGGGTCTGAACTGACCATCTTTTGTAGCCAGACAAGGTTTCCAGTGGTGGGAATAGGTTAGATTCTATTGACTTGTTGGCTGAGGAGGTCCCATGAAGATCTCTACACAACTGAGGCTGATGCTGAAAAGAGTAGGCCCCCATTGCCAAGAACAAAATGCACAGAGCTCTTTGAATTTAGAGAGGTTGAGCTGGTGAAGGCTTAGAGCCTTCACCCCTATGTTCTAGTATCTTTAGCTCGAGAAAGTACTCTATAGTCTATGAAAAGAAAACCATGGACACCAATCCAGTCACAACACCCTCAAACTACAATCTGTCCTGCCTGTCATTAGAGTAGATATTTCATAAAACAAATATCTGTATAAATAATGGGATTTTTCTCTCTCCTTCCCCTTCTTCCCCCAAATCATTCTTTCTTCCTCTCCATCTTTCTCCATCTCTATACTCTCTCTCTTCTCTCTCTCTCTCTCTCTCTCTCTCTCTCTCTCTCTGTGTGTGTGTGTGTGTGTGTGTGTGTGTGTGTGTGTGTGTGTCATGTGAACAGTATAAGGCAGTACTTTAAAAAAAAAAAAAGACAGTCATCACCAAAAAGTTAGCCATACCACCATCCTATCCTCAGATTACAATCTTCCAGAAATGCAAGAAATAATATATTTCCTTTTTTTTATACATTTGAACAAAGACTTTTTAATGAATATATCTTAGCATGCAATGCTGCCTGCATTGAATACAGTTCTGTGCCACAAAAATCCCTGCATCATCTTAAAAATAACGAAATTTTGTTGTCAAATCACCACTACTATTTTCTTAGTTCTAGTTTGCTTCTCTTAACTATGGCCGTCACCATGTTGCCAACAACAGCAGCCAGAAGTCTGCCCAGCATCCCGTGATTCTCTTCACAGAGATAATATCAAATTTTTGGTTCTTGCATTATTGCAGTTGATCACAGTTCCTATTGGAAAACCCAAGGAAAAAGAAAATTTCACCCTGGGGGTCTAGACATGTCCCTGCTTTGAAATCTTGAGTGCCCAGAAAGAAAAAAGTATTTTTGCCTTATAACTACCTTCCTTTTCCTTTTTGTAATTGTCTTATACTATTCTAAACAAAAACTGCAAATAACCTAGCAGAAATATAAAATCCTTTCTAGAAACAATTCAAATAATAATAAAAAGAAATTTTGAAGTGGTGTGAATAGATGAGAAATGCTGAATAACACAGATGCTATTATTGCACTCTGTAAACTGATGTGAGCCCAACCAAATTCCAAATCAATTGAAAATACACTAGCAAAGGAGAAATAAGACATAAAATACATTGGAGTTTTTCAGAAAAGAAAATGATCACATAAACAAAATGATTCTTTACAATTCAAAGACAGTTTACATGATAATAATATAACAGTTTATGTTATATTGGCATAGAAAAATGAAAAAAAATTAAGCCTTAATTAGAGACACCCCTCAGTATCTTGTTTGTCAACCCAAATAACTGTGTGAAATATTGAACAAAGTTCTGTATGGAAATAATACACAAAGAACAAAAGCCTGAAAAGAATGAGATTAAAAGGTATGGAACAACTAAGCAGAACATGAAAAAGGTCCCACATATCTATCCATGGAATTTTATGAAGCCATAAAAAGAAATGAAGTATTGATTCAAACAAGAACTTGAGTGAGTTTTGAAAACATTGTGCTGAAATAATTCATATGGGACTGACGAGACCATATGATCCCATTTCTATGAAATGGCCAGTGTGGGAAAACCTGAAGGGACAGAATATAATCTGATGATTGCCCTGGGATGTTGTGGGGAAATAGACTGATGCTTTTTAACAAGATTTTGAAGGTGGATGAGGAAATATTTCAAAATGTCATCCTAGTGACTTATGTACAACCTTTTAAGTTAAAAATTATTAAACTGTATAACATAAAAATAAATTCTACAATATATAAATTATAACTCAACAAACTATAAAGATACATATTCACACTGTGAACCCTTCTATCATCTCTCTGAAAGTAAAATAAAATCATCTTTATAAATTGGCTATTGAAGGCATTAATCATGGATTTCAAGAAAATTATAACAATGGGTTATATTAAAGGCACTGATCTTCTATTAACAAGAAAAACTAAACAAAAAAATAAAAAATAATTTTTTCACATCATAGGTGAACAGATTTTAAATAAAGTGTTTTGAAAGCATGAACATTGGTTTTGGGTTTTTTTTTTTTTTTTTTTTTTTTTTTCTTTTTTTTTTTTTGTTTTTTTTTTTTTGTTTTGTTTTGTTTTGTTTTTACATCTATAAAATGCAGATTCTTCTGCCAGTTCGCCCTTCAAAAGTTATTACTCTTCTTAAGATCATTTTTGTCTTCACTTATAATGTAAGGATGGAAAAATTTAGCCTACCTCTCCCTAGACCCTGCTCTCTAGAAGTGAATAGGCAAAAGGTCACATTCTTGACTGTTTACGGTTTACAACAGCACCTGTGAGTGAGTGAACACAGGAAATGAGCCTTGTCACACCACCCAGAAGCCCTAGCGAAAGCAGACTTCCTGGCCTAAGCATGGGCTTGGATAGTTCAAATTGACTGGTCCGCACTGGATGCTATGAGATGATTGGATTATGATGTGCGAGCTTTGTTGTAACCCTATAAAAGCTGTCTAAACCCTGTACCCAGTGTTCCCAGTCCTCTATCCCACTTGGAGTATGGCTGTGGATCCCAGTGCACTGGAATATTAAAGACCTCATGCTTTTGCATCAAGACTGCTTCTCGTGAGTGATTTGGGGGGGGCGCCTTTCCTGAGTTGTGGGGTGTAGAGAGCCACCAGTGCCACTACCGAAGATGGCGCCGGTTTCCTGTCCATGAGCCAGCAAGGCATGGTTGTTTTCCACCCGAAGGATAGCAATTTGCATGGGTAACACACATCATGGGGTGTTTGTCATGAGTATCATGGTCTGCACCAATCAGTAACGGACACGTCTCCTCTGAGCATATATAAGCAGAGCCCTTTTTGCTCCTAGGGGTCCTTCCTCATCTTGCGATAAGAGCCGCACAATAAAGCTACGCTACAGAAGAATCCTGTTGTTGAGCATCGTTCTTGCAGGTGAGGCGACAGCACTCAACAGTGGGGCATGAGGGTCCACTCCCTCTGTGGGTCTTTCAATATATCCTGAAGGAAGGAATGTGGATCCATTATTGTGGAACTTATTTGAAATTGATCTTTAGAGTACTTCTTATTTTAATTAGCTTGGCTGAAGCAATTATCTGAAAAAATACCCAAAGCAGCATTTACTTAGGTACAAATAGGGCCCTCTGAACTCCAGCAGTTGCTCCAATATCCAGCTGTGTTTTTTTTAACAGTAGAAATTCAATACTTTCACCATATTTCTTTTTATACTTTGAAGAATCTGACTGACAATATAGTAAGCATTATACTTATATCAACAAAATGTTATCTTGACTATCTTCTAGGGAGAGAGTAAGTTGAAAATGCATTAAATTGTCTCAGTTATTAAATCTGAAAAGATTTCAGATTGAAAGAAGCCAAAGGGCTTGTTTTAATACAATATTGTTCTATAATTAAGTGAAATGCCAAGAATGAAATTTAGAATTTGCTATTGATAAAACACAAGTGCATGGCAGCATAATCTGAAATATATATATATATATATATATATATATGTATATATGTACATATATATATATATATATATGCACACATGTATAACAATATGTCTTCACTCTAAGAGACAATCAGTATTTTCCTAATTTCGCCATATTTAAAAACAAGAGCAGTAACAACTGCTTCCAAAACAATTTATTAGAAAAATAATCCACTAATGCATACAAATTTACCATTTGGATTAGCATATGAGTGAAAATATGGTAGAATTTTCTATTTATTACTTCATTGAATGTCTTTGATGCTACTTCCACTGCACAGTAAAATCATCACTGTTTATAAAGTGTCTTTAATCTCTACTAGAATCCTGAAATCATATATACCAGAAAAATAAAGTGTATGGGTATATCTGGGGTAAGAGACACTACAGTAAACATGTCCATCATAAAAGACTTAAGTGGATAAAAATTGCTGAAGTTTCTAAAAGATTGACCCTAGTTTATAATATCCAGAAGACTGGTAGAATACAGCAGAATTCAAAACTGTAGAGATGCCTGTAACACAAAAACAAAAAACCCAGAGACAAATTTGGGGGTTCAAGTTTTAAGCTGAATATCAGAAAAGCAAAGCAGCCAAGCTAGTAAATCTTACCCCTACCAAGCTGAAATGGCAATCCTGTCCCCAGAAATCCTCAGAGGCAAAAGACTAACTCCTGTCTCCTCCTCAGTAATTTCTTTTCTCCACACAGCCATATCCTCCTTTCTCTATCTCTCTACCACTTGGATTAAAGGTACATGATCTCAGATGTTGAGATCACCTTTGTGTGAGCTGTTTCTTGTAGACGTGATCAATTCCATCTCATCATTATGGCCTTGAGCTAACAAAGACCCATCTACCTCTGAATCCTGAGTCCTTGAATTAAAGGTGTGTGCCTGGATCTATGGCTGCTTTGCTATTTTGATCTCAAGTGTCTTTAATAAACCATAAACAACAAATAACCACAGATGCCCACTTTGAGGCCTTCACCTCCCCTTAGATCTTCATTATGAAGAAAAAAACAAAAAAAAACAAAAACAAAACCGAAGATTTGTCAACCACTGCCTCATAGTAAACCAGAGAAAGGAACTGGAGAGTTACTGGCAATGCTTACCAGCCAGAACACCCTAAAATTACATGAGGATATCGTGTTTTGACTTAATATTTCCAAATTCTGTCCTATAGAGTCTATGTGAAGATTTGGTTCATGCTCATTACCCTCACTGAACATGGGTAAAAGATTAAAAAAAAAAATTATCTTTGTTTTTCTCAGCTATTATAAACAGGAAGTAGGAAGGCAATGCAGAATACTTCTTTGCTCTCACTTAGGATACATACATGTCCACCTGAACAATTACATCAAGCATTAGAAGTTCTGTGTCTCTTCCCACTAGAAACTCCACATAACCCTTTATAACCAGCACTGGCCACCCATAGAATCAAACATACCCTTAGCTCCTATGACAGTTCAGTATGGCTGGAGCACACTACAGGATCTTTCTAACTAAATGGTAGGGGATACACTGCATTTCCACATGAACTGCTATACCAATGGCTGTATTTAAGGAGCTACTGGTATCATTGGGTGTACATGAAGACATAATTATTTGATGAGAAAAAGTTAAATGGAGACCATGTAACTTCTGCTTATTCTTCAAACATAATCCACATGAATTCATGTGTATTTTTCAATAGATATACTCCTAGTGTCATTTTTATGTAGTGGCATACATATTATATACAAGTATTTATCAAAACATATAAATATTACACAATGTAACAAGTTGAATATAACATAGTATTTATCATTATGCTAGTTACTGTCAACTTGACAGAAGCTAGAAACTTCTAGGAAGAAGGAAAAACAAACAAAAATGGCTCCATTAGATTGGTTTGTAGGAAAAACTGGGGCATTCTTGAGATTAATGATTGATGTAGAAGGATTCAGGTAACTGTGTTCAGTATATGGGCAAGGCAAGGGATCCTCCAGTATATAATATAGTTGAATGTCAATCAGTAAGTAACATTCATCCATTCATCCATGCCCTTTACATCAGTTCCTGCTTCCTGAACTTCAAAGTTCCTGTCCTGACTTCAAAGTCTCAATCACTGACAGTGACAGAGAAGTGATAAGACAAATAAAACCTTTTCTCCCCAATTTACTTTTGGTCACAGCAATAGAAATCCAACTATCTTACATATATTATATTATATAAAATATATATAATATGTGTCACATATACATAATTTTTATATTTACTACATATACTGTTTACAGTTAGAATAGATGAAAACATGTTTATATAATTTAAATGTACAAATATATTTTATTTTGTATTTGAACAATTTTCTTAACAAATATACATTTTTATAATTTATATCTGTATAAATTTATAAATACATTACATGTGTGTTAACATATCATATATAAATATGTATATGGAGAGAGCAAAAGAAGAGATATGTATTTTTCTTCTTTAAATGATTTTTTCATATAGTTCAATATTATTTCCCTTCCTCCAACTTCTTCTAGATCCTCCCTACCTCTCTCTCCAAACAACTTCAGGTTCATTCTCTATAAAAGAATGAAAATCAAAACAAACAGAAAAATAAAATTAAAATATCAAAAATTCCCACTTAAAAATACAGAGTATGTTTTGTGTTGGACACCTACTCCTGAGTTTGAGACCTACCCTGGAGAGGAGTGGATTTGCACTGTTAACACTCCACTGACAAAATTGATTTCCTTCTCCCAGCAGGTATCATGGCAGCTATGAGGAATTATGAATGATTGAATGCTGTTCTTTGTAAATCTGATGCATTCCCCATGAACATTTGTAAACTGAGAACCAGGGGAGCCTGTGATCCAAATCAATTCAAATGCAAGAACCTGAAAGAGAATAAAAGGAGGAGGATACCCATAGGTGTAAATCTCTGAGTTCGCTAATGGTAATGAAAGTCCCCAAGGGCTTCATGCGCAGGTGTTCCACATTTAGAGTTTAGGAGAGTATAGTTTTCCTAGCTGAAAACTAGAGAATGAACTCTTTCCACCTTCTTTTCTGTCTCCTTCATTGACCCATATGGAGTCTACACTGCTGTAGAAGCCCGAGAAACTGTGGAGGGTGTCGAGGCTAATAACACTGGACACTTACTTGATATTAAGAAGGCTTTTTAAAATTATATATATATATATATATATATATATATATATATATATATTATATCCCTCACTTTACTCGGGGGCTAGCTTATATACCTGTCACCAGATGGAGGAGGGGGAAGCAAAAGGGGGCAGTTAGTCATCTCAGGTTCCAAGGACTGGTTAGGGTACTTTCAGGGCTCTGGGAGCCAAAAGAGCATTAGCATTTTGCATTAGAAATCATGTCTCCTGTTTTCTATCAGTTACAATTGCCTTCCCTGAGGGCAGCAGGATGGGGAGTGGATTCTTAGCCAAGGTCTTAATTCCTCCAGATCCACAAACACCTACCACTTGTTAAGCCCCACCATCATTGAAACACCCCAAAATCTTATTTGATCTGAGCATCTCCTACACTAGTCACATTGACAGATTTCATACATACAGGATACACGTCCTTGTGCTACACAAGCCAGCACTCTTAGCCTTTTCCTGAAATAGTTCTCAGGCACTTTTCTGGCTCTTGAAAGTAAAAGAAATCTGATTAATTGTAATCCCCTCAGCAATGTGACTTCTTTATGTGCCTACTGTGTTCCTTATACATTATGGGCTATGGCGAAACAGTTTTACAAAAAACTGATATATCAGTAACTAGCTCAGGGGAGGGGTAAGATGGCTGTTTGTAGAGTTATAGTTATTCAGTAAATCATTTTTAGAAATATGTGAAAATAGACATTTCCATATTTCTGCCCTTGATTATGATACCATATTTAAAAACTCATTTGTTCAAAATAAGTATATTTTTACAGTGCAGGTTTGTTGGTTTTATCAGAACATGCTTGATGAAAACAATATATACTAATCATATGTAAACATTCATAAGAATTGTTTTATTTTTATTTCTTTAAACCTGATCAATATTTGTTTTTGATGTCTATTTTGTAAGATTTTTAAGAAGAGTACAGAGTGTACTTCCATAGAATATTGAAATATTGCATTTATAAATATTAAGTTACCTTTATGTGTATATATTCATTTTCAACAACTCTATTTTCCAATAATATAATTTTGCAATTCTGAATATATCATATTTATTATAATAGTTTTGAACACAGGGAAGAAAAGTGTCTATTGTAATGGATTTATTCTTTATGATGTCTGGTATTGTAACACCTGCGGAGGACATTGACCCTCACGCCCAGACTCAGGAAAGGCGGCCCCCCCAAATCACTCACGAGAAGCAGTCTTGATGCGAAAGCATGAGGTCTTTTATATTTCAGTGCACTGGGATCCGCAGCCATACTCCACGGGTGGTAAAGGACTAGGAACCCCTGGTACAGGGTTCAGACAGCTTTTATAGGGTTACAACAAAGCCCACACATCAAAAACCAATTATCTCATAGCATCCAGTGTGGACCAAACAATTTAAACTATGCAAGCCTACTCTTTGCCCAGGAAGTCTGCTTTCAATAGGGCTCCTGGGTAGTGTGGCATGGCTCATTTCCTGTTCTCATTCACTCACAGGTGCTGTCAGTAACCCACCCTGTCGTAAAACAGTCAAGAATGACCTTTTGCCTATTTACTGCTAGGGGGCAGAGTCTAGGGAAAATTAGGCTAAATTTTCCCATCCTTACAGTAAATCTAAGTCTTCACTGCTTCCACAAGAATTGAGCTTTTAGTCTTCCATCGCCAGGCCTTGGCTAGAGGTGAGTATGGGACCAATTCCGGTGGAATATTACCTATACCCTTCCCCAGGAACTCTGTGGGTTGGCCCTGGATCTCGCTGCCCCCATGTCCTGTCCCCATCGAGAGCACCATAAGAGCTATGATAAACACCCACTCACCCCCACTCAGATCCTGCCCTCCCCCTACCCTGAGCCCTACCCTGTACACTACCTCACTCCTCTGGATGAGCACTGGGAAAGAGGGTGGAGACAACAATCCAGCAACCTTCAAGGAAATTCTTGGAGCTTCTCTGGCCACACTAGACCTGACTATCCATGCAGGACCACCTGTAATTCCCACCAGTCTGGTCTCTGACCCCTACAGCCAGATCACAACTTGAGTTCCAGGCCCCTCCCAGAGATCCACCTATCTCCACAGGGCCTCTCTGAGTTCCTGCAGGCAGGATCCTTGAACCCCATCACAGGGCCTCAGCCAAAGAGGCCTCAGCTGGAGAGTGCCAGGCCCAGACTAGATCTGCCTATCAGCTTAAGGAACATCAGGAGTCCTAGCCTTTCAAGATCTTTGACTCACATCACCAGTATTCTGCTGGAGCCTGATATTTGACCCACATCGCCAGGCCCCTGTCAGTGGAGAGACCTCCTAGAGAGCTTGGAACACCCAGAGCTACAGTCATCAAACCTCTGACCCACCAAAGCCTACCAGAAAAGTGCCATAGAGAGAGGGAGAGATACCACCAACACCTACTGGAAGAAGCTATGGGAAGACGGCAATACAAGAAAACACCTAACAAAAGAAAGACAAGCATAACACCACCAGAATCTAGGGAATCTACACCAACTAGACAGGAACAAACAAAGCAGAGGAAGCAGAAGGGAACACCTTAAAAATTATCATCATAAAAATGATAGAGGCCCTGAAAGATGTGAGAAAAATCTCTTAAATAGCAAAATAAACAAAAAATTGGAAGAAATGAAAACATTTCTTAAGAAAGTACACAAAGCCAAGAAAAGACAATTAAACAGGTGAAGGAAAAGGTTTAAGACTTGAAAACTGAAATAGAGACAATAAAGAAAACACAAACTGTAAGAATGCTGGAAATAGAAAAACTGGGCAAATGGTCAGGAACTAAAGACATAAACATAACCAACAGAATTCATGAGACAGAAGAGAGAATCTAAGGACCTGAAGATAAACTAGAAGAAATAGATTCATCGACCAAAAAAATTGTAAATCCAACAAATACTTAACGCAAAACATCCAGGAAATGTGGGACACTGTGAAAAGGCCAAACCTAAGAACTCCAACCCAAGGAAGTTAACTAAGCTCCAAAGACTAAGGCAACAGATAATCTCACTTTACCAAAAAACAAGGGTTAAGTAGGACAAATATATTCACAATATCTCTGCCAACAACAAATCTAAAACAAACAAACATTAACAATCAATGGTCCTTACACTACCTCAAAATTAGTGGTCTTAACTTGCCTATAAAAAGACACTGCCTAACAGAATAGATACGAAGAGAAAATCCATCCTTCTGCTACAGACAAGAAACACATCTAAGCTTCAAAGATAGACATTACCTCAGGGTAAAGGGTTGGGAAAAGATCTTCAAATCAAATGTACCAAAGCAGCAAGCTGATGTGGCTATCCTAATATCTAACAAGTTAGACTTCAAACCAAAATTAATCAAAACAGATAAAGACGGTCATTTCATATTCTTTGCAGGAGAAAACTGAACGACCAAAAGATAAAGAAAATGAAGGACAGTCTGACCTGGAAAACTAACCAATATCTGTTCCTTGGAATTTGCTAACTTCCTCTCACAAGGCCCTGAGATAACAAGAATTCACACTGCCCCTCCTTTCTTGTGAGTCAGCAGGTGGTGAATAGTGTCCTTTGGAAACAAAGAGATAGCTGCAACTCTGGTTTTCCCAGAGAAAATTAAATAGCATACCCTGAAGCCCTAAGGTCTGTTGATCCTAATAGCAGACCATTCTGCCTCCAAGGGTCACATACTCAATGGACTCAGGGTCACACCCTCTCCCTAAGCTTGTGGGTTTGCCTTTAAAAACACCTGGGCCCAGGGGAGGGGGCTTCTCTCTAGCCTGCATGCTGGAGGAGCCTGTTTGCACAAATGTTTCCTGTTCATTAAAGCCCCTTGCGTGTTGCAGCAACTGGAATGGACATTTAATTCTTGGGGTACCGACCGAAACTGGAAGACTCCTCATTTTGAGGGTCTTACAAAAACGAGCAAAACAAATTCTCAAATCTGAATATCTGTGCCCCAAATAAAACGGCACATACATAAAACCTCAAATATTTATTGTTGTAGAAATCAACACACCACTCTCACCACTAGATACGACCACCAATCAGAAACTCAACAAAGAAAAAAAAAAAGAGCTAACAGAAGTTATGTCTCAACTGGGTTTAATAGACATCTATAGAACATTCAATCCAAACACAAAAGAAAATAACTTCTTCTCTGCTCCAAAAGGAACTTTCTCTAAAATCGACCCCATACTAGCTGGCATAACAACCCTCAACATAAACAAAAGAATTGGAATAGTCCCCTCTATCTTATGAGACCACCATACTTTAAAATTGGAATTCAACGACAAACCAAATCGCAGGAAACCTTCAAACTCATAGAATCTGAACAATGTGCAGTTGCACCACACCTGGGTTAAAGAAGAAAGAAATTAAGGACTTCCTAAAATTCAATGAGAATGAGGACACAACATATGGCACTTATGGGAAACCTTGAAATCAGTAATACTAGGGAAGTTCCTTGAGCTAAGGGCCTATATGAAGAAACCAGAGGATAGTCACATTCTCTAATGTAACAGCACAACTGAAAGCCTTAGAACAAAAAGACACAAACTCACCCCTGAGAGGAGTAGATGCCAGGAAATAATCAATTTGAAAGCTGAAATCAACAAAATAGAAACCAAGAATACAATACAAAAAAATCAATGCAACAAAGAGTTGATTTTTTTTTAACAAAATCAACAAGACAAACCTTTATCCAAACTAATGAAAAAGCAGAAAGAGAACATGCAAATTAACAAAATCAGAAATGAAAAGGGGATCATAATAACGGACAGAGATGAAATCCAGACAATTTTCTTGTCATGCTTTGAAAACCTGTTTTCCACAAAATTTGAAAATTCAAAGGAAATGGATAAATTTCAAGATAACTATCATTTACCAAAACTAAATCAAGACGAGAGAAACAACATAAATAGAACTATAATTCCAATGAATAAAAGCAGTCATCAAAAGCAACATCAGGGCATAATTCTACCAGAAATTCAAAAAAGAACAATTACCTTCAAATTGTCCCACACAATAGAAACAGAAGTTTCATTACCAAACTCTTTCTATGAGGCCACAATCACCTTAGTATCCAAGCCCTAGAAAGACACAACTAAGAAATAAAACTACAGACCAATATCCCTGATGAACATGTAAAAATACTCAATAAAATACTGGCAAACTGAATTCAAGAATACATCAGAAAAATCATCCACTATGACCAAGTAGGCTTCATCCCTCGATTGCAGGGATGGTTTAACATATGAAAATCTGTCAATGTGATACACCATATAAACAAACTGAAAGAGAAAATCTCCCTAGATGCAGAAAAAGCCTTCAACAAAATCCAACACTTTTTCATGATAAAGGTATTGGAGAGATCAGGGTAACAGGAACATACTTAAACATAATAAGAGCAATATGCAATAAACCAACAGCCAACATCAAACTGAATGGAGAGAATCCCAAGGCGATGCCTCTAAAATCAGGAACAAGACAAGGCTGCCCTGTCTCTCCATATCTCTTCAATATTGTAATTGAAGTTCAAGTTAAAACTATTAGACAACAAAAGAGATCAGGGAGATCCAAATTGGAAGGAAAAAGTCAAACTGTCTCTATTTGCTGGTGATATGATAGTTTACATAGGATTTTAGACCTAAGGCAAAGGATCACCAGTCTATAATTCACACCACAAGAGAGAGGAACTAGGATACAAGGTGTATTCTAAGAGATTCATATAAAATCCCTCACAGAATGGGGAAGGGACAATTCACCCAGAGCACAGGGGAAGTAGTGGGGACAGTGAATGGAGAGAGAAGTAGGAGAAAGTGAGGGAGATTGTAGGACCCCAAGGCACCTTGAGCTAGCCTGAAGCTGTTGGCAGGAACTCCTTGCTCCAAGGCTTTTGTTGGTACTCTTCCCATGACAACACATCTCATGACAACACATCTTGTGACACACACACTGTCACACATGTGTGACAACCATACCTCGTGACAACACAGGGAGGAGCTAAGCCAAAAAATTCCTGTAATTTTCCACTGTACTTTGTATTTAAGCCCGTTCTTGCCCCTCAATAAACGGCATTCGGCATTTGGTGTTCCGACTTTGCCATTGAATGAATGACCCGCTGTCTTGTCTTTATTTCAATCTCTAGGCCTTCGCCCGATTCGTGGAACAGATTGTAGTGCGGGTGCTACAAGTGGAGGTCCCGCCGAGATCGGGAAAGAAAGGATCACCTAAGAGATCACCCTCGAAGGCCAGCCAGCAAAAGTAAGTGAATGAGGGTGTATTGAAGGATGGTTGCCAGTAACTGTAAGGAAAAGCTCAGCAGGCAATTAGTGGCCCTATTGAAAAGGCAGGGCACCAGGATTAAAACCAAGACAGCTAAAGAATTTTTTGATATATTAGAGGAACATAGCCCCTGGTTTATGCAGTCTGGAGGCTTTAACATCCCCGATTGGGAACAGGTAAAAGGAGACCTCCAAAAGGCTTATAAAGAACGGGGGCCTGATAATTTCCCTATTGCCACCCTTTCCCTTTGGCATCTAGTTAAAAGTGCGCTCTTGAGCAACAATGTTAAAGTAAAAGAACAGTTGGCAGAGATGAATAGGATTTTTGAGGAAGTACAAAATTTAGAATCTGTGAAATCTATCAGGGATCCCAACTAGATGATGATAGTCCTACTGTAACTGATGAGGAGGATACTTCGGAATCAGAAACTGAAGCTGATGAGTGTATACGCTGTCCGCCACGGCACAACTCCTTTTGTGATTCTGATTCCTTTAGTAGGGCCTCTATACCTCAAGGGTTAGAGGAAGACGTCAAAGATTTAATAACCAAGGTAGAAGCATTAGAAAAGGAAAGACAGGTGTTTCAGTAATAGAGACAGTGGATCCTCAGGACAAAAGGGTTAGGGAGCACAGCCCATTAAATTTTAAGGATATAAAACAGCTTAAAGAGGCTGTAACTGCTTATGGGCCTCATGTTCCTTTTACTCAGACAATTTTTGAGTCCTTCGCAGTGTTAAATTGCACCCCTAGTGATTGGATGCAGCTCTGTAGAGCCATGCTGAGTGGGGGAGACTACTTGCTCTGGAGAGGTGAATTTCAAGAATTTTGCAAGGAAACCACACAAAGTAATGCTACTGCTGGGTTTCCTGCTAGGAATTTAGATATGCTCACAGGCACTGGGCAATATGCTACCATTGCAGCTCAAATTCTTTTTGACCCAGCGGTCTATGCACAAATTGCTGCTGCTGCTACTAGAGCTTGGAAAGCCCTGCCTAATAAGGCTGCAGGAGATCAACTATCTAAGATATTGCAGGGACCGTCTGAGCCCTATTCAGAATTTGCAGACTGCCTCCTACAGCTGGCAGGCCGCATTTTTGGTGATGTTGAAAATGCCATGCCTATAGTTAAACAATTGGCATTCGAAAATGCAAATAAGTATTGTAAAGAGGCTTTACATCCCCATAAGTCCAAAAGTCTTAATGACTATATACGTATATGTCGGGACATAGATGGTCATCACATTATGGGCCAGGTTATAGCTTCAGTTGTGAAAAGAGGGGAGAACAATGGAGGAGCCAGACCAAAGAGTTGCTTTGGATGTGGACAGCCAGGACATTTCAAAAGGAACTGCCCCCAGGGTGCAAGGGTGTGGCAATGCAATTGAGCCCTAGGCCAGGGCTTTGCCCACGTTGCAGTAAGGGTCATCATTGGAGCAAGGAATATATGCCCTTGGTAATCCTTTACCGGCTCAGGGAAACTGGAAGTGAGGCCAGCCTCGGACCCCTCAAGCCCAGGTGTACAGGGCAATGGATACACCTGTAACCCGCCCAATACAGATGATCCCTCAGAGAAACCCCTTCATGTCCAGGACCTTATCAGAGGTACCCCAGGAAGTGCAGGATTGGACCTCTGTTCTGCCACCTGAGCAATATTAACACCACAAATGGGCACTCAAGCCTTGAGAACAGGAGTCTTTGGGCCTCTTTCCCCAGGAGCAATAGGGCTATTGTTAGGAAGCAGTAATGCCTTGTTGAAAGGAATTAGAGTTATTCCAGGAGTAATAGATTCAGACTTTCAAGGAGAAATAAAAATCATGGTTAGGGCAGAAATGGGGGTATTAATGATACCACAGGGAGCTCAGATAGCACAATTGGTTCTTCTCCCTATGTTCAAAACCAACAATCCCTTTTTAAAGGACATCAGGGGATCTGCTGATTTTGGGTCCACAGGCTCTATGGGTGCCTTTTGGGTATCAACTCTTGAACAGTGCCCCATGCTCACCCTTACCGTACAAGGTAGACGATTTCTGGATTGGGGGACATGGGAGTGGACTCCTCAGTAATAGCAAAAAAACATTGGCCACAAGCATGGCCTCTTCAGCCAGCCTCCACTCATTTACAAGGAGTGGGAACTGCTGTGGCTCCAGAATGTAGTACTCAGTTTCTTAAATGGTCAGATGATGAAGGACATACAGGAATTTTTCAGCCTTTTGTGTTAAGTCATATACCTGTTAATCTTTGGGGGAGAGATGTGCTTCAGGCCATGGGAGCAATCCTTACTACTGAGCCTGTTAAAAATATGCTGGCAGACCAAGGATATGTACAAGGAAAAGGACTGGGTAAATTCCTACAAGGTGACCCTCAGTCTGTTGCATCCAAAAATTTAATTATAAAAAGAGTCAGAGATGGCTCTGGGCTGGGAAATTTTCCCTAGTGGCTATTGCTATTCTGCCTGTTCCCTTCCTATTATTTGGAAAACTGATAACCCAGTATGGGTGGAGCAATGGCCCTTATCTATTGAGAAGTTACAGGCTGCACATCAACTTTTAAAGGAACACTTAGAGACAGGACATATTGTTCCTTCCACTTCCCCATGGAATACCCCAATCTTTGTTATAAAGAAAAAAATCTGGAAAATGGAGACTCCTACAAGATCTCTGAGCTGTTACTGATTGTATGCAAATTATGGGAGCAACGCAACCAGGCTTGCCTTCCCTTGTGGGCATTCCTCAAGGCTATCATTTATTAGTTACAGACCTAAAAGATTGCTTTTTTAGCATTCCTTTGCATCCTCAGGATAGTGAGTGATTTGCATTTAGCATTCCTTCTATTAACTTTAAAGAGCCCTATAAGAGATATCAATGGGTGGTGTTGCCTCAAGGAATGGCCAATAGTCCCACTATTTGTCAAATTCATGTATCATTGGCCATTGCCCCCGTTAGAGAGAAATTTCAATCCCTATATATTATACATTTTATGGATGATATTCTTTTAGCCAGCCCAGATTCTAAGGAAGTGAATGAGGCTTTTGGGGAAGTGCAACATAATCTTCAACTAGCTGGCTGAAGATTAGCCCCAGAAAACGTGCAACAAGAATTTCCCTATCATTACCTGGGTCATCAATTGTTCTTTTCTGGTATCCGTCTTCAAAAGATTACTTAAAGTCTGGATAATCTGACCACACTTAATGATTTTCAAAAATTACTGGGAGACATAAATTGGGTTCGATCTAGTTTGGCCCTAACCACTGGGAAGCTTAGACCATTACTTGATATTTTACAAGGAGATTCTGATCCCACTTCTCTGCGCACCTTAATGCCTGCTGAGTGAGAATGTATACAGCTTGTGCAAAAATGTCTCCAATCTGCACATTTAAATTATATTGACTATTCTCAGAACTTGATGTTATTAGTCTTTGCTTCAGCGTATTCCCCTACTGCGGTATTTTGGCAAACTGGTCCTATATTATGCGTGCATGAACATGCATCCCCAAGAAAGACAGTTAGATCTTATCCTCAGGCAATGCTTTCTATTACTCAAAAGGCATACAAAATGAGTATTCAAGTTTTTGGCAAGATGCCGGATGTAATTGTTACTCCGTATACTCAACAACAGATACAATGGCTTCAACAGTTTGATGAGGAGTGGGCACATTTCTTGTGTTCCACACCCTGCCACTTTGATAGTCATTTTCCTTCCAGTAAGTTAGCTCATTTTTTAAAAAATCACCCTGTGTGTTTCCCCAAGGTTATTTCCCAAAATCCTCTAAAGGGGGCCCGTAATGTATTTACAGATGGCTCTTCAAATGGTTGTGCAGTAGTTGTTTCTTTTCCCATTATCAAATGCTCCATACTTAAAGTGAAGTCTGCACAATTTGCAGAACTAGCTGCAGTAAAATTAGCCCTTCAACATTTTTCTGATGAGCCATTTAACTTATACACGGATAGTAAATATGTGTATCATATATTGGCTCCCGTAGAAACTGCTGCTTATATAGCTCCAGTGTCTCGTGTACAAGAACATTTACTAGCCATACAAAGCCTACTATGGAGGCGCTCTCATCCAATTTTTGTAGGACATCTCCGAGCGCATTCTGATTTGCCTGGCCCTTTAAGTGAAGGAAATGCCATTGCTGATTTTAATACTAAAACAGATAGTGCCATCATGATGATGAGAGAGTCTGGGTATGAAGCAGACATCAAAGCTCATACAACCTTCCACCTTAGTGCAGGGTCACTCAAATTCCATTTTAAAATTACTAGAGACCAAGCTATTGATATAGTTAAGAATTGTCCCCTATGTGCAGAGTTCTTACCTGTTCCTCACCTTGGAGTTAATCCCCGTGGTGTCACACCTAATGATATCTGGCAGATGGATGTTACTCATGTTCCTTCCTTTGGTCGACTACAATTTGTTCATGTATCTGTGGATAACCATTCTCATCTCATATTTTCCTCTGCTCATACTGGAGAAAGGCTTAAGGATGTTAAAAGCCATTGTTTACAAGCCTTTGCTTACATGGGAATGCCCAGACAATTAAAAACTGATAATGGCCCTGCTTATACTAGTCAGGGTTTTAATTTTTTTTTGCAAAAAAATTTTTTTATCTCACATAAGATGGGTATCCCTTATAATCCTCAGGGTCAGGCCATGGTGGAAAGTGCACATTGCACAATTAAAGCCTATCTTCATAAAACAAAAAAAGGGGGAGTTTACAGGATTTTCTCATAATCACCTTTCTCTTGTCCTATACATTTTAAATTTTTTAACTATTGATGGTGCTGCTCCATCTGCGGCCGACAGGCATTGGCGCCCTCTGTCATCTGACTATGGCTCAGTTATGTGGAAGAATGTCACTACTGGAAAATGGTGCGGCTCTGACCCAGTTCTAGTATGGTCCCGAGGGTCAGTTTGTGTCTTTACACAAGACGCAGACAACCCTGTTTGGGTGCCTGAGCACCTGATTCGCCATATGCGGAGGGATGGTGATTGTAACAGCCAGAAAGAAGGTCCGATGGGTCTTCAAGAATCTACCCATCCTGATGCCTGTGCATCTGATTAGCCATATATGGCCTTTTTTCCTGACCACTAATTATAGTTTGGATCAAGTGGCTATATAAATTTATACTGATCCAAAGAACAAGAATTTCACCTTCATCTCAGGCACTGTATTCTGGTTCCATTCCTTTGTTGTAACCAATGCTACTAATTTTGGAGAAAGTTTCAATTGTTCTCAGCAGGTCTGCTGGCTGTAATGGCTGTCTTGGGCCATGTACCCCCAGGTGTGCAGCAGAGAGGAAAGGAGATTCCAGGATCACGGCTGCCAGTGCCGCCTTCACCACTGAAGCAACAGTTTCTACCATAGCCCTCTCCCAATCTGTAAATACTGCAAGCACAGTGGATCAACTAGCAAGTGATTTGGCTTAAGCCTTAGCTACCCAAAACACACTTAATTATCTAGTACAAATTGGCATTTTTAAACTAAATTTACAAACTAATATCCTATAGGAACACTTGAATTTTTGTGAGGAGCTCATATGGCTTCTTGTTCTCTGTCTTTTATACATATCTGTGTTAATGCATCACTTTTCTCCAGAAATCCTGGAGTGATCAGTTTTTAAGTTATACACATGCTTTAGCCATGCAGATCATTAACATCTATGAGACCTGAGTGCCACTTGCCAATGCAGAAGGCCTTTTACAAGGACGTCAACTTGTGGGCAGAACACTTGATGCTACTTTGCCACAGCATTAAACAGGCCCAGGCCAACTTTCTAACAAGACAGATACTGTCTTTGGCTCAAGAGAAAATGCCTCTGCCCACGTGTGGCTGGCAAACTATTCACCAGTGAGGGGTAAGGCAGAGGGGGCAAATATCCAACCTAAGACAGGAAGGTTACAGGCCTGGGTGACCTCACAAATGACGGGTAAGGAATTATGCTGACATCCTTTGTCACCTAAGACAGGTGTTAGTTTATATTAAAAGAAAGGGGGACCTGTAGGACCCCAAGGCACCTTGAGCTAGCCTGAAGCTGTTGGCAGGAACTTCTTGCCCCAAGGCTTTTGTTGGTATTCTTCCCGTGACAACACAGCTCGTGACAACACATCTTGTGACACACACCCTGTGACAACCATACCTCGTGACAACACAGGGAGGAGCTAAGCCAAAAAATTCCTGTAATTTTCCACTGTTCTATAAGTCGGTATTTAAGCCCGTTCTTGCCCCTCAATAAACGGCATTCGGCATTTGGTGTTCCGACTTTGCCTTTATTTCAATCTCTAGGCCTTCGCCCGATTCGTGGAACAGATTGTAGCACGGGCACTACAGGGGAGGAGGGGAAAACTTGTGCAACTAGGAAGATTGAGTCAGGGTAGGAATAGAAGACAGAAGAGAGTGAGACTGAGAGAGAGAGAGAGAGAGAGAGAGAGAGAGAGAGAGAGAGAGAGAGAGGAACATAAAAGAAGGAGCCAATATTGGTTTGAAGAGTACACTGAAGCTAAGGAAATGTCTAGATACCTACAAGACTGCAGCCAACTAACAATTTGAGCAACCGTTGAATGGCTACCATAAATGCCCTTCCCAGATATTGAGATCAACAACTAACTTCTCCATGGAGCCCTCATGTAATACCTGTTGGAAACAGAAGCAAACACCCATACCTAAACACTGAGTGGAACTAGAGCCCAGATACAGATGGAGAGTAAATTACCACATGCAGAAAGATATAGAGACAGCTGACCTGAGCAAGGAGGAGCTATTTGGCCCCCAGACTGGCAGCTGGGAATCTAGCATGGGGTTGACTCAGGCCCCCCTGAATATGGTCTCAGCCAGAAGGACTGAGCAGTTGAAGGGACCTCAGACAATGGAACCAGGATGTATCCCTGGTGCACAAAAGGACCTTATGAACACATCCCCTGCCTTAACCTAGAGACAGGGAGGAGTCCCAGTCCTTACTTCAAATTACCTGACAGATCTACATGACCCCACCTGGATGGTGGGGTGGTGGGAGGGGAGGGTGGTCAGTGTGCATATGAGGGGCCAGAGAGGGTAAAAGTGAGGGAGGGATGGATGGAGGGAGGGAGAGGGAACTGGGATTGACATGTAAAATAATAAATTAAATTAAACAAATATTTAAAAAAAAGACAAAGCTAGCAATAAGAAATACCTGTAACAGGCCAACACCTTTACACCTAGTACAGCATCTGTGTGTGTTATTTGGGGCTGGCACAGCTGTGGGACCAGGCTGGCAGTAAAACCACTCGTAACAACACAGTATGTACTAAGTCAAATATGGTTTTTAGACCTATCAACCTATAATCCATACCACAAGAAAATCTAGGAGATAATGATGATCCTAAGATTCCTCATACATGGTCCCCTTGAGAACAGGAAAAGAGGAAGATCTCCCAAGCAAATTGGGAGCATGGGGGAGGGGAGAGGGAGTTACGATGAAGAGAGGCAGAGAAGTTGGCATGAGAGAGCAGAAAGATTGAATCAGAGAAAAAAATATAGGAGAGGGAGAAAAGACATATAATAATACATGGAACCATTATAGGTTTTAAGATGAATCTGGCACTAAGGAAATATCCAGAGATCTACAAGGGTGATCCCAACTAAGAATCTAAGCGATAATGGAGAGGATACATTCAATGCCCTCTGTAATAATGAGATTGATTACTACCTTATATGCCATCCTAGAGCCTTCATGCAGTAGCTGTTGGAAATAGAAGCAGACACCCACAGCTAAACACTGATCTGAACTCCTGGAATCCTGTTGCAGAGAGTGAAGAGTGATGAGCAAAGGGGTCAACACCATGCTGGAGCAACCAACAGAAACTGCTGACCTGAACAAGGGGGGAATCATGGACTCCAGTCTGAAAGCTGGGAAACAAGCATAGGACCAACACAAACCCCCTGAATGTGGGTGTTAGTTAGGAGGGCTAGGAAATCTATGGGGCCTCTGATAGTGGCTCAATTTTTATCCCAACTATACTAATGGACTTTGGGAGCCCATTCCACATAAAGAGACACATAGGGGAAAGCCTAGGCCCTGCCCCAAATGATATGGCAGACTTTGAAGACTCCCCATGGAAGGTGTCACCCTCCCTGGGGAGCAGAAAGGAAATGAAGTGTTGGTAGCAGAGGGAAAAGAAAGAAAGAGAGGGTGGTGGAACTGGGATTGACATGTAAAACATCAAAGAAAAAGACTCTTTATGAAAGAATTTAAAAAATATAACAGAAAATGGAAGGATCTCCCATGCTCTTGGATAGGTAGGATACATGCAGTAAAAATGACAATCTTGCCAAAAGTAGCTACAGATTCAATGCAATCCCCATCAACATCCCAGAAAAAAATCTTCTTGCAAGGTCAATACTCAACTTTATATGGAAAAAAAAAAAAAAAAAAAAAAGGATAGACAAAACAACCCTGTTGGTATTAGCACAAAAATAGACAGGTAGACCAATGGAGTTGAATGGAAAACCCTGCAACCCCCCACACCTATGAACATCTGATTTTTGAATAAGTAACTAAAATTATACAATGGAAAGAAGAAAGCATCTTCAACAAATGGTGATGGCATAACTGGATGATGGTGTGTAGAAGACTACAGATAGATCCATATCTATTGCCATGACCAAAAGTTAATTCCAAATGAATCAAAGACCTCAACATAAATCCAGCCACTCTAAACCTCTAAGAAGAGAAAGTGGGAGGTACCCTTGAATGAATTGTTACAGGAGACTGCTTTCTGAAGATAAAAACAGTAGCACAGACACTGAGATTGTCAATTAATTAGTGGGACATTCTGAAGCTGAGAAGCTTTTGTAAGGCAAAGGACACAGTCAACAAGACAAATCAGCAGCCCACAGACTGGGAAAAGTTCTTAACTAGCTCTACATCAGACAGAGGGCTAATCTCCAACATATACAAAGAACACAAGAAATTCATCACCAAAACAAGAAATCGTCCAGTTATAAAGTGGGGTACAGAACTAAATAGAGAATTCTTAGTAGAGGAATCTAAAATGGCTGAAAGAAACTTAAGAAAGTGCTCAATATCCTTAGCCATCAGGGAAATGCAAATCAAAGAAATACACAGATACTATCTTACTCCTGTCAGAATGCCTAAAATCAAAAGTACCAAAGACAGTTTATGCTGGAGAGGATGTAGATAAAAGGGAACACTCCTACACTGCTGGTGGGTATGCAAAATTGTACAGCCACTTTAGAAATCAGTATCACAGTCCCTCAGGAAAATGGCAATCAGTCTACCACAAGATTAAGCAATTCCACTCTTAGGCATATACCCCAAAAATGCACATTCATGCACCAAAGGCATCTGTTCACCTATGTTCATAGCAGCATTATTTTTAATAGTGAGAACCTGGAAGCAACCTAGATGCCCCTCAACTGAAGAATGGATAAAGAAAATGTGGCTCATGAGTACTACTCATAGAAAGAAAAAAAAAAGAAGAAAGAAAGAAAAACGGGAATAAAAAACAAACAAAAAAAATTGAATCTTTAAATTCTCAGGCAAATGGATGGAACTAGAAGAAACCATCCTGACTGAGGTAACCCAGTCACATAAAAACAGACATGGTATATACTCACTCACGTATTTATTTTGGACATAAACAAAGGATCAGCAGCCTACAATCCACATTCCAGAGAAGCTAGGAGACAAGGAAAGCTCAAAGAGAGACATGCACGGTCCTACACAGAAGGGGAAAGGGAAAAGATCTACTGAGCAAATTGGGAGCATCAGGGGGGTGGAGCAGTAGTTAGGAGAAAATGAAGGGGAGAACAGGAGGGAAGAGGAGAACACGAGGGAGCAGGAAGATTGTGTTGGGGAAGGATAGATGAGTGCATGAAAATAGATTCCGTAATAGAGGCAGCCATTATAAGTTAAAGAGAAATCTGGCTTTAGGGAAATGTCCAGCGACCTACAAAAATGATCCCAACTAACAACCTATCAATAGAGGAGAGGCTACCACCATAAATGCACATTCCTGAAAAATGACATTAATGACTATCTTAGATGCCATCCTAAAGCTCTCATTCAGTAGTTAATAGAAGGGGAGGTAGATTGCCACAGCTGAACACTGAGCTGAATTCCTGGAACCCAGTTGCAGAGAGGAAGAAGTAATGAGTAAAGGTATCAAGAACATGCTGGTGAAACCCCACAAAAACAGCTGACCCAAACTAGGGGGAGTTCAGGGATCTCAGACCTATAGCTGGGAATCTAGCATAGGACCAACCCAGACCCTCTAAAAGTGGGTCTCAGTTAGGAGGCCTGGGCAGTCTACGGAACCTCTGACATTGAAACCAGGATGTATCCCTAGTGCATGAATGAACTTTGGGAACCCATTCCCCATGGAGGGATACTCCCTTAGCTGAGAGAAGCAGGTGAGGACCTGGGCTCTTCCCACATGACTTTGACAGATTTTGAAGATCCCTCATGTAGGCCTCACACTCCCTGGGGCGTGGATGGTGGGGGTGTCATTGGGAGAGATGGGAGGATGAGAGAGAGAGAAGGAACTGGGGATATGTAAAACAAGAAAAAGATGTTAAATTAAAAAATTAAGACAGAATAATCAGCATGAGGATAGATGGAGATGATGTGTAGAAACTGTACCTTCTGCTTGTTACCTTGTTAATTAGGGAAAAAAAGTAATGTGTGCTTTTAAAAAGCTATCAAGCATTTTTAAAGCTAAAATATCTCATTAGATTAAAAGCAAAATTAAACTTTATTATAACATAATGTTGTTTTTGTTTTTTTTAATCATTAATCACTTTACTTTTAATTATTTCTTAGCCCCAAATTACTTTGTTGTTCTATATCATATAATTTGTTTCTGGCTATTTTATTTGTCAGCATATATATTCCACAATATTTTTTTTCTTTTTTTATTTAATTTTATATAACAAAGTCCAATTAAATGAAAACAAACATTTATACACAATATTTAGGAATTTGGGCGTCGTTCTTTCCAAACTACTTCCTGCTGGTAAGGGGCGCTGTCTTGGGGGATTCGAAGAAGATTCAGATATCCTAGCTGTAGTCTGTAGGGCTGTTTTGTCCAGCTGTTTGGAATGTAGGATCAGCTTGTACTCTTTTTCAGGCGGTCTGGCGTGATCAAACCTCATTAGTCTGGAAGGAATCCACATCTTTTCATTTTCTGTGGAAACAAAAATAGAAATCCTTTTCCCCATTAACTTGTTCTTCAACTTAAATTTTGGAGTCAAAGTGTTTTTTTTTTTTTTTTTAATTTATTATTTTACATGTCGATCCCAGTTCCCTCTCCCTCCCTCCCTCTCTCCCCTCCAGCCCTCCCTCCCTCCTTCCCTCCCTTTTGCCCTCTCTGCCCTCTCACATGCACTCTAAACACCCTCCCTTCCCAACCCCCCACCACAATACCATATGTAGGGGAATGCCATCCAGTTGGGGTCATGTAGATGTGACAAGTCCTGTGAAGTAGGGACTAGGGCTTCTCTCCTATCTCTAGAATAAGGCAGTTATCACTCCATGGGGCATATGTTTGCAAAGTCCTTTTGTGCACCAGGGATACATCCTGGCTCCACTGTCTGAGGTCTCTTAGACTGCTCAGACCTTCTGGCTGAGACCCATATTCAGGGGGGTCCGAGTCAGTCCCCTGTTGGCTTCCCAGCTATCAGTCTAGTGGCCCTTAGCTCCTCCTTGTTCAGGTAAGCAGTCTCTATGTACTTCTACCTCATAGTCTTGTCCTCTCCATCTGATTCTGGGTTCTAGTTCGACTCAGTGTTTATGTATGGGAGTTTGCTCCTATTTTCAACAGGCAATAGTTGAGGACTCCATGGAGAAGTTAGTTGTTGATCTCACTCTCCGGGAAGGGCATTTATGATAGCCTTTCCACGGGAGCTGAGATTGTTAGTTGGGAGCATTCTTGTAGTTCCCTTGACTTTTTTGTGTTCAACTTTATCTTCAAACCAATATTGGCTCCCTCTTTTATGTTCTCTCTCTGTGTCTCTGTCTATGTCTCTGTCTCTGTCTCTGTCTCTCTCTGTCTCTCTCTCTGTTTCCTATTTTCCATTCCTAACCAGGCTCAATCCTCCTGGTCGCACATGCCTTCCTCTCCTCCCCCTCATTTTCTCCTACTTCTCTCTCCATTAGCTGTCCTCCCCCACTTTACCTGAGGTCTGGGGGACTTGTCCCTTCCCAGTTCTGTGAGGGACTTTATATGAATCTCTTGGAATACAACTTGTATCCTAGTTCCTCTGGTGATGTGAATTATAGGCTGGTGATCATTTGATCTAGTTCTAAAATCCATATATGAGTGAGTACATACTGTGTTTCTCTTTTTGTGACTGGGTTACCTCATTCAGGATGGTTTCTTCAAGTGCCATCAACTTGCCTGCGAATTTCAAGAAACCATTATTTTTTTTCGGCAGAATAGTAATCCATTGTGTAGATGTGCCACATCTTCATTAACTATTCTTCAATTGAGGGGCATCTAGGTTGCTTCCAGGTTCTTGCTATTACAAATAGTGCTGCTATGAACATAGTTGAACAGATGTCTTTGTTGCATTGATATGAATCCTTTGGGTATATGCCTAAGAGGGGGATTGCCGGGTCCTGTGGTAAACTAATTCCCATTTTCCTGAGGAAACGCCATACTGATCTCCAAAATGGCTGTATTAGTTTGCACTCCCACCAGCAGTGGAGGAGTGTTCCACTTTCTCCACATCCTCTCCAACATAAGTCATCACTGGTGTTTCTAACTTTATCCATTCTGGCAGGGGTAAGATGGTATCTCAAAGTTGTTTTGATTTGTATTTCCCTGATAGCTAAGGATGTGGAGCATTTTCTTAAGTGTCTTTCAGCCTTTTTGATTTCCTCCATTGAGAATTCTTTCTTCAGTTCTGTACCCCAATTTTTAATAGGGTTATTTGGTGTTTTGTTGACTAGTTTCTTCAGTTCTTTGTATATTTTGGAGATCAGCCCTTTGTCAGATATAGGATTAGTGAAAATCTTTCCCCAGTCAGTGGGCTGCCGTTTGGTCTTGTCAACTGTGTCCTTTGCCTTACAGATGCTTCTCAGTTTGAGGAGGTCCCATTTATTAATTGTTTCTTTCAGTGTCTGTGCCCCTGGAGTTATGTTCAAGAAGCGGTCTCCTATACCAATTTGTTCAAGTGTACCTCCTACTTTCTCTTCTAAGAGGTTCAATGTGGCTGGATTGATGTTGAGGTCTTTGATCCATTTGGACTTGAGTTTTGTGCATGGCGACAGACATGGGTCTATCTGCAGTCTTCTACATACCCTCATCCAATTGTGCCAGCACCATTTGTTGGAGATGCTGTCTTTGCCCCATTGTATAATTTTAGCTGTTTTGTCGAAAATCAGGTGTTCATAGGTGCGTGGATTAATATCAGGATTTTCAATTCGATTCCATTGGTCTACCTGTCTATTTTTATTCCAATACCAGGCTGTTTTCAGAACTATAGCTCTGTAGTAGAGCTTAAAGTCAGGAATGGTGATGCCTCCTGAAGTTATTTTATTGTATAGGGTTGTTTTGGCTATCCTGGGTCTTTTGTTTTTCCATATAAAGTTGATTATTATCCTTTCAAGGTCAGTGAAGAATTGTGGTGGGATTTTAATGGGGATTGCATTGAATCTGTAGATTGCTTTTGGTAAGATTGCCATTTTTACTATGTTTATCCTACCTAACCAAGAGAATGGGACGTCTTTCCATTTTCTGGTATCTTCTTTAATTTCTTTCTTTAGAGTCACAAAGTTCTTACTATATAGATCTTTTACTTGTTTGGTAAGCGTTACACCAAGATAGTTTATGTTGCTTGTGGCTATTGTAAAGGGTGATGTTTCTCTGATTTCTTTCTCTGCCTCTTTGTCGTCTGAAAAAAATAGGGCTACTGATTTTTTTGAGTTTATCTTGTACCCTGCTAGTTTGCTGAAGGTGTTTATCAGCTGTAGGATTTCCCTGGTAGAGTTTATTGGGTTGCTTATGTAAACTATCATATCATCTGCAAATAGAGACAGGTTGACTTCTTCCTTTCCAATTTGGATGCCCTTGATCTCCTTTTGTTGTCTTATAGCATTAGCTAGAACTTCTAGTACGATATTGAAGAGATATGGAGAGAGAGGACAGCCTTGTCTTGTTCCTGATTTTAGAGGAATTGGCTTAAGTTTCTCTCCATTCAGTTTGATGTTGGCAGTTGGTTTGCTGTATATTGCTCTTATTATGTTTAGGTATGTTCCTGTTATCCCTGACCTCTCTAATACCTTTATCATGAAAGTGTGTTGAATTTTATCGAAGGCTTTTTCCGCATCTAGGAGATAATCATATGGTTTTTCTTTTTCAGTTTGTTTATATGGTGGATCACATTGATAGATTTTTGTATGTTAAACCATCCCTGCAATCAAGGTATGAAGCCTTCTTGATCATGGTGGATGATTTCTCTGATGTATTCTTGAATTCGGTTTGCCATTATTTTATTGAGTATTTTTGCATCGATGTTCATCAGGGATATTGGTCTGTAGTTTTCTTTCTTAGTTGTGTCTTTGTGAGGTTTGGGTACCAAAGTTATTGTGGCCTCATAAGAAGAGTTTGGCAATAAACCTTCTGTTTCTATCTTGTGAAACAGTTTGAGGAGTAGTGGTATTGGTTCTTCCTTGAATGTCTGGTAGAATTCTGCACTGAATCCATCTGGCCCTGGACTTTTTTTCGTTGGGAGGCTTTTGATGACTGCTTCTATTTCATTGTGGGTTATAGGTCTATTTAAGTTGTTTGTCTGTTCTTGATTTAATTTTGGTAAGTGATAGTTATCCAGAAACTTGTCCATTTTCTTTGAATTTTCAATTTTTGTGGAATACATATTTTCAAAGTATGACCTGAAAATTGACTGGATTTCCTCTTTGTCTGTTGTTATGTTCCCCATTTCGTTTCTGATTTTGTTTATTTGCATGTTCTGTCTCTGCTTTTTCGTTAATTTGGATAAAGGTTTGTCTATATTGTTGATTTTCTCAAAAAACCAACTCTTTGTTTCATTGATTTTTTGTATTGCTTTCCTGGTTTCTATTTTGTTTATTTCAGCCCTCAAGTTGATTATTTCCTGGCATCTGCTCCTGTGGGGTGAATTCGCTTCTCTCTGTTCTAAGGTTTTCAGTTGGGCTGTTAATTCTTTTATGTGACTATCCTCTGTTTTCTTCATATGGGCACTTAGTGCAATGAACTTCCCTCGTAGCACTGCTTTCAAGGTGGCCCATAAGTTCGGGTATGGTGTATCCTCATTCTCGTTGAATATTAAAAAGTCTTTAATTTCTTTCTTTATTTCTTCTTTGACCCAGGAGTGGTGCAATTGCACATTGTTAAGCTTCTATAAGTTTGCAGGTTTTCTGCTATTTGTGTTGTTGTTGAATTCCAATTTTAACGCATGTTGGTCCGATAAGATACAGGGGACTATTCCTATTCTCTTGTATCTGTTGAGGTTTGTTATGTATCCTAGTATGTTGTCGATTTTAGAGAAGGTTCCATGTGGAGCAGAGAAGAAGGTATATTCTTTTGTCTTTGGATGTAATGTTCTATAGATGTCTGTTAGCCCCAGTTGAGACATAACTTCTGTTAATTCTTTTGTTTCTTTGTTGATTTTCTGATTTGTGGTCCTGCCTAGTGTTGAGAGTGGTGTATTGAAATCTCCCACTATAAGTGTGTGAGGTTTTATATGAGCTTTGAGTTTTAGTAGTGTTTCTTTTAGGAATGTGGGTGACTTTGTATTAGGGGCATAGATGTTCAGAATTGAGACTTTGTGTTGATGGATTTCTCCTGAGATGAATATGAAATGACCGTCTTCATCTTTTTTGACTAGTTTTGGTTTGAAGTCTAACTTGTTAGATATTAGGATAGCTATGCCTGCTTGATTCTTATTTCCATTTGATTGGAAATCTATTCCCAACTCTTTACCGTGAGGTAATGTCTATCTTTGGAGCTAAGATGTGTTTCTTTTATGCAGCAGAAGGATGGATTCTGTCTTCGTATCCATTCTGTTAGCCTGTGTCTTTTTATAGGTGAGTTAAGACCATTAATGTTGAGGGTGAGTAAGGTCCATTGATTGTTGATGCTTGTTTGATTTAGGTTTGTTGTTGGCAGTAGTATTGTGAATATATTTGTTCTGCTTCACCCTAGGTTTCTGGTGTAGTTGGATTATCTGTTGCCTACATTTTTGTGGGCGTAGTTACCTTCCTTGGGTTGGAATTTTCCTTCCAATACTTTCTGTAGGGCTGGATTTGTAGATACATATTGGGAAAATCTGGTTTTGTCATTGAATATCTTGTTCTCTCCATCTATATTGACTGAGAGTTTTGCTGGATATAGTAGCCTAGGCTGGCATCCGTGTTCTCTTAATACTTTTAGAATATCTATCCAGGATCTTCTGGCCTTGAGGGTTTCCATGGAGAAGTCAGGTGTAATTTTGATAGGTCTGCCTTTATATGTTACCTGTCCTTTTTCCTTCGCTGCTCTTAATATTCTTTCTTTATTCTGTATGCTAGGTGTTTTGATTATTATATGTCGAGGGTTTTTTTTTTCTTTGGTCCAGCCTATTTGGGGTTCGGTATGCTTCTTGTACTTTCATGGGCATGTCCTTCTACAGATTTGGAAAGGTTTACTTGATGATTTTTTGAATATGTTTTCAGCACCTTTGAGCTGGGCTTCCTCACCTTCCTCTATGCCTATTATTCTTAGGTTTGGCCTTTTCATGGTGTCCCACATTTCCTGGATGTTTTGTGTTAAGGATTTGTTGGATTTATGGTTTTCTTTGGTCGATGAATCTATTTCTTCTAGTTTATCTTCTGCGCCTGAGATTCTCTCTTCCATCTCTTGAATTCTATTGGTTATGCTTATGTCCGTGGTTTCCGATTTTTTGCCCAGCTTTTCAATTTCCAGCTTTCCTTCCATTTGTGTTGCCTTTATTTTCTCAATTTCGGTTTTCAAGTCTTGAACCGTTTCCTTCACCTGGTTAATTGTTTTTTCTTGGCTTTCTGTACTTTCCTTAAGGAATTTGTTCATTTCTTCCACTTTTTTGTTTGTTTTTTCCTCCATTTCTTTAAGGGATTTTCTCACATCTTCTTTGAGGGCCTCTGTCATTTTTATGATGGTGATTTTTAAGTCGTACCCTTCTGCTTCCTCTGCTTTGTTGTTGTGTTCCATTCTAGTTGGTGTAGATTCCCTAGATTCTGGTGGTGTCATGTTTGTCTTTCTGTTGTTAGGTGTTCTCTTGTATTGCCTTCTTCCCATAGTTTCTTCCAGTAGGTGTTGTTGGTGTCTCTTCCCTCTCTCTATGGTCCTTCCCCGATGGGCTTATGTGGATCAAAGATTCAATATCTTTAGCTCTGTGTGGTCCAAGCTCTCTAGCCAATAGCCGGCAGAAGAGGACGAGGGCTGGGATGGAACTTGAGAAGTTTTTGCAGGGTAGTGGGATCTCACTGGAAACTGGTGCTCTCCAGCTGAGACCTCGTTCTTTGGCAGGGGCCCGGATTTGGGGGGTCAAGGATCTTGCCTGCAGGAACTCTGAGTGGACCTGCAGAGATAGGCCATCATATTGTTTTTGAAGGTAGATGTGTTTTGCTGTTTTGTTTTCAGCTAATCTCACTCTGTATCTGAAGCTGGCCTTGAGATGATCTCTTGACCCTCATGCCTCAACCACATGAGTGCTGGATGTCAGAGGACACAGAATCATACCACTCTAGCTGTAATTATGCTTTAAAGGTCAAAAAAATATTATAATATATGTGAATGCAAAGTTAATATAAAATATGTATAGACAATAAATATATATGAACAAAACATAATGAAGGCAAACAGGTGATTGTCTTAACTTCTTTTCCTGTACCTGTGGTAAAACACTCTGAAAAAAGCAAATTTAGAAACATCTATCTACGTATCTGTCTATGTAAATAATACATCAAAAACTGTAAAACAAATTATTAAATCAGTACAAATATTTTACACATATCAAATTATCAAATTACTAAAGTCAATTGATAAGCAACAAGGTTTTAAAGCTTATTTTTAACAATAATAATATACTGTAACAATATACTGATTTTCTCTTATTGTAATTAAAACCCTGGCAATCATCACTTAGAAGCTTAATTCTGTTTTTTTTTTTTTTTCTTTTTTGTTTAGTTTGTCATTATATTCTTTTATTTATTTTAAGTTTACATGTGGATCCCAGGTTCCTGTCCCTCCCACCAACCCTCTTTCCCTCTAACCCTCTCTCCCCCTCACATGCACCCTACCCTCCCACCATCCCACCCCAATTCCACATGTAGGGCAATGCCATCCAGGATGGGTCATGTAAATCTGTCAAGTCATTTCAAGTAGGTACTAGGACTTCTCTCCCATCTCTAGGTTAAGGGAATATCCCTCCATGGGGGATGTGTCCAAAATTTCCTTTTTTTGCACCAGGAATACATCCTGATTCCACCATATGAGGTCCCTTCGACTGCTCAGTCCTTCTAGCTGAGACCATGTGCAGGGGTCAGAGTCAGTCCCATGCTGGATTCCCAGCTATCAGTCTGGGGGCCCGTTAGCTCCTCCTTGTTCAGGTCAGCTGTCTCTATGTCTTTCTGCAACCTGGTCTTGTCCTCTCCCTCTGCATCTGGATTGTACTTCGTCTCAGTGTTTAGGTATGGGTGTTTGCTTCTGTTTCCAGGAGTTACTAGATGAGGGCTCCATCATGGTAGATAAGTTAGTTGTTAATCTCACTATCTGGGAAGAGCATTTATTGTGACCTTTCCACGGTTGCTCAAATTGTTTTTTGGAGGCAATCTTGTAGGTCTTTAGACATTTCTTTTGGTTCAGTTTTCTTTTCAAACCAATAATGGCTCCATCTTTTATGTTCTCTCTCTCTCTCTTTCTCTCTCTCATCCTCCCCTCTCTCTCCTGTCTTCTATTCCTACCCTGACTCAATCATCCTAGTCACACATGTTTTCCTCTTCTGGCTTTCTTTCTCCTATCCCACCATTTGCCATGTGCTCTGGAGACTTGTCCCTTTCCCGCTTCTGTGAGGGACCTTATATGAAACTCTTAGAATACAACTTGTATCCTAGTTCCTTCCTCTAGTGGTGTGAAATATAGACTGGTGATCCTTTCCTGTGGGTCTAAAATCCATATATGAGAAAGTGAATACCATTTATTTTCCTCATTTTGTGATGGGGTTACGACATTCATGATGGTTTCTTCAAGTTCCATCCTCTTGCCTGGGAACTTCAAGATTGCATTTTTTTTTTTTTTTTTTTTTTTTTTTTTTTTTGCAGAGTAGTATAGATGTGCCATATCTTCTTTATCCATTCTTCAGTTGAGGGGCATCTAGGTTGCCTCCATGTTCTTGCTATTACATATAATGCTGCTGTGAACATAGGTGAGCAGACGTCTTTGTTGCATAGATGTGGATCTTTTGGGTATATGACTAAGAGGAGGATTGCCGGGTCCTGTGGTAAACTAATTCCCATTTTCCAGAGGAACTGCCATACTGATCTCCAAAATGGCTGTATGAGTTTGCATTCCCACCAGTAGTGGAGAGTGCCCCTTTCTCCACCTCCATTTCAGCATAAGTAGTCATTGGTGTTTCTAATTTTAGCCATTCTGGCAGGAGTAAGATAGTATCTCAAAGTTGTTTTGATTTGCATTTCCCTGATAGCTAAAGATGTTGAGCACTTTAAGTGCCTTTCAGTCTTTTTTATTTCCTCTATTGAGATTTCTTCAGTTCTGCACTGCATTTTTAAATAGGGTTGTTTGGTGTTTTGTTCACTAGTTTCTTGAGTTCTTTGTCTCCAAGACCTTTATCATGAAAAGGTGTTAAATTTTGTTGAAGACTTTTTCAGCATCTAGGGAGATGATCATACGGTTTTTCTTTTTCAGTTTGTTTAAAGGGATGGATCACAATGATAGATTTTCCTATGTTAAACCATCCCTGCAATCCAGGGATGAAGCCTACTTGGTCATGGTGGATGATTTCTCTGATGTATTCTTGAATTCATTTTGCCAGTATTTTATTGAGTAGTTTTACATGTTCATCAGGGATATTGGTCTGTAGTTTTCTTTCTTAGGTGTCTTTGTGAGGCTTGGGTACCGAGGATTAGTGGACTCGTAAAAAGAGTTTGGCATTGAACCATGTGTTTCTATTTTGTGGAACAATTTGAGGAGTAGTGGTATTAGTTCTTCCTTGAATGTCTGGTAGAATTCTGCACTGAAGCCATCTGGCCCTGGGCTTTTTTTGATTGGAAGTCTTTTGATGACTGCTTCTATTTCATTGTGGGTAATAGGTCAATTTAAGTAGTTTCTCTTGTCTTGATTTAATTTTGATCAGTGATAGTTATACAGAATTTTGTTCATTTCCTTTGAATTTTCAATTTTTGTGGAATACAGGTTTTCAAATTATGACCTGAAAATTGTCTGTACTTCCTCTGTGTCCATAGTTATGTTCCCCATTTCATTTCTGATTTTGCTAATTTGCATGTTCTCTTTCTGCTTTTTCATTAGTTTGGATACAGGTTT
This sequence comes from Phodopus roborovskii, assembly GCF_943737965.1. Lineage (NCBI taxonomy): Eukaryota > Metazoa > Chordata > Mammalia > Rodentia > Cricetidae > Phodopus > Phodopus roborovskii. Next base: position 387,325 of record NW_026125669.1, on the reverse strand, counting down.
GTCTATCTTGTTGATTTTCTCAAAAAACCTACTCTTTGTTGAATTGATTTTTTTGTATTGTTTTCCTAATTTCTATTTTGTTGAATTCATCCCTCATGTTGATTATTTCCTGGCATCTACTCATCTGGAGTGCGTTTGCTTCTTTTTGTTCTAAGGCTTTCAGTTGTGCCATTAATTATCTGTTTTCTTCATATGGGCACTTATTGCAATGGACTTCCCTCGTAGCACTGCTTTCAAGGTGTCACATTAGATCAGATATGTTGTGTCCTCATTCTCATTGTATATTAGAAAGTCCTCAATTTCTTTTTTTATTTCTTCTTTGACCCAGGTGTGGTGCAAGTGCACATTGTTCAGTTTCCATGAGTTTGCAGAGTTCTACGATTTGTGTTGTTGTTGAATTCCAATTTTAAAGTATGGTGGTCTGATAAGATACAAGGGACTATTCCAATTCTCTTGTATCTGTTGAGGTTTGTTATGCCACCTAGTATGTAGTCAATTTTAGAGAAAGTTCCATGTAGAGCAGAGAAGAATGTATATTCTTTTGTGTTTGGATGGAATGTTCTATAGATATCTGTTAAAGCCAGTTGAGGCATATCTTCTGTTACTTCTTTTGTTTCTTTGTTCGGTTTCTGACTGGTGGTCCTGTCTCATATAGAGAGTGGTTTGTTGAAGTCTCCCACTATAATTGTGTGAGTTTTTATGTGAGCTTTGATTTTTTATTAGAGTTTCTTTTACGAATGTCTGTGCCTTTGTATTTGGTGCTTAGATGTTTAGAACTGCGAATTTGTGTTGATGGATTCCTCCTACAATGAATACAAAATGACTGTCTTCATCTCTCTTGGTTTGAAATCTAACTTGTTAGATATTAGGATAGCCATACCTGCTTGCTTCTTGGTTCCATTTGATTGGAAGATCTTTTGCCAACCTGTTACCCTGAGGTAATATCTATCTTTGAAACTTAGATGTGTTTCTTGTATGCTGCAGAAGGATGGATTCTGTCTTCATAACCATTCTGTTATCCTGTGTCTTTTTTTTTTTTACATGTTAAAATCATTAATGTTGAGGGTGAGTAAGGATCATTGATTGTTGATGCTTCTTTGTTTTAGATATGTTTCTGGCAGTGGTATTGTGAATATATGTGTCCTACTTAACCCGTGGTTTCCAGTGTAATTAGATTATCTGTTGCCTATGTCTTTCCACACGATTTAGGATCAGGGGAGCTTTCCCTGTATCTATTAATGAAAAACCAGCAACGAAAAAACACCCAAAAGTTGTCATGGCATATCAGTGGGAACCAATATGTATGAAAGATTTAAAAGGTATAAAGGAAGCAGTAGTCTCTTATGGCATGCACTAACCATATGTGAAGAAATTAGTAGTTCATGGGCAAGGAATAACATGGTAACCCCTAAGGATTGGGATCAATTAATATCAGCCTTGAAAACTCCTCTCAATTAGAATAGAGGGCTTTATGGAGAGAGGAAGCAAAAGCTCTTGAACTTCAGGGCTTAAAGAAAGGATAAAAAGCTCCCCAAGGTAAAATTATTGGTGAGGGTCTTTATGCTGACCCAGAAACCCAAGCTGCCTATGATGAACATATCTTGTCTCTATGCAGTACAGCAGCTCTGAATGCTTGGGATAAGGTTCATGAATTAGGAGAGAGGATAGAATCCTATACCAAGATAAGGCAAGGACCTAGAGAACACTTTAGTGTGTTTCTAGAAATATTATCTAGGGCAGTACAATTAGAGGTAGCAGACATAGATGCTAGGCGAATACTCATAGAATCTTTAGCTTATGAGAATGTAAATCCTCAATGCAAACAGGTGCTCTGGCCTTTAAAAGTGCAATCAGCACCCTTGGATGAATAGGTCCTATATACAGGCAACATTGAGTATAATGACAATAAGACTGAAGCATGGGTAGGAGAAGCCATATCTAAAAGTCTGAGAAGAAATCAAGATAACAGATTTCTTAACTATGGTGACTTAGAAGCTTGGGTAGGAAAAGCCATCTCCAAAGGTTTGAAGAGATATCAACATGTAAGATGTTATAACTGTGGTAAGATAGGACATCTAAAAAGAAATTGTAGCATATCTTTCCTAGAAATAACATTCCCAGGAATGAATCAAACAGAAGGCCTCAGCCTCCTGGGTTATGTAGAAGGTGTGGCAATGTCAGACACTGGACTGGACAAATGAGTGTAGATCGACAAGAGACAAGCAAGGAAATCCTTTACTATAGGTAAACTCCTTGGGGGTCCTCTCAAAGGCCCCCATGTCACACGTGGTCTGAACTTTCCCTGTCACAGTAGAAGACAATCTCCCACAGGACAATTAGAGAATTTTGTGCCTATTATAAAAACTCATAATGCTCTGGATAACAAACTAGTGACAGAAGTTGAATCAAACATGACAAAAGGAAATAAAAAATGTATACTTTGACAAACCTCTATAAATAGTCAAAGGCCTAGATTGATAGTTAAGATGAATAATAGACTGTTTGACTGGTTACTTGACACAGGGGTGGATGTACCTATCATATCTAATAAATCTTGGTCTCTAAGATGGAGCCTGCATGAGGTAAATGTTCAATTCTTAGGGATTGGAACCCTGTCTCAGGTAAAACAGAGCATGAGATGGATTGAATGTATAGGACCAGAAGGACAGAGAAGAAGGTTGAGACCATATGTGGCTGATGTAGTGATACATTTATGGGGTCGTGATCTATTACAACAATGGAATATATAGATTAACATTCCTCCAGTATTAGCTAGGAACCATAAACGACATCATGATTGGGGAAAAAAATATTATAAAGTACTATACAAGACAGATACCAAATATCCAGGCTGTACAAAAACAGATTACAAGTGCTGATCAAACAGAGGAATGAAAAGGCCTACCTTTAAAATGGCTAACAGAGGAACCTGTCTGGATAGGACAATGGTCCTATGACCTCTGAGAAGTTAGAAGCTTTAGAAAGCCTGGTTCAGGAACAGTTAAATTCTGGACATATTGAGGAATCAACCAGCCCTTGGAATTCTCCTGTACTTGTTATCAAAAAGAAATCTGGTAAATGGAGAATGCTTAGAGACCTGACAGGCATCAATAAAGTTATCCAGCCAATGGGCTCTCTACAGCCTGGAATGCCCTTGCCTTCTTTGATATCCAAAGAATGGCCTATTATAGTTATTGATTTAAAGGATTGCTTCTTCACTATACCTTTACAAGAAAAATTTAAAGAGAAATTTGCCTTCAGGGTACCTAATTACAATAATTCTCAACCGGTGAAGAGATATCAATGGAAGGTTTTGCCACAGGGAATGCTAAATAGCCCCACCCTGTGCCAATATTTTGTACATAAATCGCTACAAATAATTCGTAATCAGTTTCCACAATCCATAATCTATCATTACATTGATGATATATTGTTAGCTGACTCTAAAGGAGAAATATTAGAAAAAAATGTTTGAGAAAGTAAAGGAAGTTTTACCTCGCTGGGGATTAAAATTGCACCTGAAAAAATACAAAAAGGAGAGTCTATCAACTACTTAGGATATAAAATAGGTCAACAGAAAATTAGACCACAAAAAGTACAGATCAGGAGAGATCACTACTAGATTCATAATGATATTCAAATGTTACTAGGAGAGTTTTCTCAACTGCAAACCATTATGAGTAGAAGGGCATGATTTGAAAAACTTGAAAAGGGCCCTAAAAGTAAACAAGGACTTGAATAGTCCTTGAATTCTATCAGCTGAACCTGAAAAGGAATTAGAATGGATAGAAAAGAGGATACTATAAGCACATGTGGATCATGTGGGTCCAAACCTAGACTGTATTCTTATTATATTACTATCTAGAGAATATCCTTCAGGGACTTTGATGCAGAGAGATATCATATTAGAATGGATATTCCTACCACATAAACAGAATAAAAAACTAAAAACATATATAGAAAAGGTCTCTGACTTGATTATAAGAGGTAAATTAAGACTTTGTCAGCTAAAAGGAAGGGACCCAGCAGAAATTATAGTACCTTTAACTAATGAGGAAATTTCCTCCTTATGGAAAGATAATGAATATTGGAAGAGAGCATGCAGTAACTTTTTGGGAATGATTAGCAACAATTATCTCAAAACTGAGAGAATCAAATTCATAAAGAAAAAGGTTTGGATCCTTCCACACATTGTAAGAAAAACACCTACTTTTGAAGTTCATGCATTCTACACTGATGCAAACAAATCAGGTAAGGCAGGATATAAATCAGGAAAAATTAGTAAATTGGTTCAAATCCCTTACAATTCTGTACAAAAGGCAGAATTTTATGCCATTGTCATGGTACTTATACATTTTACAGAACCCCTCAATATAGTTACTGACTCTCAATATGCAGAGTCGTCTTACACATTGAGACTGCAGAATTTATTCCTGACGATAAAGAATTAACTTCATTTTTATACAGTTACAAAATACTATCAGAAAGAGGACTCACCATATATATATATATATATATATATATATATATATATATATCAGATCCCATATGGGTCTGCCAGGTCCTCTTGCACAAGGGAATGATGAAATTGATTATTTATTGATAGGAAGTATGCTGGAAGCCTCAAGGTAAACAGCAAAGGTTTAAAAAAGGATTTTTCTATCACTTGGCAACAAGGCAAAAATAGTAAGGAAATGTCCTACTTGCTCATTCTATAACTAAACTCCTTTACCACTAGGCAGTAACCCTAAAGATATAAATACGAATGAAATATGTCAAATGGATGTGTTTCATTTTGCAGAATTTGGAAAAGTAAAATATGTACATCACAGTATAGATACATTTTCAGAGTTTCAATGGGCCACTGCTCTGAGCTCTGAAAAGGCTGATTCTCTTATCACACACCTATTAGAGGTAATGGCCATTATGGGCATATCTGCACAAATAAAAACTGACAATGCTCCAGCATATTTCTCCAGCAAATTGAAACAATTTTTTGAGTATTATAACATAAAGCACATAACTGGTATACCACACAATCCTACAGGACAAGCAGTGGTTGAGAGACCCAATTGTATTTTAAAAGAAATGCTCCATAAACAGGCAGGAGGAACCAAGACATCCAAACACAGATTACATAATGCTTTATTAACATTAAACTTTCTTAATGCTGATGAAAAAGCAAATACAGCTGCAGAAAGACACTGGACAACAGAAAAACCTTCTGAACTAAATCAGCCAGTGTTCTTCAAGTATGTATTGACCTCAGAATGGAAAGCAGGATATGTGTTATGTTGGGGTAGGGGTTTCCCATTTGTATCTATAGGAGAAGAAAAACTATGGATACCATCTACGTTAATCAAGATCCGAGTTGAACAAGAGAAACATCTTAATGAAGAAAAATGAGAAGTTATCCAACAAATTAGGTTTCATGTGATGTGCAGAGACCTCTCAATGGTAGGTGAAGTATTCTGTTCTTGTTCATACAGGAGAACAGAGAAAACCAATCATCAAACAGCCAAAAGAGACTGAACATGTAGGTACCTACAGAAGACAGCTCTCCAGAAACAATCACTTAATGAAGAGGAATCTGATATATGGTAAAAATATTTAATTCTAGTAAACTATGTCTATACAGAAATCAATTTCTCTCTACTATCTAGTATTACTGAAGTCCCAATTCATGTAAACCAATGCTGGCTTTATAGTTGGATTTGGCTTTCCTTCTCAAATTCAAGCATGTTGTTAATATTAAATTCATGGTTTCTGCCTTAAATCAAGAAGCCAATTGGTGTAAGGCAGAAGAAAACAAAATCTGGGGACTCATTTCTTATACGCAATTTTCTCTCTGAAATCCTAATTTTCTAACATATAGTTTAATGCTTACTGTTGCCTTTCCCTTATGTATACCTTAAAACTTGAAAATTTTACTTTAATATTGATGTTAAAGTTTTGCACAAGGAATAGTAACAATTCCTAACAGCAATATTTGAACTCTCCGGAAAGAAGATGGGGCCCCATGTTATCATTTCCACTTGACTCAACCTGATCATCTGGACTACAAACATCACCCTAAAACCGGTTTGAGACTGTTTTGCTGGAGACAACTCATGACTAGTTAGCTGTAATGGTACACCTTCTTATTACACCCTAGCCAGAATTTCAAATAGAACTACAGTCAAGCATTTTCTGCCACACAGTGACTAGCTACTTATGTCACAGCCAGTTCTGTTGAGAAATTTGGTTGCTAAAAATTTTCTTCCTACAGGATCCATTGGAGCAATCATCATCCTGTTTCAGTAGGAAATAACATTAAGATAATGATGCCCCCTTTCCATTCCCTTGTAATTTGGGGATAATAGTCGTCTTCTTTGGTTGGTTTTAATTATTTAGGGTTGGGTATGGAAGCTGATGCTTACACTTGGGTTTATCTTTTAGAAAGGAATAGGGTATGGTTGGGAAAGGTTTGGTTTAGATGGGATATAGGTAGATTAGCCTATTTTCTTGTGAATTTGAGTAAGAGTGAGATAATAGTATTTTATAGCTTACATTGTTATATATTCTTATATGTGTTAAGTTATGTAAAATTAAGTTTATATTTTGTTATAATGTGTGAAATCTTTCCAGTTATGATGTTTTATGCACATTATTTTTACCATATTCTATGTATGTATACTTTTACTTATGTTCAAGACATTTTGTATATTGATACAATTTATGCACCTTTGTTCTTGCCATATTCTAAGTATGTATACTTTTCTTGTATTCAAGACATTTTGTGTATTGATACAATTTGTGATGTTTATCATGCAGCCCTTTATAGTTCTACCTCTTGTCTTGATATTTCTAATTTACCTATATTTTAGGGATTTATATGTACGTATATGTACATAGTTATATTGTTTAGGTATTTGTTCCTGCTTTACTCAGGGAAGTTTCAATCAGTTTTTTAGCTAAGTTCCTGAGTATTACAGATTATCTCCACTCATGTTTCCTTTACCTATGAGATTAGTCAGATATAGATGCTTAATCTTCAATCACTTCATAGACATGCAGAACATGGCATTTAAATGTTTTAATATTAGTACTCCGTTGACATGAGACACTGTTGCTCCTGACAGCACTGTGCACTTTCCCGAAAATATGTTGGACACTGTTGTTGCTCCTGCTGGAGTTCATTCTCGCCTCAGCTATTGTCTGTTGGGTAAAGAACTGCCCCCAACTTGAAAACTGATTTGGACATGCAGTCGTATGTGCTTGCAGGAGTCAAATATAGAAGACTGCTGGACCTTGCCAAGTCAGGGTAAGATAGCCATTCTACCTCCCTGCTGTTGTTGTGGTCTGTCAAGTTCTCTTGGCCTTAGCCAAAACTGGGTGTACCAATGTTGCTGTGAGACCTAGGGTGACTGTCCAGGTAGCTTGTTGTTTCTGTCCTCCCTGCACCTTTTGGAAGTTGCCCATCCACACTTCCTGCCTACCCTAGTATCGTTATTTCCCTTCTCAGGTCTTGATGAGGTTGAAGATTAAACTATCACTATTATTCTCTCTTCCTAGTTAGATATATTAGGTACTGGACTTAAGTTTTCTAGCTAAGACAACTCTATTGTAAACTCCATTATGCCTTCCCCCTAGGACTAGATATTTAGGTCATTTTGTTCTCAATTATCCGTTTCTTAGAGCACACTTGTTATTCACTGTTTTGTATATAGTTTTGTATAAATCCTAAATCTTTTCTTTAGACTAAAAGGGGAATTGTAGAGGGATATTCACTTTGTTTCCTTTTGTGGCACTGACCAAGCCCATTAGGGGTGGAGCCAGGGGTGGAAGTGACCTGTGGAAGGAGGTCTAAGGAAGAGCTGGGGAATGCTCTTGCTGGCCGGTCATGGAAAGGAGAGGTTCTGGTAAAACTTGCTGGTGTTGATCTGTCTAGGTGGTAAGTTATTTCTCCCTGAATAAACATCTATTCGACCTATTTTTCTATCCTGATCCTTATTTAACTGCACAAGATAGGGCACAAGGTAGGGTGTGGGCAGGCTTGGGTGGGGGTGGGTTGGGGTATATCAGAGCTCCAAGAGCACTCTCGATGGGATCAGGACACAGGATCAGGGGAATCAGGGGCCAACCCAGGGAGTTCCCAGGGAAGGATGTAGGGGAGAGGCTGCCCAAATTCGGCCCAGACTCACCTCTAGCCAATGGCTGGCAGTAGAGGACAAAGGCTGAGCTGATACTCAGGATGTTTCTCCTCTGGTAGATGGATCTTACTGAAACCTGGTACTCTCAAGCTCAGGACTCTTTATCAGAGGCATTGCTTTGGGGTCCGCTAGCTTTGTCTTAACTATTAACCCATTCTATTCATCTAAGTATTTCCATGTGGTCTTATATTACGAGAGAGAAGGCCAGGAACGCTGCTGTCTTTGACATACACATTGACTCCCCTCCTACTCTTCCTGAAACCTCCTTGCCTCTTAGTCCCGCCTATTTTGCTTTCCTATTGTCCAACAGGGCTTTTATTCATTAACCAATAAGAGAAACATATTTACAGAATGACATCTCCCATCACTGTGTTTGTCTCTTTGTGACTGTGTACCTCACTTAGGATGGTTTCTTCTAGTTCCATCCATTTGCCTATGAATTTCAAGATTCCATTTTTTCCCCCATTGAGTAGTACCCCATTGTATAAATGTACCACAGTTTCTCCATCCATTCTTCAGTTGAAGAACCTTTAGGTTGCTTTCAGGTTCTGGCTATTACATATAATGCTGCTATGATCATAACTGAACAAAAGTCCTTATGTATGAATGTAAGGAGTAAAGTTTTTTCTCCCGCCACTGGTCTTGTCCCGCTGCCCTGCCAGCCCCAATTAACAAACTGAGACTCTATATTAGATATAATGCTGTTAGCACATTACTTGTTTCTTAACAGCTAGCTCTGTCTTCAGTATTAACCCATTTCTGTTAATCTAATATTTCCATGTGGTCTTCTTACCAGGGAAAGGGGCTAGCATCTCATCTCCCCAGTTTCTCCATCTTGACTCCTCCTTACTACTTTCTCTTTCCTCTTGTCTCCTAGTCCCTCCATCTTCCTTTCCTCTTGGCCAACAGTGCTTTATTCATCAAACCAGTATGAGAAACATATTTCCAGAATCGCATCTCCCATCATCTCCTCTTTTCTGTCTCAATAAAAGGAAGGGTTTTAACCTTAACATAGTAAAGTATATCACACAACAGTTATCAAATGAGAAGCACAGTTAACAATATTTAGTCCATTAACATTTAGCAAGATTTAAGAAAATATTCCATCATCTATTCTATCTTTGTGAGTGTAAAGTCCTATATGTAACTTATCTTTAATCCTAACTAAGGAAAACTATAACCATAACTATCTGTCTTCAACTCCTTCAAAGACCACAGCAGGATAATATATAAACTCTAGAAATGACAGAGACATCTTGCCTTGTCAGTCACCTGAAGTTCTTCTGTAATTTTCCATCTTTAGCCCATAGGCCATAGTGTGTCTAGCAGGCTCTTCAGCAAAGCAGGAAACTTTAAACTGTCTTCTTATATTGGCAGTTTGTCAGTCACTTTTCTCTATGTCCTGCAGACTGTCTGGCAGACTCTTCCATGAAGCAGGAACTCTGTAGCAATGTCCATCTGGAATCAGCAGTCACTTTTCTGTGGGTCCTGCATGTCCAGTTTATACAGCTTAAAGTCAAGCAGTCCAGACAAGAGCAGTACCTTGCCCAAATGGCTAGTCTTGCCATATTGGAAGTAACTTCACAACGCGTTTCTTCAATGTCCATCTTCCATCTTCCTTTCTGACTCAGGTGGTGTTGCCAGGAACAACTATGTCTCACTGTCAAGAAAAACCCTAAACCATATTAAATGCCATATTCTGTAGGTCTTTGAAAGGTTTGAAGAATTCCTATCTATCTCAAATACATCTCTGTGTATCTTGAAAACCTAACTAACTTAACTCTAAGCTTTGACTATCATAGGTGATTATCTATAATCTGTATGTACTACATTATACATTACATTTCTAAATGAGCTATATAAACACAATACCTAAACAAGAGGAGAAATATACATATCACCTTATTGACCTTAAATTGTATCAATAAATGAAAATCCATTCCAAAACAAAGTATTCATATCTATACCATAATTCCATTTTTTACCTTTACAAAGATTTGGCTGTGATAATTAACCATTTATAACCAAGTCCATTTAAATGAAAACAAACATTTATAAACAATATTTTCGAATTTGGGCGTCGTTCTTTCCAAAGTACTTCCTGCTGATAAGGGGCACTGTCATGGGGATCCTAAGAACATGCAGACATCCTGTCTGTAGTCTGCAAGGCTCCCTTGTTCAAGCTGTTTTGAATATTGGATCACCAGGAATACTGTTTCAGGGAGTCTGGCTTGCTCAAACCACATTAGTCTGGAAGGAATCCACAGCTTTTCATTTTCTGTGGAAACAAAAATAGAAATCCTTTTCCCCAGTAACTTGCCCTTAGACTTAAATTTTGAAGTCAAAGCATTATTCAAATATATAAATTGGATTGATTCAGCAGCATTTCTTTTAACAGTTGTTGTTATTTCCTCAGTAGTCAAAAGATACAAAGACAATATAACACCATACAGTAACCAGAATCTCTGTGAGTTTTTCATCTTTACGTGGCTTATTTATTATTCTCTTTCTTCTATTTTTTTTCATTTTTTGAGACAGAGTTTCTCTGTGTAACTTTGATCTGTCCTGGAATTCACGTTACAATTACAGAGATCTGCTTGCCCCTGTCTCCCGAGTGCTGGGATTAAAGGCATGTGCCACCACACCCAGTTCCTCTTTGTCTTTTTAAAACAATTTTATTCTTTTTTTCCCCCATGTTTACGTATATTTTTAAACACACTGTAAACCTTTAGCGCATTTTCTTAATGTGAATCTGTCTTTACTGTAAATCTTTATCTTTCTCTGGCACAAGTCTTTTATCTGGTAAACAACATTGCTAAAATGGAAGTCATTGTTGTTTCTGCCAAGGTTTATCAAAGATGGTGGCAGCAGCTATTTTACCGCCAGCAGTGAGAGTTGTGTTTACTGCCTTGGTCTGCACTGCCATCCAGCCCCATGCTGCCGGCTTGGAGATGTGGTCACTGCCATTGCAAGCTCTTGTACACACCAATAAATTGTTAGCAGTGCTTCTTAAAAGCCTTGCGGTTTTTTTTTTTTTTTTTTTTTTTTTTTGCCGCTTATGCTTAGTCAGGAACCTCCCTTAAAGGAGCCGTGCAAATATCTGCTTGTCTCTTGCAAAGCAGAGTCCAATGGAGAAAAATGTTGCTACCAAGAAACCTTGCTTGTCTATGTTCTTTTGTTTTTAAAACCCCCTTTTTAAGCTTCTGTTAAATTTTAAGTGTAAGTTCTTATTAGCCATGTGGGCACCATATGTTAGGAGTAAGGATTTCCTCCCGCCGCACTCTTGTCCCGCTGCTGCACCAGCCCCAATTAATACATAGAGATTCTGTATATGATACAATTCTGTTGGCCAGTTACTAATTTCTTATTGGCTAGCTCTATCTTCATTATTAACCCATTTCTATTGATCTATGCATTTCTCTTACCAGGAGCCGGCAGGCATTATGCTTTCTCCAGACTCTCCATCTTGGCTCCTCCTTCCTACTTCCTGTCCTCCTTGTCCTCCTATCTTCCTTTCCTAATGGCCAACTGTGCTTTATTCATTAACCAGTATGAGAAACATATGTACATAATGGCATCTCCCATCATATTAATGTAGATCATTTGGGTATATGTCTGAATGAAATCACTAGGTCTTGAGGTAGATTGATTTTCATTATCTTGAGAAACTGTCATACTGATTTCCAAAGTGGCTGTATGAGTTTGCACTCCCAACACCAGTCTTTTTATAGGGAGATAAGAGCATTAATATTGAGTGAAATTAAGGACCATTGTTTGTTAATTCTTGTTTGTTTTGGATTTGTTAGTAGTGGTCATATTGTGTGTACATTTACCCTGGATTTTCTTTTGGCTTCTGGCAAAGAGGGATTATCCTTTTCCAATGTTTTTGTGAGTGTAGTTAACTTCCTTGGGTTGGAGTTTTCCTTCTAGATTATTCTTTTGGGCTGGATTTGTGTATATGAGTTAAGTAAATCATGTTTTATTATGGAATATGTTACTTTCTCCATCTACAGTAATTTATAGTTTTGCTGGGTGTAGTAGACTTGGCTATTATACATGGTCCCTTTATGTTTATTGAACATCTAGGGCCTTCTGCCTTTCAGGGTTTCCATGGAGAAATCAGGTGCAGCTCTGGTAGTTCTGTCTTTATATGTTACTTGACATTATTCATTCACTACTTAATATTCTGTCTTTATTCTATGTGTTTAATTAATTATTATGTTGTGAGGGGTCTTTTTTTTTTTTTTTTTTTTTTTATTTTTTGGTCCAGTCTATTTAGTGTCCAGTAAGCTTCTTATACGTTCATTGGCATGTCATTCTTCAGGTTGGGAATGTTTTCTTCTACGATTTTGTTGAATATGTTTTTTTATACATTTGATCTGGGATTCTTTGCCTTCTTCTATACCTATTATTATTAGGTTTGGTCTTTTCAAGGTGTCCCACATTTCCTGGATATTTTGTGTTAAGGATTGTTGGATTTAATTTTTTCTATGTTCAATGAATCTATTTCCTCTAGTTTATCTAGCATCTGAGATTCTCCTTTCAATCTCTTTTATTCTGTTGGACATGCTTGCATCTGTCAAGACTGGTTATTTACTCAGATTTTCTATGAGTATTCCCTCAGTTTGTGTTTTCTTTATTGTCTCTATTTCAGTTTTCAAATCTTGAACTGTCTGAATTGTTTTCTTCATCTGTTTGATTGTTTTGTTTGTTTGTTTGTTTGTTTTGCTTTTCTTGGCTTTCCCTGCTTTCTTTAAGAGATTTGTTGATTTCTTGCATTTTTTTTTTCAGTTTGTTTTTTCTTCCATTTTTTTAAGGAATTTTCTTGTATCCTCTTTGAGAGCCTCTATCATTTTCATGAAGTTGTTTTTAAGGTCATTCTCTTCTGCTTCATCTGCATTGGGATATTCGGGTCTTGCTGGTATTAAATCCCTAGACTCGGGTGGTGTTGTATAAGTCTTACTGTTGTTGGATATGTACTTACACTGTCTTAGTCCCATCTCTTCTTGCAATGTGTATAGGTGGGGTTGCTCCCTCTTCTGGTGGGTTTGAGTTCAATGTTCTATCTTCTCCTCTCTCTCTATCAGAGGGTGAAGGGACAAGACCAGAATGGTGGCTGATGGTGTATGCATTGTTCTCTAGGGGTTCCCTCTAGGGGTTCCGTGGCAAGAAGCTTCTGGCCACTGCAGGTTAGGGGAGTCAAAGAGGTAGGCTTGAAGAGCCCCTGTTACTCACCTTTGTATTGGATGGTGGAGGGACAAGACAGGAATGGCAGCAGATGGCAGGTATTTTGCTCTGCCTCTAGGTCCTACTGTGAGTATGGTGGCAGGAAGCATGTGGGTGCTGCAGGTCAGGGGACTCAAAGATCCCCTTGCTGATTATTCTTGTGTTGTCTCCTTTATTGTTAACATCTTGCAATAGTTTGATAGAGTTATTTAAACTAGTGAGAAAACACGGGAACAAGAGGAACTGAATTATAGTCTACAATAGTGTTTCTACTGACAGGCCACATTCATTGGCTGAGACTAAATTATAACATTATATGTTCACCACTAATGTCCATAAGCAATGTAAAACTAGTTAAAAATGATTCATTAAGGATCCTCTATGTTTTAGGTGCTGGACCCTCCCTCCTTTTCATCTCCGAGCCCAAGCTTACTCTGATCCTCCTATTGCCTCCATAGTTAAACCTTTGTGGGACATCGTTAAACTGAAATTAAATATTCAGTATGCAGAATTTGATAGTGACTTCTTTACTTACTCATGTGCATTTATGTGTCTTTAATGTCTTCTTGTGGCAATTTCAACAATGACACCATTTTCTACTGTAAAACAAGTTTTATTCAAACTCTCATTATAACAAGCCCACCTCTAATTTGAACTTTTCACTGTGAAATAGTTAAATAAACTTTCTTGATAGGAGATATCATAATTTATATATGTTTCTCATACTGGTTAATGAATAAAGCACTGTTGGCCAATAGGAAAGCAAGATAGGCAGGACTAGGAGACAAGGAGGGGAAAGAGGAAGTAGCAAAGAAGAGTCAAGATGGACAGTCTGGAGAGAGCAGTATGCGGCAGTCGGCTCTGGGTAAGAAGACCACGTGGAAATACATAGATTAACACAAATGTGTTAATACTTAAGACAGAGCTAGCCGATAAGGAAGTAGTAACTGACCAACAGTATAATATCAAATACAGAGTCTCTGTGTGTTAATTGGGGCTGGCTTGGCGGCGGGACCAGACCTATAAAACATGGTCAGGCTGTATCAATCGTAAATGATAAATTCATTAGTTTAACTTGGCTTCCCTGTTCCTTTTCTCAATGTTTCGATGACTTCCACTCACATTTTTCCTGAATTTTATTTGTAAATGAGAGACCAGCTGCCAATGCTGCCAATGCTGCCAATGAATTTTTTTTTTTTTTTTTTCTGGATGATTTTCAGTTTTCTTCTTTGTCTTATGGTCTGAAAATAACTGAGCAATGCTCTTGACATCTCTCTTATTCTTCCTAGGGCTCCACATCCTCCTCTAATCTACAATTCATCAGTTCAATTCTAAAAGTTCTCAGGCAGTCTCTTTACTTCTCTAAGGCCCATCTGCATCTGCACTAGTCTTTTGTGCTTTCTGCTAATAGAGATGAGTCATTCTCTTCTTCATTCACTCCTGTGATGTTTCTGTCTTTCCATTCTAAATACACTGAGTGATTCATGTGCATTTCCATGCATATTTTTCTACCTGGAAACTATTCATCATTTTATTCCTAGCTATTTTGTTTGATTTTCATTAGTGTTCCTCTTCTTTCAAATGTTTATGCTGTTGACTTCTGATTTTTAATCTTGACATCCCAAGACAGTTGCAGTTTTAAACCTTTTCTTCTATGTCCTGCTTTTTCACCCATGAAGACAGTGTAGTGATGTGATGTGTGGTTTTGTCTTTCTTGTTTTGTCCTTTTATATTGCACTTTGTTGGAGCCATCTTTAGTTGGACTTTAGCTCTGAGATTCTTATGTGTCCTGAACTAGAAAAAGGTTCCTGGTTTTTTTTTTTTTTTTTCTTTTGTTTGTTTCTTGGAAATTGCTATGCATTATAATATCTAACGAGGTGCTAAGCCAAATTTTCTGAGTGTAATCTCTCTAACAAGTTGTCACTGTGTTTTGATTTGGAACTCGAACTGCCCCAGTCACAAAATATTGAGTTTTCATATTTTTCCTCAATGCTCTAGTTTCTACACCAGAGAAATGGAAAACTCCTTGTTTGTTTGTTTTGAGGGGGATGGATTACATTGTGTTACTCTTAAATGTTTTTTTCCCTGCACCCCAGACTTACTGCCAAATGGTAAAACTACTGTTTTACTAAAGCAAATAGATACTTTATTATCCATTGGTCCCTTAATGTCAAGACACCAAAACATAATAATGGATTCTATTCAGCCATCTGGAACTTTTCTCTCTTTCAGTTAATGTGAAAAATAACAAAATTCAGCATTTTTTTCAAAATGAAGATACACTATTGCCATTAATACCAGAGGTCAAGGGTAAATTCCCTTTTACAACTTGATGATTTCCATCTACCTTATAGTTCATAGTCATAATTACCCAGTTGTTCATTGTGTTGTATATATTATTGAATAATGTGTGGTGCTGAGGGCAGAGACTGTAACTCACATGTAAAGCACTTACCTAGCATGCAAAAGACCCTGCAAGCAATTTCCAACGCAAGGAAAACATTTATTTTGAAAAGAATATATAGTGTCCGAAGTCAGTCGTTATTAATACAGATACCCACAATGGGCCAAGAGGCAAAGAATAAAATATTGTAAAATGCTGAGGCCAAAATGGAACATCTATACTGTAACTCTCTCTCCTAGAATTAGGAATTATTTTAGAAGAACGGGCAAAAGACTTCAAGAACCAGAAGGAGTGAAAGAACATGACAAAAACATGTGTATCAGAGACAAAAGGGAAGCTTTTTATGAAATCACAGTACATGTGATAGCAAACACAAAGCACTGTGTAACTCAAGCCAAACTAAATATAAGCATGAAGGAAGGAAGGAAGGAAGCCATGATGTCTCATCTCTAGAGGAGGTGGTAATGGCAATTGACAGCTGCTGAGAGAGGAAGAGTCATTTGCTTTGTTTTTTTGTTTTTGTTTTTTTTTTGTTTGTTTTTTTTTCTTTTTATTTTTTGTACTATTTATTGAAATTAGATTTTTCATACAAATATGCTCATCATGGTTTCCCTCCATAAACACCTTCCAAATCCTTACCTACTCTCTATATACCCAACTCCACATCCCTTTTTTGCTCTCTTTCATTAAAAAAACATATTTTTAAAAGATAATGAGGAAATAAATTAGATAAAATAAAAACAAATAAGCCTAAACAGGACAAAACAAACAAAAAATTAAAAAATAAAGACTCAAAGAAGAAACACAAGGAACACATAAAGACACAGAGAAAAAAACATTGGCAAATACAGAAATCACATAAACTCAAAACTGGAAACTACAATATATGAGCAAAAAGCTGTAGGGTAGGAAATAAAAGAAGAAAACCAACCAAACAAACAATGAGCCCACACACAAAAAGAACAACAACAACAAACTGACAAAAACAAAAAACATTATGAGAAAAAGAACCTCCAAGAATACTACTAAGTTGATTTTGTATAGGCTGTCAGTTGCAGGGCATGGGATCTGTTCTTAAGATTGGTTTGCATGCAAAGCTGTTAAAGAACATTAATTTTTCATTTGTGTACAGTTACCAGCTGGGTTGGGGATGACCCTTTGTGTCTGCTTTCCCTCTCAGCACTGGGACTCCTGCCATCTGAAACAACCTGTGTAGACACCTTGCATGATGCCATAGTATCTGTGAGTTCATAAGGACAAGGATGTCATTTGTTTCACCTTGTATCCTTGGTGGTCTCCTCCCCTGGTGGTATTTATAGTCTTTCTGGCTCTTCTTTCACAGGGGTCCCTGAACTTGATATTTTGTGTTGAGATTTTTTTTTCTTTTCTGTTTTGTTTTTTTGTTGTTGTTGTTTTTTGTTTTTTGTTTGTTTGCGTGTGTGTGTTTGTTTATTTTTGAATCTTAAGGCAATTCATTTAAATCAGAACAAGACAAGACTGCCCTATCTCTCCATATCTCTTCAGTCTATAGTACTTGAAGTTCTAGCTAGAACAATAAGACAAAAGGAGATTAAGGGTTTCCTAATTGGAAAGGAAGAAGTCAAACTTTCTCTATTTGCAGATGATAAGATGATTTACATAAGTGACCCAATAAACTCTATCAGGGAACTCCTACAGCTGATAAACACCTTCAGCAAAATAGCAGCATACAAAATAAACTAAAAAAAAAAAAAAAAAAAAAAAATCAGTAGCCCTACTTTATTCAGACAACAAAGGGGCTGAGAAAGAAATCAGAGAAACATCACCCTTTACAATACCCACAAACAACATAAAGTATCTTGGCTTGGGGTAACGCTTACCAAACAAGTGAAAGACCTATATAATAAGAACTTTTTGACTCTAAAAAAAGAAATTAAAGAAGATACCAGAAAATGGAAACATCCCCCATGCTCGTGGATAGGTAGGATAAAAATAGTAAAAATGGCAGTCTTGCCATAAGCAATCTATAAATTCAAAGCAATCCCCATTAAAATCCCAGCATAATTCTTCACTGACCTTGAAAGGATAATAATCAACTTTATATGGAGAATCAGAAGACCTGGGATAGCCAAAAATAACCCTGAACTTCCGGAGGCATCACCATCCCTGACTTTAAGCTCTACTACAGAACTATAGTCCTGAAAACAGCACAAAAATAGACAGGTAGACCAATGGAATCAAATTGAAAATCCTGATATTAACTCACACACCTACAAACATCTGATTTTTGACAAAACAGCGAAAAGTATTTAATGGGAGGAGGACAGCATCTTCAACAAATGGTGCTGGCATAATTGGATGATGGTATGTAGATGAATGCAGATAGATCCATGTCTGTCACCACGCACAGAACTAAAGTCCAAATGGATCAGAGACTTCAACATCAATCCAGCCACACTGAACCTCTCAGAAGAAAAAGTAGGAGGTACTCTTGAACAAATTGGTACAGGAGACCGTTTCCTGAACATAACTCCAGGAGTACAGACACTGAGATTGACAATTAATAAATGGGACCTCCTCAAACTGAGAAGCTTCTGTAAGGCAAAGAACACAGTTCACAAGACCAAATGGCAGCCAACAGATTGGGAAGATATTTTCACCAATCTTACATGTGACAATGGGCTGATCTCCAAAATATACAAAGAACTCAAGAAACTAGTCAACAAAACACCAAACGACCCTATTAAAAAAAAATGGGGTACAGAACTGAAGAAAGAATTCTCAACAGAGAAAATCAAAAAGGCTGAAAGACACTTCAGAAAGAGCTCACAGCATTAGCTATCAGGGAAATGCAAATCAAAACAACTTTGAGATACCATCTTATTCCTGCCAGAAAATCTAAAATTAGAAACACCAATGACAACTTATGTTGGAGAGGATTGGAGAAAGGGGAACACTCTCTACTGCTGGTGGAAGTGCAAACTTGTATAGCCATTTTGGAGATCAGTATGGGGGTTCCTCAGGAAAATGGGAATCAGTCTACCAAAAGACCTGGCAATTCCCCTCTTAGGCATATACCCAAATGATCCACATCCATGCAAGAAAGACATGAGTCATTTGCTTTTAACTATTAAATTTTTGAAAAATGTTGGCTCTGGTAAGTACACAAACCTCCTGTGGAAGACCACACTTCCCTGAAATATTGGCAGCACAAATTGAATTTGATGAGTAAAAAAAAAAATTAACAGTGGGCTCATAGATTTTTAGGTAGAAAAGGAAAATATCTGAGAAGATTTTAGGGAAAATTATATAGTTAAATACATCATATGTAATTCTCAAATAACTAACAATTAAAATGTTTAGTGTTACCTAGTTTATCATGTTACAGTAACACTTTCCACAAACAATTTTTAACATTACCTACTGTGATACAAAATCTTGGAGTGGAAAATACTAGAAATAAATATCTTTTCAGTAGTGTATTGTTTATATAGCAGGCAGAACCTTGCACATTTCTACACCCCACTAAGGATATGAATCACCTATTTTATCATAATGTGTATCCGGTATATGTTCTCTACCTGTGAGTCTTTAAATGAGAATCTAGTTTTGAATCAGTGTTTGTGTTCATGTCAAAGTGACATTACTTAATGGATCCATTCCCCTAATTTATTACTATTTATTGTTATTTTTTGCAGTTCTTAATTCAAAATTTAGCAAAACCATGAATGCATAGGCAAGATATAGTGTACATTTGTTTGGAACTATACACAGAGTCATATATCCACTGTAGGTCTTGAAGTATAAATTCTGTGACTGAGAAAGTACTATTCAGACTGTCTGCAGTAGTGGCAATGGAAATACTCCCATTTGTCTCTTTATTATCTTCTTTGCTCACTTTAATCTGTTCTTTGATCTGCATTCAGAAATCCAAACTAGAAGCACAATTATATTAAGCCACTATTTGAGATTCTAATTGTTTCCCAATTTTATAAAATAAAATAGAGACTTCTTGGTGCTGGAGAGATGTTCAACAGGTACTAATATGTACTAGAATCCCAGGGGACTAGTGTTTAATCCCAAGCAGGAATGTTACATGGCTCAAAACTGTTTTAAGTCCCTGCTCCTGGAGATCATACACCTCTGGCTTCTGTGGGTATCTGAACTCATGAGCAACAACAACCACACCCATCCACACATATACATAATTAAAAATAAAATAAATACTCAAAAAAAGTCAAAGCATCTTAACAGAAACTCTGAGGTCCTCTGTAATACAACTACTACTAGTTCCCTTCTATTAATCATTTTGGCTATATGAAAATTTTAATCCTTTAATTCAGACCTAGTATTACTGTATAGCCATTGATACATTCAGTTTTCTAGTTTGGGTAAGCTCTATTCTCCCAATTTATCTGTATAGTTTGTCCCTAAAATATTAACTTAGCAATTCATCAAGATATTTTTAGACTCTCCATCTAAATTGTATCTACATGCTAAACATTATCAGAGCACTTTTTATTTTCCTGCATAGTTTTTGACAGGTGTTATATCTATGTCCTTAATCCTGAGGTGACTTGATGGGAATTTCTTATTCCTTCCTGACAAGGAATCTGGAAATTGTTTTGTTACCTGACATGACATTAGGTATTAAACCAGTGCATAATAATCCAAGATATATTGGCAATTTAGAAACATCAATAAATAACATGCAAGAAATTATTTTTTCAGTAAAAGAAAATAAACAAATGCCATGAACAAACCAACAAGCAGAAGCACAATGTGCATTTTTGCACCATGGACCCCTAGTTACATAATGTCGTCTTTCAATCTCTTTTTTAGCTCTGGGGTACTGGGAAATCTCCTTATTCTCTCTGCTGTTTCCTTGTTCATAAAACAGAAAAAAAAGCTATCTACTTCATAAACTACTCAGGAAAAGCACTGACCCATTGCATAAATTGTGTTGTTAAACAGAATATGAATTAAATGTTAAGTGGGAGAAAAAGATATTTCTGCAAACATGTAAAAGCCAAGTAAAGAGAATTGGCAGGAGGTAAAACCACAGACTTGTGAGGGAGGGATATTGAATTCAGAACACCCAGAAAGAGACAAACTAGTTAATGTGGTGAAGACCAGAGGATAACTAGAGGGGTACCCTGATCAAAGCTGCCATAATAAAACTCCTAACTAAATGCTGTCATTTCTTGTATGTAGTACTTCCTGAAAACATTTTTATTTGTGGAAAACTAAAGCATATGTCGCTCTGATTTGTCTGTCACAAACCTTTCAAATTTCTATTACTATTACATTCAGTCCTTTCTGAAAATTAATTGTTAACAATTACTTTTTTTTTTCACTATATAGACAGAGGACTTAAACAATGATTCTGAAATGGATGATGAAGCAGGTATGAAGATGGAAGTGAGAGAGTGATTAAACCTGATAATCCAAAAAGAAAATGTGGAATGTGTTATGAAAGAAAAGGAAAGGAAAAGTAGAAATTGGAGGAAAGGTAAGTCCATTTGAGGACTCCAGATGCCATTTAATCCTGGGGTGATTTGTGAATATTTTACTTTTGTCAAGTGTCAAGATAACGAATGCAGAAAAAAGAAAAAACAAAAACAAAAAAGAAAAGAAAGAGAAAGATACTCTATAAATCACTCTAAAACCACACATCTTTTGAGGTGGAACAAACTCCAATTTGTGTTTCTATTTTCAGCAGTTGTTGGAAAACAGGTAAAGTATTAAAACTGTTATTACCTTCCATCTCACTTGGCAGAGTGTGTCTGTCGCATTGTCTATTCAGCACAGACCAACAAATAATTCCCAGAAATAATGCATGAAGAGCATACTGCATGATCAAGCCATTTGCTTATTAAATATATCTCTCTAACCAAAAAAAATGTTTCCGTAAATATTTTATAAAATTGACCTGTTTTATCAATTTATTTAGAAAAACTCTATGGAATTCTTAGAAAATAGAATAAAACTCTAACTCAAGCATCTATCTTTTACTAAATCTTGGAGATTCACAGTTAGAAAGGAAGGTGCTGACAGTTTTTTAATATGTGTCAAACAATAAATAAATTCAGAATGAAGAAAATAAAATTTAAAATCTCACTGCCCATCTAAAGATAATAAATCACCTCCAGTTTACCTCTTGTGGTATTTACAAATCTTATTTTGAATATATACCACTAGTCCAATCTGAGAAAGAAAGTGATTTTTATATATGATTTTTACTCCTCAGGGATTGCCTTATGGGTAAATATTAACAACTTGTCTAGAATAAGTGAGAGAAATGGTTAGCACTCTCTGTGAATGGCTTTATTTTGAAATCCAGAAAAAATAAATTTGATTTTATATAAAAATTGGTGAGGTTATGGGGGGATAAAATATTAAAGACTTACTCTGAAGACTATAAAAAGAATGCTCTGGGGATAAATAAAAAAATCATCTTTTATACACCTTCCTATTAATTACTAAGCAATGCCAGAAATAGTTTCTTGAATTTAACATGAACAAGTTTGTAACTCATGACTTTCCAATGAAATAAAAATTTAAATATGTAAACAGTACTTCCCACTTATATGGTAT
This sequence comes from Phodopus roborovskii, assembly GCF_943737965.1. Taxonomy (NCBI): domain Eukaryota; kingdom Metazoa; phylum Chordata; class Mammalia; order Rodentia; family Cricetidae; genus Phodopus; species Phodopus roborovskii. The sequence continues at coordinate 364,927 of NW_026125669.1, read as the reverse complement.
AAGATAAAAATACATAAATTCAACTTTCCATGTGGCAACCACTAAACTAGAAACATCTTGATATGATAATTCCTGAGGGGATACAAGTTTACTTTCGGAATTAGCTAGTAATGAATCCCTATCCTCCATTAATCTGAGACCTGTATATCTAATGACAATTTTGCCAGTATGGTAACAATCCAGGCTACTAACTTTCAAAGGTTGGGAGACAGCAATATAAATCACTCTCACCTGACATGACTTTTGCACAAAAGTAACTGCCAACAATTTTTTTTTATCTGACCATATTTCTTAAACAAGGTTAGCTACACAGACTTCCTTCCATAGTGTTTTACTGGTGTCAGTTTAGGTCTAACTAAGAGTCAAGTTGAGTCAAATTATATATTGATTCCTAGACTTGAGTATTCATTCAGATACCTATGATTACTGGTGTAGGTGAATAGCAGTGTCACAGTGGAACCATCTAATGACACAAAATGAGATGCTGATTCCTTCTTGACACAGCTTCTTATGATAGATACTGTTCTCTTTTCTATGGAGCTCCATCCCAGAACCAATGGAAACATTTGTTGCATGATTTGCTGGCAGACCCTATGATGGCAACTAGGTGAAAGATGAGGAAATAAAGAAATTTTATCCCATAAATATGTGCAATAATTATGTTTTATGCATCCAAAAAAACAAATTTAAATTATAAGGGAAAATATGACATGCAAGGCAGACTCAAGAAAATAAAGCATTGTGTGCATCTTTTTAATTGTTTATCCATCTACACTAAATTTTTGTCATCTACACTATACATGCCTTCTGCCTCCCCCATGGACCCTCCAGATGTACCTTTCCCAACATTATTGATTTCTATTGCTTTTTGCAGAACCCACTTTGTCCAGTTGGTGCAGTTCATCTGTGCACCAGTAGAGGACCATCTCTCATAACTACCCACATTTTACCTACAGACACAAGCCTCTCAAAATGATTCTCTCCCAGAAACCACCAATTGTCAATAATGTCTCTACTGTGGTGGAATCCCATGTTATAATTTTCAACAGATTGATCTTACGCGGGTAACCACACCTGCTATGAGTACAAGGGCAATGTCATAAACAGAAGACATCATTTATTTATAACCTGTAACCTACTACAAAACCTCATTGGTTTCATAAATTCTAAATCTAGTATTACTATCTTCTAACATTAATTCTTTCATATGCTTAAAATAATTTTTGGCATGTTAATATTTTGGGGAATTTCAGTGGGTTTCACTGAATACAGTAGAAAGAAATTATCAGCCTGATAATTTGAATATTGAGTAACCTGAATATTGCAGGTACCAATGTGAGCGATAAAAGAATTAAAACTTAGAACCAGTCTGTCATAGATTCTAATTTTCGGATAGGTGTGTTATTCTAGAAAGTGGGGAATTTCAGTAAGGAGCTGTTAAAGGAGGCACAAAAATTTGGGAGAGCTACATAAGGGATGGACATGTGACCATAAACCATAAAGTTCTGGAGGCACAACTAATCGAATATTGGTTAAGTTCAATGCTCTAATGGATGTCAACTTGGAATTATAATGGGTACAGTCACCTATACATGCATGCGTGAAAGCTTCAACCTCTGGTTTGCTTTATTGTTCCTTTGTAAGTCTTTCACTTACCCTTGCATCTTGTGTTTGACTGGCCAGTGAGCATCTGTGATCTATTAGTGTCTGCAAAGGTGTTACAGATGCTGTGCCTGGCTTTTTCCTGGGTTCTAGACATCTGACTTTAGATTCTTGTTCTTTTGCAGCAATCCTCAATCCACTGAACCATCTCCAAGGCCCTTCAATTCTCATTGTATATTAAGAAAAGCTGGGGTCACTGGTCTGTGGTGGCACATGCCTTTAATTCCAGCACTCAGAAAGCAGAGGCAGGCAGATATCTGTGAGTTCAAGGCCACCATGGTCTACAAAGCTACACAGAGAATCCATATCTCAAAAAATGAAAAAAGGCTGGGATCAAGACAAAAAAAATTTCAATAATTATGAAAATTTCAATACCTCTCAAATCTATTAGTTACTTCCATAACTTACTATGTGGCAAGTATTTAGGTGATATTTTCTCAGGGTACATTTTAATTCCAATATTTGTGATATACAAAATAATACCCATGTGACAGTTTGAATGTATTTGTCCACCATAAGCTCATAGGTAGAGGCTATTGGGAGGTGCTGACTTTTTAGAAGTGTGTTCATGTTGGACGAGGATGGATGACATATGCCTTTAGTCCAGAACTTGAAGTTGGAGGACACACCTTTAGTCTGGACCATACCTTCTACTGGAATTGTTTCACTGTTGGGGCAGGCTTTGAGGTCTTTTACTCAGGTTTCACTCAGGGAGACATTCAGTAGATTTCCTGTTGCCTGCAAGATGTAGCACTCTCAGCTCCAGTACATCTGCCTGCACACCACTATCCTCCCTACCATAATTGGCTGCACCTCTGAAATTGTGAGCCCCCTCAATTAAATGTTTTCTTTACAGGAGCTGTTGTGATCATGATGTCTCTTCACAGCAATAAAAAATGAAGCTAAGACAACCTATTACAGGGTGTTAATTTTAAATTAAATTTGAATCAAGAATTTTATAAATAAAAGTATATTAAATGCATTGTTATCATTACAAAATGTTAAGAAAATCATTAGACTGGATTCAGTAGTCTTTCTGTAACGATCTACTTACACTGGAACTTTTTTGTACATTATTGAACTCAGAAAAAGTAAGATAATTCCCTGAAGATTCAAGAATAAACAGTTATTTGAAAAGAAGTGACAAGTGAATAGTAAAGGCAAGGCTGCTTTGAAAATGAAAGCTGGTAATAGGACTCCAGGGCTTTGTCTTGAGACAATGAGAAATGGAAAGCTGAAAGGATGATGATCACACAGCTGAGAGTCCAAAGAGACTTCATTCTCATTAGGAAGTTATCATGGATATTGTTGATCAGTTAACAAAAGATTCTGCCTAGCAATCCTTAAGCTTGGAAGAACCAAGGGTAAACACAGAGATAATGGTTATATTTACAGCAATGCTTTGCAGGGTGGCCAAAATCTGCTCTGCTGGGGACATGAGATGCTGTCTACTATGGGAAACTGTAACATCATAGACACATAATGAGTGTAGGTTTAAAATAGAGTATAAGACTTCCAATCTCATGGATATTAGGAGTTGACAAAAAATCCATATGTGAGGCTGGGGATATGCCTCAGTGCTCAAGAACAGAGACTGTTCCTCAAGAGTCCTTAAATTCGATTTCCAGCATCAAAATGGTATCTCAAAATGCAACTCTGGTCCCAGGGCATTCAAAGCTCTCACATACACACATACACACTAAGGCAAAACATCCAAAACATCACATAAAATAAAATATAAATACATGTTTCCTTAAATCATAAATAATAATTGTTAAATTTTTATTTCAGAATTAATAGCATATAAGTGATATATATATATATATATATATATATATATATATATATATATATATATAATTCCAGGAATATTGTCAGATCTCTGATTAGGCTTTTTCTAACTTATAAGGTATAAACTTAGGTTCTCACAAATCTTCGCTGTGGTAATACACCTATGACTTACACACAAACAGGATAACATGATTATCATATGCCTGCCTGCTGTCCTGGAAATTTATCACCAATGTTAGAACACAATATGAGCCTTAGGGATATGACATAACCATGTTCCTTCAACTAGAGAGCTATTTGTTACTCAGTGTAAACCATAAGAACTGGCCATAACAATGATAGTCATATCCTTGCTTCTTCTCTTTGTTAAAAATTATTATTTCATTTTCTTATTTTACATATCAATCCCAGTTCCCTTTCCCTCCCTCCTTCCATCCCTCCCTCTCTCTCCCCCTCCCATGCCCCCTGACCACCCTCCCATCCCATCCCCCCCAATCCACATATAGGGTGATGCCATCCAGGAGGGGTCATCTAAATTCGTCAAGTCATTTGGAACGGAATGCGTCTAGATTAAGGGAGTATCCCTTCATGGGGAATGTGCTCCCAAAGTCATTTTGTGCACCAAGGATACATCCTGGGTACACTGTCTGAGGTCCCTTAGACTTCCTAGTCCTTCTGAGACCCATGTTCAGGGGATCTGAGTTGGTTCAATGCTGGATTCCTAGCTATCAGTCTGGGGGTCCATTAACTCCTTCTTGTTCATGTCTTCTGTCTCTGTGGGTTTCTGTAGCCTGGACTTGTCCTCCCTCTGTGCATCTGGATTCCAGTTCAGCTTAGTGTTTAGCTGTGGGTGTCTGCTTCTGTTTCCATCAGCTACTAGATGAGGGAGTCATCAATCTCATTATCAGGGAAGGACATTTATGGAGCCTTGCCACTGTTGCTCAGATTGTTAGTTGGGGTCAGTCTTTTAGGTCTCTGGACATTTCTCTAGAGTCAGTTTTCTCTTCAAACCTATAATGGCTCCATCTTTTATAGTCTCTCTCTCTCTCTCTCTCTCTCTCTCTCTCTCTCTCTCTCTCTCTCTCTCTCTCTCTGTAGTCTATTCCTCCCCTGACTCAATCTTCCTAGTACCACATGTGTTCCTCTCCTCTCCTTCTCTTTCTCCTAGCTCCCTTTCCACTGTCTGTTCCCCAATCTCAATATGGTCAGGAGATCTTGTCCCTTTTCCTCTTCTGTGAGGGACCTTGTATTAATCTCTAAGAATCCTCCTTGTATCCTAGTTTCTCTGGCAGTGTGAATTATTGCTTCTGAAGTTTAAGGTTGTGTCTTCCCATCATTTGCCTCAATCTTTACATCATATTCTTGGTATAACTAAAATATGTGCATAAACATATCACTCCACATTCACATTGATTATTCTTTCTTGCAGAGGATCAAAGTTTATTATTTTGGTTTTTCTCAAATGTTTCATTAAGTCTGTCATCAAATGAAGAGTTGCATCACTCTATTGATGGTACTCAGGATGCTGAGGCAGGAGGGTCATGCATTTGAAACAAATTTGGTCTACAATTGTGGTAGAATATTATTTTAAGGTGTGTGGGTTTTGTTTATACTGCATGTTTAACTCTGTGAAATTGTGATTCTTTGTTAGTCTAAAACACCTGATGGTCCAATAAAGAGTTGAACAGGCAACAGCAAGGCAGGTGCTAGATCACTCAGTAATTGGAGTAATTGTTTTATTTTTGTGAGTTTGATATTTTTCGGTGAAAATTTCTCAATGGAATGAAAGGCATTTTTTTCTCATTAGAAATACTTATAACGTTGATTCTTTTACCACTTTTAAATATTTTTTGTTTGGTTTTGTTTTTTGTTTTGACTTTTCTAGACAGGGTTTCTCTGTAGCTTTGGAGCCTGTCCTGGAAATCACTCTGTAGACTAGGCTGGCCTCAAACTCACAGAGATCTGCCTGCCCCTGCCTCCCGAGTGCTGGAAATAAAGGCGTGTGCCACCAGTGCCTGGCAACTCTTTTACCACTTCTACTCAGTATTATTTTCAAATAAATATGATGGTATTGGCATTATTGAAATTTATCTGTGGCAATCTTTTATGCAGATTCATTAATGTGGTTAAATATTAATGTTGTGGTGATATACCACTATGGTATAAGTAATATATCTAGAAATCAGAAGCCACAGTTTTATTACAAACAGAATATGTGTGTGCATGCATAAGTACCTGCTGTATGCATGCATGTTTGTGCATGTGTGTGCATTGCATGTACATCTGTGGGTGTGCATGTGTATATGCATGTGAGTTTGTGGGGGTGTATTTGTATATATTGATTAAATCTTTGGGAAAAAATTAAAGGATGTTTATGAAAAGGAACTATATTCAAGAATTAAATTGCTGAAAAGGATTTAAATGTTCTTGTAAGCTTCAAATTTGTGTTATATCCTTGTTGGAGTGAAAATACCTGATGTGGACTTTATCACTGCCCATCACAGAGGGCTCCCTTGATGGAAACCAAACTGGTTACATAGGTGGGCATAGACCTTAATTTTCAGTTTTTGCCCTTTGCACCCTTAGCTGCCACTGTTATAACCTGAAAGGTAATGTTGTTGCCAGCATTTTTGCATCTACAGACATAATAAAAGAAATTATGGGAGACAGATTCCAGCCTTCACACTTCACTCTGTCAAATCTCCCATGAGTGTACTAAATTTGTGAGACAAATTTTAGACCTCTTATAGGAATGGGTATCCCATATCCTGCAGTGAAGAATGGGTCACAGAGTGAAAGAAATGGCAATCAATGCCATATGCTTAAAGGGATTTGGAATTCACCCCACAACCCTGCTGTGATACTTTCTCAATTTACATACACAGGGGAGGGCTTAGGTTCTGCTCCAAATGATGTATCAGTCTTTGATGATCCTCTGATGGGAGGCATCACCCTCCCTGAGAAGTGGATGTGGGGTAGGATGGGGTATTGGTGGGAGAAATGGGAGGACAGGAGGGAGAGGGAGCTGGGATTGGTGTGTAAACTAAGACTGTTTTTAATTTAAATAAAAGTTAATAAAACCTAATTATTTAATTTCAACTTAAGTTTTCTTTTGATTAGAGTTGGTGTTTTTTGTTTGTCTTTTTTGTTTGTTTGTTTGTTTTGTTTTTATTTCTGTATTTTCAGTTGGGAAAAATCTTGTCACTGGTTAACAGATGCTTAATGTACATAGGCAAGCACCACTTAAAAACTTCTAATTCTTAAACTAAGATATTTTTTTTTAAAAAAATCTTAAATTTATTTTCTCACAATTATAAAGATAAAATGCCAAAGTCAAGATCAAGAGCGTTGTTCTCTTCTGAAGCATCTGTCCTTAGTTTGTAGCTTTTTTTACATCTTAATAATGTTGTCTTACATGGATTTCTCTCTGTATGTGTCTCTGTCAGAGATTGTCTTACTTAGGATTTCTATTGCTGTAAAGAGATACCATGACCATGCCAACTCTTATAAAGGAAAACATGTAATTTTGCTGGTTTACAGTTCAGAAGTTTAGTTAAATATCATGATGGCAGGAAGCATGGAAGCATTGCAGGCAGACATGGTGCTGGAGAAGGAGCTAAGAGTTCTGCATATAAATATACAGGTAAAATGCATAGAACTAGCTTGATCTTCTGAGACCTCAAATCCCACCCTCAGGGAGATTCTTCCTCCAACAAAGCCAAACCTACTCCAACAAGGCACCTCATAATAGTGCCACTCCCTATGGACCTATGTATTGAAACACGTGAGTCTATCAAGTCCTTCCTATTCAAACCACCTCAGGATTTTCTCTTCTTTCCAGAAAAACGATTGCATTGAAATAAAACCCACTCAGTTGATATTGTTTTAGTGCCAGACAACCTTAAAGATTTTATTTCCTAATATATAGTTATATGTTCAATGTTAGGGATGGGGTCTGGCCAAAGTAATTGGAGGAGGAGAGTGCTACTCAGATGATACACAGCCCAAGGCACACTATCCATGGCGTTGTAGATTCTTTGCATCAGATTATATATTATATAACATATATATGTAATATATATATATATATATATATATATATATATATATATATATATCTTAGAAGTATTTCTTAGGTAATCAGCTCTTAACTGAGTTATTCACATTATTTCCTCCTTATTAAGTTTAAACAAGCATGAGATCTCCAGAATAAGGTAAAAGAGGGCAACATAAAAAGTCAGCAAATATGCTTAACAAACTTTAATGTAGTTTAAAATCAGTATAAACTGTGGGCACAAAATATATTTATGCTCTCTTGCAGATAAAATTTAGGGAGACCAAGCATAATCATTAGGAGTTTTGTCTGACCAAGTGGATCATACTTTTATCCTCATATTTACTAGATTTTAGGCAGATTTTTTCCTGACTATTAAATCCTGATCTTGGTTTTATCACATTTATTTTAGAAAGTTAAAATTATATATATATATATATATATATATATATATATGTATGTATGTGTGTGTATGTATGTATATATATATATATCTTTTCTTATGTAAGATATAAATCTCTAATATTTGTCAGTCCTATGAGTCAACAAATTCCCTCTAACTTTCCCACAACCATCCATTTTAAATATGATGCAGAAAATCCTATGTAAGATAGGATTCTTGAGAGAATGGTAATCTGGATCATTTATCTCCAATTACTAAACATATCCTCCCTATTTGTACTGATCAATATCATCATAACTTCCTCCAAAATATCCCCATGAGTTTACTCAAATATTTCAAGATCCTCAACTTTATTCCCCATTGTTTCATTGAAATTGAAGATCTCTCTAGTTCAGTACTTGTCTTTATCTCAGTATTCTTCAACTTTACACAACTGAAAGAAAGTGAAAATAAGAAAGGAGAACAGAAAGAAAAGACATTAAAGAGGACAATTACCACTTTAAAAATAAAAATGCATGTCTGAGAAGTGAATATCTGAATTATTTTTTCTTGCACGATGATAAAGAAAACTTACAACAAGATTAGCATTAAGAGGTCTTATGAATAGGCTCTCATGTATGTAGTCCATCATTGACTCAAGCACTCTCGTCTGCCTTGTAACATCATACTGATCAGTGAAAGCATCAATGCAATGAAAAAGAGAAATAAATCATAAAATTCAAAAAAATTAGTAAGTCTGTCACCAGATATCTTAGGTAGGGTTTTTATTGCTGTAATGAGACATCTTGACCAAAAAGAAATGAAAGTCAGGACAAGAACTCAAACAGCAAGGAACATGGAATCAAGAGCTGGTGCAGAGGCCATGGAGGGCTGCTACTTACTAGCTTGCTTGCTATAGCTTGGTCAGACTTCTTTGTTATAGAACCCAGGACCACCAGACCAGCTATGGCACCACCCACAATAGCATAGGCCCTCTCCCATCAATCACTAATTAAGAAAGTACCTTACAGCTGCATTTTCCCCCTTTTTATTTAAATTAGAAACAATATTATTTTATATAACAATCCCAGTTCCCTCTTCTTCCCATTCTCCCATATCCACCACCTACAACTGTCCCATCCCTCTTCTGCTCAATAAACAGGGTAAGGCCTTCCATGGGGGGGTTATCAAAGTCTGTAACATCATTTTGGATAAGACCTGGCCCTGCCCCATGTGTGTAGGTTGACAGACTATCCCTCTATGGGGAATGGGCTCCCAATGTCCATTCATACACTAGGAATAAATGCTGCTCCATTTACAGGAACCCCTTAGACTGCCCAGGCCTGGCTTGATTTTCTTCTAATTTTGTGGCTCTTAAGATCAATTAGACAGCTGTTGGTTACTACCAAGATATGAAAACACTATTGCATCTTTAGAGGCATCTTGCAAGGTTTGTCAATGTTATAATTTAAGGCACTATAACTAGCTAGGATTAACCTTGCTTCCCCTTCTGAGCACCTTACAAATTACTTTCTGATACTATGTCAGCTGGATCACAGAGAGGGAGATTTCAGGTTGTGTCTAAATTATATCCTCCAAATTGTGTGTATGGTTTCTTGAGCAATTACAATTTACTTCAGACAGGCAAGGGGGAACCTGTTCCAGTAGACCAGCCTATCCAGAGTCTGTCAGTGTCCTAGTCCTACCTCCACCCTCTGGAAGAGGAAAGACACAGGAGTTCTGAACCTGCTTGCACCCACCAGAAGAAAATCTTTATTCCATACTGACCTGTAGAGGGAGAGACCCTACCAATACACACTGGAAGAAGGGAAAAGTAGACAACAGTATAAGAACACAGTCAACAACAGAAAAATCAAGACACCACCAGAGTCTAGGGACTCCAAAACAAGAAGACCTGAAGATCTGAATACATATGTAGCACAAAAGAACAACCCTAAAAACAAAGTAATGATGATGATAAAGCCCCTCAAAGTGGTAATGAGAAAATCCCTTAAATAAATGGAATAAAAACAATTCATCAAGAAATGAAGGAAAACACAAATCAAAAACTGCAAGAAATAGTTCAAGCACTGAAAGGCTTGAAAGCTGAAAAGAGAAAAAAAAAGAGTCTGAGGGAATGCTGGAAATAGAATTGCTAGGTAAAACAATCAAGAACTACAGATGCAAGCATAACCAACAGAATACAAGGGAATCGCAGGTATTAAAGATACACTAGGAGAAATAGATTCATTGACTAAAAAAACGGTCTTACTCAATAAATGCCTAACACAAAATATTCAGGAAATATGGGACACCATGAAAAGATCAAACCTAAGAATAATGGGTATTGGAGAAGATGAACAACACCACCTCAAATGTGCCGAAAACATATTCAACAAAATCATAAAAGAAAACTTTCCCAACCTAAAGAATGAAAGGCCAATGAAAGTACAAGAAGTTTATAGAGACCAAATAGAGTGGACCACAGAAAAAGTCACTTCACCACATAATAATCAAAGCAACAAACATATAGAATAAAGACAGAATATTAAGAACAGCAAAGGTAAAATGCCAAGTAACACATGAAGGCAAACCTATCAGAATTACACCTGATTTCACCATGGAAACTCTGAAGGCCAGAAGGTCCTGGCTAGACATTATACAGACATTTAAAGACCATGGAATTCAGCCCTGATTACTCTGCCCAGCAAAGCTTTCAATCACTACAGATGAAGGAACCAAGATATTTTATGACAAAACCAGATTTAAACAATTCATATCAACTGATCCAGGCCTACAGAAAGTTCTGGAAGGAAAACTCCAACACAAGGTAGTTTACTACATGTTCAAAAACATATGCAATAGATAATCCTACTTTAGCAATAGCCAAAAGAAAAAAACGGAGGGAAGTCCACACACAATACCACCACTACCAAAAAATCTAAAACAAACAAGAATTAACTATCAATGGTCATTAATATCTTTCAATATCAATGGTCTTAACTCTCCTATAAAAAGAGCAGGCTAACAGAATTGATTTAAAGACAGAATCCATCCTTGGGCTACTTACAAGAAACACATCAAATTCAACGACAGATGTTACCTAAGAGTCAAAGGTTCTGAAAAGATTGTCCAATCAAATGGACCCAAAAATCAAATGTAGCAATCCAAATATCTAACAAATTAGACTTTACACTAATATCAAACAAAAGAAAAGAATGACATTTCTTACTCAACACAGGAGAAACTGATCAAGATGAAGTCTCAATTCTGAATGTCTATGACCCAAATACAAAGACACCCACATTTGTACAAAGAAACATTAATAAAACTCAAATCACACATAAAACCTCACACATTTACAGTGGGAGATTTCAACAACCCACCTTTAACACTAGACAGTACCACCAGACAGAGACATAAAAAAGAGAAAAAGGAACTAACAGAAGTTATGATCCAATTGGGTATAACAGATATTTATAGAACATTCCATCCAAACACAAAAGAATATACCTTCTTCTCAGCACCAAATGGAACATTTTCTAAAATAAACCACATACTCAGCAATATAGAAAGCATGAATAGGTAAAAATAAATAAATAAAAATAAAAACCGGAATAAACTCCTCTATCTTATCAGACCACCATATTCACCATATTTTAAAGTTGGAATTGAACAGCAACAGAAATTTCAGAAACCCTACAATCTCATGGAAATTAAACAATACCCAATTGCATCATTCCTGGGTCATGGAATGCCCCGACACACAGAGCAATCAACGAAGAACTGGGAGACACCTAGGGGAATCGAAGGGCAAGGGAAGAGAAAAACAACAGCAACACCATATTCTGAACAAGCTGTTAAGCTTTATTTTCTCAGGTGAGACTTATATAGGAGCATGGGCAGGATGTGGGTGGGGGTTTACAAGTGGGCAGGATGAAAGGGTCAGTAGAAGGAATGCCCTGAACTAATCTTTAACTCGCTGTAAATCTGTAGCAGGAGGAATATCCTGAGCTATTCTTTAACTGGTTGTAAAACCACAGCCTGTATCTAGGAATGCTCTACTAAACATTCTGCTTACATCTTAAAACAGAGTAACTGTTGGGCAAAGAATTGCCCCCACCTTGGCCACTGATTTGGACATGCATTCCTATGTGCTTGCAGGAGACAAATATAGAAGACTGCTTGACCTTGCCAAGTAAGACAGCCATTCTACCTCCCTGCTGTTGTGGTCTGTCATGTTCTCTTGGCCTTAGCCAAAACTGGGTGTACCAACGTTGCTGTGAGACCTAGGGTGACAGTTCAGGTGGCTTGTTGTTTCTGTCCTTGCTGCACCTTTTGGAAGTTGTCCATCCACACTTCCTGTCTACTCTAGTATTGTTAATTTCCTTCTCAGGTCTTGATGAGGTTGAAGATTAGACTATCACAACTATTATTCTCTCTTCCTAGTTAGATATATTAGGTACTAGACTTATGTTTTCCAGCATAGGACAACTCTATTGTAAACTCCATTATGCCTTCACCCTAGGACTAGATATGTAGGTCATTTTGTTCTCGATTTTCCTTTTCTTAGAGCACACTTGTTATTCACTGTTTTGTATATAGTTTTGTATTAAGCCTAAATCTTTTCTTTAGACTAAAAGGGGAATTGTAGTGAGATAGTCCTTCTGTGGCACTGACCACGCTCATTGGGGGGTGGAGCCATGGGTGGAAGTGACCTGTGGAAGGAAGTCTGAGGGATAGCCGGGAAAAGCTCTCTTGCTGGCGTGACTCGGACAGGAGAGAATTGGGTTGAATTTCCTGGTATTCATCTGTCCAGGTTGTAAGTTATTTCTCCCTAAATAAACATCTATTCGGCCTAATTGTTTATCCTGATCCTTATTTAACCGCAATAAGTAACTTTCTATCTCAGAGGCCTGAGGTAGGGAGGATGGTGGTCATCAACATCTCCCCCTCCATGATATGATAATAGAGAGTAGCCAGTAGAGATGTTTCTCTGAGAGGACCTTAGGGCTGATGGCTGCCTGTCTTAGGATCATTCTCAGAGGCTCTCACCCATACCCTGTCTTTGGATATCTTTGCAAGCCATCAAAGTTCCTGTTTTAGGGGGGTGGAGCATCAGAAAATTTCCCATCTTTGGCAAACCACCACTGGGAGAGAGATCCTCATTTTTATGGAAGAGGAGGCCTTTCTAGGTCCCAGGCTGGGCTGCTCCAGTGTCTTGGTTCAAAGGCCATTTTGACCCAGGGGAGGAATAGTGCTTGTTTAAGCTAAGCTAACTGGGAGTGTTAGGCAAAAGTCACCTTCCCCATTGTCACCTTCACACATGGCCAGCCTTTGATAGTGGATTTGAATTGGCTTTGCAGCAAGGCTATCTACCTGTTGCTTGATAAGGTCTGTCAATGGCCTAAGGGCCCATGAGCCAAAAGAAAAAAGCAATATAAGACCCACAAAGGGGCCCAAAAGACTAGGCAATAAAGTGGATAACCAAGGGGGGGGTTAGAGAACTAGTTCTTGTACTAGCTTTCATGTTGCTCCTTCTCTCTTTTTCTTTGTTCTAATACTACTCCAACCTTCTTCATATTGCCCTTTACTACTCCCATCTTGCTAGTATAAAAGCAGCATTTCTCCTTAAGGACAGCACAGAAATTCCCCTGCTGCAAGAACAGGAGATCGAGTCCCCTTCTATTTTGGAGGACTACTTCTGCCAGGGAATCAAGGGAGTCTGAGAGATTGTCTATCCCCTTCTGAAGTCACTCGACATCTTCATCAATAGTTGAGCATAGTTCAGAATACCTGTTGCTGGATAGAACAAGGAAGAAAGTGACTGTCTCAGCTCCAGTGGCACGAAGGCCAAGGAAGAGAGAGATGGTGAGGGTGGAAATTGGCTCTCTGCGCTGCCTAGGGAGGGGAGAACCATCCCTTTCTTCCCATAAGAGAAGGAAGTCATGGGGGCGATAGTAAAACAGGCAAGGCAAAAGTTTGATTAAAATACAAAATTCATTATTGTTTTTAATATTGCTATCAAAGGATGCCATGGCCAGGCAGGGGTGAGCCCATGGGTACATGTCCACCAAGCATCATTGGGAGGGACAATGTAAATGTGAGTTAAGTCAGGAGAACCGGTTGTGTTACAAAGATGGCTATATTGAGAAGGGGGTTCAGAAGTAGAGATGCATAGCCCAAGGCCAGACACCTGAGTAACAGAGATTCCATGAATGGAATCTGTATGCCACTGGCAATGATACAAATTGTTGGAATAAGCCAACTCTCCCAAAATGGCTACCCCTTCATAGAAGGGAGGCCAAAAATGATAGTGTAGCCAACAATTTTCCATGAGCTCTGGGGAGGACATTGTCTGGTAACTGGACCTCCTGGTGGTCTTCATTATAGGTCACTGAATATGAGCGGGATATTAAGGAGAAATGCAGGTAGAAGATGTCTCAGGAGTTGCTAAATAACTGTATAAGGTTACTAAGTAACCTGACAGCAATCTTGTAAGCCCAACTTCTCAGGAAGTTGGGGAGGGGAGAAGGTAGATTGGGACCTAAAGTAGCTATTTTTTTAACTCAACGGGCTAGTCTAAGAAAAAGCTGGCAATCTCTAAGGCTTATGCCATGATCCTTCTTGGCAATTCCTCCAATCTCTCTCTCTTTGTCCCTCTCTCTCTCTCTCTCTCTCTTTCAAATAAGAAAGTGGGCTATTGACACTATGTCACCACGAGTAGGAGCAGGGATCCTGGTCCCCCTAAATGGTTATGCAACATATATCCTGAAGCAAGCTGAACCAGCCTTCACAGGTAAGATTGCTCAGGTATGCCGCAATGCCTTTTTGAGGAGGGAAGGCTATTTTTGACATCAACCTTCATGCAACCAGACATACTCCAGTGAAACCCAGTGTAGGTGCCTTTGGTAGCCTCTTCATTGCACTCACACAAGGTGCATCTCGGTGGGAGATGTTTTAGTTTTGTCAGTAGCAGAAGGAGGCTTCCCTGGGAAGTGTCCCCCTTGGTTATGGGTTGTCACCTTCTAAAGGTCACCATGACCACATACCTTGAGGTCAAGCCTGTGAGTGTCCTTGAATAGGCTTTGCCATCAGGAAATCCATCTGTAGGCAGATAAAGCCAGTTATCTTCTTAATGGCCTAAGGGCCTAGGACAAGCAGAATTAAGAAGCCAGCAAAGGATAAGGGTGGTAAGCAGCCTGATTCTTATTCTCCCCGTTTCCTTCTTTTTTTTCTAGCCCTTCTCTGGCCATGCTGTCTCTTGTTACTCAGTTATGATCTGTATAAAAGCAACATTCCTCCCTGAGTGTTGCACAAATTCCTCCTTGTTGCAAAACAATAGGTTTAAGACTTGCCTGTTCTAGAGAATGACCATTGAAAGAGACTGAGAGAGGAGGAGTGGGGAAGAGAGAGAGTGGGAGGAAGAAGAGGTAATTATGTTCCTGAGGTCTCAGGTCTTGTTTTCCTCTGTTTGAAGCATCTCAACAAATGGTCTGGCAGCCACTAGGCCTCATTTTCTTCCTGCAAGAAAACACAAACATGGCTGGGTTGGCCCCTGATCCTCCTGCTCCTGTGTCCGTTCCCAATCGAGAGCACCCTTGGAGCTCTGATACACCCCAACCCATCCCCACCGCAAGTCTGGCCCCACTACCCTGTGCCCTACCCTGCACTGGGACAGAGGGTGGAGCCAACAGTCCACCCTACTTCGGGGACTTCTCAGAGCAACTCTGAACAAAGGAGACCTGCCTAACAATGAGGGACCACCTGTAATTTCCACCTGCTTGGTCTCTGACCCCCACCTCCAGTCCTCTACTGGAGTCCCTGGCCCCTATCTTTGTGGGACCACTCTGAGTTTCTGCAGGCATCTTCTATGGGATCCTCATCCCTGACACCATCCCTGTGCAGAGAGACCTCCTATAGAGCTGGGACCACACAGAGCTACAGATATTGAATCTCTGACCCACATAAGCCCACCTAGCAAGTGCCATGGAGAGAGGGGGAGACCACACCAATACCTACTGGAAGAAGCTATAGGAAGACAGCAATACAAGAAAACTCCTAACAACAGAAAGACAAGCATGACACCACCAGATTCTAATTAGACAGAAACACAACAGCAAAGCAGATGAAGCAGAAGGGAACAACTTAAAAATTACCGTCATAAAAATGATAGCGGCCATCAAAGAAGATGTGAGAAAATCTCTTAAAGAAATGGAGGAAATAAGAAACAAAAAAAAAAGTGGAAGAAATGAACAAATTCCTTAAGGAAAGTAAAGAAAGTACAGAAAGCCAAAGAAAAAACAATTAAGCAGGTCAAGGAAACGATTCAAGACTTGAAAACTGAAATAGAGAAAATAAAGGAAACATAAACTGAAGGAAGCTGGAAATAGAAACTCTGGGTAAAAAATCGGGAACTACAAACACAAACATAACCAACAGAATACAAGAGATCAAAGAGAGAATCTTAGGGGCAGCAGATAAACTAGAAGAAATAGATTCATCGACCAAAGAAAATCATAAATCCAATACATCCTTAACACAAAACATCCAGGAAATATGGGACACCATGAAAAAGCCAAACCTAAGAATAATAAGCATAAAGGAAGGTGAGGATACACAGCTCAAATGTGCTGAAAACATATTCAACAAAACCATAGAGGAAAACTTTCCCAATCTGAAGAAGGACATGCCCATGAAAGTACAAGAAGCATACCGAACTCCAAATATGCTAGACCAAAATAAAAAGACCCCTCGACATATAATAATCAAAACACCTATCATACAGAATAAAGAAAGAATATTAAGAGCAGAAAAAAAAAAGTACTGGTAACATATAAAGGCAGACCTATCAAAATTACACCTAAATTCTCCATGGAAACCCTCAAGGCCAGAAGGTTCTGGATAGATGTTCTACAAGTATTAAGAGAACTCGGATGCCAGTCTAGGCTACTATATCCAGCAAAACTCTCAATCACTATAGATGGAGAAAACAAGATATTTAATGACAAAACCAGATTTTCCCAATATATATCTACAAATCCAGCCCTACAGAAAATATTGTAAGAAAAACTCCATCCCAAGGAAGGTAACAACGCCCACAAAAATGTAGGCAACAGGTAATCCAATTACTCCAGAAACCAAAGGTAAAACAGAACAAATATATTAACAATACCACTGCCAACAACAAACCTAAAACAAACAAGCATCAACAATCAATGTTCAAAAGACACAGGCTAACAGAATGGATACAAAGGCAGAATCCATCCTTCTGTTGCATACAAGAAACACATCTAAGCTTCAAAGATAGACATTACCTCAGGGTGAAGGGTTGGGAAAAGATTTTCCAATCAAATGGAACCAAGAAGCAAGCAGGCATGGCTATCCTAATATCTAACAAGTTAGACTTCAAACCAAAATTAATCAAAAGAGATGAAGATGGTCATTTCGTATTCATTGCAGGAGAAATCCTTCAACACAAAGTCTCAGTTCTGAACATCTATGCCCCTAATACAAAGGCACCCACACTCGTAAAAGAAACACTACTAAAACTCAAAGCTCATATAAAACATCACACACTTATAGTGGGAGACTTCAATACACCAATCTCCACACGAGACAGGACCACAATTCAGAAACTCAACAAAGAAACAAAAGAACTAACAGAAGTTATGTCTCAACTGGGGCTAACAGATATCTATAGAACATTCCATCTAAACACAAAAGAATATACCTTCTTCTATGTTCCACATGGAACCATCTCTAAAATCGACAACATACTAGGTGATATAACAAACCTCAATAGATACAAGAGAATAGGAATTGTCCCCTGTATCTTATCAGATCACCATGCTTTAAAATTGGAATACAGCAACAACACAAATAGCAGAAAACCTGCAAACTCATGGAAACTGAACAATGTGCAATTGCACCACACCTAGGTCAAAGGAGAAATAAAGAAATTAAGGACTTTCTAATATTCAACGACAATGAGGACACAACATACCTGAACGTATGGTACACCTTGAAAGCAGTGCTATGAGCAAAGTTCATTGCACTAAGTGCCCATATGAAGAAAACAGAGGATAGTCACATAGGAGATTTAACAGTGCAACTGAAAACCTTAGAAAAGAGAGAAACAAACTCACCCCGGAGGAGCAGATGCCAGGAAATAATCAACCTGCAGGCTGAGATCAAGAAAAAGAAACCAGGGAAACAATACAAAAAAATCAAAGCAACGAAGAGTTGGTTTTTTTGAGAAAATCAACAAGATAGACAAACCTTTATCCAAACTAATGAAAAAGCAGAGAGAGAACATGCAAATTAACAAAATCAGAAACGAAAAGGGGAACATAACAACGGACACAGAGGAACACAGACTAAGCATAAGCAGCAAAAAACCGCACGACTTTTAAATAACTCTGCTAACAATTTACTGGTGTGCATGAGAGATGGCAATGGCAGTGACCACATCTCCATGCTGGCAGCATGCCTGCTGGATGGCAGCGTTGACCAGGGCAGTGACTACAGCTTTCATTGCTGGTGGTAAAGATACCCACTGCCATCTTTGATAACTGTGGCAGAAACAACAAAGACTTTCATTTTAACAATGTTGTTGTTTAACAAATAAAGACTCATGGCCAGAAAAAGATAAAGATTTACAGTAAAGACAGATTCATATGAAGAAAAACCTCTAAAGGTGTGCAGTGTGTTTTTAAAAAATACGTAGGCTTGGAAAAAACAAAAAACAAAAAAACATGGTTTTAAAAAGACAGAGAACAGCTGGGTGTGGCAGCACAGGCCTTTAATCCCAGCACTCGGGGGACAGAGGCAAGCAGATTTCTGTGATTCCAAGTAAACCTGTGGTAGGCAGAGTGAAGTCCAGGACCGATAAAAGTTACACAGAGAAACCATGTCTCAAAAAATGAAAAAATAAAAATAAAATAAACAGAGTAATAATAAAGCCACGTAAAGATGAAAAGATTAGAGAGAATCTGGTTACTGTATGCTATTGTGTTATCTCTGCATTGTTTGACTGCTGAGAAAATAACAACAACTGATAAAGGAAATGCTGCTGAATTAATTCAATTTATATATTTTAAAAATGCTTTGACTCAAAAATGTAAGTTCAAGGACAAGTTACTGGGGAAAAGGATTTCTATTTTTGTTTCCACAGAAAATAAAAAGCTATGGATACTTCCAGAATAATGTGGTTTGAGCAAGCCAGACCCCCTGAAACAGAGTTCCTGATGATCCAACATTCAAAACAGCTTGAACAAGGCAGACTTGCAGACTACAGCCAGGATTTCTGCGTCCTCTTAGGATTCCCCCATGACAGCGCCCCCTATCAGCAGGAAATAGTTTGGAAAGAACGATGTCCAAATTCCCAAATATTGTTTATAAATGTTTGGTTTCATTTAAATGGACTTGGTTATAAATGGGTAATGATCACAGCCAATTATTTTTAAAGGTAAAAAAGGAATTATGGTATTGCTATGATTACTTTATTTTGGAATGGATTTTCATTTATTGATACAATTTAAGGTCAATTTTGTGATGTTTATATTTCTCCTTTTGCTTAGGTATTGTGTTTATATAGCTCAGTTAGAAATGTAATACAGATTAAAGATAATTACCTATGATAGTCAAAGCTTAGAGTTAAATTAGTTAGGTTTTTCAAGATACACAGAGATGTATTTGAGATAGATAGGCATTCTTCAAACCTTTCAAACACCTACAGAATATGGCATTTAAATGGCTTAGGGTTTTTCTTGACAGTGAGTCATAATTGCTCTTGGTAATACCACCCGGACCAGAAAGAAAGATGGACATTAAAGAAACTCGTTATGGAGTTTGCCTCCAATATGGCAAGACTAGCCATTTGGACAAGATACTCCTCTTGTCTGGACTGTTTGACTTTGTGATGTATAAACTGGACATGCAGGACCCACAAGAAAGTGACTCCTGATTCAAGATGGACATTGCTACAGAGATCCTGCTTCATGGAAGAGTCTGCGAGACATTATCCAGGACACGGAGAAAAGTGACTGACAAACTGCCAATACAAGAAGACAGTTTAAAGTTTCCTGCTTTACTGGAGAAGTCTGCCAGACACACTATGGCATATGGGCTGAAGATGGAAGATTACAGAAGAACATTGGGTGACTGAAAAGGCAAGATGTCTCTGTCATTTCTAGAGCTTATATATTATCCTTCTGTGGTCTTTGAAGGAGTTGAAGACAGATGGTTATGGTTATAGTTTTCATTAGTTAGGATTAAAGATAAGTTACTTAGACTTTAGACACACAAAGATAAAATAGATGATGGAATATTTTCTTCAAATCTTGCTAAATGTTAATGGACTAAATATTGTTAACTGTGATTCTTACTTGATTACTGTTGTATAATATATTTTGCTATGTTAAGGTTAAAACCCTTCTTTTTATTTAGACAGAAAAGAGGAGATGATGGGAGATGTCATTCTGTATATGTTTCTCATACTGGTTAATAAATAAAGCACTGTTGGCCAATAGGAAAGGAAGATAGGAGGGACTAGGAGACAAGGAGGAAGAGGAAGTAGGAAGGAGGGGCAAAGATGGAGAGTCTGGAGAGAGCTGTATGAGGCAGCCGGCTCCTGGTAAGAAGACCACATGGAAATACATAGATTAACACAAATGGGTTAATACTTAAGACAGCTAGCTGATAAGAAAGTAGTAACTGGCCAACAGTATAATATCTAATACAGAGTCTCTGTGTATTATTTGGGGCTGGCGCGGCGGCGGGACAAGACTGGCGGTGGGAGGAAAAACCCATACTTCTTACAAACCTGTGTTCCACAAAAATTGAAAATCCAAAGGAAATGGATAAATTTCTGGATAACTATCACTTACCAAAATTAAATCAAGAACAGACAAACAACTTAAATAAACCTATAACAAAGAAATGTCTAGAGAACTACAAGACTGCCGCCAACTAACAATTTGAGCATCCCTGGAAAGGCTACCATAAATGCCCTTCCCGGATAGTGAGATCAACAACTAACTTACCCATGGTGCCCTCATCTAATACCTGTTGGAAACAGGAGCAAACACCCATACATAAACACTGAGTCAAACTAGAACCCAGAAGCAGATGGAGAGGACAAGACCAGGTGGCAGAATCACATAGAGACAGCTTACCTGAACAAAGAGGAGCTAATGGCCTCAGACTGATAGCTGGGAAGCCAGCATGGGACTGACTCAGGGCCTTCTGAATATACTGAGCCAGAAGGACCGAACAGTCTAAGGGACCTCTGACAGTGCAGCCAGTATGTATCCCTGGTGCACAAAGGGACCTTGCTAACACATCCCCCATGGAGGGAAAACTGCCTTAACCTAGAGACAGTAGAGAAGCCCTAGTCCCTACTTCTTATGACCTGTCAGATCTACATGACCCCAACTGGATGGCATTCCCCTACATATGGAATTGGGGTGGGCGAATGTGAGGGGAGGGTGGTTAGGGTGCATATGAGAGGGTAGAGATGTTAAAGGGGGGAGGGGAGAAGGGAGAGCGGGAGAGGGACCTGTGATCGACATGTAAAATAATAAGTAATAAAAAATGAAAGTAAAAAAAGAAATAAAATACAAACATGCCATTGGCCTATCCCCCCAACCCCATATTAGGACAGGGTTGGGCCCTTTCCATAGTCTCATGCATGGATCGTTCCTTTTGACTTGAGTAAAAGTCCCTTGAGTTCCATCATATCAGAATCTGTCCTGCACAGATTGATCATGGGCACATTCAAAAAATTTAAAATGAGGAGTGCATGATTTAACGTATCATGTCGAGACTGGGGACATGACTCCCTTCTCCTTCCAAGTTGCATTTTTAAGGAGCTGTGAGCATGCTCCTTAAATTCTTTTCTCTTGAGAATTATAAGGAATGCCTGCTATGTGTTTAACTTTTTTATTGGGCACAAAATGTTCAAATGCTTTACTAGTATATCCAGATCCATTATCTGTCTTTATAATTTTTTGGAACTCCCATGTAAGCAAAACATTTTAAACAGTGACTTATCACATGCTTAGTTGCTTCACCAGTTTGTGCAATGGCCATTAACAAGCCTGAATATGTATTGACTTTCACATGCACATACTTTAATCTGCCAAGTTTTGTAATATGAGTAACATCCATTTGCCATAAATAATTAGGAAGCAAGCCTGAGGATTCACTCCTATATTACTTACAGATAATTATTGTGGGCACACATCACATTGTTTGACAATTTGTTGAGCAATCTCTGTAGTTAATCAAACTGGTTTTTTTTTTGTTGTTGTTGTTGTTTGTTTGTTTTTGTTTTTGTTTTTGTTATTTGTTTTTTGTTTTAAGACTATTACTATTTTGATGAGGAAAGCTGTGTGTCTGCTGAGCTAATTTTACCTGAGATAAAGCGACCATTTTTGTCAGTCTATCAGCTGCTGACTCATTACATTTAGCCAGTGGGTCAGGAAAGTTTGAATGAGATTTTATGTGACCCACAAAGCACAGCGACTTTCTTTATAATGCATGACACTTTGAATTGGTTCAAACAGCATTTTAACCTGATTATTACTAATTCCAATGTATGAAACTATCTCTAAAACTTGAAGAGTTTTGAAAAAATAAAAAATAATGACTATCAGTATATAAGTTAAATGAATCATTTAATAGAAGTTTAAAAACTATTGCAATGGCCTGTAACTCAACTATCTAAGCTGAAGCTGAATCTGTCTGTTCTACATTCTTGCTTTTACATCAGGAGAAACTAATTTTTTTTTTTTTACAGGATTACCCCTTACAGTTTTAGGGAATACATAAGGATGTATTAGCACAAATTGTAACAGTCTATGATCTGAAAACTGATTATCCACTTTTTCCAAAATCTGAGCAATAGCTGATGGACCAAAGATTATAATTAGTAAAAGCTTTAAAACTTAGGTCCTAAATCTATACAGAGAAAGGGAACTTCTAATGATAAAAGGAAAAAAAAAAAAAAAAAAGCCCACTCTCAGATAAGGGGAGGTAATCCCTCACCACCTAAACATTCTTTTGCCTGCTAATTGCTGCTGGTTATAAATGTTTTGAAATAAACATTAGCTTTAGGAATTAAGACATTGGCTAAGAATTCACCCCAGGAAAACAAGAGATAAGTTTTCTAATGAAGAATGCTAATTCTCCTTTGGTTTCTGAAACCCTGAAAGCACCCTAACTGGTCCTTGGAACCTGAGATGACTAACAGCCCGACCCCCTTCACTTCCTCTTCCTCCATCTGATGCTGGGGTATATAAGCCAGCCCCTAGAGTAAAATAGGATGATTAATAAAGACCCTTCTTAATATCAAGCAAGATTCCAGTATTATCAATCTCGACACCCTCCACAGTTTCTTGGCACCCCTCTGTAAGAAGTAGGGTTTTTCTGCCTGCTGCTGGTCTTGTCCCACCACCGCGCCAGCCCCAAATAACACACAGAGACCCTGCATTTGATATAATGCTGATGGCCAGGTACTAGTTTCTTATAGGCTAGGTCTGTCTTAATTATTAACCCATTTCTATGCATTTCCACATGGTCTTACCAAGAGTGGAGGAACGGCGGTTCTGTTCTCTCCAGACTATCCATCTTGACCCTTCCTTACTACTTCCTCTTTCCTCCTTGTCTCTTAGTCCCTCCTACCTTTTTTTCCTATTGGCCAACAGTGCTTTATTCATTAACCAGTATGAGAAACATATTTACAGAATCGCATGTCCCATCATCTCCTCTTATCTGTCTAAATAAAAAGAAGGGTTTTAACCTTAGTATAGCAAAATATATCACATAACTGTTATCAAATGAGAATCACAGTTAACACTATTTAGTCCATTAATATTTAGCAAGATTTAAAGACAATATTCCAACATCTACCCCATCTTTGTGAGTCTGAAGTCCTATGTGTAACTTATCTTTAAGCCTAACTAAGAAAACTATAACCATAACCATCTGTCTTCAGCACTTTCAAAGACCACAGAATGATAGTATATAAACTCTACAAATGACAGAGACATCTTGCCTTTGTCAGTCACTTGAAGTTTTTCTGTAATCTTCCATCTTCAGCCCATAGGCCATAGTGTGTCTGGCAGACTCTGCAGCAAAGCAGGAAACTTTAAACTGTCTTCTTATATTGGCAGTTTGTCAGTTACTTTTCTCTGTGTCCTGCAGACTGTCTGGCTGACTCTTCCATGAAGCAGGAACTCTGAAGCAATGTCCATCTTGAATCAACAATCACTTTTCTGTGGGTCCTGCATGTCCAGTTTATACAGCATAAAGTCAAACAGTCCATACAAGAGCAATATCTTGCCCAAACGGCTAGTCTTGCTATATTGGAAGTAAACTGTGGGAACCCACACAATTCGCCATTACAAGATGGCGCCGAGGACTGTTGTAAACAACCCTGTTTTGGCGCGTGCCCTCCTCGAGTCTGCCTGGCAACAGCTATGCACCAATCCCAGACTGACTGGTGTCCTTTCAGGAAGGAACGCCCATCCTGCCTAGATATAAGCCGCTCCCTTCCTTGCTTGCGTGCCCCTCACCTCCAGCTCTCCCTCAATCGAGAAGCACTTCAATAAAGTGTGATCAGAGAAGGATCCTCATGCCGGTAGTCTTCTTCCCCTGCGGGTCAGGAGCGCGCCACAGCTGGTGCTGAAACCCGGGGAACTACATTCAGCGGACACTAGTGAGGGGCCATCCAGAACTCTACACACGAAGCGGCGACGTCGGTAAGTCCTCTCAGGTATGTTGATCGGCGGGGTTGATCCTGGTGTGTTCGCTCTAATTTTTATCTGTTTAGTGATTGTGGTTCTTTTCTGCTGTTTTTGGTTGCAGTGTCACAAACCCGGTAAGGAGTGCCTTTGCTGGGTGTAAAGTGAAAGTAAGACCGTTGTAGATAAAGCGGCGTTTCTTACCATATTGTAAGTCCCTCGTAAATAAGTGGGCAATATGGGTAATAACTTGGGTGCCGGTCCAGGAGCCTGTGATTTCTCTGGCCCGATACAGAGCCTGTTAAAACAGCGAGGCTTAAAGATATCTTCGGGCACGATACATGCTATCGTCAAGGATATCGACAAGATAGCGCCCTGGTTTGCAGTCTCCGGCGACCTCACTCTTGATTGCTGGGAGAAACTTGGGAAAGATCTAGAGACCGCTAAGCAGGAGGATCGGCTTGGTAAGGGAACGCTTCCTCTATGGAGGCTGGTACATTCATGTCTCAGAGACGGCAGAAATA
The DNA here is from genome assembly GCF_943737965.1 of Phodopus roborovskii. Lineage (NCBI taxonomy): Eukaryota > Metazoa > Chordata > Mammalia > Rodentia > Cricetidae > Phodopus > Phodopus roborovskii. The sequence continues at coordinate 339,766 of NW_026125669.1, read as the reverse complement.
TGGATCTGATTAAGCAAGGATGTAGAGTGTTAGCTGAGCATCAGGACAGCCTATCTGAAGCCGAGTCACAAGGAGAGGGGAAAGAAAGGCCTAAAAACAATAAGGATAAAAAGGAAAAGAAGAAAACTATATCCAAGAAGGATAGTAAAAGTGAAGAGGAGAATACAACAAAAAACCCTTTGTACCCAGTACTGGATGAATTTGCTAATTTAGAACTTTCAGATAGTGAAGAAACAGATAAAGAGGAACTAACTGCGCAGGAGGAGGAGGAGTTAGAGGAGGCCGCTGTAGAGTATGAGGAAGAAAGATATGAACAGCGGCCAAGACAGACTTTTGCCAAGTCACGTGCGGGACCTATGGTGCCTTCGGTTCCGCACTCTGTCTTGGCTCCACCTCCTTATCGTCCTTCCGGTGGGGGATGTCACTTTATTAGTGGGAAGACCTGGGCGCGTCTTGCATCCGCATTTCCGGTGTTTCAAGATCCTCAGACTGGCAATAGATATCATGAACCTGTCCCATATAAGCAGTTGAAAGACCTTGTAGAGGCATCAAAGGCCTATGGAGTAAATGCTAATTACACTCTTACATTATTGAATAGAATTGCCAATCAAGCTCTCACGCTGTCAGATTGGTTTGAGATTGTGAGAGCAAGTCTATCCACGGGACAATATTTGGATTTTAGATCTATTGTCACCGATGCGGCCCATGTGCAAGCTCGGTTAAATGCCCAGAATCAACACCAACATTGGACTGCAGATATGCTCTTAGGACAGGGACAATGGGCAGCAAATCAAACGGCTTTTCCGATAGAAGTTTATGCACAAATAAATGATATTTACCAAAGGGCTTGGAAAACTCTGCCCAACAAAGGGGAGGTCTCTGGAAATTTAACAAAGATCATCCAAGGACCTAACGAACCATTTTCAGATTTTGTGGCAAGAATGTTGGAAGCTGCAGGAAAAATATTTGGAGACATGGAAACAGCCATGCCCTAGTCCAACAGTTAGTTTTTGAGCAGTCTACTAAGGAATGTAGGCGGGCTATCACTCCCTGGAAAGGAAAGGGATTAGAGGCCTGGCTAAAGGCATGTAGAGAGATAGGTGGACCTTTGACTAATGCAGGGTTAGCAGCTGCGGTAGTAGCCACTACCCGCAGAACACAAGGAGGTAAGACAGGAAGCTGTTTTTCATGTGGACAACAGGGTCATTTTAAGAAACAGTGCCAGCGGCAAGCTGGTCGATCAAAAAACGATAGTCAAGGAGCCGCTAGACAGCCTGGACTATGTCCAAGATGTAAGAAAGGAAAACATTGGGCTAATGAATGCAGGTCAATAAAAGATATAAATGGACAACCCATCCCTCAGAATGCTCAACAGCTGCCAAAAAACGGGATGAAGGGCCCCCGTCCCCAGGGCCCGAAAGTTTTTGGGGCAGTTCAGGAACCCAACATGAGACCTCCATTACCCCCAGGAGAGCAACACCAGGCTCCGCAGGGTTGGACCTCCGTGCCACCACCGGACTGGTACTAACACAAAAAATGGGGGTACAAGCCATAAGCACGGACATGTCCGGACCCCTAGAGGAGGGAACAGTAGGTCTAGTGCTGGGGCGTTCATCTTCGACCATGAGGGGATTGTTTGTTCTACCTGGTGTCATTGATTCGGATTATACGGGAATTATTAAGGTATTATGTCATGCTCCCTTTGGTATCATTTCTATAGCCCCAGGAGACAGAATAGCACAATTGTTAGTTTTGCCATCAATGCATAATAAGTTTCCTGCAAAAACACAAGAGCGAAATGAAAAGGGATTTGGCTCTACTGGAGTTGATTTAGCTTGTCTCTCCATGGAGTTAAATGATAGGCCCATTAAACAGTTGGAAATTGAAGGAAAGAAATTTTCGGGAGCTGATCGGAGCGTCATGAGGCATCAGGATTGGCCTAAACATTGGCCCTTACAAGTTTCTTCTCAAACGCTACAAGGACTGGGCTACGCACAAACACCTTCCCTAAGTGCCAAAGAGTTACAGTGGAGAAAAAAAAAAGATCAGCAAGGAAAATTTAAACCTTTTGTTGTTGATCTCCCCATCAATCTCTGGGGACAAGATATTCAGCAGCAAGTGAAGTTAATATTAACCAATGATTATTCTGATGCCAGTAAAAGAAATGATGAAAGCTCAGGGATTTACACCCGGGGCAGGCCTTGGAACTAGATTACAGGGTAGGAGTTCACCAATAGAAGCAGTTCAGAAATTAGATAGAAAAGGATTGGGTTTTTCCTAGGGGCCGCTGAGGAGATGTTATCTATTCCTTGGAACACAAAACGGGCTGTGTGGGTGCCTCAGTGGCCCCTGTCACAGGAAAAACTACTAGCAGCCAAAGAATTAGTGAAGGAACAATTATTATTAGGCCATATTGAATCTTCCACTTCTTCGTGGAATACTCCTATTTTTGTAATAAAGAAAAAATCAGGAAAATGGAGATTATTACATGACCTTAGAGCAGTTAATGCACAAATGCAAATCATGGGAGCTATTCAGAGGGGGCTCCCTTTGCTCTCTGCCTTACCTGAGGATTGGCCTATTTATGCCTTGGATATTAAGGATTGTTTCTTCTCCATACCGCTACATCCCAAAGATAGAAAAAGGTTTGCCTTTACGGTACCCTCCACCAACCATGAACAGCCAGATGAAAGATTCCAATGGAAAGTTTTACCACAGGGAATGGCTAATAGCCCTACTATGTGCCAATTGTATGTGGATGCAGTTCTTCAGCCAGTAAGGAATAGCCATCCTACTGTTAGATTCGTCCATTATATGGATGATATTTTAATGACAGCATCCTCTCAACAGATTCTTGATAATGCTTATACTGCTCTTGTAAAAACCCTGGAGTCAAAAGGGTTGTTTATTTCCCCTGATAAGGTACAGCAATCTAATGTGATTAAGTTTCTGGGAGCATCCATCCATCCTCTTCAGGTAAGACCGCAAAAGGTCTGCATTAGAACTTCACATCTAAAAACCCTGAATGATTTTCAACAATTATTGGGGGATATTAATTGGTTGCGGGGATATTTGTCTATTTCCCGACATGAACTTCAGCCCTTATTTTCCATCTTAGAAGGCAATCCAGATGTTAATTCCCCCCGGACACTTACCCCACTAGGTGAAGTTGCAATTCGTAAAGTTGAAGCTGCTATTGAAAAGGCGAGTCTAGATAGATTGGATCCAGGAAAGCCTTTGAAATTATGCATCTTAAAAACACAAACTTATCCAACAGGTGTATTGTGGCAAGATGGTCCTCTTTGGTGGCTTCATGGTCACTCACTTGGAGCAAAGACAGTACAACATTACCCTACCTTAGTGGCTATTCAAGCATTGACAGGGTTAAAATTTAGCCTCATGCGTTTTGCAAAAAATCCAGATGTTTTAATTGTCCCCTATACTAAACAACAGGTTGAAGTACTTTCAGGAACAATAGATGATTGGGCAATTTTAATGTGTGCCTTTTCTGGTATAATAGATAATCATTATCCTAAGAGTGATTTATTATCATTTGTTAATAAAGATTTAGTTTATTTTCCTAAAATAACCTCCACTACGCCCTTGGTGACTGCCATTACTATATTCTCTGATGGGTCAAAAACAGGCAATGGGGCTTATGCCGTTCAAGGACAAGAACCCGTAGTTTATAATTTTCGCCCTGATGCACCTCAAGTGGTGGAATGTCAAATGGTTTTAAAGATTTTTGAAAGATTTGATGAACCTTTTAACTTGTTCTCAGATTCATTATATGTGGTTAATGCGGTTGCCAATCTGGAGTTTGCTGCTAGTATTCGTTCATCGAGTATGGTAGCACCTATTTTGGTACAAATTCAAAATTGTATTTTAAATAGAAAACATCCCTTCTATATAGGACACATTCGGGCCCATTCCTTACTCCCGGGACCGATGACGGCCATGAATGATTTGGTAGATAAAGCAACAAGGTCTGCAATTATGACCGCATTGGATCCTTTGGAATCAGCAAAACAATTTCATCAGTTATACCATGTTCCCGCTAATACCTTAAGGTTAAAGTTTCATCTTTCTCAGAGCACGGCAAGAGATATAGTGAAGAATTGCATGTCATGTGTTCCTTTTCATCATCCGCCGCATATTGGCGTAAATCCTAAGGGTCTAAAACCACTATCCCTATGGCAAATGGATGTTACACATGTACCTGAATTTGGAAAATCTAAATATCTCCATGTGTCAGTAGACACATGCTCGGGCATTATACATGCCACGCCATTATCAGGAGAGAAGGTTTCTCATGTGAAAACCCACTGCCTTGAAGCCTGGGCAGCATGGGGCAAGCCATACAGAATAAAAACGGACAATGGTCCAGCTTACACCTCTCATGGCTTCCAAGAGTTCTGTGCTCGCCTTGAAGTTTCCCATACCCTGGGATTGCCATATAATCCCCAGGGGCAAGGTGTTGTTGAGAGAGCCAACAGGACAATTAAGGAATTGCTACAAAAACAAAAAGGGGGAATAGCAAAACATGCTACCCCACGAGAAAGAATATCCTTAGTCCTCTTTACACTTAATTTTTTGATTTTGAATGACTCAAATCAGACTGCTGCTGATAGACATGCACAATCAGTCTCCGTTCCACAAGTACAGGTTATGTGGAAAGATGTATTGGATAACAAATGGTATGGACCGGATCCTGTTATTCAGAGATCCAGGGGATCTGTTTGTGTTTTTCCACAGGACCGTACGGATCCAATTTGGGTTCCCGAGAGGCTGATTCGAAAAATCGACAAGGAAGAGGAGAAGGATGTCAGCACTGACGATATTCTGGAGGAAAAGGATGATGCTGTGGTTACTAATCCATCTGACCCATGCCAATGAAGAATATTTTTGGTCATTTACCCGAACATGGCCAATACCTGTGCCTGTACATAATGTATCCTCAATCTTCCCTCAGTTCTATTCTACCCTTTGCCATTTTGGGGTCCCCTGCAAAGCGAAAGACAAAGTTAATGAGGAACAACAGGCGTTTAATCAATCTCAAGTGCCCCTGCAAGGAACGCTCTGTTTTTCTAAAGATACCAATGCGTCCCCTTGTGTCCTTGTGCAAAGACAGGTGTTGTCAGCATTTGAAGACCCATTAAGATCCTTGACCCCAGGTTTAAGCGTAAATATGTTGACTGAAGCATTGGCTAGTGTAGTATCAGGTAGTTTGAGTGGCTCAGGTACTGGAACTAATGGCAGCCCGGTGATTAATGTCACTACATATTGGATGAATATGACTTTTATTGCCCCAAAAATTAGTAGGCATAATAGCTATGGGTCATACAACAGATCTAAGCCCACACATCTTTGTCCCAATGTGTTTTCTAAATATCCACCTGAATTTCTTGATTGTAGAGGAAAATATGATAAAATAGTTCCCATCTCATCAGGACTTTGGTTTACGCCAGATTTGATGAGATATCAATATAAGAATAATTCCACAAAAACGGGTTGGCCCTTATCGTCCTGGATCCTCATTAATTCCAAGGGTGCTGCTTGTGACCTCTCGCCATTAGTTAATCTAGAGGATAGTAAAGTGGAACTTTACAATGTAACTGGAAGTCTGAACACCACCAACAAGAAGCTTACAGTATCATGGGCACACAAACAACATGATATTTCCTATCCCAGAGGCAGGGTATGTGTAGATCCACCATTTTTGTTTTTGCTTTTTAATTATTCTCAGGACTTGGTTGATTGTGAGAACCAGACTTGTGTCATCAGTCAATGCTGGAGTGCTAAATATTATAACTCAGCATTGGTTATGTGTCTGCCAATTTTTGTACCTATTCCTGTAAAGGCAGACCCAAACAATTTTCCTATAGCCACTCTGTTCAGACAAAAAAGGGACTTTGGTATTACAGCAGCCATAGTTACGGCTATAGCCGTCTCTGCAGCCGCTGCGGTTACTGCCGGAGTAGCTATGGCAAATCAAGTACAGACCATTCAACAAGTTAATGAGGTGATACAAAAAACTTCTAGTGCTCTTTATGTTCAAGAGAAGGTAAATACTCACTTGGCTTCAGGAATACTTATGCTCAATAAGAGGATAGACTTATTGGAAGGGAACATACAAGATCTTTTTGATATTATGACAGTGAGTTGTGTGGATAGAACCCCGCACATTTGCATTACACCTTATCCCGCCTCCCTTAATGAGTCTAAACAGCTATCTTGCATTTTAAGTGGAAATTGGTCTAGAGAATTTGAACAGCTTCAAGCTAATTTTACCTATCACATTCAAGTGCTTAATGATACTAAGGTCGAGTTAGTCACCTTGGGACAATTTTCAGATTGGATGGTGAAGACATTTTCCTATTTTAAGGAATGGATCGGAGTCGGTATGTTCGGCATATTTTGCCTGGCAGGCATGGCTTTAGTCCTGTTCCTGATCTGTAAGGTGCGATTTGTCAGAAAAAGGGAAAAGGTTGCTATTGCTCGAGCCTTGTCAGCCCTGGAGGCCGGCCAATCTCCCCAAGCTTGGATCAGTATTTTTCAAGATCTCTAGTCCATTGCCCATGCACCCAGAGGCCTTGTTGCCATTGCACCCGGTGGGACTGGATGGCCGATGAAGTCTAGTGCCCATGCACCTGGAGGCCTTGTTGCCATTGCACCCGGTGGGACTAGATGGCTGTGTAAGCAATCGGTCAGAGACTATTCCGGGTAGTTTGCAACTGAGAGTGCACTGAGCCGATCCACTCAGGGGAACAAGATGTCGAGCATATAGGTAGCCCTCGTAAATATCCTATCCCTGGCAAAAGAGCGGCGCACTCCACAGGGCGATGTCCTCTGTTCCCAACTATGACCGATGATATGTGTTAATAAACAAAAAGGGGGAAGTGTGGGAACCCACACAATTCGCCATTACAAGATGGCGCCGAGGACTGTTGTAAACAACCCTGTTTTGGCGCGTGCCCTCCTCGAGTCTGCCTGGCAACAGCTATGCACCAATCCCAGACTGACTGGTGTCCTTTCAGGAAGGAACGCCCATCCTGCCTAGATATAAGCCGCTCCCTTCCTTGCTTGCGTGCCCCTCACCTCCAGCTCTCCCTCAATCAAGAAGCGCTTCAATAAAGTGTGATCAGAGAAGGATCCTCGTGTCGGTGGTCTTCTTCCCCTGCGGGTCAGGGGCGCGCCACAGTAAACTCCATAACGAGTTTCTTCAATGTCCATCTTCATCTTCCTTTCTGACTCAGGTGGTGTTTCCAGGAACAACTATGTCTCACTGTCAAGAAAAATCATAAACCATTTTAAATGCCATATTCTGTAGGTCTTTGAAAGGTTTGAAGAATTCCCATCCATCTCAAATACATCTCTATATATCTAGAAAACCTAACTTACACTATGAATTTTGACTATTATAGGTAACTATCTATAATCTGTACTAAATTATACATTACATTTCTAAATGAGCTATATAAACACAATACCTAAACAAGAGGAGAAATATACATATTACAAAATTGACCTTAAATTGTATCAATAAATGAAAATCCATTCCAAAACGAAGTATTCACCCCTCTCCCCTGCTGAGCAGGTGCAGCAATTAACTTACTATTTGGTATAGGGAACATGTATTATGCTTGGTTCTCTGGCAAAATATCTCTTAGACTCCACATAGCATTTTGTGCCATACAGGCTACTGCTTTAAAATAAGGATTTAACACTTTGGCTGAGGGAACAGGTAAATGCAACCATAACAATGGTCCCCTTTGCCATAAGAAAGAAGTCAGATTATGTTGTGTGGAAAGCACACAAGTCTCCCATGGTTTTGAATACTCAATATAGCGTATCTGTTTATGTTGGATTGTATTCTCCAATTTTGGAAGAACTTGTCTACCCTCTTTAGTTAGCTGTTCAGGTGAACTGGGATCATTATCTCCTTTAAGGATATCGCTTAAAGGACTTAAATTGCCAGTAGATGTTCTTTTAAAGAGACATAACCATTGAATATTTCCCAATAATTTCTGAAAATTATTTAATGAACACAGCTATCTGTTTAATTTTTAATATTTAAGGCCTAATTTCTTTAGGATATCAATGCATTTACATATAAACCTAAAAAGACAAAATACCCTCTAAATTACAATTTATAACATCAGTGTAAATAGTTTATGAAATGTAATCCACAGAAAACTCAAAATATGACTAAGTGATATCTGAAAATTCTTTTTCTAATCTGACCTGTAAAGACTTCCTTAGCTGACATGGTCTTGTTTGCATTTTCACTGACACCTTCTAGGTGGGGCAAACAGGGCTGCAGTTCGCTAAGGATTTATCTCAATAGCTTTTCTCAAATCTTACATTAACCTCCATTTTTTCAATTTCTTTCTTTTAACCATGAAAATAAGAGAATTTCTGTTTTTTCTCCTCTGTTAAACTCTATTGAACCATCTGTTGTTCTTTTGCTGCAGCTATTGTCTATGAAACTCAAATATGAGACTCCGTGCTCAAGTGGAGTTTATTGAGAGAGGGGAGAGAAAAGGGGGTAGCTGGTGGCCAACCGAAAGCAGGGGAGAGAAAGAGAAAGAGAGCAAGGGAGAGAGAGAGCAAGAGACAGAGAGAAGCAAAAGAGAGAAAGAAGAGCAAGAGGGATAGAAAAGGAGCAAGAGAGAGAGAAGGAGCCAAAGAGGGAGACATGCTTGGCGAGCTTGCTTTAAAAGGGAAACTTGTGAATCCGTAACTGAGTTCCCTGGCAGTCTTGAGCAGCCAGGTAAGTCATGACATAGATAAGACAAGGCCATGAACATCTCGTCCATCATCAGGGTCTGGGTCAGCAGACTGCTGGTTCCCAACACCATCCATAGAAGCTCCTATGTCTCTCAGGCCATGTTGACTTTGGCCATTTCCTGCTGACCTGCTCTGGGGGGCTAGCTGTTGGAGGTGCCGATTGCCAACCCTTTCAATCAAGACCCTGATGTGATGTCTCTTTTTACCATATCCCAAGCAATTCAAATAGTACCTTTTGTTAGGATTCACACATTCATAATCGCACTTCCATAATCACACGCCTTTATGTGGCCACACCATACATACAGAACATACATACATACATACATACATACATACATACATCTTTTAGTCCTCCTTTATTCTAGGCCAAGATTAGTTTTTTGAAATAAAACATCCTTAATTGAAATCTCTTGTAATGGGGATGCTACACATAACCCTTAAATTATGAGGATCCAAAATCTGAACAAATTCCAATAAATTAATCTATGTCACCTTTTTTGTTTGTTTGTTTTTTAATTAGGTCTTAAAACAGGTTCTGATATTCTGACAGGCTACATTAATTTTTCCATATTTTGGCTGGACATTATCCATGGCAGCAGCTCCTAAGACTGCAGACCTCTAGGCCCCATCTTGTCTTTGCTCTCTGGGCCTTGGCTGGTCCCCTGCAGTTCATCTGTGAGTGTAGCTGCTTGAAAAGTAAATAGCCACTATTGTAGCAACTCTGAGTTCTTGGAACCCACAGGTCCTGCAGACCTAGTGCATACATAGGGCCTGATCTTTGCTTCCATAAGCCCTGGTGCAGCAAGGAGGGAGAACAATAGGGCAGGGGATTTGTAAGGTTGGGAATTCTCCTTGAGGGGTGGCTGCTAAGGCCAGATGGCCAGCAGCATTTGCAAAACAGAGGTAGGAGCAGTGTTAGGGGAATCATGATAATGGTCCCAATCATATTTGGCTGCCTTCTCCTCAGGGTCAGCCTCTTCTGCAGCAGAGAAGTTGCTGGGGTCTCTTATGGGAGTCTTTTTTTTTTTTTTTCACAGAGAAGAAAGGGAGGGATAGAGTTTACAAAGTTTGGTTGGTCCAGGCAGAACTGGCTGGGGAGCCAATCTGGGGCTGAGGGCTTCCTGCTGGATAATGTCTACCATGTTGATAATGACTGAGGGAGGGGAAGAGAGGTTGGATTAAAAAGGCCCTTCCTCAAAGGTAGCCTTTGTTTCAGCCACTGAAAGGGGGGCAGGAGGAGTCCTTAAGGGATTGTCCTCCATCAGAGATCAATTTCTGGAGGTCCAGCCATTGGGAGGTTTTCTTAAGGACATCTGAATTAGGTTCCAATAGCTGAAAGCAGTAACAAGGATCTTTTCTGGGGTGAAAACTCTATAATAGTCCTGAAAACACTCCCCAACCCTATGCAGGGTCCTTTCATTATTAGTTCCTTCTTCTGCAAATCAGGAACATACAATAACCATACAATCAAAGAATTTTGCAAGGTCCTTTTACTTAACCCAGATTTCTCTCATCTGTAGTGCTTCTTTAAGCCCAGAAAGAAACAAACATTTCTGAGAAATTGCTTACCCCTTAACTTACTTTGCAGTACGATCTGTGCCTTTGCTCACCACCATGGTTGGTAGGATGATCATAGTAAAAATGGCAATCTTGCTAAAAGCAATCTACAGGTTAAATGAAATCCTCATCAAAATCCCAGCACAGGTCTTCACAGACCTTGAAAGGACAACACTTAACTTTATATGGAAAAACAAAAGACACAGGATAGCCAAAACAACCCTGTACAATGAAGGAATTTCCAGAAGCATCACCATCCCTTACTTCAAGCTCAATTATAGAGCTACAGTCCTGAAAAGAGCTTAGTATTGGCACAAAAATAGACAGGTAGACCAATGAAATAAAATTGAAAACCCTGATATTAACCCACACACCTACAAATACCTGACTGTTTTACAAAGAAGCTAAAATTATACAATGGAAAAATGAAAGCATCTTCAACAAATGATGCTGGCATAACTGGATGCTGGTGTGTAGAAGACTGCAGATAGAACCATGTCTATTGCCATGCACAAAACTCAAGTCCAAATTGATCAAAGACCTCAAATCCAGCCACACTGGACCTCTTAGAAGAGAAAGTGGGAGGTACCCTTGAACAAATTGGTACATGAGATTGATACCTGAACATTACACCAGTAGCACAGACACTAAAATCAACTATTAATAAATGGGACCTCCTGAAACTGAAAAGTTTTGTAAGGCAAAACGTACTGACATATTTATTTTGTCTCCTTCTGTGGCACTGACCACACCCATTGGGGATGGAGCCATGGGCGGATGTAACCTGTGGAAGGAGGTCTGAGGAAGAGCTGGGGGTGGGGGAGGATGCTCTCTTGCTGGTGGGACTTGGACAGGAGCGCATCCGGTGGAAATTGCTGGTGTTCATATGTCTAGGTTGTAAGTTATTTCTCCCTGAATAAACATCTATTTGACCTATTTGTTTATCCTGATGCTTATTTAATCGCAATAGCAGAAGACACAGTCAACAAGACCAAACAGCAGCCCACAGAATGGGAACAGATACCCACCAAGCCCATATCTGACAGTGGGCAGATTTCCAAAATATACAAAGAACTAAAGAATCTAGTTATCAAAATGCCAAATAATCCGATTAAAAAGTGGGGTACAGAACTAAATAAAGAATTCTCAATACATGGGTCAAAAATGGTTTGAAGAGACTTATGAAAGTGCTTGCCATCTTTAGCCATCAGGGAAATGAAAATCAAAACAACTCTGAGATACCATCTTACTACTGTTATGATGCCTAAAATAAAAAATACCAAAGACAGTTTATACTGGAGAGGTTGTGGAGAAAGGGGAATACTCCTCCACTGCTGGTGGGAGTGCAAGCTTGTACACCTACTTTAAAAATCAGCATTGTGGTTCCTCAGGAAAATGGGAATCAGTCTACCACAACATTCAGCAATTCCACTCTTAGTCATATACCCAAAAGATGCACATTCATGCAAGAAGGACATCTCTTCAACTATGTTCATAGAAGCATTATTTGTAACAGCCAGAAATTGGAAGCAACCTAAATGCCCCTCGGTTGAAGAATCAATGGAGAAAATGTGGTACAATTTCTCAATAGAATAGTGGTACTCAGTGGGGGAAAAAATCTTAAAATGCACAAGCAAATGGATGGAACTAGAAGAAACTATTCTCACTGAGGCAGGTCAGTCACAAGAAGACAAGCAGGCTATGTCCTCACTAATATATGGATTTTATACATAATGTAAAAGATTATCAACCTACAATCCACACTGCCAGAAAAACTAGGAAACAATGAGAACCTAAAATGTAGCATACATGGCTCCCTGGTGAAGGGGAAAGCGATAAGATCCCTGAGTAAATTAGGAGCATCTAGGAGGGGGGTTAGAAGAGAAGGGGAGAAGAGGCAGGGAGGGGAGGACATGTGGAAGCAGGAAGATTGAGTCAGTGAAAGAATAGAGAAGAGCAAGAATAGAGATATAATACAGGGGCCATTATAGGTTTAAATCTGGCACTCAGAAAATGTCCAGAGATCTACATGGATGACCCCAACTAAGAATCTAAGAAATAATAATAATAATAATAAAATAATAATAATAATAATAAAAACCTTAAATGCCGTCTATAATACTGAGAATGATGACTACCTTATATGCCATCCTAGAGCCTTTATGCAGTAGTTTTTGGAAGCAGAAGCAGACACCCACAGCTAAACACTGAACTGAACTCCTGGAATCCAGTTGCAGAGACGGAGGAGTGGTGAGCAAATTGATCAAGACCAGGTTGGAGAAACCCACTGAGACAGCTGAGCTGAACAAGGAGAAGCTCATGGACCCCAGTCTGAAGCTGGGAAATCAGCATATGACTGACCCAGACCCCCTAAACATGGATGTTATTTAGGAGGACTGTGCAGTCTGTGGGGCATCTGATAGTGTATCAGTATTTATCCCTAGTATATGAATGGACTTTTAGAGCCCTTTCCAAATAGAGGGATATTCTTTCAGCCTAAATAATGAGGGAGGGCCTAGGCCCTGCTCCACATGATATGACACATTTTGAAGATCTCCCTAGAAGGCCCTGGGGGAAAAAAAATGGCATGGGTGTTGGGGGGGGGAAGGGAAGGAGGTTAGTGAGATGGAACTTTGATTGACATGTGAAACAGGCTTGTTTCAAATTTAAATAATAAATTTATAATAAAAACATAACAGTTTTCCTCAACCTAGAGGGAGAGGCACCAAGGGCAGCAGCAATCACCTACAATATTTTAAGCATCCCTTAGACTCTCCTTATCAACAACTCAAAAAGAGGATTTACATGCCATATATATATTAGGTTATATAATTAAATACTATATAAATAATAGGATTTCCTGTGACTTTATCAAATAACTTTGGTCTTTTTTGTAGTGCCCATGCTATGATCTGTTAATGAAGGCCTAGAGATTGAAATAAGAGACAAGACAGAGGGTCATTCACTCTATGGCAATGTTGGAATGCCGAATGCTGAATGCCAAATGACATTTTTTGAGGGAATGGAGTGGGCATATATACTGATTTACAGCATAGTGGACAATAACAGGATTTTCAGTCTTAGTACCTCCCTACTTTGTGTATGTTAGCAAAACAGAAAGAGTACCAATGACAATTCTGGGGCAAGATGTTCCACCCAACAGCTTCAGGCTTGTTCAAGGTGCCTCGGGGGTCCATGCAGGGCCCTATAACTTTTATCCATCTCTCACCTTGGTGTTGAGTTTTAATCATTCACTTAAAGAAGATTTTTCTTTTTCTCTCAGAAGACAGTTATCAGGTATACTTCCTAATTCAATCTGTATAGCAATTATTATATATATATATATATATATATATATATATACCACAACTAGAAATGCATATTCCACAAAACTCAAAATCAACAATTTTCAAGAACTTGGATATATAGTCATCAACAATACCAAATTATTTTAGTTTGTGCTGTCTCTTCTGAGGTTTTTGCCTCATTTACATACATTTTAAAATGAGTTAGCCAATATCCACACAATAACTAGCTCTGGTTTATACCAGAAGATATTAAACTTATTAATTTGAGAACTGATATCTGAACACTACTGAATGATCCTGTCTATAAAATTATATGGGGGAAAAACAAAGGACAAAATACCAACCAACAACAGTGCCTAGAAATGGAGCTTGGGAAAGGCACATAGGGAGCAGGTCTACTGTCCAATCACAAGCTTTATTAACTTTTGCATTTTCATGAAACAGATTAATTCTTCTGAAACAAATCAATCATTAGAGCTTTGGTATTCCTCACATTGGGGGTGTTTAAGTCCCATAAATTTGCAACAAGCAATATGAAAAGTATAAAGATTTTGAAAATAGATATGTCATTCAGATATGGTTTTCATTTCAAAGAGGTTCTCTATACTTAAATGGAATTAAGATAATTATGATACTTTATATAAATATGATTCACCTTAGAAAATCTGTGACAGTGAAAGCCTGGAAACAAGTTGGCATTCTGTTAATATGTGACAGCTGCAGATGGGACTGGTGACACAGAAAAATAGAATAAGTGATTTGACTCAGTATTTTTGTTACATGATGAGTTTCTTTTCTTAGAATGTTGAGCCTAATTCTGATAGAAAGCAATTAAAATGTAAAAAAGCTATTAGTTCCATTAAAGTTGTCTCATCAATTATGTTTGTAATTATAACTGCTTAAACACTATTTCTCTAAACTTTTTAAAATTTAAGTATGCTGTTTCATTGAATAGCTGAGATTTCCCCAGACTAGTATTTTTTATGATTGACAACACTGGAATTTCAACAATCCTCCAATGCATAAAATATAAAATACAAGCTGAAAATATACTCATTTCATACACAAAAATGGAATTTTATATGAATGTTATTTTGTAACAATACATAAAATCAAAAATAGTAGACATGAAAGCATATTTGGTATCTAATGATGCAATATCCTATATAATATTTATAATTATGGAACTAACACTCAATGTATATATAGTTGTACATGTTTAAAAATATTATTTAAACACATGAGAAGAGATTGGAAATATGGCTAAGATTACATGAACTTGTTTCCTAGAACCTATGTCAGCCATATTTAACTAACAATAACTGCTGTTGCAAAGGACTTGATGTCATATTCTACCTGTATGAAAGATTGTATGCATGTGCACATACCTGAACCTAGACACATACAAGAATATATATTGAATTAAAAGTGAATACATCTTTCTTTTTACTTTTTTTTTTAACTTAAGGCCATTAATATTGAGGGAAATTAAGTACTGTTGATTGTTAATTCTTGTTTATTTTGGATTTATTGGATTTGATTGCATTGTATGTGGATTCCCCCCCCCCTTTTTTTCTTTTGGATATTGGTAAAGAGGGATTATCTATTGCTTATCTTTTTATGCATGTAGTTAACTTCCTTGGGTTGGAATTTACCTTCTAGAACTTTCTGTAGAGCTGGATTAGATGATATTTATTGTCTAAATCTGGTTTTGTCATGGAATATCTTAGTTTTTCCATCTATAGTTGGGATGAGTTGGCAATTTAGTTGGAGACAAGGCTGTAGAATCCAAATGCAGACAATCTACACTGTCAGTGAAACATGCCCTAAGAACAGAGAGCACTTAACTCATACTTTTTCTTGCTCTTAGTATTCATATAAGCTGTTCAATATCTATATTCTACTTAATGAATAGAGGATTTATTAGCAAAACAAACATCAATTATCTATAGAAACCTGAGAGTATGTATTATTTAAATCTTAGAAACTTTTAGTCTAGGAACACTATATAAAGAACAAAACAAATTTTAAAAATTATGTCATAAATATAATTTTTTATCATTTTTTAATGTAACTCGTAGAAGAGGAAAATTTTACAGAAGTCAATTAAAGCTCTGTGTATTTTGTTACTAATCAATTCAGAGTGTGTGTTCTGGAATCTGCTCCAAAATTATTTTCTGGGGACTTTGGAAAGTTTCTTTACTACCTCCATTGTTGCATTGCAATATTATACATCATCTAACTTCCAGACTAAGCAGTATTCAATCTTAGGCAAATTACATTACATAAACCCCCAGAGTTCTCCTTATTTGACAAACATGAGCAGGCTTATGGAGATTTGCAATCTTATTTGGAAAACAATTGTTTCATCATTAAATTATAGTTTCAAATGAGCAAACAGCAATATTTGTTACCACAGGAGAACTTGTGCATGCATATGATTATTTTAAAACATTCCCAGTGTTTAGTTCAATAATTTTAGAAAAGTACATCTAAAAATGATAGATAGGTAAGTCTCTGAGGTGCCAGCATGCTAAATTAAATTAACTAAAAAATTTGAGACACAAATTAAAGAAAAAAGTTGTGAATGATGTACACCAATAGTTAATGTGATTCAGCAAACACTTGTTGGGTGCCTGAGTTTCGTATTTTGACATTCTGTAGAGACACCCATCAAATATTTAATCTTTAAAATATTTATAATCCAATGAGGAAATTAGTAAAGTTGAAAACTTTATACCTAATTTCTCATCCTGTTAAATATGTTATACCAAAAAAGGGAGTTTTAAAAAGATGCTCCCATTATTATAGAAGACAGGGTTGATAAACCTTGAACAGCAAGAGTTTTATAAAGTGATAGGAGGAAAATGTTAAAAACTTAATGTGCTGATTACAAGGAATATGTTTGATAGAAATGGGTACAGTACCCCCCCACACACACACACAAAGTATGGCAAAATATTTTTGTTTATTAAGCTTCTGGTTTCATTATTAAGATAGTTTTAAATTGTATTATTTAATTGCTTTAACTTTTCACAATAGAGTGTAATGCTCATAGTTTTGGCAATGGCACCCAATAGTGATACAGTCACCTTGAATGGGAGTTCTATAAATGTCCATTGGGGAAAGTTATTTTCCTGATCTCAGGGACGCATATGTATTCTAAGCTACAGAAAAATAAAAGCGGTCATTCAGTTGGACCATCAGTCACCTGACTAAAGGGCCTCTCCACACAAGTGTACAGTTTCCCAGTAGCCAATCTAAATAGATATGAGGAATAATTGTCCTTTAACAAGGCAATGTTTTTTTTTTGTTGTTTTGTTTTGTTTTGTTTTCTGAGAATCTTTATCAGACACATCATGAGAGTGTATCAGTTCTGTTGACCCTTCTGAGTCATAATTTAAGAGGGTATAGCATTCCTCTTCCTTTCTTGTTTTGTTTTTGTTTTTTCATTTTATATACTGGCTAGAGCCTGTGTGGTTTCTTTGGTATTTCAGGTTTTTCAGTCCTGTACAACTCCCCTCCCAACTTTGTGTCGGCTTTTCTGCCCTGTACATGACCTCCAACTTTATGCAAGCTTGATGCAAATGGCATGGCTTGCTCTTTTTCTCTTCTTGTTCTTCCTCTGGAGAGATGTAGACTGTCCAAATTGTTGCCCTGAAGATTTTCTTTTAAATGATAATAAAATTGTCCATAATATTCCTTTGAAGTCCTTTTTTAAATTCTTGTATTACAAAGACTAAGAACACTCAAAAAAGTACCCTAATTTCCCCAGGAATACAGGTGACTCTTCTCAGACTCCCCCAAATATCTGATAACAATAGTGGCATTTGACTCCTTTCTTGTTGTCTTAAAGTTTACTTCTATTTATACTGAATCAAATAACCTTCTGTTGCTTTCCTTAGTTTTATTCTGTTTCTCATTTTTTGGTAGATTGCTTAATACTTAAAGATTGGCATGGTAAACAAAGCTATAAGCCTACTTATAGCTTTGTAGGGCTAATGAGGTGGCACCTGCAATATTCTCTAAAAGACTATGGGTCATAATTCAATCACAGTTATGTCCAATATAAATGCTTCTGGGTTAGATAAAAGCATGTATGGCTTCTTTCCACTGGGTCTACCTGAAAGTTAGATCAATCTAGAGCTTCCATTTTATTTATTTCTCTTCTTTAAATCAATAGATTTTAATGTGCTTGAGCTGTGAGGTGGAGACATTCATTCTTACCTGGGTGGATGGATTACAACTGGCTATAGGCACATACAAAGCTGCATTTCTGTAAGAACATTTAAGCATCTAAAATACAAATGAAGTGCAGTTCTCTTCAACAAGAACTGTGGTCAACTTGGGAAATTCTTTTCATGCTCATAAATGGTACTGAAACTCTCAAAGAGTGAAGTTATGAAGAAGTAAAATCTTTAAATAACATCTATATTTCTTCTCTATGAAGATGTATTACTTTATGTTTTCATTGAATTTTTAGAATATGAATAAAATATGCTATAGCATGATGAGAGATGTCATTCTGTAAATATGTTTTTCTTATTGGTTAATAATAAAGCACTGTTGGGCAATAGGAAAGGATGACAGGAGGGACTAGGAGACAAGGAGGAAAGAGGAAGTAGTAAGGAGAAGTCAACGTGGGGAGACTGGAGACAACAGAGGTCTGGGCCCACTCTGCGGTAAGATGACACCACGTGAAAACACTTAAATTAATAGATATGGGTTAATAATTAAGACAGAGCTAGCCGATAAGAAACTAGTACCTGGCCAACAGCATTATATCAAATATAGACTCTCTATGTGTTAATTGGGGCTGCCGCCTGGGTGAATCCTGGTTGGAGGGCAAACATTAAACATTACTTGTTACAATAGTATATCATTTTGAAAAAGAAATCGTATAGGCAATGTTTTGCTAAAATTTATTTGAATGCCACCCATACAATTTGTCAGATTTGGTTAAACAAGAAAAGAGAGGACAGCATATTTCTCTAGTCTTAAGAAAAAGACTTTCAAAGCAGGAAATTGACTTTTAAAAGCAGGAAATAGCATTTTGTAATGAGAAATTAATTTGTATCCTTATTGTGTTTATATAATTTATATATATATATATATATATATATATATATATATATATTCATTTTTTTTTCAGAACTTCATAAGGATCATGCAGGCTTACAAATGGGAAGCCTTCCTTGGCTTTCCTCCTTGAGATAGTGAAAGTCAAGTAGCTATTCATTTTCTGGATTAAAACTTTTTTTTATAAAACGATGATTGTAAATAAGTGTGAAAAAAGGGAAAGAAACCGCATGTCAATATTGAACTGGGAAGATTGTGGTTAATTTCCTGCAACTTATTGAAATTTCAGAAAGAAATAGAATACATTCTACTGAGATAATGATAATTTTTAAAGATTAAATGAGTGCTAACCCTGATGGGAAGAAAGTATCCTAAATAAAATATTGAACAATCCCCAGCAAGTTCTAATTCATCTCATAGAGTGTTTGTTTTGTTTGTCTCAAATTAACAAGAGATTAAGAAGTGCTTTTATAAATCAAACTGATGAGTTATTGACATGCTTTATGCACATTGCTCTTTTATCCACTCCAAAAAAGACACAATTGCTGAGGTATTTTTAATGTCACTAGAGTCCATTTAACCCAGGGAACCTGTTTTAGTTTCTCCTTTTCATATGCAAATGTATTGGTCAATATTTTGCATGGTAATATTTTTTTACAACTGGTATAGCTTTCCATACAGTCTCAGCTAAAGACAATGAAAGCACATGTAAATCTTTTGTGCCTTTCTATTGTAAAGTAAAAGAAAATAAAAAGTTTCCAGTAATTCACTTTTGAAAATTCCCCAACTATCTGAACTAGTGAAAATATTACTATCCTGAATTGAGTTTTTAATATCAATGCCAAAAGGATTACTTAGAGGATACATTTAGGTAATTTTCTAAAGAGAAGAAATGTTTCTAATCTTGATTTAGTAGAACAATGTCAAACATGAACACTGGACATGCAAAATAATTAAAGTTATTAGCAAATCTAGTTCTCTGTTCATTGTTTGATTTCTGATTTGTTCGAGACAGGATTTCTCTGTATAACCCTGGCTGTTCTAGAACTAGCTCTGTAGACCAGGCTGGCCTTGATCTCATGGAGATCTGACTGCCTCTGCCACTGCTGGGATTGAGGTGTACATCACCATTACCCAACTAAAGTCTAGTTTTCCAATAAAAGAAATGTTTGCTACTAATTAAAAAATTCACGTAATCAACAAAAGCTTTCAAGTAAGCACATACTAGCAATGGAAAGGACCTGATCAGTCTGTTTAGCAAATACTTTTTTTATTTAATAATAATATTTACTTATTTCTGTGTGTAAGTATATGTGTTGTTACATGTATCAGAACCCATGTGTGGTGATCACAGAAAACGCAGTAGTCATTTCTCTTCTTCCACCATGTGCTCCAGAGATCAAACGTGGCTTTCATTCTTACCAGCAAGTGGCATTACCTGCAAATGGTCCTATTGTTTACATTTTTATGTAAATAACAGAATGTATAACCAGATACATTTGTCATATAGAACAACTCAAAACATTCTTTCCACATATAACCCATTTAATGTTTTGCATTATTCATAAGTCATGTTATATATTATGGATTAGTCTATGAAAATTGTCCAAATTTTGTTTAGCATTTAATATAATTTAAGTTTAAAATGTTTTATAGATTTATTATATAATATGAAAATTTCCCTATATTTTCTGATTATGTATATATGACATTCATATTTTATTTATATATATCATATGTTTAACTTAATTTGGTTATAAAAATATAATGAGTATTCTGCATAAAGTACTAACTCTACAAGGACTTTTATGTGGTGATATATTTCTTGAGCAAATAAAGCCTGTCTGGGGGTCAGAGAATGGAACTTGCTACTAGCTAACCATAGAGGTATGGAGGTCTGTACAGAAAGGTAGAAAGTGACATAGCTGTGCAGAAACAGGATATAATCAGGGACAAACAGAAAATTACTCTCTTCTCTATTAAGATGCTAAGCCAGTAAGGTATGTTGTGGGTTGCTGCTTCTCTCTGATCTCTCAGTGTTTCCCTCTATATCTTACTCCTTCTTTTATTGTATAGACCAATTAAGAACCCCTTTTCCAATTTCAGATGCCAAGTAGGTACAAGAGGAGACTCAAACTTCAGCTCTGGGCTCTCCTTTTGGTTCTGTTTCTTATGGCTTAAAACAATGGTTCATACTCCTGTTCTACTGTACACATAGACAAGTTAACCATTCAGGGATTATCTGGCTAAACAGTAGTAATATGAGGTCAGTTGAGCCTTTAAAACCCACAAAAATTGATTCAAAAGTATTAAAAATATTCTACCATGGCACCCTCACTATTAAGTAAGAACTCATCTTAGGAATTAAAGACAGTGGTTTTTATGTTAAGAGAGTGAATATTTTTTTCCCACTGTTTCACTAGTGGCATTCAGACTATAAAATAAAGGAAATATCACAATGAAAATGAGTTTCTGAGACCTCACCTTTATTTACAACATTGGGTTACTTCTTATATATCATGAGGTTGACTCATTATGAACCCTAGGTAATAGGTATGCACCAACGTAACTCCACCTAAGAAATATATCCATGTCTGGATATAAAGTAGAATGTTCATGAGCCTCAAGAGTAGAGTACAGGTGATTTCTAGTAGCCTTGAACAGAAGGACATCTGTTACTTGTGTGAAGAGTACAAACAATATTTAATAGTCTATGATTGATTACATATGGCCAGAATTTATTTGCCACATCTTTGTCAGCAGGTGAAGTCTACATCCTGTCACACTGAGTTTAAGATGAATGTCTAAATTGTTTTAACCAAAAGCCTGTAGTAAGAAAAACACTGTATGGCTTCCAAATCTGGACCCTAATCTTTTCACCTTCCACCAAGCCTCCTAACAACACTTGCTGCTGTAATAATATACCCTCTCATTTCCCAATGACCAGAGTATACACTGTAAGACATGTGGCAGTACAGGACAGGAGATGCTGTCAGCAGCCCCAAATGAACTTCCAGATATCACAAAATCATCAGTGGCTAGCCATGTGAGAGAATCAATCAGATGATCATTTAGTTGTTAAAGATCAAGAGTGTGTCTTCAATTGCCAGAGGCATTTCATCTTAAACCACCTACCAAGACTAGTCAACACACAGAAACTGTAGCACCAATGATAGATTAAAGCTTATTTTGCTACAAACCTGTGTAAAGACTGGTTATGTAGCAACAGACAGGCAAAATGGAATTGTCCAGAAAATGCTTTATATTTATAGGAAGAGTCTTAAAATGTAAACCTTGCAATGGGGACCTGTATACACTTGTAAATGAATTCCTTGACACTGAATTCCATGTTGTTTTCTTTAGTAATTTTCCAGTTAGAGTGTATGTCAAGCCAAAGGCTGATAATTCAGGTTTATTTATCTCTTGTATTCAGTACAAGCCAGTTTCTTTTATATTTACTTGGATTGTGAATTTCAGCAGAGATGTATTTTCTTTAGGAAAAAAAGGACACAGTGGTCTCAGAACCCCTCTGATATCTCAAGAAGGCATTTGCGCTCCTATAGCTCTGAAACGATCGATCCTCCATCATTGTTGTTTATATCCACAAGCACATTTGGGTTGATCCAGGGCACTGCTACTTTAACCAGGCAAAGTTTTATACAAAGAACGAATAGAACCATTTATTTCCTGCAGTTCATTAGGTTTAAAGTGATGATTATTTTCTGAGTTTCTAATGCTTATGTGTGTTTTTATTCAGCAAGTTTAAATGTAGAAAAATTGCCAAACTTGTAAACAGTTAATAAATGAGTTTCTTCAAAAAAAAAAGAAAAAGAAAAGAAATTAAAGCTACACGGAAAGAAACTCATAAAAGCATGAGAACTGTCGTAATTACATCATTTCTAAATAACATCGTAATCTAAAACAAAACATAAAGAAAAAACTTTAAAAAGATATGAATTTATTTTATCATTCTTCTTTCTGGTCTCTTTTTGTGCATTTGTCTCTGTCCCTCTCTCTGTCTGTCACTGACAACCTCCTTCCTGTGTGTGAGTGAGTGCATGTGTTCATACCTGTGTATGTGTGTGTGCCTGTGCATGCGTGGTCCGTGTGTGTGTGTGTGTGTGTGTGTGTGTGTGTGTGTGTGTGTGTTGTATGTTAATGAATGTGGAGGCTAGAAGTTAGCCCCAGATGGAATTTCTCAGGAGCCATTCACATTTTTTGAGAAGAGGTCTCTAAAGGGTGTAAGGGATATCCGTTTGCCTAGGATAACAATGCAGTTAGTCTCAGAAGTCCAACTGCCTCAACCTCCTGAGTTGTGATATTAAGTGTTAGGATTACCACACAGGCTTTATTGAAGGTAGGTGTTGGGACTGATGCTTGTACCAGGACTTAATAATGCTCATAACACATGAAAGGTCTCTCTAGCTCCCAAATTAGCTTTCTTTCCCAAGGATGAAAACTCTTTATTTTCTGCCAATTTTAGTAAAATAGTAGGTGTCTGTGAAGAGATCAGTATCAAAATGTCATCTGTGGATCAAAAAAACACAGTACACCAGTTGTATAGGAACAAATGATCAAGTGCATCAGTTTTATGAGATTGTGGCGCTATCTGCTAAGCTAACAAAGCTCCTTGTGTCATTTCTAAATCTTATACTTTTGTATTATTTTCTTGTGAATTATTTGAGGTCAAAGTAGCAGCTACTGACACATTAAAACTATTTGTAAGTGGAAGACAAATATATAGTGCTTTGGTCATTGATAGACACTTGGTTTTCATTTAACTGACCCATAATTTTTCAACATAATAAAGCACAGGCAGGTGACTCAAAACTTGAATAAATAAGATTTCCCAAGACGACATGAAAAGCACAACCTCCAGCATTATCAGAGCAGAAGTGTGTACTGGGGAGATCAGGAGAAATACTCTGAGAAATAGGAATAGAAACGGTTAAGCTAAAAGATCACATTCAAATATATCTTGTAGATAAATCAGTAACATTTTATCTAGGTCTTGGCTTAAAATAAATATACATAATTTATTCAAGTAAACTGAAAAAAAGAGGGATTGCAGTCTGAAAACATATCTAAATGGTCATGTTTTACAAATTATTAATAAAGTAAATGGAAAGACTGCTGAGCAAAGAAATTAAGATGTCAGTTCATGTGCTTGAATTTAATCGAGTTGTGATTTAGTAAACAAGAATATGTAGTATGTGCTACTAGTATTTAACAGTGTGTGTGTATGACAGAGAGAGAGACACAGAGAGATAGACAGATTTTCAGACAAGACTGATAAAATCCAAATTGATACTTGTAAACCATTAGCTTATATACCTCAATAAAATTTATGGATATAGAGAATATTGATAAAAGATATTACCAGGAAGAGATGTAGGCTAGGCCAAAAAAGAACTTTGACAAAACAGTCAAATATTTAAACCACAGAACAAATAATAAAAGCCTAGAAAATGTGCAGTCAGGGAAACAGAGAGAAGCCTGATAAGTAATCTTGCCTTACTCACAGTTGCATAATGTAATACAATGTGAAATAAAATGACAAATAAGACCCAGGTGTGGTGGCTCATACATACAATCTCAGCATTTGAGAGGCTGTGGTAGAAAGATTACCATTAGTTTGAGGATAGGGTGCACTTAATAAGACCTCCACCTCAAAAATAGTAGATAGTGCCCTGCAGTGAAAATATATATCCATGGAAATATTGTGTGTAAGTGGTTCAAATCGACATACAATAAAAATCAAATTATGTAAGTTGTTTTATTACATTAGTTTATTACATTAGTTACAAGACACTATTACTCCTTAATATCAGTTATTTTATAGTCATTAAAATATTGCTGTATATTTGTGTTCTTTTGAAATACTTTATAGGGAAAATGCAGATTACTTTATAGAATTTGACACCTATTAACGGGAAAAAGTAGTTAGCCTGAGCTTCTCAAATCAATATGACCTAACTACAAAATGAAACAAATATCCATAGTCAACATCCTAATAAAATATAAAACAATATCATTTAAGATTATGAATAGAGCAAAGACATCACTCCAAATAATATATTCAATCTTCTTCAAAGATCTATTATCGATATAATTAGTAAACATGTCTTAAACATCAAAAATGAATATAGAAAAATATGAAAACTAATACTAAAATTGCATACAGGTAGCATGATCTATTAGATAAAATGCTTTACAGGCACTAAAGAAAATATAATGAAAATAATAATCTTGGCATGATGATAGAAAGATTAGGATACTTGCAATAGAACAATGTCAGGTATAATTAAACTGTACTTACATACAAAAGCATATAGTAAAGTGCCATAATTGTTAAAATTAATTCAAAATAACATAACATCATCGTAAAATATAATTACCTACTAAAAATGCATGTAACTAGGCTTTATGAAGAGATATGAATAATTTTACTGAGAAAAATCAAAACTTTTAAAATAAATAGCCTTCCCCTTTATCCAGTAGCTGTTGGGAGCAGAAGCTAAACACTGAGCCAAACTCCTGAAATCCAGTTTCAGAGATGGAGGAGTGGTGAGCAAAGGGCTCAAGGCCAGGCTGGAGAAACCCACAGAAACTGCTGATCTAAACAATGGGGAGTCATAGACACCAGTCTGACAGCTGGGAAACCATCACAGGACTGACCCAGCCCCCTGAACATGGATGTTAGTTAGGAGGACTGGGCAGTCTATGGGGCCTCTGATAGTGAATCAGTAATTATCCCTAGTATATGAATGGACTTCGGGAGCCCATTACACATAGAGGGGTATTCTTTCAGCCTAGATACATGCCTAGGCCCTGCTCCAAATGATATGACAGACTTTGAAGATCCCCCACGGAAGGCCTCATCCTCCCTATGTAGCAGAAAGGGGATAGGATGGGGGTTGGACAGGAATAGGGTAGGAGAGAAGGGTGAGTGAACTGGGATTGACATATAAAACAAGCTTGTTTCAAAAGTAAATAAAAATATTATCATAAAATAAATGTGTTTGTCCTTCTGTAGTACTCTCAAAATAAGAATACCTTCCAGGAGACACAGTTTGATTTAATTTATCTTCCTTTTCATATAATGTTTACTATATGTCTTTGCACGTGCTTTTCCTGCCCTTTGAAAGCCAGGAGATGGGGACGATGCCATATTGCCTAGAGCTGGTAGTTTCCTCATGAGTGTTTGGGTCCCCTGTAAGTGCACCAAGCTCTCTTAACTATTGAGACTTCTCTCCATTTCTGATATTGGTTTTTCAAACTGCAGGTAAAGATTTCCTGACAGCTACATATCTATCATTTTATAGTGAACTTTTCTTTGTTGTAAGAATAAAAACATTAGTAGAAATAAATTATTTCATAAAATATTTAGTAGAATTGACAGGCCCTTCTTTCCAGTAGTTCTCAATACATTCCCAACTCATTATGAAGACAAAACATCAAGATGTGTACCATGTCTTCAGAGCAAAATGATGATATTTAAGAGCCTCTATATCAAGAAAATAAAGATGAATTTTTTATTAAATTTATTAAATCAAGACATAAATTTGATTATTCATAACATTTGACATTATAGTTTCCTGGCCTATATACTAAAGATGCAAGGATTATAAAAATAAACTCAGGTTTTAGGGTTTTTAGGAAAAAAATTGGAAACAAATAACCAACTTACAATGTGAAGTGAGTTTTAACAGTAATAAAAATTAGTAGAAAAGATGTCAAAGAGAAAGGGACATATGTCTGTTGGAAAACTGTCATTGATGTTCATGTACATGGACTTCTTAATGGAAAATTAAAAACAGTTTTTCTGTTAAACAGACATCTGAAGTTAGTGTTCAAACATTAATGTTTATCTATAAATATACCTTTGAATACCAGTGTATCTATCTAAGATATTGAATGTGAAATAAATACTTTAAATATTTTCCTGTTAATGTCATGATGTGGGTTTTAAGTATGATAATAATAATAACAATAGAAAAAAAACTGTACTGAGGTTCTCAGTGACTTTTTAAGCTATGTCTTTATCTGGGAGTCTTCATTTCCTCCTTGCTTTCTCCATTGATTTCTTACAGGATTATAATTTTCCTTACCCTTTCATCTGAACCATTCTATGTATTTCTCAATGAACATTTAAAACCTACTTAACAAGAGAAATCACATTAAATACTGGGTATTTTTTTTATCACCTTTCACTGATTTCAGCTGTTTTTTGGACATTTAAGAAGGTGTGAATATTCACCAAGTAAGAAGTATACACTGCAGTCATGGTATTTGCAAGGTACATTATATACAGTGTTTCAGAACCACTCTGCAGAGCAAACTTTGCTATAACTTCAGGCACACTTTTACTCTGCAGAGTTTCTATGACTCTCTGCACTTTTTTTTATATTGATCACAACCTTTGGGACAAATGAGTAACGTGAAAATAAGAATAATGTATGCTTCAAAAGTCCTAAGTAATTGTGGCATAGGGATACTAATTCATGTCTGTGTAATGCCTTGATATTCTCTTTCTTTCCTCTGCCACTATTGTCTTCCAATATTCACTTATTACTAAAGCAGATGTATTAATGTGATTATGAATATTTTATGTAGACAAAACATACATGATATGTGGGTAGATAAGCACATAAACATACAGATTTTTTCCATATTGATTAATAGAAAAATGATAAATATAAAGTAATGGTTTATAGATGAACAGAAGATTCAGAAGTTAGTGATAGGTAGAGAAGAGAAAATCTCACAGATTATAGAAAAGTAGACATTGGATAGATTATATATACTTATAGATTCATGATAGAAAGATGATAGACAATAAATGACAAATAGATGATATATGGATGAATAGGTAAATAGGTAGATAGTTATAGATAGACAAATGATAGATAGATACACAGACAGACAGATATGCACACCCTCAGGAAACCTTTCACTTGTCATGATTCTAATTTTGGAAAATCCACACTGTTCTCAGCAGTAAAATAGATACACACTAAGCCAGCTGCTGTGTTCCAAATATAGAAACTATGTCACACAATCTTTGTAACTTCTGGAAAGTATGTGACTGAATTCTTTAATATGAGTCAGGGTAGCTGATTCTGAAGGAAGCAATCCATGAAAACTAAGGGTGCAGAACTCATTACCTTGCAGAGGGAAGCAAGTGGACATTCAAGTGCACTCCTTCCTCTAAAGAAGAAAATGTGATAAACCATTCCTTGAACAATATTTTAAGATTTGATGATGAAATTACATAAACACTCAAAATTATTATTGAAACTTTAATGAACACTCTAATATCCTTTTAATGGTTTTCTTGAGAGACTACAAACAGGTAATTTGAATAAAATGCATTGGGCACAACTTTAAGCAAGAAATTTAAGAAAACAATTTGTTCCAGCAAGCAGGTATTTGAACTATTTTCTCCCAAAAAAGAGTCTTGTCAAAGTGGCTTTCCTTGAGAGGTGGATTATGTGTGATTTGACAGACCCAAAATTGTCAGCTAGATCTGGTGTAATTCATGGACTTAATACACAGTGCATCTTCCTTGGTAGTGCTTGTTTGCATGTTGTAGATAGTTTCTGTATTCTTACTTGTCTGAGAAGAGAAAGAAAAGACTCAAGATGATAATTTGCTGTGATTCAGGTAGACCTTATTCCCCAAATATCCCTGTGCTGGAAGCTGGGTCCTCAGTGCAGCAGTGCTGAGATAAAGGGAGTTTGCCTAGGCAGTAATCCTAGTGTGAAGTGCTCATGATAATCTTCATTTGAGTTGGCTCTTCTGAAGTTGGCTTGCTTTGAGGCAAAGCAAATCGAAGTGCTTGGCCCTTTCTGCCTATGGCTATTTCCCTTTCTGATAAACTATGTTGTCACAAACAAGAATATTGTCTTCTGAGTGCCACAAGGATTGAGCTGCTGCCTCCAAAAGCATGTGCTAAGCAAATCATTCCTGTATAAAGTGCCTTGCCTTAACCATCTTGTTATTGAAACAAAATCATGAAATTACCTATTATGAAAAAAGAAATTTCTGTTTAATTGTTATTGAATTTCTGCTCCTCATGATTTTGTGACTTAATGAGATGCACTTATTGTTATAACTTAAATTCATACTTCAACCAAAACAAAGTGTCTTCTTTGTCTAAATTCGTGTTAATTTTTGTCAGCTTCTATACAAATATAGTTTTAATTGGACAAAATATATTGTCTAATATTGATAGCTTTGACTGTCATATGTTTATGTATCTTTAGATGCCTCCTGAAGTTTTAGAAGTTGAATTTCAATGACAGTTTGTAAGATTTTTCTTGTTCTTCCTTATTTCTTCCTCTTTTTTTATCTTTTTTTTATCTCTCTTTACAGTCTTGCTAAAAGTATTTGACACTCTTTCCTTTTTTCACCATAGACTTATTCTTTCATTGTCTCCAGATGTGTCTCAAGGCAGTAGTGACCAAAGATCAGACTTTATAATACTACTATTACAGTGAGACCTGACAAGACATTTTTACCTCACATCTTCAGATGTGCGACTTTGTGCCTCTTTGTGAAAGGCTATCTCCATTCTTTTAACCTCTCAATGCCTGTTTGTTTATTTGTTTGTTTTCTGTTTTTTTTTTCATGAAGAATGAAATTGGGAAAGAATCATACATTTTGACCCATTAATACTAGGTAATATAATGTTTTGGAATGAAATAAGTTTGTGTTAATTTATTAAAAAATGATAAATAACAAATATTCCAGCTCTATGCATTTTTGGTCCATTACCCTGCCTATGTCACTTTGTGTGCCTAGAACATTTTCTAAGATAGCACTGAGGTCACACTATTAATTGATGTTATTAATTAATTAATGTTATAACTATTAATTAATTAATTAATGTTATAAATTCTCTCCATCACCAGAATTTCATTTTAGACCTAAATACTATCGAAGATCTAATTCTTTGATAAATTTGTTTTAAAATTGCTCTTCAACAATGAACTAAAATTAGTAATCATGTGATGTTCATTTCCATATACAGTCATAAGTTTCAGACATCCCTTTGCTCAGGTGTTAATAAGATATGAACTATAAGAAAATAACATTAAGTCCTTGATCTGGGATTTATGATCTCACTCGGGCTCTCGATAATAAGAAAGCTGTGCATATTCAAAATTTGAATGTTAGTTAAATCTCTACTCTACTAGTAAACTGTCATTCCTGGACTTTAAAGTCTAGTATTCTCACACGTTTCCAAAGTTCCAGTTGATGCTTCACAAAGTGTATTTTTAGGGAAAAGAACTATGACCTTGGACCTTGGAGTATGTCTACAAATCTGGAAGAGGTGAGAATGATGTTGTCACACAACCTAATTTTCTCCTCCTGAAAAGCCACAGGAATGTTTGTGTGCAGATTCTATGCATGAGTGTACACACACACACACACACACACACACACACACACACACACACACACACACAGTTTCTTTGTTTTATAAAGCAGAACTCCAATGATTAGTTTCCCTTTTGTGTCTTGATTCTCTCAATATATGTTTGATTGTTTTAGCTTTTGTTTTCTTTCAAAGTAATTGAAACAATAGGACATTATGAAAAGCAAAGATTAGCTCTGTAGACATATATGTTGTTAATATAAACAAACACAATACTACCACAATCCTATTCTGAGTTATCCTTCGCTAGAGAACAACTAATAATCCACTAGTCAAATTATCCCTCCCAATTCATAGATTCCACTGAGAACTTTAAAGAGGCTATTTCTGAGACTGTGTCATGAGAAGATTTTACTCTTGATAGTTTGATTTTAGCATCAATCTGTATTTGTTCAACACCAATGACTGTAAATTGAAATGTATCCATTACTTACGGGTAAACATGAAAAACAATGACTTTCACTGTACTATTTTCCAGGAGAAATAAACATTAATTTGTAAAGACTTAGAACCAGCATAAGAATATAGTGGTTATATGGCTTTTCTTTCCAAATTTTTAATCTCCTCACTGCTTTTTCTTAATGATCAAGATGGAAGATAGGGTTTTATAAGATTTTATGTGTAAAAGAATTACCATGTTTGAAAGGAGAAGTGTTTGATATTATCATCACACTAAGTAACAAATTTTAGTCACCAGTCGAGGATATAAATGACATGTAGTCTAACAGTAAACTGTTGTGGGTCTGCCTGGAGTATCACTCAGCAGGAAGCTGACATTTGACACTAAAGTTCAGTGCACTGGAATATTGTTCTCGCCACAGTACACTGTCTAAATTACAGAATCCTGGCAACACATTTCAGCAATTAAGCTGTATATTCCACTATTTTCAGAGTGGAAAGGTTTTATTAATTCATAAAAGGATTTTCTCAGTTGAGAAAAATTAGAATCTGGCAGAGCAAACAACAGGACCCCACATTTTTCAGTTGAAAGATTTCACCACAGGCATTAGCATTTGAATTACTTTTGAAAAATTCCACTCATCACTAATTACAACATATATTTTTAATGTGATACTCTAGACTCATATTTTTGTGACTTCCATCCAATTGTACTTTGTAGAAAACTTTTCATTTATAATGTTCGATGCATAGTTTATTATAATTCAATCCTCAAATGTAATAATTTTTCTATTGGAAAGGTTACAAATATTCATAGCAAGAATTTAAACTGCTGATGCAAATGATGTCTTGACATGGGGCTGTTCAAGCTGCTATCAAAAAGTTGTTTCTCTGTCATGGTATCATAGGGTTGTAACAAGAAAAGCCTGGCATATGGTATTTTTGTGTGCAGTTAAGCCATTGCTCACAAGTGCACAAATGCCAGCAAGTGAAAGAGAGGCATCTTTCCCTAACCTGCACAACATTTATAAGATGATCTCCTTCACATAATTCCCTGTGAATTTTCATAACAAACTGTGTCTTTCTTTAGAGATATCAAACAGTAGATACATGGTGTGTAGTGATTTGCATTATGCTTTTCAGTGTACAAATGCAATCACCAATGAAAAGGAGGAAACTGCCTATCCTCAGATACACTGAAGGACTTTTTCTCCTTTGCCATCTTTACAATACCTCATCACTCTTCTGATGTTCCTGTCACTCATGGTTTCTCCCATTGTCCTTAAGCTTTGTCTCCACATGAGTTAATATAAATGGGATAAAAGAATATGTGTTTTCTAGGCCCTTCTATAAATGTAGCATTGCTTAGCAGTGTATTTTATGATGAGTAAAGCTAGAAACTCTTTCTCTCTAATTGCTCTATAATAACACATATTATGACATTGCTACTCAGTAGAGTTATTAAGTTCAAATTCCATGAAACTTTTTCTTATTTCTTTGATAAAAAGTAGATTTTATTTTCATACATATATTCTGATTATTGTTTCTGGTTTACTCTCCATCAATTCTGCACACATCCTCCCAACATTGCCTCTCATCCAAATCTAAATCCACATTCATATTCCCTAACTTTTCTCTCTGTCATTTGGAGAAAAGGAGAAGTCTAAAAATAATAATACTATAAAACAAAAGCAAAAAACTAGGATAGGACAAACAAACAAGAAAAATAGTCAAAAGTATAACAAACACAGAGACACACATGTTCACACACACAAATTCCATAAAAAACACAAAACTGGAAACCATACCTGTAAGGTGTGTGTGTGTGTGTGTGTGTGTGTGTGTGTGTGTGTGTGTGTGTTCATTTAGAAGGCCTGGGCAGTCTAAGGGACCTCTGTCAGTGGAACCAGGATGTATCCCTGGTGCACAAAAAGACTTTGGGAGCACATCATCCATGGATGGATACTCCCTTAACCTAGAGGCAGGAGGAAGGACCTAATCCCAACTCCAAATGATTTGACAGATTTTGTTGACTCCTCCTGGAAGGCATCACCCTCTCTATGGAGTGGGGAGGGGAATGAGATGGGAGGGTGGTCAGGGGGCATGGGAGGAAGGGAGAGAGGGAGGGAAGTAGGAAGAGAGGGAGAGAAGGAATGAGGAAGAGGGAAGTGGGATCGAAATGTTAAATAAATAAATAAATAAATAAATAAATAAATAAATAAATAAAAGCACTGACAAATCATTATGACAAAGAACCTCTGGAAGTTGCATTTAGTTCCTTTTGTGCTCTTCATATATTGCTGGGCATAAGACCTGACCTGGCGATTGGTTTGTATGCCTAGTGAGAATCAATTACAGAAAACTAATTTTTCCTTTGTTGTTGGAATACATTGCTGCCTAGTAGAAATCTAAGTTTGCCATAAACCTAGCCGCTTTTTTTCTCTAAGCTCAGCAATATGAAAACTCCCTCCCTTCAGCAAATCTTTATATCCTCTACACAACCTTAGCTGGAGAATGTCCCCAGTGTTGGAAACTGGCATTCTGGTGACCCTGCCCTGTAATGATGGGTGGGACATGCATGGGCATGTCATTACTAATGCCTCTTTACTAGGCTGAATGGGGGACTAAGTTTTGCATGTGCGAGTTTCCCTTTTCAAGCAAGCCTGCTTCCCCCTCTCCTCTTCTTCTCTCTCTCTCTCTCTCTCTCTCTCTCTCTCTCTCTCTCTCTCTCTCTCTCTCTCTCTCTCTCCCCTCTCACCTCTTCTGTTCCCAGTGCTTGTATGTCTCTTCCCTTCTCCCTCACTCACCTTCCTAAATAAACTCTTCATTTAAGCTCTATTTGCCTGGTGTGTTATTCCCGCCTGCCATGGTCATCCTCATCTGCTATGGAACCTGCTATGCTCCCCCATGTGGTCCTTTACCTTGGGATCCCACTCACTTTTGACTCTCACTCGGGATCCCCCATCCCCTTCTCCAGCTTTTATGCCTATAACTGTAACAAAGGAATAACACCCAGGCCTGGCAGACTGACCTTATCTGAAAGCTGTCTCTAAACCAGGTGCCTGATTCATCTTTAGCTTGGAACAGATCCCTGTTAAGAAGGCTCTTTCTGACTCCTATTCACAAGAGTTCCCCGAGTCCTGAGGGGAAGGACTGGATGGAAGCATATCATTAAGGACTGGAATTTGCTATTTTAAAATTTGTAATTCAAAGACCTAAATATATTCATACCTGGTACCATCTAATTAAAATCTATCACCTGCTCTTGGGACACTTGTCATTCTACTGAGTTGCCTTGTGAAACCCTGATATGAAGGTTTGTGCTTAGTCTTTTTGTATCTTGTTATGCTGTGTTTGGTTCATGTCCCTGCGAGTCCTGCTCTTTTGGAGAGGGAAAATGGAGAAAGAGTAGATCTGGGGGTGGGGGGAAGGTGGAGGAACAGAGAGAAGTGGAGGGTGGGAATAGGGTGGTATTATATGAGAAAAGAATAAATATAAATAAAGGAAAGAAGCAGAAATAAATGAAGAAAGGAAGAAAGAAAGATGGAGGAAGGGACGGAAGAAAGAAAGAGGAAGAGAAGAAAGAAAAAAGACAGAGAAGGGAGGGAGTAAGGAAAGAGAAAGGAAAGAAGGGAGGGAGGAAGGGAAGAAGTGAGGGAGAGAGGGAGAAAGGGAGGGAAGGATTGAAGCTTGTATAATTGAAAGAGGAAATCAATTCCGATGAACTCTATTCAGCCTCGGGAAATGTCTGAACTAATTTCTGTCTGTGGAAATTTGCCTATTCTAGGTATTTCAGTGATATGGAATAGCATACCATATAACACTGCCTAACTGTATACCTGCTGAGGATATTGTGTTGAATCCAGGTTGAGGCTATAATGAAGAATGCAATGATGATACCCGTGCCTTGTGGTTTTCATTCATACTGTATTCTGGGTGTATTTGGAAGCTTAGATAAATGGAATCTAATGAGAATTTTAACAAAGCTTAGTACAGGATTCCAGTACTGCTGGGAATATATGAGGACTCCCACTGTACTAGAAATACTCCAATATTTAGTTTTTTCAATGCTGTAAGTATTATTTATAACAGGATCATACACTACAGTGCTATCATAGCTTTAATACAAAGTCCCAGTTGTAAAACACCAGCAATTTACATATTGATTAAATTTTCATCTTAACTTATGTAATGTCCATTCAAATATTTGACTATTTCAATTGGATTTTATCTACATTGATTTCTAAGAAATCAATGCATTGGAAGAAATACATGCAACACATGTTTTACTTGGGTGAGATGCAGCTTTTCTTTAATATTAACAATATTTTTGTAAAGAACCTTTTAATTTTGATTAAGACAAATATGTGCTTTCATTGCATATTGCCTTTTATGCATTCTGTCTAAATTTTTGTCTACAACACATATGTTGTTTTTTCCTTCAAATTTTGGTGTTGTACTTTTCTATTAAAGTTGATAGGTAATTATTCTAGTTTTGTATTTGGTATGAGGGAGAAGGTGAGGTTCATGATGAAATAGCTCACCCAACCATTCCAGTAATATAGATACAAAGGCTTTCCTCCTCATGTTTAATCCTGTTAAAACCATTGTTGAAGTATATATGTGCACAAGTGGCACCAAACATCACAGAACTGTGTACTAGTTTCTTCAATTCCCACTCTCTTAGATTCCACAACTTTGTAATAACAATTTCTAAAGACAGTGGAATATTGCCAATTGTGTCATTTTTCAAATCCTATATTATTATTTGCATTAAAATATAAGTAACATTCAGGTTACATGACATCTTTTTTGGATATAGGACCTTATACATGATCAACACACCGGAGGCCACATCATCAAAGAGAGCTGACTTTCTTTCAGCTGTTAAGAATTCCCAATAGTCATTTATCTATAGGTGGGCTTC
Source organism: Phodopus roborovskii (assembly GCF_943737965.1). Classification (NCBI taxonomy): domain Eukaryota; kingdom Metazoa; phylum Chordata; class Mammalia; order Rodentia; family Cricetidae; genus Phodopus; species Phodopus roborovskii. The sequence goes on along the minus strand of NW_026125669.1, from coordinate 304,260 downwards.
ATGACCAATTTCCCTCTTCCATACTGAGAATTTTTCTGCCTTCTTCTTTTGCAGATGTTGCGCATGCTATCAAATCCTCAGTGAGCTCATAATGTACTACTGTTTATCTGTGTCCCTTCTGCAATGATCCCTGAGCCTTCAGAGGACAGAATGTAATATAGATGGCCCATTTAGGGCTGAGTATCCCTCAGTTTTATCTTCTGTACCTTGACCAGTTTTTCTCTGTGTTAATTGATATCTACTACACAAAGAATATTCTACAATGAGAGCTGAGAGATGAACTACCTATATTTATAACAACACATCATTATGCTTCAGTTTAATGCTATGCCCATTTAGAAGACTAATAGTAGGTTTTTATCCTAGGGCCTATGATCTGTCTAAACAAAGGTTCTTGATCGCTGTATCCGTAACAGATATGAGTTTCAACTTAAGGAAATTTAAACTCTCATAACACTAGTACAATTATCATACCAGTGGGGCATAGCTTGATGGACTGATTGGTGTTGTGGTATGCAGAAGTCAGAGCTGTAAATGGATGATGATCACTTTTTCTTCTCCAGTAACTTGCACAACAAATTCTAGTACCATGAAGGCTATTTAGTAGAAAAGAAGTATCCAGATGAGTACCAAATTGGGTTCTACATATTTTTGTGCATGTTCCTGGTATCTTGAAAAGTGGGGACCAGCTACCAAGTTCTAACAAAAAAACAGTAGTATTGAAATAGCCTATAATATTTGGGGACCTATTGACCAACAATTTTAAAATTGGCCAAAAATTTTAAAAGAGGTGACCCATTCCTGGAACTGGGATTTTCATTTGTTAGCCTATGTTTGTATATGTGTGTGTGTGTGTGTCAGAGAGAGAGAGAGAGCTTTTTTATATTTTAATTTTTTTTTTATTTTATATATCAATCCCGGTTCTCCCTCTTTCTCTCTTTCCCACCTTCTCATGCTCCCCAACCAGCCTCCCCTTCCACCCCCCACTCCACATATAGGGTGATGCCCTCTAGGAGGGGTCATCTACATCTGTCATGTCATTTGGAGTAACGACTAGAACTTCTCTCCTGTCTCTAGCTGAAGGGACTATCCCTCCATGGGGGATGTGCCCCCAAAGTTTTTTGTGCAACAGGAATACATTCTGGTTCCATTGTCTGAGGTCTCTTAGACTGCTCAGGCATTCTAGCTGAGACCCATGTTCAGCGTGTCTGAGTCAGTCTCTTGCTGGATTCCCAGCTATCGGTCTGGGAAAGAGCGCTTTTTACAATAATAGGTTCTCATGTGACAATTTCAAAATGTCTTTAATATTCTTTGTCCCTCCTCATATTCCTTCCTTTACCCGACCATTCCATCTCCCACACTAATTTAACTTTTTCTGTTCTGTTACTCTCATTTAAGTCTTTATACAAGTGAATTCTATCTCTCCTCCTTTAAATTCCACTCTCCATGATACTTTCTAAGTTCTTGGTCTTTAAGGGTATTCCAAATAAAATACATATATGAAAGTTCAAGGATGGTTTCAACAAAGAAGAGAAAATATGTAATGTATGTTTTTCTGGGTTTAGGTTACTGAATTTGAAATCACCATTTCCCACTCCATCTGCTTATGTATGAATATTGTATTTTCATTTCTCATAATGTCAAGTAATATAATACTTATAAAATATAGCACATTTCATTATTCATTTATTGGTTGATAAGCATTTGGTCTGTTTCCATTTTGTAGCTTTGTGAATAAAGTGGTAATGAACATGGCTAAGGAGCTATCCTTTGTTTGAGATTTGAAGTCTCACTCGTGTGTCCAAGAGAAATATAGTTAGATAGGTAGTATCAAAGAATCTCGACACTGATATCCAAAGTGTCTTTACATCTTTATGAATCAGTCTCTTTTCTCTTAAAACTGAATTATTATTATTATTATTATTATTATTATATTTTACATATTGATCCCAGTTCACTCTCCCTCCCACCCTCCCATGTCCCCTGTTTCCCCCCACCCATTCCCACTCCACAGGGAGGGTGAGACCTTCCAAGAGGGATCACAAAATTCTGTCAATTCTTCTGTTTCCAACAACTACTAGATGAAGGTTCTAGGATGGTATATAAGTTAGTTATCAATCTCATTATCAGGGAAGGGCATTAAAGGTAGCCTCTCCACTGTTGATCAGAGTGTTAGTTCGGGACATCCTTTGTAGGTCTGTGGACATTTCTCTAGAGTCGGTTTTCTATTCAAGCCCATAATGGTTCCCTTTATTGTGGTACCTCTTTTCTTGCTCTCATCTATTCATCACCTGTCTCAATATTCCTGGTCCCACATATTCTCCACTCCTCCCCTTCTCTCTCTCCCAACTCCCTTTCCACTCACTGCCCCCATCGGCTCCCAATATGCTCAGGAGATTTTGTCCCTTTCCCCTTCTGTAAGGGACTTTATATGAATCGCTTAAATCCCTCATTGTAACCTAGTCTCTGGCAGTGTGAATTGTAGGCTGGAGATCTTTTTCTCTATGTGTAAAATCTATATATGAGTGAGTACATACCCTGTTCCTCTTTTTGTGATGGGGTTACCTCACTCAGGATGGTTTCTTCAAGTTCCATCCATTTGCCTTCCAATTTCAAGATTCCATTGTTTTTTTCCCTGCTGAGTAGTATTCCATTGTGTAAATGAGCCACATCTTCTTTATCCACTCTACAGTTGAGGTGCATCTAGGTTGCTACCAGGTTCTTCCTATTAGAAATAATGGTACTATGAACATAGTTGAACAAATGTCTTTGGTGCATAGGTGTGGATCATTTGGGTAGATGCCTAAGAGTGGAATTGCTGGGTCCTGTGGTAGACTGATTTCTAGTTTCCTGAGGAAGTGCCATACTGATCTCCAAAATGACTGTACAAGTTTGCACACCCACCAGTAGTGGAGGAGTTCCCCTTTCCATCCTTTCCAGCATAAGCTGGCATTGGTGTTTCTGATTTTAGTCATTCTGACAAGAATAAGATGGTATCTCAGAGTTTTGATTGGCATTTCCCTGATGGCTATGGATGTTGAGCAATTTCTTAACTGCCTTTCAACCATTTTGGATTCCTCTCTTGAGAATTCTCTAGTTAGTTCTGTATCCCGCTTTTAATTAGATTATTTGGTGTTTTCGTGAGTGGCTTCTTGAGTTCTTTGTACACATTAGAGATCAGCCCACTCTTAGATGTGGGGTTGGTGAAGATCTTTTCTAACTCTGCAGACTGCAGTTTTAACTCACTAACTGTGTCCTCTTCATCATGGAAGCTTCTCCGTTTCAGGAGTTCCCATTTATTAATTGTCAATATTTTTTTCTCTCTTCCCATAACTATGCCAGCATTTGTTGGCAGGGTGTGTGTGTGTGTCTTAGACATTCTGACTGGGGTGAGATAAAAATCCCAAAATAGTTTTAATTTATATTTCCCTGAAGAGTAAAGCTGTTGAATATTTTCATTTAAATGATTCTCACCCATTTGTATTTCATCATTTATTTATTTATTTATTTATTTATTTATTTATTTATTTTTATATAACCAAGTCCACTTAAATGGAAACAAACAATTACAGACAATATTTGGGAATATGGGTGTTGTTCTTTCCAAACTACTTCCTGCTGTAAGGGACGCTGTCATGGGGGATTTTAAAAAGATACACAAATCCTGGCTCTAGTCTGTAGGGCTGCTTTGTCCAGCTGTTTTGAATGTAGGATCACCTTGTACTCTGTTTCAAGTGGTCTGGCATGATCAAACCACATTAGTCTGGAAGAAATCCACATCTTTTCATTTTCTGTGGAAACAAAAATAGAAATCCTTTTCCCCAGTAACTTGTCCTTCAACTTAAATTTTGGAATCAAAGCATTTTTTTTAATTTAATTTATTATTTTACATGTTGATCCCAAATCCCTCTCCCTCCCTCCCTCCATCCCTCCTTTCCTCCCTCCTTCCCTGCCTTTTACCCTCTCTGCCCTCTCACATGCACACTAACCACCATCCCCTCACATCTCCCCCCCATGCCAATTCCATATGTAGGGGAATGCCATCCAGTTGGGGTCATGTAGATCTGACAGGTTATGTGAAGAAGGGACTAGGGCTTCTCTCCTGTCTCTAGGTTAAGGCAGCTATCCCTCCATGGGGGATGTGTTAGCAAGGTCACTTTGTGCACCAGGGATACGTCCTGCTCCACTGTCTGAGGTCCCTTAGAATGCTCAGTCCTTCTGGCTGAGATCCATATTCAGGGGGGCCTGAGTCAGTCCCATGCTGGCTTCCCAGCTATCAGTCTGGTGACCCTTTAGCTCCTCCTTGTTGAGGTAAGCTGTCTGTATGTGTTTCTGCCGCCTGGTCTCGTCCTCTCGATCTGCATCTGGGTTCTAGTTCAACTCAGTGTTTATGTATGGGTGTTTGCACCTGTTTCCAACAGGTATTAGATGAGGGCTCCATGGATAAGTTAGTTGTTGATCTCTCTATCCGGAAAGGGCATTAATGGTAGCCTTTCCACGGATGCTCAAATTGTTAGTTGTCAGCAGTCTTGTAGTTCTCTAGACATTTTTTTGTGTTCAATTTTATCTTCAAACCAATATTGGCTCCCTCTTTTCCTCTTTTATGTTCTCTCTCTCTGTGTGTCTCTCTCTCTATCTCTATCTCTCTCTCCTGACTTCTGTTCCTAACCAGGCTCAATCTTACTAGTCACACATGTTTTCCTTTCCTCTTTCCTCCCCCTAGTTTTCTTCTACTTCTCTTGATTCACTGACCCCCCCACTTCCCCAGTGCTCCAGGGGACTCATTCCTTCCCCCTTCTGTGAGGGACTGTATATGAATCTCTTAGAATATACCTTGTATCCTAGTTCCTCTGGTGGTGTAAATTAAAGGCTGGTGATCCTTTGCTCTAGGTCTAAAATCCATATATGAGTGAGTACATACTAAGTTCCTCTTTTTGACTGGGTTACCTCATTCAGGATGGTTTCTTCAAGTGCCATCCACTTGCCTGCAAATTTCAAGATACCATTATTGTTTTCAGCAGAGTAGTATTCCATTGTGTAGCTGTGCCACATTTTCATTAACAATTCTTCAATTGAGGGGCATCTAGGTTGCTTCCAGCTTCTTGCTATTACAAATAGTGCTGCTATGAACATAGTTTAACAGATGTTTTTGTTGCATGGAGGTGGATCATTTGTGTAGATGCCTAAGAAGGGGATTGCTGAGTCCTGTGGTAAACTAATTCCCATTGTCCTGAGGAACCTCCATACTGATCTCCAAAATGGCTGTATGAGTTTGCACTCCCACCAGCAGTGGAGGAGTGTTCCCCTTTCTCCACATAGTACCCAGCATGAGACATCATTGGTGTTTCTAATTTTAGCCATTCTGGCAGGGGTAAGATGGTATCTCAAAGTTGTTTTGATTTGCATTTCCCTAATAGCTAAGATGTCAAGCATTTTCTTAAGTGTCTTTCAGCCTTTTTGATTTCCTCTATTGAGAATTCTTTCTTCAGTTCTGTACCCCATTTTTTAATAGGGTTATTTGGTGTTTTGTTGACTACTTTCTTGAGTTCTTTGCATATTTTGGAGATCAGCCCTTTGTCAGATATAGGATTGGTGAAAATCTTTTTCCCGTCTGTGGGCTGCACTTTGGTCTTGTCCTCTGTGTCCTTTGCCTTGCAGAAGCTTCTATGTTTGAAGGGATCCCATTTACTAATTTTGTTCTCAGTGTCTGTGCTCCTGGAGTTATGTTCAGGAAGCGGTCTCCTATACCAATTTGTTCAAGGATACCTCCTACTTTCTCTTCTAAGAGGTTCAATGTGGCTGGATTGATGTGTAGGTCTTTGACCCATTTGGACTTGAGTTTTGTACATGGCAACAGATATGGGTCTGTCTGCAATCTTCTACACACACTTATCCAATTGTGCCAGCACCATTTGTTGAAGATGCTGTCCACACCCCATTGTTTAATTTTAGCTCTTTTGTAGAAAATCAGGTGTTCATAGATGTGTGGGTTAATATCAGGATTTTCAATTAGATTCCATTGTTCTACCTATCTCTTTATGTGCCAATACCAGGCTATTTTCATAACTATAGCTCTGTAGTAGAGATTAAAGTCAGGAATGGTGATGCCTCCTGAAGTTCCTTTATTGTATAGGGATGTTTTGGCTATCCTGGGTCTTTTATTTTTCCATAATTGGGGACCTTTCCATTTTGTGGTATCTTCTTTAATTTTTTTCTTTAAAGCCACAAAGTTCTTATTATATAGGTCTTTTACTTGTTTGGTAAGCATTACTCCAACATATTTTATGTTGCTTGTGGCTATTGTAAATGGAGATGTTTCTCTGATTTCTTTCTCTGTCTCCTTGTCATCTGAAAAAAGTAGGGCTACTGATTTTTTGAGTTTATCTTGTACCCTGCTAGTTTGCTGAAGGTGTTATTTAGCTGTAGTTGTTCCCTGGTAGAGTTTATTGGGTCGCTTATGTAAGCTATCTTATCATTTGCAAATAGAGACAGTTTGACTTCTTTCCAATTTGAATCCCCTTGATCTCCTTTTGTTGTCTTATAGCTTTAGCTAGAACTTTCAGTATGATATTGAAGAGATATGGAGAGAGAGGGCAGCCTTGTCTTGTTCCTGATTTTAGAGGAATTGGCTTAAGTTTCTCTCCATTCAGTTTGATGTTGGCAGTTTGTTTGCTGTATATTGCTCTTATTATGTTTTGGTATGTTCCTGTTATCCCTGACCTCTCCAAGACCTTTATCATGAAAGAGTGTTGAATTTTGTCGAAGGCTTTTTCAGCATCTAAGGAGATAATGATATGGTTTTTCTTTTTCAGTTTTTTTATATGGTGGATCACGTTGATAGATTTTCATATGTTAAATGATTCCTGCAATCCAGCGATGAAGCCTTCTTGGTCATGGTTGGTGATTTTTCTGATGTTTTCTTGAATTGGTTTGCTAGCATTTTATTGAGTATTTTTGCATCGATGATCATCAGGAATATTGATCTGTAGTTTTCTTTTTTAGTTGTGTCTTTGTGAGGCTTGGGTACCAAGGTTATTATGGCCTCATAAAAAGAGTTTGGCAATGAACCTTCTATTTCTATTTTGTGGAACATTTTCAGGAGTAGTGGCATGTGTTCTTCTTTGAATGTGTGGTAGAATTCTGCATTGAATCCATCTGACCCTGGACTTTTTTTGGTTGGAAGGCTTTCGATGGGTGCTTCTATTTCATTGCGGGTTATAGGTCTATTTAAATTGTTTGTCTGTTCTCGATTTAATTTTGATTAGTAATAGTTATTTCGGTAGCATGGTTTGTTAACACAGGTTGTCCAAAGAGATAGTACAAATAAGATAAATTATATGTTTGTATTGTTTGGGTATGTGTGCATTGTGTGTGTGTGTGTGTGTGTGTGTGTGTGTGTGTGTGTGTGTGTGTGTGTATCATCTTCTTGCATGATTATTCGTGGACTAGAGCTATGATCTGCCATATGCAAACTGGTAGCCTAGGGCAGCAGGTGCTAGAGTTCCATTCCAAGCCCTAAGGTCTGAGACCCAGGAGTATGATTGTATAAATCCCATTCCAGGGCAAGAGAACAGTGTGCCAGCTCAAGCAGTCACGGAGTGAATAAGCCTCCCTTCCTTTGTGCTGTGCTTTTATTCTGTCCTTCAACAGACTGAAAAGTGTTTACTTACAGAGGGAGAGAATCTGTTTTATTCAGCCTATTGATGCAATTGCTTATCTCATTCAGAAAAACCTTCACAGATATACCCCAGAATAATTGTTAACTAAATTTCTAGATGTCCCATATTTTACTAAAATTGACACATAAAATTAACCATAACCTTTAGTTTATACTCTTTACCATAGAGCTCTTACATAATTGCATTTGTATGATAAGAAGCTACTGACTAGAAAAAAAAGATATTTGTAATTCACATATCAAGAAAAAGATTAAATCCTGAAAACCAATGAACTTTCAACTGCATATAATATAGAGCAGAAACATTGCTCTGTAAATATTTATAGTCATGGTAATAAGAACCTTTATTTGAAATCTCACATAGCTACAAAAACATGTCATATTAACATTGTCATGTAAATTTTCAATAAAAATAAAAACAAATAACTATTACTCCTTTATTAACCATTAATTCTATATTTTTCTTTTTTAACTTTTAAAAAATACCTTTTATTTGTTCTTTGACAATTTCACACATGTGAAATTTCAATTCCTTCTGTAACGCCACCCCTTTAAAAAAGCCTTCCTTCCACATGTATATACTGCTTGGGCCAAAACCACATAATTTTTCATTTCTTGTATTCTTTGTATCTTTCTAAAATTTTTACTCCCACCTTGTGTCATTCTTCATATACTAAAAGATTAATGTATCTCCATCAATGACAAATGTTCTAGATTTCTGTTTTCTAAAACATTGATATTGCATTTGATTTATTTACATATAGATTTGCTGGTCAGTTTTAATCATTTTCTTCCTAAAGATAAGAGTTGGGCGCAAAAGACTCAGGAAATTAGAAAAACATACACTGCTCTCCAAGGCTTTCCTGACTTTTATATAAACAATAAATGCATGTCTCTGAGAAGAATCTTTGGAAGAGGTTTCTCCAACTTGTAGGGAACTCCAGTGATGTCATTTTCATGAGTCATAACCCATAGTGGGCTGATGCATCTGTCTGTGGCATACATATTCCTTTAAGTAACCCCTCATCCATTGTCCTTGCTTTAGATAGGGTCTAAAGTGTCAGACTCCTTTTTGCAAGTAATATCCACAGCTGATTTCCTTTTATAGACTGCACTTATCCCTTTTTTCATATTCTTTACCATGTTTATAGGAGTAATATAACAATGATTTTATGCTAGTCTGTGGAAGAGAGTTGAAAGACTTGCCCCCCCCCACCATCTTATCCCAATTCCAAACTGGCACAGGATCCAGTACAGTTACCAGAAGCTTCACCAGCTTATCTTCCCCAGAGAAGTACCCTTCTGCTAGATGGCCATGATCCTCAGCCAATGCCTGGCTTTTCAAATGTTCTCGAGGAGACTAGTTTAGAAATGAACAGGAACTTGTCATCGACTGGTGTTTTTTGGGCCACAATTGGAACCAGCTGGTCAGACCCAGGGTTCATTCCTGAGTCAGGGAGTGTGGATGAGGAAAAGACTAGCTATCTCAAAGGAAGACAGAGACATAACATGATGTCAGGAAGGCAGATTCAGTCCATACTGAATGCTCCACTTGATTCATACACCAAACTTAAGTAGTCAACCAAAGGTCAATGGCCGAGAGGACTTCTATTATTATGTATAAAGGGCAATTAGCAATTACTTCCCCTAATCCTAAAGGCACTCCATAACCACACACAGGTACACTCTGAGGTCAGGCACCCCACAACTGCATGTACTTTCTGCTTTCAGGATGAGTGTAAACCCATCTGGGCCCAACTCTATTGTTATTTAGATAGGAGCCATTCACTATCCAGGCCCAGGCATTCTGTAGCTAGTGTCTTAAGGACAATAGGAGTGAGACAGTTGCAATGTCCAACTAGAAAGGGATTTTTTTTTTTTTTTTTTTTTTTTTTGCCTACTGTTTTCTTTCTTTCCTTTTTTTTTTTTTATCTTTCTCATCATTTTGTTTCATTAAATATATGTCACATAGGGCAAAATATAGATTTTAAAAGAAATTAGTTTCATTTCACAGTTTAAAGTCAATCCTGTGGGGGAAGGCATGGCTGTAGGAACAAGAGGCTGCATATTCACATCTTACAGACAAGAAGGCAGAGGGTAAAAAGCAAGTGCTTGTACTCAGCTTACTTTAGTCCTTTTTCTGTTTTTTTTTTTTAATTCTATTTTTTATGTATTTATTTTTTATAAACAAGTTCATTTAAATAAAAACAAACATTTATAGACAATATTTGGGAATTTGGGCATCGCTCTTTCCAAACTACTTCCTGCTGGTAAGGGGCACTGTCATGGGGGATTCTAAGAAGATGCTTACTGTTTTGTAAAATGATATCATTTTGCAATAATTTACCCCTAGTTAAACAGTAAAAATGGAGTGACATCCCTTGTTCTATACATCAAATACTTCAGTCTTTTGCTAACAATTGCTAATATTTGTAAACAGTAATCATGTGTAACTTCCAGAGAATTGAAGATTACCAGTAATGAAATCATGAAATGAATGACATCATAGTACCATAGACTTCATAGGAGGACAAGATCCTAGAATTGAGAATTCAGCAAATAGGCAGTTGATGAGATTCCATTAATAGTAACAAATCCTTTTCACATTTTACACCTGACACTACTGAGCCACAACCCCTGACATACACACTGAAACACTAAGTCACAATGATCTTCCTTTACTTCTAGGAATCATAATAAAACTACATTTTGTTCAAGAGTATTTGGAGAGGATATTAAATGGTGAAATGCCTAGTATTGATCACTAGCATCTCAGACCAACAGACAGAATCTCATGTTTAAGGCTCAGAAGTACACTGCCTTTTCAAATCAAAACCAAGGAGTTGTGAGCATGGAATTACAACACAGGAAAAGGCAGGGAGAGACTGAATGGCACAGGAGTATCCAATCAGGAAGAATGTATAACAGATTCATTAACTCCCCTAACACCTTATAATTCCTCTAAGTGGCTACCTGTGGACAGATACAAGTGTAGCTTCTCTTTGCTCTTTGGTTAATCTTCAATAAAGCACCCCTACAAATCCAGGGCTATAGTGTTTAAGTCTCTTCATTATTCAGCTTTCTCAATACTAATATTATTGATTACCTCCCAGTGTCTTCTCCATAGTAATTTAAGGCAGAAAAGAATGAACAATGGATGTTTAAGTGTGTTTCCCACAAATATTTTATGGCCATAGCTACTTAACTAATAATGATGTATCACAGAACCTATCTCTTCAAGAAAACTTATTAACAGACTAAAATGGGTATTACTCAGAAAGATACTCAAGTTTCTAGATGCAATAACATATTCTTTTAAAAGTATAAAAATATCCCTTCGGAAGTAATTTAATCAATTTACTTGGAAATAAATTTTCATAAACTATGGGAGTGCTAGAAAGTGAAGTGGCAGTTATAAGAGCAAGAAGCATGCAATTTCCCATGATCCTTTTGTTCCTAGATAACTTCCATGTTTACAGCTTATTAATTACCTGTCCTCCACAAATGTTTACTAAGAACCTAGTATTAACATAAAAGCACATAACATTGAAATTAAGTAGTTCCAGTGAGTTTCCCAAATAAAAAGTGTTTCCTTTGTGTGAATTTAGAATAATAATGACAATAATGATCACAATGGGCCACTGTATCTCTTGGATTATCCAGTTAATACATGAATGAAAAAAGGGGGTCATAAATACAAAGGTAAAAAATGGATGTTTGGGAGGGCTTAGAGAGAGGGAAGGAAAGGGAGAGATGCTGTTATTCTATTGTAATTTCAAAAAATAAAATACTTTCAAAATGTTATGGAACATTTAGAGTTTTTATAATAAGCCAAAATAAAAAGAGTCTATCATGCATTCTCCAGTACCCCAGCTTATTACATTTTTTCTTTCTATTTCTCTTCTCTACTTTTTCCTTTTAGCAAAATCCATCAATCTACACTGTTTCAAACATATAAAAGAATAAATAATGTTAGATGAATATCATTCTTCCTCCAACCAAGCCATATTCACAATTGATAGTAAAAGAACTGAATTGATTAGTTATTGCTTTCATGAAATGTGAGAGTAAGGAATTTTAATTGAGTTTTAAAATAACAATTTAATGTTAGGAAATTAATAAAAATAAAAAACAGTAATAAGATATTCTTTAATTCAATCAATGGATCCCATAAATATATTCAAGATTTTTTTCCCTATTTTTCATTATTATCTTCATTATAAGTAACTCCTTTTTTATTTCATTAGAATGAAATAATTCTCAGCTATTCTATTTAATATTTACCTGGCTCATCTCTGTCATTTGAGTTGACCTTTAATTTTTTATTTTTGATGGTTAAGAAATATGTCATGGCATATAGTAATGTTAGCACTGTAATCCTAGAACACAGATTCAGTTTGTTATCTCACTGTACACCTTAACTAAGCATCTGTGCTACTTTTTAAATACTTTATAAAAGATTCTAGTTAGAATATACATTATTGTGTCCTACTCAGATTTTCTGCTTAAAAAACAGAAACAATAAACAAACAAACAACAGCAACAACAAAACATCTGCAGATCCAAATAACTTTGGCAGGATGGAATTTATTTCAACTCTCAATTTTCAGACATACATTGTCACTTAAGGAAGTCAGGGCTGGAACACAAGGCAGAAACCAGGAGGTAAGCACTAATGTAGAAACCACAGAGGATATTACATATTCCCTCTGGCTTGCTCAGTTTGTTTTGTTATTTACCTGGGGGCCACATTCCATACACAGTTGGCTAGGCCACCTACCTCAATCATTAATCTAGAAAACTTTCTGTGGAGACTTATGTATAGATAATTTAATGAAGGCATTTTTTTTTTTCAAGGTGAGGTTCTTTCTTTCCAAAAAAAAAAAAAAAAAAGTCTCTTTGTGCTATATTAATAAAAAACAAACCACAACAAAACAAAACAACAACAATAAAAAAAAAAAAAACAAGCATGACAGCTGGTAAGCATATTCTTGCATTCACTATTTTCATTTTATTTTGTCTTAAAAGGAATGCATGACTCAATAAAGTCACAAACATTGTGAAAATTAAAATTTGGATTTCAGAAAAATTGAAAGAGGGTCATCAAAAGATATCATTTTGAAAATAAATTCACAGGCTAGAGTGAAGGAGTATTTACAATCCACATGCTAGATAAACACATTTATCAATAGTTAACAGTAAAATGGCAAAAAAAGTTAAAATGGGCAAGATTAATGAATAAATTTTTCAGAAATAACCTAGTTGATAAATATATGATATGTGCTATATGTTATGCTTTTCAGGAAGTCCACAATCAAAATGCGCTTCTGTCACATACTGTTACAGCACCAACCAACAGCACCAACATCTGATGTAGATAGAACTCAACTACTCAACTACAAGTCTCACAATTACTACTTGGAAAATAACATGAAAATATAACCATGGGAAACTAGTACTTAGAATGATATCCATATAATTTGTGATTTGTAGACACGATAGAATGCTGCAGATGGGAGCAAAAAGAGTCAACTGTATTCCATGGAAAATTTCTCAGCATGGTTCTCAAAGCTATTATGCCATGTAAAGGCAGAGGCAAAATAGTATAGCCTGTATTACCTCCCAGACCAAATAAACCAAGAGTGTGGCAATAGACATTCAAATAATAGTTCAAATAATGAACTCTCAACAAGGACAGCCTGCACAAAACAGATACAGTAGTAGGCTGGAAGAAGTAACATTGGATGTTCTAAGAGAATGGAGATGAAGCATACCATGATAATACTACTGTGAGTTACACAGGTGACAGAATTTGTCAAAGTTCATCAAACCTTGAACATAAGATACATGTATCTCACTGAAGAATTTTACTTCAGGACACATATTTATATGTGTAAGATACAGAAAATAGAAAACTAAAATTTAACTGCAGATCTTACAGGTATTTAGATCAAAATTTTTGTTCAAAAATCTGTTTCATTTGCTGTGATGTGTTCTGGGGCAACATGAAGAATTTCCCATACCATCAGCAAATTCCATTCTTAGAATAGAATTAAAAATTGGGAGAGAGATGTACCCTACTAATAGCCACACAAAACATAAGGTAACAGGGGGTTGGAATGAAGGTGACATCATTATCAAAGCTAGAACCCTTCTACACTGGGTTGATTTTACAGATCAGAGTTAAAAACATTGTCTCTTCCTACAGAAAAAAAATTAGTGAACACCAAATTTTATATAATATCTTTGAATAGTCAAAATGATTTCACAATACAAGTTATTCTAATCTTCTAGTATTACATGATTGTTAATTGATTTAAAAAATACAGCTTAATTGACCACAGAACTTCATATTGATTAGGAAAGAGACAGACAAATCAATAGATGCATATTCTAAGCATATTTCTTAGCTTAGAAAAACTATAGAAAGGAGAAAGTCATTTATCATAACCCTAAGATATACTTTTTTTTAATGAAGATAAATGACAGGTGCACATTCCAGGAAATATGTGAGATTGTGTTCTGAAACTAGTTTATTTGCTCCAGTTCAAGTTTTTTCAAAGGATCTCTCAGAATTACACAGGTATGGTTTAATGTAAATACTCTAATTTCAGTCTTTTGGATTTAGGAAAATCCACCTTTATATAACCACAACTACAGTCAGGTGCAGAATACTCCCATAATAGCATTAAAGTACCCACCCACACTGTCAGTTAGACTACAACATCCTGTCTCGAGAAACTGCTGATTGAATTTTGGTTCATAGTTACAATTCTCCATAATTCAAATACATTGAGTAACAAATGCAATGTTTCACTGTCCCACTTCATTTAGTCAACATCATTAAAATTAAGCTCATGTTTTACATGTTATCTCTAACCCATTCATTTCTGTTTTTAAGTAGCATGATATTGTCTGATTATTCTTTTTTGCTCTCAAATCAGTAGTTTAAGGATATTTAAGACAGGGAGATTAACAAAACAGCAGCTCTAAATAGTGCCACACATGTTCTGTGTTAACATGGGTTTTCACGGTTCTTTGTAAATTACCTAGCAATAAGATTCCTAGATTGTATATGTTTGACTTTAAAAGGGCTAGTCAAATTGTTTTCCAAAATGTACATAAAATTTTATGTTTCAATTAGAAGAATATTGGATGCAGTCATTCCTTATCCTTCCCAGAAATTGTTAATGACACTTTTGATTTAGTTGACTCATTTTAGTAGGTGTGTGGTGGTATCTATATATAGCATTAGTTTGCATTTCTTAATGACTTCTGGCATTCATCACTTTTCAGTCATTTTTCCTCAGTAAAGTTCTGTTATTATTTACTGGTTTTAATCATTTATCCCTTGTAATGAAATTAGTATGATATATCTCTACACAAACAAATATATATAGAGATAGATATATTGGTTATAGATATTTCCTCCCTGTATTACTGATAATTCATATTTGAAAGAAGTATTATGCTTTGAAAGTTGAAAAATTTAACTTTGGATATCTTCCAAATAAAATTCCTTATTTTTGAAGGGGAATATGTTTGTTTTGTATTTTAAAAAATCGTTCCCTAAGTAAAAGTTACTGCCCATTGATCAAGATATGAGCAGAAATTTATTTTACATGATTTTCCACAATTTATTGAAAACAGCAAGAATTTTTTAAGATTTAATTTAGTAAGTATATCAATTTCAATCATACCTTAGTAGTTGTTTTCATGCTTCTGCTATGCCATCTATCAATATGTCTTTTTATTTCAGTAATATAAAATTACCTTTTCATAGATAATTTATGTTACTTTTGAATCAAGAAAAAATTTTGAAAGGTATGTTTTACTTATTAGCTTTTTCTTAACACAAAATATATTAAACTTCTGCATATACTTCATTTCCTCCACAAACTTTTATATTTTCAATCACCTATTCTATGTTTAGACTGAAATTTGAAATAGTATGAAATCACATATTAGATATCTATTTTGAATATTTTTTGAGAAGTAATTCCATGTAATTTCATGTTACTTACTTTTATGCTATTTGATATATTAAGTAGTTGTTTTTTTTTTCTTTTACAATTTTTTTTAATTAAACTGAAACAAGCTTGTTTTATATGTCAATTCTATTTCCCTTTACCTCCTGTCCTCCCCTGTTCCCTCAAACCCCATTCTTCTTCCAAGGGAGGGTGAGATTTTCCATGGGAAGTCTTCATTGTTTGTCATATCCTTTGGAGCAGGGCCCAGGCCCTCCCATATATGTCTAGGCTGAGGTAGTATTCCTCTATGAGGAATGGGCTCCCAAAGTCCATTCCTATACTAGTGATAAACACTAATCAACTACCAGAGGCCCCGTAGACTGCCCAGTCCTCCCAACTAACACCACATTCAGGGAATCTGGGTCATACCTATGCTGGTTTCCCAGCTATCAGACTGGAGTCCATGAGCTCCTCTTCATTCATGTAAGCAAATTTTGTGGGTTTCTCCAGCCTGGTCTTGACCCTTTGCTCATCACTCCTCCCTATCTGCAACTGGATTCCAAGTATTCAGCTCAGTGTTTAGCTGTGGGTCTGTGCTTCTGCTTCCATCAGCTACTAGATAAAGGCTCTAGAATGGTATATAAGGTAGTCATCAATCTCATTATTGGGAAGGGCATTTAAGGTAGCCTTTCCACAATTGCTTAGATTAATCCACACTATCAGAGAAGCTATTTTAAAATATTAACTATACATTGTTCTAATCCTAAACACCATACCCTCCCTATTATCAACTAGGTCTTTGTTTGTCTCTGATTTGATAACACCTGAATTTATGAATTAATTTGGTTACTACTAAGAGTAAGATATGTACCATATTTTGCTTATTTTCAAACCAAATTTAGATGAATGGTGAAAACAAAACTCTGAATATAGTAGAGCCAATAAATTATCTGTGAATACATCAATCAAAGCATCTTTTATCTATAAGTGGAAATAGGTAAATGGTAGTAACCATAACCCATTCAAGAAGCAAAAATAAAATGAAATGAAATAGTTCATAACTTTACTTACTCATATAAAGTTTATCGATACATCACATTCAGTCTCCATACAGTTGCTCACATATAATTAGCAACTAAATGTCAGCCAATATCTCCATGCTGTGGCTGCCATATTTTGTTGATCTTCTGATTCTTCATTTACAACAAGCTGTTTTGTCCTCAAAACCAAGTGTTATCATTTGCTTTTCATATATAGTTAGTTAAGCTCATAAATTCCAATAATAGCTTTCTGATTAAAAAATGTCAAGCATATGACTTTCAGGAGTAAACACAAAAGTCATATCTTGACATTTTAACAGTTCCCATCTAATTCTCTCTTATTTACATGGTTCAAAGATGAAGAACTCTGATAGTGCAATAGAATCCATAGAGGAAAATATACAGCACCAAGGGATTGGAGAAAGTGCCTACCTATGAAGTTATTACATTTTAATACTTTTAAAGTACTTTTTAAAAATCTATTTACAAAGTATTCATTGTTTTTAAACATATTGTCTTTTCTCATATAGAAATGCTCTAGTGAATATGTGGAATATTATCAACCTAAAGTGATGGGAGATGTCATTCTGTAAATATGTTTCTCTTATTGGTTAGTGAATAAAGCACTGTTGGCCAATAGGAAAGCAAGATGGGACTAGGAGACAAGGAGAATTTAGGAAGAGGTAGGAGGAGATTCAACATGTAGGACCAAGAGAATGGAGTTCCCAACTCTCCAGTAAGATAAGACCACATGAAAATATTTAAATTGAAAGAAATGGGTTAATATTTAAGACAGGGCTAGCCAATAAGAAATGGTAGCAATAGGCCAACAGCTTTATATCTAATACATCATCTGTGTGTGTTACTTGGGGCTGGTGTGGCAATGGGACCAGGCTGGCAGGAAAACATAATTTTAACACCAGAGATACAGCTTGAACATTACAAAGTTATAAATTTTAAAGTAAGTAGGGGATGTCAATGAACACAGGGTCTATAACATATTTCAGGGTGAAATTCAAACTGTTGGAGATTATTTTAGTCTGTCTTTGTATATCCACAAATAACTCATTAAATTTATAGAATAAAAATCCTGTGTTATTTTTTTAAATCTATTCTAATTCTTTGAGAACAAGATCTAAGGATTTGACCCCAAAAGTTGTTATTTATGAAGCTTTGAAGAATGCTAACCAAATCTTACAGCATGGGCTTTCACTGCTTTACTGACTGACCTAGTTGTAATACAAAAACAGAAAAGGCATATGAATCTGGTGGGTCCACTCCTATTAAGTAATATAACTACCACTGAGAGCACTGATACCCTCAACATCTCTATTGGATTATAATTGCACAAATAAAATCAATTCATAAGTTATATGTTAGTTGTCATGGAACCATAATTAGGATACAAAATAATCCCATAACTTTGAAAAGTTTCACCACATCCTCTTTGTATGCATAACAACCACTTGAATTTTGTTACTGTTTATATGTCAATACTGTCTTATAGCATTGAGAAGAAATATCAAAAATCAGTGATAAAGAAATAAGAACATTTTATTAAGCATAAGATATAAAAGGCTAAATTTGGTAATCATTTTTGTTTTAGGTTCAAGATTAAAGAATTCAGTGTAATGCAATCTAAAAGATGCTTGTTTACAGTTCCATATGTTATAATTAATTGAATTCCTAATACTGTGAAAAGGCACACGTATACTCCCAGCACTCAGGATCCTGAAGCAGGTAGACCTGTGTGTTTGAGGCCAGCCTGCTCTACACTGTGAGTTCTATGCTATCCAGGGCTACATAGAGTAACCGTGTCTCAAAACAAACAAACAAACAAAAAAGCCATACAGAGTAGCAAGGCATTGAAGGCTCTGGGAACATATTAGTTAAAGATATCCTTCACTTTTTCTGTCCTTTGAAGTTTGTAAAAATGACTCTTAAAATTGACAAGGAATGTATTTTAAAGGTAGTAAGTGGTTCTTATGTAAAGGTTGTGTTGTGTTGCATAGGATATATAGTAGTAAATAGAAACCTTTTGCTATAGGTCTGCATAGGAAGAAGAACGTCACTGACACTTGCCACAGCGATTCCATAGATGCCCTGAACACTGTGAAGATGATACTAGAACAAGAATTACCATCCCAAAGATAGCAATCATATCCAGACCAGAAAATCTTGATCATGGTATTCATCTATCCAGAATTTTCCAGTTTCCCTTTATTGTCATCAGTTGAAAGGAAATGCAGGGACTTCTTCCATTGTCCCTGTGAATCTTTCCTTCAGCCATATACTCATGACACATGAATTTTGATTTAGGGGCTAATTTACTATATATATATATATATATATATATATATATATATATATGAAAAGATAGATTAAAAACTGCAAAATAAAGGGAATTGATGTTTAAATACTCAGGTACCACAAGAATTAAAGAAATAAGGGACTGTAAACATGAGGATTGTTCATGTAGATTATGATTATTCTGAATTCCAATTTCAGCTTTCTTGATTTCAATAAGGAAACTCAGGGTAAAATATGTGGCCCAACAGATAACACAGATCACCAGGCAGTTAGTCACTTTCAATTCTCTGATATCTGGGTGGAAGAACAGGTTTTTCCTCTTTCCGCTTGGAAAGACAATCCTGTATGCTTAGCATTCCTGGTTTCTCTGAAGACCTGTGGGTACAAGGACATTCATGCTATGCTCCCAACCTCGAGCTTCCACCCATAATGACTAGTGTTTACAGTGCTGGAAGGTACAATGCACAATACCAAAGAGTAAGGTAAACAGCAACCTTGCTACAAATTCTTCCATCAAAACTGGTGGCCTACCTATAAGATGCACTGTTACAATACTGGCACAAAGGTTGTAGGAGTAACCAACCAATATCTGATTGACTTTATGGTACACTCCATGAAAGGGAACCCATGCTTGACACTGCTTAAGTGATCAAGAACCTGATACTAAATAGGCCAAGGCTCCAGTGGAAAACCAAATGCTAATTAATAAAAAGACTTGTAATGACATTCTGCTGTAACTATGTATCAGTGTCTTTCTCATTCATATTCAGAGGAGCTTCCTCCTTCAGTAAATGGGAACAAATATGGAGAGGTCCACTGCCAGATAATGTGCACAATAAAAGACCTCAGAACATTTAGTCTATAATGGGATGTCTCCACCAAATCTCCTCCACCCCCCACTGCTTAGGGAACACTTTAAAAATAGGAGGCAGAAAGTGTATAAGAGCCAGAGGATACACCCAGGAAACAGGGCCATCTAAACACAGATGGACCAATGCACAGATAAATTCAAAGAGATTGTGGCAGCATGCACAGGGTCTGGACAAATCTGGAAATATGGGTTGGATGAAGCCTGTCTTAGTTAGACATTCTACAGCTATGAAGGGACAACATGACCACAACTCTTAGAAAAGAAAGAAAGAAAGAAAAAGAAACATTTAACTGGGGCGCTTCAGAGATTTAGTCCATCATCTTCATGATGGCATTCAGGCAGATATGGTGCTTGAGAAAATGCTGAGAGTTCTGTATCTTGATCCACAGACAAGAAGTGAATTGTCACACTGGGTGTGGCTTGAGCATAGATGAGTTTCCAAAACCCACCTCCACAGTCACACACTTCCTCCAAAAAAGCCCCATTTTCTAATAGTGCCGTTCCCTATGGACCTGAAAGCCAATTACATTCAAGCTACCATAAGGGCCCAGTACTGACAGGAGAAGTAGACACAAGCTACCATCACTAACCCAGAAGCTATTCCAATTGAAAACTACAAAATTAGTTTTCTCCAATGGAGTCTCAGTGGGCATACAAACCAGTCTTAAAGGTAGGTCCCATACCCAGCTCTAGAAGACCAACGCAGGACAAATTCAATGGCATTTTTGAAGCTTCTTTGTCTCATAATAAGGGTTATTTTTCTACTTTGTTTGTTTGTTTCTTTGTATTTTTTTTAATCTTAAAGTCCTTTTGTGAATATATTAAAGCTTCAAGTTTGTGTTTTTTTAGGAGGATTTCCGCATTTCTGTATGTGAGAACATGTGTGTCTCTGCATCTGTGTTTGTTACGTTTTTCTTAGGTTCCTTCTGCTGTTTGTTTGTTTGTTTGTCCTATTCTTTTTTATTTAATTTTATTATTGTTTATGGATGCCCATTTGCTTTCCAATAAGAGGGAGAGAGAATGGTAGGGTGTAGATTTGGATGGGAGGGAAATTGAGGGGGACAATGTAGTCAGACATTATATGAAAAAAATATTTTCTATAAAAAATAAATTGGCAAAGAAGATATCTTATTTTCTAAACAATCTGATTTTGAATTATTCCTATAAACAACAAGAGTGGCCCACTTGTCAATGTCAGGGAGGTGTGCTTGGTTCTTCCAAGTTGAATCTGAGTATATTTTAGAAAAGGACAGAATTATCTGGTAGACTAAAATGCAAAATGAAACTGTCTGTATCTTATCAGGATATCACATAAACATCATAATAATTCATCTTCACCTGGAAAGCAGAGAGAATTCTACACATAGTCTAAATTGAGCCGGATCATAAATAGCAAAATGGATGTCAAGTGCATTCATCTATACACAGGCTATTGTAAAAATCATCTAGTTTCAGTAACAAATATTGTTTTCCTGGAAAACAAATAAGAACAGAGAACATAAGCAATTTCATCCAAGGTCATTCAATACAATATTTTAAGGGTTCAATCTGAAATGCAACACCAATTTTCAACAAGAGTTTATAACTTGTTGACTCTAGAAACTGTGGTAAATGATTTCAGAGAGGAGGATAAGGTAAAAAAGAACACAGATAAAACAATGCTTATCACAGGAGTTATTTTATTTCTAAGAATCTATGCTTCTGCAAATCAACAAACCTATCTATCCACTTGCTATACATTAATGAAGAATTCTTAAACTGCCATTAATATATAAAATGAACAGTTACAAACATATTTTGAGAACAAAAGACATATAAACTACAGAATCACTGAAGTGAGTCTAAAGCAAATATAGCATAGTAGAAAGGATTTTGGGCTAAATGTCTTTGAATGATGAATGTCAGAATCATAAGCAGGAAAGTATGATGCTACATGTGTAAACACATGAATCTTTCTGCATTTCTTCTTCTTCTTTTTTTTTTTTAAGACTCAATGTATGATTATTTATTTGTTACCCTTAAAGACTTATTTTTGACTGGACTTGGAAGTAGAAGCTCTCAGAGAGGACAGCCTATGTCTTTTGGCAATCTGTTCCTGGCGCTTTTCTTTTGCTTCTTTCATTCTCTTGGCCAAAAGTTTAGCATATTCTGCAGCCTCCTCCTTGTTTTTCTTTGTATGTTGTTTCTTCAGAGAAATATGACAGCGTTTGTGTTGCAGGACACGTGGAGTAACAAGACACTGAATCTTAGGTGCTTTGGTCCTGGGCTTCTTACCTTCTTTTTTTAAAGGCTTTCTCACGACATATTGGCAGACATCATCTTCTTTAGAGAGATTAAAAAGCTTTCGGATTCTGCTAGCTCTTTTAGGTCCCAACCGACGAGGAACAGTAGTATCTGTCAGTACAGGAATATCCTTCTCTCCTTTTTTTTACTATGACCAAGTTGAGAACGCTCAGATTGGCATCCAGGATGCATCCTCGAACAGACTAACGCTTCCTCTCTCCAGTTCTCCTTGGTCTATAACATGAATGCCCCTTACTTAACAGCAGGTGCACTCTGCCATGGGTCAAAACACCTTGCTTCATGGGAAAACCATGTTTGTCATCCCCACCACTGATTCGGACCACATAACCCTTCCACTATTCACCCAGAGCATCAGCAGCTACTTCTGTGGCCATGCGCTTCTCATAGAACGTCTGAAGCTTGCGCTCATCGTCCACTTGGATGATCTTCTGGCAGCCGGTGGCGGGGAAGGAGATATTCAGCTTCATCTTCGCACAGCCGACCGCCTAGGAGGCACCACGAGAAAGAGTCTGCATTTCTCTTTTAAGAAGCTGCTAACATTTCCTCTTTTAGACATATAGAATAGTTGAAACACTAGTGTCTTTTGACTTTAAATGGTTTCAGTAAATTTTGAGACAACTGTTCAAATTGATTTTAATGCTTGCTTTACCAACATAGCGATAGTTGAGAAATAGAGTGGAAAATGCATATAAATTAGGTTATTTTGCAAATTGGTAATATCTTCGATATTATTTTCCCTTTCTTAATGGATTTAAATGAGAAACACTAATGACTATATTAGTATATTTTGTGCTCAGTTGGAAATACCAATAGATGGATTCTTTGCATACATTTAGAGATGTAAGTTGAGTAACATTAGTACCAAAATCAAAATAATATTTCTCTGAAAATGCATAGCTTTAAAAAATTTTCAAATGTATCTCACAGTATTTTAAATAAATTTATGTGGCAGTTATAAACCAGTAAACCATGCTGAAAGAAAAACTAATTATTAAAAACCTTAATTTTTCTTCTAACTGAAATAATATTTTAAAATGTTAAAACATACTCAAACGAGATCTACTATATCTTTTATTACATAAGCGTTCTACAAATGTATACTCAGTGGGTTTATGGCATAAAATCTTTAATAATATCTTTGCACAAGATTTTTTTTATATTTCCTTGCTTTATTTTACCTGTTTGTTTTTAGGTAGAAGACAGGAATCGGGACTAGTGGTGTCACGGCTTGTTAGCAACTTGTACAGATCAGTTCTAAACTGAGAGTTTATGGCATGAAAAATTAGGATAAATTTATAGAACATAATACCAGTAAACAATCTAGAAGGACTAGAACTGGAATAAAGAGATGAATAAATGTGTTGTCTATCTATCATCTATCTATCTCTGTCTGTCTTTCTCTCACTCTTTACATATATCTCTTAACCAGAGGTGTTTAAAGTCAACTCCAGTTTCATAGACCACTAGATACCAACATGAGCTACATAAAACCTTTTCTCTAAACAACAAATTTATGGGACAGAAGAGATAATTTAGAGGGTAAAACATTTGCTATGGAAGAACATGGAGGTGAGTTCAAATCCACAAAACCCATGTAAAGCAAGGTGTGATATGGTAACAAAAGTCTATAATTCTAGTGATACTGCCAATAGTCACTCTTATACTGGCATGGGAGAAAAAAAAAAAAGAAAAATCCAAGCTGGATCATAGATTAGATAGTCTGATATATGCAGTGGGAAACAATAAAAGCAATGTCTCAAATATAGTAGAAGATTAAAAACACTATTTGAAGCGGTCTTCTGACCTCCACATGTACCTTCATTTATGCACACATATGTACACATACATCATGCATACATATGCATGCAAACATGCGTCATAAAACAATAAAAGAAAAAATCAGATTAAAAAAATGAAATTAAAATAAAAAGATACACAGATAGTGGGTTTAACTGGGCTTTCTTACAAAGGAGGGTTGAGCTGAGCCCCAAAACTTCAGAAATGTTTTATTTGGAAGCATCATTTCAGAGATGATCAACCTAAAATTAGATTTCTAGAATGGATCTTTATCAGATATGACTGATGGCCTCATGAACAGGGAAATTTGGGGCATAGAGACATGAAGAAGACAGAGCAAGTAAAGAAACCTAAAGGAGATGATGTATGGTCATTGGGACTGGAGTGATGCAGCAAAACACAAAATATCAAAGAGATCAATAAACCATGAAAAATAAGGAACACACCAGAAAGAAACTTCTAATACAGTCTTCTGAAGGAGCATATGATGCTGACACACTGATTTTGGACTTCCAGCCTCCAATCTCAAATTTCACCCACTTAGTTTATTGAGTATTGCAATGATAGTTATTGAAATTCAATGGTTTATCTGACCCTTCTAAGAAATTTAAATATTTGAAGTTATGGTAATTAGTATGCTTAAAATGACACAGGGGTAATGACATACTAGATTTCATACAGTACAAGCTATACTGTATGAGATCTGCTAGCTTTGCACATTACACAAAAAATGTGTAAATTAGAGATTAGAATGAAAGATATGCAAAAGATTTTATGCCTAACAGAAATTGCTGGAGCTCTAGTTTAAGATAATTCTGTTAATAATTGAAAAAACTCTTAGAAACAATTAGGCCATTCTTATGAGAATGGATGCATACTATGTGGTATATTAAGAAAGTTTGATTCATCATAAATATAATTAAAATATCAATCTGTGGATAATCAAGGAAGGACACTAAAAGCTTATAACTGAATAAACGACACCAGTGCTTTCTGACTCCATTTATTTACCTTTTGGAAAAAGGAAAACTGGAGGCTATAAAAGTAAAAGAAATTGCCAGGTATCTTATTAAGCAGAGGATTAATGACGAGGAGCTGAGACTCTTTGTTAGCAAAATTCTACTGTAATATTAATGAGCACTTGCCATTATATAGATGTCAGCACTCCAATTCAACACTAATGCAAACTATGACATTTGAGTGGCATGTTGATGTAGGCTCAGTGATGTAGGCTATGCAACTATGCCAAGTAGTTTTATTAATATTATTATTTTCTTATTTTACATATCAATCTCAGTTTTTCTCCCTCCCTCCTATGACCCCCCTGACCTCCCTTCCATCCCATTCCCCCCAAACCTCACAGGGTGGGAGATGCCTTCTAGGGGAGATCAACAAAGTCTGTCAAGTAATTTGGAGTATGGACTAGGCCCCCCTCCTGCCACTAGTTTAAGGGAGTATCCCTCCATAGGAAATGCGCTCCCAAAGTCCTTTTGTGCACCAAGGATACATCCTGCTTCCACTGTCAGAGGTCCCTTAGATTGCCCAGGCCTTTTAACTGAGACCCATATTCAGGGGGTCTGAGTTGGTCCATACTGGATTCCCAGCTATCAGACTGGGGGCGCATTACCTCCTCCTTGTTCAGGTCAGCTATCTCTGTTTCTATAGCCTGGTCTTGTCCTCCCTCTCTGCATCTGAATTCCAGTTCGGCTCAGTGTTTAGCTGTGGGTGTCTGCTTCTGTTTCCATCAGCTACTAGATGAGGGCTCTATGATAGTTGATAAGTTAGTCATCAATCTCATTATCAGGGAAGGGCATTTAGGGTAGCCTTTCCATGGTTGCTCATATTGTTTGTTGGGTACAGTCTTGTAGGTCTCTGGACATTTCTCTATAGTCAGTTTTCTCTAGAAACCTACAATGGCTCCCTCTTTTATGGTATCTCTCTCTCTCTCTCTCTCTTTTTCTCTGTATCTGTCTCTCTCCCTCATCTATTTCCTCCCCTGACTCAATCTCCCTAGTCCCATGTGTTTCTTTTCTTCCTTTTCTCTTTCTCCTAGTCCTCTCTCCACTCACTGCCCCCCCACTCCCAATATGCTCAGGAGAGCTTGTTCCTTCCTTTTTTGTGAGGGACCTTGTATGAATCTCTTAGAATCCTCCTTGTATTCTAGTTTCTCTGGTGGTGTACTACACCATTTTATGCCAACAACTTTTTTTCCAGCTGATGGATATGTTGTCTGAGGAGTTGCAAAGCTGAGATCCAGTTTAGCAAACCGTACTGGAAATGAGCTGCAAATCTGTTAGTATTTGAATAGGCTTAGGTACTGGCCTGTCCTTGGAATTCTTACAGGATAAGCCCTCAACTTCAGCCACAAAGAGCACCACCTGTGTATAATCCCTTTGTTCCCTTTTAAAGGGGCCCCGCCTACCTCCCATGGGTCCTCTATTTCTTTGTCTTCCTCTCTCTGCCTCTTCCTCTGTTTTTCTCCATCTCTTTCCCACTCTTTTTCTCTCCCCTCTTTGCTGCTGTTCTCATCCCCAGAGATCAGTCTTCCCTCTGTTCTTTCCCCTTTTTATAACCCCTTTCCCTATAAAAACCCCTCTGCTTGAACCTGGTGTCTTTCTCTCACCCACCACTTTTCTTAAATTACAACAAAATCAATTTCATATTTAGTAACATACAGATGTCAGGACATTTAAAAAGAAATTTTGTTTTGTTTCATTTTTAAAAATTCTCTCTCTCTCTCTCTCTCTCTCTCTCTCTCTCTCTCTCTCTCTCTCTCTCTCTCTCCCTTCTCTTTCTCTCTTACTGTCTTTTTCTCCCTCCCTTCCTCCCCCTCTCAGTTTGCATCTGGGAGTATGTACATACACATGCTACAACATGTGTGTGGAAGTCAGAGGACAACTTGGGCAATCGGTTCTCTCCTTCCACTGCGTGGGTGATGGGATCACACTCAGATTCTTGGGTTTAACAGCAAGCATCTTTACTCACAAAGCCTTACCACTGGTCCCTCAAACATAAAATTTTAAAGTTTTCAAAAATCAATTTTGTGCTTTTAAGAGGTTAATAATATTGTGGAACACCTGAATGGGGATATCAAACAATCCTTTACAAATATGTTTGCTTTTGGAATTCATAAAATTAATTGAATATCTCCTTAATACTTATATCAAAATTGGATTGAAACCTTTGTTGATCCAAGACATTAAAATGTACTTGTTTTAATAAGGAATAATATTAACTGAAAAATATAGAAAAGATGAAATTGCAAACCTATTTGTGTGAAGAATTTTTTCAAGATAATCTCACCCATATTAAAACCACAAGTCAGAATATTTCCAGAAACAAAATCTTCCTCATTAACATTCCTCAATAAATTACTTTGTGACCTTCTAAGGAATCAGGGTTGTTTTGATTTTTGGAGAAATCATACAGCAAATATCCCACTGTGACTGTTAGGTTATTCATGCTTATTGTTAGGTTTTGGTAATTCATTTGTCTTCTTTTTTATATAATATTCTAGTATATATTCTATATACTATCAAGATTTCCCATTGTATTTATCCATTATGGTATTAATGGTATTTGACTTGCTTTTAAAATTGAACACTCATGGAAAAAATGCTAGAAACATAATTAACGCCATTTTATGCACATAAAAAATCACAGAAATGGGAGAAATACATTTACTACCTACTGCTGTCAATGGAATGAACATGTGAATACAAGAAAATCTTAGAAAATAGCAAGATGGAATTTTCGAAACTGAAGTAACATGGAAAGATGTTCAATAATGACTAATGAAAAGGAAGATGTGAATTGTAATGAGATACTACTTTGAACTGAACAGATGATAGAAGACAGAAAATAATGTC
Source organism: Phodopus roborovskii (assembly GCF_943737965.1). Classification (NCBI taxonomy): domain Eukaryota; kingdom Metazoa; phylum Chordata; class Mammalia; order Rodentia; family Cricetidae; genus Phodopus; species Phodopus roborovskii. The sequence continues at coordinate 276,421 of NW_026125669.1, read as the reverse complement.
AACTTGGATAGAGATGCTGTAAATGTCACAGACAGTCTTGAGTTGGTGTAACAACTAACTCACAAGTGATTTCTTAATAGAAATGGAAAAAGAGAAGGGGAGAAGATGACATTACGGAGCAGGAAGATTAGTCAGGGCAAGAACAGAAAAGAGCAAGAAAACAGATACCTTAATAGAGGGAGCCATTATAGGTTTAAATAGAAATTTGGCACCAGGAAATATCCAGACATCCACAAGTATGACTATAACTAAGAATCTAAGAAATACAGGAGAGACTACCTTAAATTCCCTTCCGCTATAATGAGATTAATGACTACCTTATATGGCATCCGAGAACCTTTATCTAGTAGCTGATGGAAGCAGAAGCAGATACCCACAACTAAACACTGAGCTAAACTCCTGGAATCCAAATGCAGACAGGGAGGAGTGATGAGCAAAATGGTCAAGACCAGACAGGAGAAACCCACAGAGACAGCTGACCTGAACAAGGGGGATCTCATGAACCCAAGAATGACATCTGGGAAACCATCTTAGGACTGAACCAGGCTTCCTGAATGTGGATGTCATTTAGGAGACCTGTGCAGTCTATGAGGCCTCTGGTAGTGGATCAGTATTCATCCCTAGCATATAAATGGACTTTGAGAGCTCACTCCCCATAGAGAGATACTCTCTCATTCTAGATACACTGGGGAAGGCCTAGGCCCCACTCCAAATGATGTGACAAACTTTAATGATCCCCCATGTAATATCTCACCCTCTCTGGGGAGCAGAAAGGGGATGGGATTGTGGTAGGTGGGGGCATGGGAGGATGAGAAGCAGAGGAAACTGAAATTGATAATTAAAATAAGATTGTTTCTAATAATATATATATGTATACATATATATATATATATATATTAGATACGGAGTTGAAAACAATGTGCACTCTATTCTAGCAAACCCTCAAATGAGGTTAATTTTCACAATGTATTCATAAAGAAGTTACAGAGATGTTTATAATGCTGATATTTATTGTATAAGATATTTCAGTTGCTTGTAAAATACTGCATGGCTACAGTATGAGTCTGTCACAAATGCTGTAAGCTTATCTTATAACTTCAAGATGCTAGTTATTCATGATGTGCCTTTTTTTAGTTAATCTACCTGCTTTCCTTCACTGCACAATTTTTGTTTTCAATGTTAGTAACTTATTCTGCCATCTTTCCTCCAAGTTAATATCTATAAATATAAATTAATAGCTATTTTAAAGGAAATACAAAATGCCTGTAAATGTGTATGGCCTTAGTATTAACATGGAATTACAGAATAACGCCATGTTGATGAGAGTAGTTGTTGGAAACCAGCAGTCTGTTGACCCCACCCTCTGATGATGGGCGGGACTCACATGGTCATGTCATCGCTACATCACTCATTACGAGGCTGAATAGGGACCCAGGTTCCCTCTTAAAGCAAGCACACTCTCCTCTTTCTCTTCCTCTCTCTCTTTCTTCCATGCTTTCAGTCGGCCACCAGCTACCCCCCCCCTTCTCTCCTCTCCAACAATAAATTCCATGTGGGTGCTGTGTCTCCTGTTTGTGTTTCATCTCAACTGTAGCAAAAAAAAGAACATTGGTGCCATGACTCAGGCAGGCCCTGGTTGAGAACTAGGCAGCCATCTGCTGTCAGATGTCCTCCCAAGGTACTCAGGGACCCTGATTATGAACCAGCAGTCCACTTTCATCGACTGTTCGCTGGAAATACCATCCCACACCGGCTATAATTTGTAAGGTACCCTCTTTCATTGTAACTCATTTCCTCGGGGTCTAGGACATTTCACATGGGTGAATTAAGATATCACCCTCATTGTGCAGTCCTACGATACCAGATTCAAGTCTTCCTGCTTTCAGACTGCTGAGTCCTTTCTTGGGCACCTGGCTTTTGGCCACATTCTTGGGTTACAAGAATGATTGGCCAGTTTTCACTTCACCCATGGGAAATAAACAAGCCTAGATATCCCTAAAACATAAGTCAAATTGGCCAAAAGTACTGCCAGCAAACAGGTAGATGGAAGGAGTTGTCATAGCTTTTTCTACCTCTCTGCTAAACAATCTTTTTCCTTAAACTTGTCTGTTTCTGTTCCCTTCCTGCCTTGTTGAAACTCTCCTGCCTGCCACAGCTGCAACCCATCTCAGGGCAGGAACCTCCCTCCATCTAAAGTGTTCTGTTGCTAGGCATCTTATACTCCTGTTCAAATGTCTCACTCTTGTTTGTCCTCTCTGCTGCTCATCTCCTATTTTCTTATCTGTGCAGATGCTAGTGGCTCACAGTGGGATGGGTCTGAGGCAGCATCTGCTCAAGATACTCTGAGAGATTTTCATTTTTTCCCATGAATGAGGTTTTTGGGTTTTGCCTCCTAGCACCATTCATGCTGACTGGTGCATTCATTTCTCAGACCTACAGTGGTCTTTTTGGATGTTGTATCCCTTGGACTCCTGTGTTAGTTTCACAAATACTTCTACCTCACTTGTGGAGAGAAAAAAAGCCAACAAAATTATATCTCAAAACTTTATGACTTCTGTCAGTGGTTGGGAATGTGTTTATGGTAGCCCCCATCTTGACCATGTGGCCTAGCCTCACCCCACATGATTCTTCCCTCTGCTACACCAGGCACCTAGGCAGAGGGTCAGTTTAGCTGGCTTCTGCCACAGACAGGACCTGTAATTCATTTACTTTTTGCCTTTTATTCTTTGCCCCTATTTTTTTTTTTTTCACTGACTCTGTTGTTTGAAGAATGTCATGCATATTCCAAGCAAAAGTCTTGCAGCGGATCTTCTTTCTTGTCACTTAAATGTCCTCTCTGTTTCCTAAAATGTACAAGTCAAAGATCACACTCAGGTTCTTCTCATTTGTACCCAGTCCTGTTTGATATATCTGTACATGTAATTTAAATGTAATTTTATGTGTAAATGTAAGCTAACTCTATACAACTTAAATTCAACTGTACTAAGTCACACACACACACACACACAAAGAGAGAGACAGAGAGCCAGAGAGAGACAGAGAGACAGAGAGAGACAGAGAGACAGCAAGACAGAGAGAGAGAGACTACAGTTGCATGTGTCCTAATTAAAAAATATGTTTGGATAGATTTAAGAAGGCTATGAGCTATTGAATCCCAACCTCATGGCAATTAATGAGCTCAAAACTGGAGACAATGAAATGATCAGTCATCACCTGGGGTTCCAGGGAACATAAGCAAATGAAGCACAAAAGGGTTTTAGGGTCTCTACATAACCCTGTGTCCCAATTTCATTTATGTGACAACGGTAAAATACCCTAATAAAAAGCAATTCCAAGTTAAAGGTCATCAGTAACCTTCTCTACCAACTGCACATTTGTCAAAGTTCAAAATATATACAAAATGTGTGAATGTTGCTGCAAACAATGGAATGTAAGCAATTATGATGTGCTATTTTAAGGTCATTGTTTGTGATCCATACACAGTGTTGGATGAGGAGGCTTTAAACATTTGGGGCAGAAAGTGTCAGCCTCTGCATGGCCTCCCAATTTTCACTGTTAATAGAAAGACACCCTAAAAACAAAACATTAACTAATTGGGCCATTTCCTGGAAATCAATTCCTAATGATTCAATTTATTGAGCAAGTACATCATTTATATACAATATTGAGAATTACCAGACAATTGAAGAAAACTAATGACAAAATTGTAAATAATGATCATAGAGAAGGGAACCTTTTCCAAGATTAAACACAAATTATTTAATATAAGAAGGAAATAGGCTAAAAAAATCTATTTAAAATAATTTGTTCCAGATTTTTTATTTTTTATACATTTATACGTGGAATTTTAGCCGTTTTTATGCATCCCCATGCACCTCTCTGATAGCTCATTCCTTTTCCACTGAAAGACTTCTCAGCAAGTCCCACTGCAACTATTATGTCTTCTTTCTGTATGTGGCCCTCTGGGTTTAATTAGGCATGCTTGTAGGAGTATGGGTGCAAGGTTCTTTAATGGGCAACTTGCCAGCATTTATAATGGTGAAGACAACACTAACCCTGCCCCAGCAGCCATGTAATTGCCAATAATCTATCTTGAAGGGATGGGACATTATGGACCTCTCTTTTGTGATGAAATGTTGAGGACCATAATCTTGTGTGGGTCTTGCACAATGTGATAAATTCTCACATATGTGAGGATGAAGCAGGATGATTGCAATGGGTTTGGGGCCAGCCTAGACTAATGAGGCAAGCCTGGAATAGTGACAGGTCCTATCTCAAAGAACCTAGGAAAAATACTAGGAAAAGAAATAAATGTAATATGAAACAACAAAAGGGCAATGAAACAAAAGGAGAGGAAACAAAGATGTACATAAGCCAACTCACAGCTAAAAGCAAATGGTGTCACCCTGACCTGCCCATTAGCCACTCTCAACAGGATGATCCTTGGTTCATTAATACCAGGTTTAACCTTATTTTGCACATGGCTGTGGATGACAGAATATAAACAGAACCAGCATATACTCAAGCATGAAAATAGAACTTTGTATTATATTTCATGTTGCCATGAAAAAGACAGAGTCTGCCAGCCCCTAGTCCCACCACCACCCACTGGAAGAGGAGAGCCATCTGAGTATTGGACATGTTTCCACCCACCTGAAGAGAACCTTGGTCCCATAACCACAAAGAGAGGGAGAGAACCCACCAGTTTGCACTGGAAGAAGGGACAGGTAGACAATAGTATAAAAACACAGTCAACGACAGAAAGATCAATATGACACCACCAGAGTCGAGGGAATCCACACCAGCAAGACCTGAACTTCTCAACACAGATGAAACAGAAGAGAATGACCTTAAAACCAACCTCATGATAATAATACAGAGGAAATGAGGAAATCCCTTAAAGAAATGGAAGAAAAGACAAACCAAAAATTGCAAGAAACAATTCAAACAGTTCAAAGTTTGAAAGCTGAAATAGAGACAAAAAATACTTCCCCCCAAACAACAACAACAAAAACAAAACAAAACAAAACAAACAAACAAACAAACAAAAAAACCCCACAAACTGTCTGAGAAAATTCTGGAAATCCAAAGGCTGAGTAAATGATCAGGAACGGCATATGTAACAGGATATAAGAGATGGAATAGAGAATCTCAGGTGTTGAAGATACACTAGGAAAATAAGATTCACTGACCAAAGAAAAGTTTAAGTCCAAGAAATCACTAATACAAAATATTCAGGAAATGTGAGACACCTTGAAAAAGCCAAACCTAAGAATAATAGGTACAGAAGAAGGTGAATAAACCCAAATCAAAGGTGCAGAAAATATATTCAACAAAATCATAGACGGAAACTTTCCCAACCTAAAGAAAGGCATGGAAACAAAAATAAGCAACAAAAAAGAAGCTTACTCAACACCAAATAGAGTAGACCACAAAATAAAGTCCCCTTTCCATATAATAATCAAAGCAGCAAATATACAGAATATACAAAGAATATTAAGAGCAGAAAAAAGGCCAAGTAACATACAAAGGCAAACCTATCAGAATTACACCTGATTTCTCCATGGAAACTCTGAAAACCAGAAGATCCTGAATAGATATTCTATCAACACTAAGAAAACATGGATCTCAGCCCAGACTACTATACCCAACAAAGCTTTCAATCACTATAGATGGAGAAACCAAGATATTCCATGACAAAATTAGATTTAAACAATACCTATCTTCTAGTCCTGCACTACAGAAACTTCTAGGAAAAAACCTCCAACTAAAACCCACAAAAACATAGGCAATAGATAACCTCACTTTACCAACAGCCAAAGGAAAACTGAATGACCATCAATAGTCATTAATATTATTCTATATTAATGGTCTTAACTTACCTATAAAAAGACACAGGCTAACAGAATGGACATGATGACAGAATGCATCCTTCTGCTGTATACAGGAAGCACACCTCAACTTCAAAGACAGATATTACATCAGAGTTAATGGTTGGTAAAAGATTGTCCTACCAATTGGACCAAAGAAACAAGCTGGTATTGCAATCCTAATATCTATCAAATTTGACTTTAAGCTATAATCCATCAAAAGTGTTGAAGAGGGTAATTTCTTATTCATCACAGGAGAAACCCATCAACATGAAGTCTCAATTCTGAACATCTATATCCCCAATACAAAGGCACTCACCTTTGTAAAAGAAACATTACTAAAACTCAAATCACACATTTACGGAGGGAGATTTCAACACCCCACTCTCAATACTAGACAGGACCATCAGACAGAAACTTAAGAAAGAAACAGGAATTAACAGAAGTTATGACCCAATTGGGTTTAACAGGCATTTATAGAACATTCCATCCAAACACAAAAGAATATATTTTTTTCTCAGCACCACATGGAACTTTCTCTAAAATCAACAACAGATTCAACAATATAGAAAACCTCAATAGGTCCAAACAATTGGAATAATTTCATGAATCTTATCAGACTATCATGCTTTAAAATTATAAATAAAAAAATAAAAAAACACAAATTGCAGGAACCCAACAAACTCATGGAAATTGAAGAAGGAAGGTGAAATTGCACCATTATTAGGTCAAAAAAAAAAAAATAAGGAAATTAAAGACTTTTTAGAATTCAATAACAATGAAGACATGACATATTCAAACTTATAAGAAACTTTGAAACAGTGCTAATAGGAAATTCATAGCACTAAGTGACCATATGAAGAAACTGAAGAAAATCACACTAGAAAATTAACTTCAGAACTGAACCCTCTAGAACAAAAAGAAGCAAACTCATCACAGAGGAGTACACACCAGAAAATAATCAAATTGAGTGTTGAAAACTTTAAAATAGAAACAAAAATAACAATACAAATAACATAACAAAAATTGGTCCTTGGAGAATATCAACAAGATAGACAAACTGTATCCAAACTAACCAAAAGGCAGAGAGAGAACAACCAAAATAACAAAATCAGAATAAAAAAGGGAGACATAACAATGGATATGGATGAAATCCAGAGAATTTTCAAGTCATACTTTAAAAACCTGTACTCCAAAAAAATTCAAAAACTTAAAGGAAATTGACAGTTTTCTGGATAGCTATCACCAATATTAAATCAAGAATAGATAAGCAATCTAAATAGACTTATAACCCATATTGAAATAGAAGCTATCATCAAAAGTCTCCCAAACAAAAAAAGCTCAGGGCTAAAAGGCTTCGGTGCATAATTCTTCCAGAAATTAAAAGAAGAGATAATAAAAATACCCATCCAAGGTTTCCACACAATAGAAGCAGAAGAGGCATTGTCAATCTCTTTTTATGATGATACAATTACCTTGGTACCCAAGTAACACAAATAGACAACAAATACCAGCAGGAAGTAGTTTGGAAAGAACGATGCCCAAATTCCCAAATATTGTGTATAAATGTTTGTTTTCATTTAATTGGACTTTGTTATATAAAATAAAAAAAGAGAACTACAGACCAATATCCCTCATGAACATTAATGCTAAAATATCACTAAAATACTGGCAAATGGAATCCAAAACACATCAGAGAAATTATCCATGAAGTCAGCTTCACCCAGGAATCCAGGGATAGTTCAACATACAAACATCCATCAATGTAATCCACCATATAAACACACTGAAAATTAAAATCCTCATGATCATCTCACTAGATGCTAACAAAGCCTTTGACAAATTCATCACCACTTCATGTTAAAGGTCTTAGAGTATCAGGAATAACAGGAACATACCTAAACATAATAAAAGTGATATACAGAAAACCACCAGCAACAACAAACTAAATGGAAAGAAACTCAATATGATTCCTCTAAAATCAGGAGCAAGATAAAGCAGATCCATTCTCTCCTTATTTCTTCAATATTGTATCACCATAATTCTTCACAGACCTTGGAAAGACAATACTCAACTTTATATGGAAAAACAAAAAACACAGGATAGCCAAAACAACCCTATACAATAAAGGAATTTTGGAAGTCACCATCCCTGTCTTCAAGCTCTATTATAGAGCTATAGTCCTAAAAACAGCTTGATTCTGGCACAAAAATAGACAGGTAGAATAGACCAATAGAATTGAATTGAAACTCCTGATATTAACCCACACTCCTATGATCACCTAATTTTTGACAAAACAGCTAAAATTATACATTGGATAAAAGAAAGCATCTTTAACAAATTGTACTGGCATAACTAGATGCTGGTGTGTAGAAGACTGCAGATAAACCCACATCTGTTGCCATGCACATAACTGAAGTCCAAATGTATCAAAACCTCAAAATAAATCCAGCTACACTGAACCTCTTAGAAGAGCATATACAGGAGACGATTTTCTGAACATAACACCAGTAGCACAGACACAGGGATAGACAATAAATGGTACCCCCTGATCCTGAGAAGATTCTGTAAGGTAAAGGACATAGTCAAGAAGACAGAATAAATGGAGCACAAAAAATGGGAAAAGATCTTCATGAACCCCACATCTGACAGAGGGCTCATTTCCAAAATATACAAAGAACTCAAAGAAGCTAGTTACCAAAACACCAAATAATCCAATTAAAAGGTGGGGTTCTAGTCAGGCAGTGATAGCACATGCTTATATTCCCAGAACATGGAAGGCAGCAGCAAGCAGATCTCTGTGAGTTCGAGACTAGGCTGGTCTAGGACAGCCTCCAAAACCACAGAGAAACCTTGTCTCAAAAACCAAATAAATAAATAAATATAATGGCGTACAGAACTAAATAGAGAATTCTCAATGGAGGAATCTAAAACAGCTCAAAGACCCTTAAGAAAGTGCTTAATATCCTTAGCCATCAGTGAAACTCAAATCAAAACAACTATGAGATACCATCTTGCTTCTATCAGAGTGGCTAAAATAAAATGATATGAAGAAAGGGGCACATTCTTCCACTGCTGGTGGGAGTTCAAACTACTACTGCCACTTTGGAAATCAGTATGGCTGTCCTTCAGGAAAATGGGAATCAGTCTACCACAAGATCCAGCAATTCCATTCTTAAGCATATACCCAAAAGATGCACAGTCATACAACAAAGACAGCTATTCAACTATGGTCACAGCAGCAATATTTCTTACAGTCAGAACATGGAAGCAACCTAAATGCACAAATGAAGAATGGATAAAGAAAATTTGGTATATTTACACAATAAAGTACTACTCAGGAAATAAAAAAATTAAATCTTGAAATTCACAGGCAGATGGATGGAACTAGAAGAAAAAACAATCCTGAGTGGGGTAACCTAGTCACAAAAAAGACAAACATGGTATGTATTCACTCATGTATGGATTTTAGACAAAGAACAAAGGATCACCAGCCTACAATCCACACTCCCAGAAAAGCTAGGAAACAAATACCCAAAGAGAGGTGTATATGTTCCACATGAGAAGGGGTAAGGGATAAGGTCTTCTGAGCAAATTGGGAGTATGGAAGGAGGGGAGAGGGAGTTATGAGGAAGAGGAGGAGTGATGTGGGCATGACAAAGCAGGAAGATTGAGTCAGGGAAAGAATAGAGGAGAGCAAGAAGAGATACCATAATAGAGGGAACTATTATAGGTTTAGGAAAAATCTGGCAGTAGGGAAATATCCAGAGATCCACAAGAATGACCACAACCAACAATCTAAGCAATAATGGAGAAGATACCTTAAATGCTCTTCCCTGATAGTGAGATTGATGACTAATTTATATTTCATTTTAGTGCCTTTATCCAGTAGCTGATGGAAGCAGAAGCAGATACCCACAGCTAAACACTGACTCGAACGTCTGGAATCCAGTTGTAGAAAAGGAGAAGTGATGAGCAAAGGGGTCAAGACCAGGCTGGGGAAATCCACCGAAATAGCTTACCTGAACAAGGGGGTGCTCATGGACCCCAGTATGATGGCTTGGAAATCAGCATAGGACTGACCCAAACCCTCTGAACATGGATATTAGTTAGGAGGACTGGGCAGTCTGTGTGCCTCTGATAGTGGATCAATATTTATCCCTAGTATACGAATGGACTTTGGGAGCCCATTAGACATAGAGGGATACTCTTTCAGCCTAGAAAGATGGGGGAGGGCCTAGACCCTGATCCAAATGATATGATAGACATTGAACATCCCCCTGGAAGGCATCACCCTCCCGGGGAAGCAGAAAGGGGATGGTATGGGTGTTTGGGGGGGGGCAGGAGAAGAGGGGAGTGGGAGGAAACTGGGATTGACATATAAAACACACTTGTTTAAAATTTAAATTTAAAAAATGTTATCATAAAAAAGATAAAGAAAAAGACAGAACTCACATAACTGACCATGTAATCATAACAGGCCTACAGGGAGCTATGTGGATGAGAGCCATGCTGAGAACCAAATACCAAATACTGGTTACGTGTAGCACACTATTTTGGTGTACTACTAACACTTACTAGAAGAATTAATTTATCAATTTTTTCAGAATGAATTTGAAAGCATTATATTACATTTCTGTATCATTCATTATTCAAAGAAATAAAATATTTCTGATATTTAGGGTTACTTTATATTCTTTTCCAAGATTCTTCTTTGTAATGTTCGCAAAAGAACAATAGTAGTGCCTATTTTTACAATGTGGCATAGCAGTGGGATTACATAAACAATATTCGATAAACGTATATAGACAGAGCACTTGGTGGGAGGTACTTCACATTGTAACTTCATTAAAAGCAATTATTCAGCACACGCTGTTTACACACACACATACACACACACACACACACACACATACACAGAGAGATGGGGAGCCACATATAGTTTAAAATCATTCTTTAAACTAAGTTCATGTGGTTTTCATACTAAAAGACCAAAGATCACCTTTATTGATTTTAATAGATTAATAAAAGTGCCAAGTTCTCACTTAAATGAATATCCATAATTATTATTCCTTGTACATATGTGCAAAAACTACTGACTAACAAGTTCTCAATTCAGTATATGCAATACTCCTTATTTGTAGCAACTGTTTTGTCTCACACCATTTACTATTTTAGTAATATCCACAGATAAGTTAATAATAATCCCATACACATGTGTGTGAAATAATAAAAAAGCTATATAAAAGATAAATGAAAATACAATTAGTCTAGATAAACAGCATGAATTTTAATGTGTAAACAGGCACAACTTGGAATCATAATGAAGCAGAGAGACAGTGGCTCCTATACAGAGTCAACTTGAAAAGCATCATGATGCTATAGATACGCATTGGCTGTGTTGTAAATATACACTGGCACAGGAAGGTAAATGTAAATTGCACATGAATTATAAATATGCAGTGATACAGGAAGATGGTTGACTCTAATCCCATGAGCTACTTTGTTAGTGAAACCATCAAAATACCAAAAAACAGAATGTTCAATAACAGGAGAAAACTACCTTATCTAAATTGCACAAAATAATGAATTACTGAAAGTAAAATATGAAATTCATTGTTAGCCAAGCAAGTATCCTAAAAGACATTTGAATGAAAATAACTTGGAAAGCCAATTATTTTCTGTATGGGGCTTGAGGTGCCTTCTTGGAATTCAGCTACCATGTTTCTGCACATACACGCAAGCATCATCATCTTTGGCAAATATCAATACCAATATATGCACATATTCAAAACACCAATTAGGTTGAGAATTACTCAAATTTACATTCACAAAAATTTCTATGGGTACATAGAAATTATAATGTATGTAGGATTAAAATAGCCAAAATAGCCACATTCTAGACAGGCTCCAAAGCAATACAGAGAAACCTTGTCTCAAAAAAACAAACAAACAAACAAACAAAAAACAAGAACAAAAACAAAAAAGAAAAGAAAAGAAAAAGAAGCTAAAGAAGCTCTAATATGTACCTTCAGATTTATAGATAGTTCTCATATTCTGCACATGTATTCTAAGGTATATACTTCAGCCATCAGTAAATGAGAATTTCTGTTTCTCCACATTTTCAGCCACATTTAGGATAAGTAGACGTCTACATTTTTGCCAATATATTTTCAAAATGCTATATCTCAAAATTTATATTTCCATAAGTATTTGTAATATTGAGTGTTTATCTTCGACAACAAACCATTAGAACTTTCTTTTTCCTTGGAATAGGACATATCTTAAATAGCACAGTAAGAAAAATGCCAGCAATATTATAAAACATCATACAGTAATTTAAAGGAATGAAGTACAGCTGTAATAGTATGAACAAATTGACTAAATAAAGGATTCTCAATAAATGTCTAATGAACAATATGACGTCATATTTATACCTGCACATGAAAGTGTTAACAAGTCATAAAGGGACATATTTCCAATGTTAATGATAATTTTGTTTTATGGAATAAATTCAAATATTGAAGGATAAATCACCTTGCAGGGTGTTATAATGCTAAATAGCTAGGGCTCATGCATATTCCTTAACTTCATATTAGTCAAGATTCTCTATAATCACAGAATTTATAGCATGAATCTCTATGTATATATAAAAGGGATTTATTAGAATGATTTAGAAGCTGCAGTTGCCCTAATCTAACAATGGCTGGCTATGAAAGGAAAAATCCAAGAGTCCAGTAGTTGTTCAGCTCATGAGACTGGATATTTGCAGCTGGTCCTCAGTACATACTGGAATCCTGTAGAAATGGGCTCTAATGCCAGTGAAGGAACAAGTTTGCCAGCAAAAGCAAACAGGCAAACAGCAAAATCTTCCTTCTTCCATGTCCTTATATATAGGCTTCCAGTAGGAGGTGTGGCACAGATTAAAGGTGTGTTTTCCTAACTCAAAATCCACATTAAAGGCATGTTTTTTTCTAGCTAGGAAGATCTGAATTAAAGGCATGTCTTCCTTACTGAAAGATTCAGGTTGGAAGTGGGTCTTCCTACTTCAAATTAAGCAAATCATTTCTCACAGCTATGACATCCGTTTAGGGGTGTTAGTTCCAGATATAATGAAGTAGAAAACCAAGAATAGCCATCACAAGGTCATTGAGGACTAGCAATCAGGAAAGTTCTCTTTCATGTCTGCTGGCAGTGCATTAAAAAATTGAATGTCTCAGCTGTCAAGATATAGTTATCTGAGTATTACATTCAAACTGTCACCTTTGCTTTGTGTCTTGAGGCAATCAAGCTTGAGCATCCTTATTTCATCTCTGCTGTTTTAAGATAACATAATAAAATGCACTTTACAGGAGAAAAGCTTTGTTTTTGCTTCTAGTTCTAGGTTGTAGTTCATCATTGTGAAAATATCATAGCCACAGTAGACTAAAGCAGCTAGCTACTCACATCACAGCCACAATCATGACCAGAGAGAAATGAGCACATCCATGTTTTCTTGATCCCTTGCTTGTCTTTAGCTCAATTTATATACTCTCACATAGTTCAATTCTCTCTCCCTAAGGAACGGTGCTACCAATACTAGACAGGGTTTTCCCATAAGAGTTAACTTAATTAATACAGTTATCCAAAGACATTCCAAAGAATATAGAAAATTCTTCATTGGTATTCTCTTACCAAGTGATTTTACATCCTAGTAAGTTGACAGATAAAGCTAACTATCACACTAGGGGCAGTTTATAATCTCCCAAACTATGTGATGTATAACCTTCTCCTATTTCATAATCAGTAATCTCCAAGTATTTCTTTCATAGTGACAAATATTGACAGTATACTTTCCAAGCCCAAGAAATAAATTTCCATATTAACAATAATTTCAAGGAAGAACATATTTTCTGATAAAGGCAAAAAGTAAAAATCAAAACTTTAATTAGCATACTTTAATTATTTAGCACCATAATTTTTATTACTATATACTTGACAATTAGTGTGATTGTAATGGAAACACTTTATACATGTTCAGCTTAACCAAGAGACTATGTTCAATAAAACAACACAATAACTTAAGGTAATCAGGTTGAGAAATCATATCTCAAGTCATTTTATTTCATGCACATACTATATATTTCATTACCTGTAACAACACCTTGTAATAATAGTAGTAAGTGGTATAAAGTTATATAGTAGACTTACTGTGTTTAACAAATTCCATGACCAATACTTAGTATTCATATTTTAGATTATTACAATATTAAGTCAATATTGAATATATCCCTATTAGTTTTTAAATTTGTCATTGTACTAGTTGTGCCAGCAAAGGGAATATTTCTTTTAATCAATTTTGATAAAAATCTACCAACATATTTTTTCTTCTCCATTTGTAAGAGCATAAAAGGCTCAATAGCACCAATGTTTATAATCAATGAAGTCATGTTCATATGACACCTACTGTCTTCCATGCTTTTCTAATTCCATGTTTTTCTAATCATTTATGGTAACATTCTTAACTTTTCCCCATGGTACCTTGTGAAGTTAATGTTGCTATTTTACACCTTAAATTCAATCTTACAGCATAAAAATATTTAAGAGCAATTACACAAGTGACAGTTCATGATGGTGAGTATGGAGAATAAGGGGAACACTCTTTCATTGTTGGTGGTAGTATAAACTTGTGCAATCACTACAGGTATCGATATGTTGCTTCCTCAGAAAGATGGGTATTAATCTACCTTGATTCAATAATACCAATCTTAGGCATCTACCCATAGCACGCTCCAACCTACCACAGAGGCACTTGCTAAATCATGTTCATTGCTGCTCCCTTCATAATTGACATAAATTGTAAACAACCTAGATGTCCCGCAACCCAAAAATGGATAAAGTAAATGTGGTAAAATAGAGTATTACTCAACTGGTTAAAAAATGACATTGTGAAATCTGCAAGGAAATGGATAGAAATAGAAAAAAAAATCATCCTTAGTGAGAGTAAGAAAGACAAATTTAATCAGAGCCATGTTCAGCCACCATCAAAGAAAATTTCTCCTATAGCATATGTGGACAAATACAGAGACCCACAGCCAGGATTTGTGCAGAAAGAGACCTTAGCACATTGAGGCCCAAAGGGATGTCTCCACCAAATCCCTCTATTCAAAACTCAGTGAACCATAAAGAAGAGTAGGCAGAAAGAGTGTAGAAGCCAAGGAGGAAGGAGACACCAGGAGAACATGACTAAACCAATGTGAGCAAAACACATACAAACAGAGAAACTGAAACAGCATGTGCAGGACCTTCACCAGTCTGCATCAGGTACTCTGAGTATATGTTCTGACCTCCATTTTAGTGTTTTTATGGGGTTCCTGGGTAGGTGAACAAGTGCTGACTCTTTTTTTCTTCTCCTGGGCTCTTTTCCTTCTACTTGTTCATCTTGCCCAACTTTTATATGACAGATTTTGTTTTAATTTATATTTTATTTTGTTATGTTTTCTTGCTATCTCTTAGAAGTATGTTCTTTATTTTCTAATGAGAAACAGAAAGGGAATGGGTCCAAATGGGAGGAGAGGAACTGGGAGGAGTAAAAAGAGGGAAACTATAAACAGATTATGTTATGTGAGGAAGTAATCTATTTTCAATAAAATAAAAAAATAAAATTAATTCACATTGATACATAGAGAACTTATGTAAGTTTTCCTAATGTTTTAGTTGTGGAACAGATTTTCAGTGATCAGATCAAAGTGGATCCTTTTCTTATAACCACAGAACTATCATGCCACCAACCAAAACAAACTACTCCAACCATAATCCATGCTATAGACAATTAACTGTGTTTTCTGTCTAGGATGTTTCCTTTGTTTTTCTTCCCTGATATCCCCGGATAGATTC
Organism: Phodopus roborovskii; assembly: GCF_943737965.1. Classification (NCBI taxonomy): domain Eukaryota; kingdom Metazoa; phylum Chordata; class Mammalia; order Rodentia; family Cricetidae; genus Phodopus; species Phodopus roborovskii. The sequence continues at coordinate 260,675 of NW_026125669.1, read as the reverse complement.
TCCAGAGTGTAATTGTTTCTGCCTCTAGGACTTCTTTGAACAACCTTCAGCTGGAGATTTCCCGGCACAGTGGAAAATGAAAGCGGCTGTTCATTGAGATTCCATGAACAGCTTAAGTATGTAATTTGTAGTTCTGAATGGTAGTTTGTAGTTTTAGATGAGGCAACACATGAGAATGAAATGTCTTGGCTCTCTTCATTCAGAAGGAAGTAGCTCTGTTTCCTCAACTCAAGAAAAACAAACAAAAACAAACAAAAAGAAACCAAAAAGCACACACAATCCAAAAGCAAAAACATTTTCTAACATAAGACTTGACTAAAGCCTCCAGTCAGTTTGTGTCAACAGTGCTCTTGTTACACTGGAATCTTCCCTAGTGTCTCATAAGTAACATAGTGCAGATGACAGTTAATGGCAACACCCCCAACAGCTGAATAAATAGTATCTGAATTTCATATTGTTCAAGATGAATATTTTAGAATTTATACTCAACATTACCAAGACAAGGTTTCCAACAGAAAGATTTCCATAGAGAAGAAGGAATTTGCACATATTTGATGATTTTAAATTATATTAATCTTCAGTAATATTGATCAAAGTTGCATTTATTTATATCATAAAGCAAGAGAGCCAAGAAAAGAAATATTTTCCTTGATGACAATGCCTGTTATTATAAAGCCACAAAACACACTAGATGGAATTATTCAAAGCAAATGTATATATATGTACACTAGTATTTATTTCTCCTTTGTCTAAAAGATTATCATTTTCTGCTTAAAGTGAACTGTCAAAGAGAAAATATTTTCATTAATACAGAGTAAATTTAGCAGGCATTTCTTTTGTAATCAGATATGATGCCTTCATTCATTTTGTAATTGTCTTATTGAATCCATGTTTCTCAACCTGGAGTCTTAAACAAATAAGCTGATTTAAACTCAAGATATACATAGATGGTAAGTGATATGCTCCACAGGGAGTTGCTTCACTTTTCACCACAGATGCCTCACTAATTACAGGATTTAGTTGTCAATGATCTATATGAACAACTTCTGGTTGGGTTTGCCACAGGTACATCTTACATATATAAAGTCTGACTACCAATGAAAATCAAAAAATAAAAATAAAGTGACTATTTTATAGGTCTCTTTCACAAAACCACTTGTACAATAACTGAGACAGGTTCCTAGAATTGATGTTTAAAAAACTTAACAATTTGAGTTAGCAAAACAGAGTAATCCCTGTAGTGTTCAATATTCTGAGGAAATTGCTTTGCCTACCCTAAGTTACTAGAATATTAGGTAAGTCAATATGTTATTCATTTAGGTGAGAAACAAATAACCACAGATTGTACTTCCACCTCATCCCATCCATCATTTTTTAACCATACCAGCAACCCAGTGACTTTGAAGGTATGGCCAGAGGCTATATATAAAAGAAAATTAACATGAAGTTTCTAACCTTTGTAGTAGGTTATTTCTGTATCAATATGAAGTATATGAGGATGTAGTAATATTATAAATATTTATAGACTTGTATTTGGAATAGTAGTCAAATTATATAAACTAAACAAAAATGAAGGGAAGATGATTCAAAGATTGTCCAGTATACCAAAAAATTAGTCATGTTTTCAATAACTTTCAGTTTGAAAAACCTTAAATTTTTTTACAACTTGCCATTTATGTTTTCTTCCTGCATTTGCTCATTTTATTTCTCTTTGCTTAGAGTCATTTCACAGAATTCCCATTCCATTCTTTCTATTGTATTTTTATTTACATATCGATCTCAGTCCCCTCTCCTTCACTCCCTTCCTCCCTTCTTCCCTCACTCTCTCTTTCTCTCCTCCCCTCTCCTCCCCCACAGGCACCCTGACCACCCACCCTTCCCATCCCCCCCACTCAGCAAGTAGGGTGATGACATCCAAGAGGGGTCATCTAGAACTGTCAAGTCATTTGAAGTAGGGACTAGGACTTCTCTCCTGTCTCTAAGTTAAGAGAGTATCCCTCCATGGGGGATGTGCCCTCAAGGTCCTTTTGTGCACCAGGAATACACCCTGGTGCCACTGTCTGAAGCCCCTTAGACTGCTCAGCCCTTATAGCTGAAACTTTAATTTTTTTTAACCTCTATATACTTTAATTACTTTTTACATAAAAAGGCAAAGTTGCCATTATCCTCATGTTGTGTGCTTATCTTCAAAGATTGTAAGAGATATACACAACAACTAAGAATTAAATTTATGAAAAACCAAGAGTAAAAGATGAGGTAAAATAATCAATTTCCACCTAAGTGGAGGACTGTTCTCTCTCCATATTTTCTCCAGCATAAACTGTCATTAGTGTTTCTGACTTTCATCCATCTGATAGGAGTAAGATGGTAACTCAGAGTAGCTTTGATTTGCATTTCCATGGTGGCTAAGGATGTTGAGCACATTCTTAAGTGTATTTTTCATTCTGGATTCCTCTATGAGAATTTTCTATTCAGTTCTGTACCCCACTTAGTAGGGTTGTTTGGTGTTTTGGTGACTAGCTTCTTGATTTCTTTGTATATTTTGGAGATCAGCCCTCTATCAGAGTGGGGTTGGTGAAGATCTTTTCCCATTCTGGGGTATGCCATTTTGTCTTGTTGACTGTATCCTTTGCCTTACAGAAGCTTCTCAGTTTGAGTAGTTCTTACTTATTAATTGTTGATCTGATCTCAGTGTCTATACTACTGGTGTTATGTTCAGGAAGTAGTCTACTGTACCAATTTGTTCAAGGGTACTTACCACTTTCTTTTCTTTTATTTCTTTTTTCTGTTTTTGTTTTTTTTTTTGGGGGGGCTTTCTTTTTTTATTTAATTTTATATAACAAAGTCTAATTGAATGAAAACAAACATTTATACGCAATATTTGGGAATTTGGGCGTAGTTATTTCCAAACTACTTCCTGCTGGTAAGGGGTGCTGTCTTGGGGGATACGAAGAAGATTCAGATATCCTAGCTGTAGTCTGTAGGGCTGATTTGTCCAGCTGTTTTGAAGGTAGGCTCAGCTTGTACTCTATTTCAGGCAGTCTGGCATGATCAAACCACATTAGTCTGGAAGAAATCCACATCTTTTCATTTTCTGTGGAAACAAAAATAGGAATCCTTTTTCCCAGTAACTTGTTCTTCAAGTTAAATTTTGGAGTCAAAGCATTTTTTTTTTAATTTATTATTTTACATGTCGATCCCAGTTCCCTCTCCCTCCCTCCCTCCCTTCCTCCCTCCCACCCCTTCCTCCCTCCCACCCCTTCAGCCCTCCCTCCCCCCTTCCCTCCCTTATACCCTCTCTGCCCTCTCACATGCACTCTAAACACCCTCCCCTCCCATCCCCCCACCACAATTCCATATGTAGGGGAATACCATCCAGTTGGGGTCATGTAGATGTGACAGGTCTTGTGAAGTAGGGACTAGGGCTTCTCTCCTGTCTCTAGAATAAGGCAGTTATCCCTCCATGGGGGTTATGTTTGCAAAGTCCTTTTGTGCACCAGGGATACATCCTGGCTCCACTGTCTGAGGTCTCTCAGACTGCTCAGACCTTCTGGCTGAGACCCATATTCAGGGGGGTCCGAGGCAGTCCCCTGCTGGCTTCCCAGCTATCAGTCTAGTGGCCCTTAGCTCCTCCTGGTAAGCTGTCTCTATGTGCTTCTGCCGCATGGTCTTGTCCTCTCCATCTGCTTCTGTGTTCTAGTTCGACTTAGTGTTTATGTATGGGTGTTTGCTCCTATTTTCAACAGGCATTAGTTGAAGGCTCCATGGAGAAGTTAGTTGTTGATCTCACTCTCCGGGAAGGGCATTTATGATAGCCTTTCTAGAGAAGCTGAGAGTGTTAGTTGGGAACAGTTTTGTAGTTCTCTCGACCTTTCTTTGTGTTCAACTTTATCTTCAAACCAATATTGGCTCCCTCTTCTATGTTCTCTCTCTCTGTCTCTCTGTCTCTCTGTTTCTCTCTCTCTCTCTCTCTTTCTCTCTCTCTCTCTCTCTCTCCTATCTTCCATTCCTAACCAGGCTCAATCCTCCTGGTCGCACATGCCTTCCTCTACTCCCACTCATTTTCTCCTACTTCTCTCTCCATTCGCTGTCCTCCCTCACTTCACCTGAGGTCTGGGGGACTTGTCCCTTCCCAGTTCTGTGAGGGACTTTATATGAATCTCTTAGAATACACCTTATATCCTAGTTCCTCTGGTGATGTGAATTATAGGCTGGTGATCATTTGATCTAGTTCTAAAATCCATATATGAGTGAGTACATACTGTATTCCTCTTATTGTGAATGGGTTTCCTCATTCAGGATGGTTTCTTCAACTGCCATACACTTGCCTGCGAATTTCAAGATACCATGTGCCACATCTTCATTAACCATTCTTCAATTGAGGGGCATCTAGTTTGCTTCCAGGTTCTTGCTATTACAAATAGTGCTGCTATGAACATAGTTGAACATATAAAGTTGATTATTATCCTTTCAAGGTCGGTGAAGAATTGTGGTGGGATTTTAATTGGGATTGCATTGAATCTGTAGATTGCTTTTGGTAAGATTGCCATTTTTACTATGTTTATCCTACCTAACCAAGAGCATGGAAGATCTTTCCATTTTCTGGTATCTTCTTTAATTTCTTTCTTTAGAGTCACAAAGTTCTTATTATATAGGTCTTTTACTTGTTCGGTAAGCATTGCACCAAGATACTTTATGTTGCTTGTGGCTATTGTAAAGGGTGATGTTTCTCTGATTTCTTTCTCTGCCTCTTTGTCGTCTGAAAAAAATAGGGCTACTGATTTTTTTGAGTTTATCTTGTATCCTGCTAGTTTGCTGAAGGTGTTTATCAGCTGTAGGAGTTCCCTGGTAGAGTTTATTGGGTTGCTTATGTAAACTATCATATCATCTGCAAATAGAGACAGGTTGACTTCTTCCTTTCCAATTTGGATGCCCTTGATCTCCTTGTGTTGTCTTATAGCATTAGCTAGAACTTCTAGTACGATATTGAAGAGATATGGAGAGAGAGGACAGCCTTGTCTTGTTCCTGATTTTAGAGGAATTGGCTTAAGTTTCTCTCCATTCAGTTTGATGTTGGCAGTTGGTTTGCTGTATATTGCTCTTATTATGTTTAGGTATGTTCCTGTTATCCCTGACCTCTCTAATACCTTTATCATGAAAGGGTGTTGAATTTTGCCTAAGGCTTTTTCAGCATCTAGGGAGATAATTATATGGTTTTTCTTTTTCTGTTTGTTTATATGGTGGATCACGTTGATAGATTTTCGTATGTTAAACCATCCCTGCAATCCAGGTATTAAGCCTACTTGGTCATGGTGGATAATTTCTCTGATGTATTCTTGAATTCGGTTTGCCAGTATTTTATTGAGTATTTTTGCATCGATGTTCATCAGGGATATTGGTCTGTAGTTTTCTTTCTTAGTTGTGTCTTTGTGAGGTTTGGGTACCAAAGTTATTATGGCGTCATAAAAAGAGTTTGGTAATAAACCTTCTGTTTCTATCTTATGGAACAGTTTGAGGTGTAGTGGTATGAGTTCTTCCTTGAATGTTGGGTAGAATTCTGCACTGAATCCATCTGGCCCTGGACTTTTTTTCCTTGGAAGGCTTTTGATGACTGCTTCTATTTCATTGCGGGTTATAGGTCTATTTAAGTTGTTTGTCTGTTCTTGATTTAATTTTGGTAAGTGATAGTTATCCAGAAACTTGTCCATTTCCTTTGAATTTTCAATTTTTGTGGAATACATATTTTCAAAGTATGACCTGAAAATTGTCTGGATTTCCTCTGTGTCTGTTGTTATGTTCCCCATTTCGTTTCTGATTTTGTTAATTTGCATGTTCTGTCTCTGCTTTTTCGTTAATTTTGATAAAGGTTTGTCTATCTTGTTGATTTTCTCAAAAAACCAACTCTTTGTTTCATTGATTTTTTGTATTGTTTTCCTGGTTTCTATTTTGTTTATTTCAGCCCTCAAGTTGATTATTTCCTGGCTTCTACTCCTGCGGGGTGAACTTGCTTCTCTCTGTTCTAAGGTTTTCAGTTGGGCTGTTACTTCTTTTATGTGACTATCCTCTGTTTTCTTCATATGGGCACTTAGTGCAATGAACTTCCCTTGTAGCACTGCCTTCAAGGTGTCCCATAAGTTCGGGTATGTTGTGTCTTCATTCTCGTTGAATATTAGAAAGTCTTTAATTTCTTTCTTTATTTCTTCTTTGACCCAGGAGTGGTGCAATTGCACATTGTTAAGCTTCTATGAGTTTGCAGGTTTTCTGCTATTTGTGTTGTTGTTGAATTCCAATTTTAAAGCATGGTGGTCCGATAAGATACAGGGGACTAATCCTATTCTCTTGTATCTGTTGAGGTTTGTTATGTCTCCTAGTATGTGGTCGATTTTAGAGAAGGTTCCATGTGGAGCAGAGAAGAAGGTATATTCTTTTGTCTTTGGATGGAATGTTCTATAGATGTCTGTTAATACCAGTTGAGACTTCTGTTAATTCTTTTGTTTCTTTGTTGAATTTCTGATTTGTGGTTGTAGTGTTGAGAATGTTGTATTGAAGTCTCCCACTATAAGTGTGTGAGGTTTTATATGAGCTTTGAGTTTTAGTAGTGTTTCTTTTACGAATGTGGGTGACGTTGTGTTAGGGGCATAGATGTTCAGAATTGAGACTTTGTGTTGATGGATTTCTCCTGAGATGAATATGAAATGACCGTCTTCATCTCTTTTGACTAGTTTTGGTTTGAAGTCTAACTTGTTAGATATTAGGATAGCTACGCCTGCTTGCTTCTTATTTCCATTTGATTGGAAAATCTTTTCCCAACCCTTTACCCTGAGGTAATGTCTATCTTTGGAGCTAAGATGTGTTTCTTGTATGCAGCAGAAGGATGGATTCTGTCTTCGTATCCATTCTGTAAGCCTTTGTCTTTTCATAGGTGAATTAAGACCATTAATGTTGAGGGTGAGTAATGTCCATTGATTGTTGATGCTTGTTTGATTTAGGTTTGTTGTTGGCAGTGGTATTGTGAATATATTTGTTCTGCTTCACCCTTGGTTTCTGGTATAGTTGGATTATCTGTTGCCTACATTTTTGTGGGCATAGTTACCTTCCTTGGGTTGGAGTTTTTCTTCCAATACTTTCTGTAGGGCTGGATTTGTAGATACATATTGGGAAAATCTGGTTTTGTCATTAAATATCTTGTTTTCTCCATCTGTATTGATTGAGAGTTTTGCTGGATATAGTAGCTTAGGCTGGCATCCGTGTTCTCTTAATACTTTTAGAACATCTATCCAGGAACTTCTGGCCTTGAGGGTTTCCATGGAGAAGTCAGGTGTAATTTTGATAGGTCTGCCTTTATATGTTACCTGTCCTTTTTCCTTCGCTGCTCTTAATATTCTTTCTTTAATCTGTATGCTAGGTGTTTTGATTATTATATGTCGAGGGGTCTTTTTTCTTTGGTCCAGCCTATTTGTGGTTCAGTATGCTTCTTGTACTTTCATGGGCATGTCCTTCTTCAGATTTGGAAAGTTTTCCTCGATGATTTTGTTGAATATGTTCAGCACTTTTGAGCTGGGCTTCCTCACCTTCGTCTATGCCTATTATTCTTAGGTTTGGCCTTTTCATGGTGTCCCACATTTCCTGGATGTTTTGTGTTAAGGATTTGTTGGTTTTATGATTTTCTTTGGTCGATGAATCTATTTCTTCTAGTTTATCTTCTGTGCCTGAGATTCTCTCTTACATCTCTTGAATTATATTGGTTATGCTTGTGTCCATGGTTTCCAATTTTTTGCCCAGCTTTTCAATTTCCAGCCTTCCTTCCATTTTTGTTGCCTTTATTTTCTCAATTTCAGTTTTCAAGTCTTGAACTGTTTCCTTCACCTGGTTAATTGTTTTTTCTTGGCTTTCTGTACTTTCCTTAAGGAATTTGTTCATTTCTTCCACTTTTTTGTTTGTTTTTTCCTCCATTTCTTTAAGGGATTTTCTCACATCTTCTTTGAGGGCCTCTATCATTTTTATGATGGTAATTTTTAAGTCGTACCCTTCTGCTTCCTCTGCTTTGTTGTTGTGTTCCATTCTAGTTGGTGTAGATTCCCTAGATTCTTGTGGTGTCATGTTTGTCTTTCTGTTGTTAGGTGTTCTCTTGTATTGCCTTCTTCCCATAGCTTCTTCCAGTAGGTGTTGGTGGTGTCTCCCCCCCCTCTCTCTATGGTACTTCCCCGATGGGCTTATGTGATTCTGAGATTCAATATCTGTAGCTCTGTGTGGTCCAAGCTCTCTAGGATTTTTCTCTGCAGACAGGGATCCAGGGATGGGTTCAAGGATGAGGATCCAGAAGAAGATGCCAGCAGGTACTCACAGTGGTCCTCTGGCCAATAGTTCTGGCCAATAGCCGGCAGAAGAGGATGAGGGCTGAGCTTGAACTTGAGAAGGTTTTGCAGGGTAGTGGGATCTCACTGGAACCTGGCGCTATCCTGCTGAGACCTCGTTCTTTGGCAGAGGCCAGGATTTGGGGGTCAAGGATCTTGCTGGCAGGAACTCAGAGTGGACCCACAGAGATAGGCGGATCTCTGGGAGCAGCCCGGGAATCCAGAGGACTGGAGGCGGGGTCAGAGACCAAGCCAGTGGAAATTACAGGTGGTCCCATATGGATAGTCAGGTCTCCTTTGTTTGGAGTAGCTCAGAGAAGTCTCCGAAGTAGGGTGGACTGTTGGCTCCACCCTCTGTCCCAGTGCTCAACCAGAGTGGCGGGACCGTAGGTGGGGTAGGGCACAGGGTAGGGGGGGTAGGCTGGAGGTGGGGATGGGTGGGGGTGTATCAGAGCTCCAAGGGTACTCTCGATAGGGACCGGAGACAGGAGCAGCAGGATCAGAGGCCAATCCAGGGAGTTCAGGAGGGCGAGGGAGGAAAAGAGGTTGTAGGGGACAGGCAACCCCAATTGGGCCCAGACTGAGCTCTGACCAATAGCTGGTGGAAGAGGACAAGGACTGGGCTGGAACTTGAGAAGGTTTTGCAGGGTAGTGGGATCTCACTGGAAACTGGCGCTCTCCTGCTGAGACCTCGTTCTTTGGCAGGGGCCCGGATTTGGGGGTCAAGGATCTTGCCTGCAGGAACTCTGGGTGGACCAGCAGAGATCTACCACTTTCTTTTCTAAGAGGTTCATTGTGGCTGGATTTGATACATTTCGACTTAAGTTTTGTGTATGGCAATAGATATGGATCTATCAGCAATCTTCTACACACCATCATCCAGTTGTGCTAGCACCATTTGTTGAAGATGCTTTCTTCTTTCCATTGTATAATTTTAGCTGTTTTATCAAAAATCAGGTGTTCATAGGTGTGTGGGTTAATGTCATGATTTTTAATTCAATTCTAGTAGCCTATCTGTCTATTTTTGTGCAAATACCAAGCTGATTCAGGATTATAACTCTTTAGTAGAGCTTGAGGTTAGGGATGGTGATGCCTCCTGAAGTTCCTTTATTGTAAAGGGTTGTTTTGGTTTTCCTGTGTCTTTTGTTTGTCCATATAAACTTGAGTATTGCTATTTCAAGTCAGTGAAGAACTGTGCTGGGATTTTGATGGGGATTGCATTGAATTTGTAGATTGTTTTTGGCAAGATTGCCATTTTTACTATGTTGATCCTGCCTATCCAAGAACATGGAACATCTTTACATTTTCTGGTATTTTCTTTAATTTCTTTCTTTAAATATGCAAAGTTCTTGCTATATAGGTCTTTCACTTGTTTGGTTAGTGTTACCCCAAGATACTTTATGTTGTATGTGGCCATTTTAAAGGGTGATGTTTCTTTGATTTCTTTCTCAGCCTCTTTATCATCTGTATATAATAGGGCTACTTATTTCTTTGAGTTATTCTTGTATCCTGCTAATTTGGTGAATGTGTTTTTCAACTGTGTGTGTGTTCCCTGGTAGAGTTTTTCAGGTCACTTATGTAAACTATCATATCATTTGCAAATAGTGACAGTTTGACTATTTCCTTTCCAATTTATATCCCTTAGATCTCTTTTTATTTTCATATTTCTCTAGCTAGACCTTCAAGTACAACATTGAAGAGATATGGAAAGAGTAGAAAGCCTTTTGTTGTTCCTGATTTTAGAGGAATCATATTAAGTTTTTCTCCATTTGGTTTCATGCTGGCTATGGGTTTATTGTATATTGCTTTTATTATGTTTAGGTATGTTCTTGATATTCCTGATTTCTCCAAGAATGTGGGTAGCAGTTAGAAGGCCAGGGCAATCTATTAAACCTCTTACAGAAGAAACAGGATGTATCCCTGGTTCACAAAAGGAATTCAGTATCACATTCTCCATGGAGGGATACTCCCTTAACCTAGATACAGAAAAAGGGTGGGCTAGGCCCTACTGGAAATTATTGGACAAATTTTGATGATCCCTCCTGGAATGCCTCACCCTCCTTGGGGAGTTGGTGGTAAATGGGATGGTAAGTGGGTAGCAAGGCATGGAGAGTTGGGAGGGAGAGGGTACTGGGATCAATGTGTAAAATAAGAAAAAAAAAAAAAAAGAAACTGTCACTCAAAGATGTGAAATGAACATCAGCCTTTAAAAATAAACTAAATTGTGTATAAATTCTCAATTTACATATGCTAGCAAGTAATTATTTGAAATTAAAAAAAACTAAAAATCATAATTCATTGATAATTACATTTAATACATGCAGTAATCATGGATAGACTTAGCTAAATATAGGTTAACTCAGTCATTAAAACTAGAAAGCATTGTTAAAATTAAAGAAGGCCCAATATAAAAGCGAATTTTCTTGAACTTATGTATAGCAACAATGTAATTTCAGTGAAACTTCTAGCAAAAGTAGAATAGAGGTCGAGAAGCTGACTTCAAATCATACATGAAAAGAAAAGGGAACTATATTAGTAAAACATTTTTTAATGTCGTCAAAAATTAGACAACTTTACACATTACATGATAAATAACTTTGTGTATATGATGTATGGGTGTTTTAAATTTATTTTTTAAAAAAATTTTAAAGCTGGTACCATGCTGCTTTTGTTACTATGGCTCTACATTCTTTTGTGTGTGTGTGTGTGTGTGTATGTGTGTGTGTTTCTGTGTGTGTGTTTGTTTCGATAATTCTAATACAGTTATAATTATGCATTGGCTGCAGTCAGGGTATAGAAGTGATTTTAGATTCTTTGTTAAACCTCTTTTCTGGATTCTCCCATAAGTTTCCAAATGCCTCCTAGGCACAGGCATCATGAATTCTGTTCATACATTTTTTTAAACATTCCCACCTAGCCTGTCCCTGGAATGTATAATTCCACTACATTAAGAAGGACACCTCATATCTCTTTATTCTATCTCTTCCCCTAAACACAATGAGACAGCACATCTCTTTCATCTGGAGGTACTAACATGTCCTAAATAAATCTCTTCTCATTTCCCTTTCTAGCAATCTCATCTTCAGTTATAAGTGGGGGAAATGCTTAAAGCTAGCAGGACTATATATGAGCTAAAGGGTGAAGGATAATCAGTCACTGAAATTTCCAGGATTTTTTCCACAGAATAAATGTTAATGAAAACTTCTGATAATTCTAAATATCACAGTATTTATCTTATAAGTTATTCAACATTTTAAAAGAAAACAGCTATACATATATATAATATATATATATATATATATATATATATATATATATATATAGCAGTATTTGGGCCAATGAATATTTCCTGCAAGTCACCTTGTGAACTTCCTTCTTACAAATCTCAAGTTAAATATCATCATTTGAAAAATTCACTTTGAGAACCTGGGAAAGTAAATTCCTTGCTTTTAGTAGCCTTCACTAGCATCAATGAAACCCTAGATTCTATTCCTAGAACCTCACAGACGAGTGTGTACATATGTAATTTCAATATATTAATTGTCAGGACATAAGAAATACAATGCCATTTTTGGTTATATAGGAAGTTCAAAGCAACCTAAGCATCATTAAAAAAATAAAGAATAAACAATGCTTTATTTCAAAATGAAGTACTGGGTATTTGACAACTTAAAAGTTATTTCTTAAAATTGAACTTGGATATTGCCTAAATGATCACTTTCAAGTGTATACCAATCCTATAGTCTCCTTACTTGCCTCTCTTCTATTTTTCAATTTTCCTATTAATCTAATATCTGACCACTTTTGTCTAACAGTCAAACTCTATAAAAAACTAGGACCAAAGCCACACAAAGACATAACTATATAAAAGAACTACAGACTAATATTCCTCATGAACATTGATGCTAAAATACTCAAGAAAATATTGGCAAATTGAATCCAAGTAAACATCAGAGAAATCATCCACCATGACCAAGTAAGCTTTATCCCAGCAATAGAGGGATGGTTTAACATAAAATATATCAATGGGATCCACCATATAAACAAACTGAAAAAGAAAAATAATATGATCATCTCATGAGATGCTGAAAAAGCTTTGACAAATCCAGTACCCTTTTATGATACAGGTCACGAAAAGATCAAGGATAACATGAACTTACCTAACATAATAAAAACACCATACTATAGTGGGATATTCACTTTGTCTCCTTTTGTGGCACTGACCACACCCATTGGGGGGTGGAGCCAGGGGCAGAAGTGACCTAGGGAACTAGGTCAGAGAAGGCACAGGAGAGCGTTCTCTTGCCAGCCACATGCCACATGGAGACAGGAGGAGATCCAGAGGAATTCTTGGAAGCAGGAAGCTGTTGGTGTTCACCTGTCTATGTTGTGAGTTATTTCTCTCTGAATAAACATCGGTTTGGCCTAATTGTTTATCCTGATCCTTATTAACCCACGATACCATACAATAAACCAACAGTCAACATCAAACTAAATGGAGAGACACTTAAGGTCATTCCTCTAAAATCAGAAACAATACAAGGCTGCCCATTCTCTCCATATTTCTTCAATATTGTACATTGCACTTGAAGATCTAGCTACAGCATTATGACAACAAAAGAAGATCAAGTGGATACAAATTGGTAAGGAAGAAATCAAACTGTCACTATTTGCAAATGATATGATAGTTTACATAAGTGACCGAAAAATCTCTACCGGAGAATTCCTACAGCTGACAAACACATTCACCAAATTAGCAGTATACAAGATTAACTCAATAAATAAATAAATAAATAAATAAATAAATAAATAAATAGCCCTACTATATACAGATGATAAAGTGGCTGAGAAAGAAATCAGAGAAATATCATCCTTTACAAAAACCAAAAACAACATAAAGTATCGTGGGGTAATACTCACTAAACAAGTGAAAGACCTATATAGCAAGAACTTTATGTCTTTAAAGAAAGAAATTAAAGAAAATACCAGAAAATGTAATGATCTCCCATGCTCTTGGATAGGTAGGATCAACATAGTAACAATGGCAATCTTGCCAATAGAAATCTACAGATTCAATGCAATCCCCATCAAAACCCCAGCACAATTCTTCACTGACCTTGAAATGACAATACTCAACTTTTTTGGACAAACAAAAGCCACAGGATAGCCAAAACAACAAGGGAATAAGGGAACTTCAGGAGGCATCACCATCCCTGAACTCAAGCTCTACTATAGAGTTATAGTCCTGCAAACAGCTTGGTATTGGCACAGAAATAGACAGATATACCACTGGAATTTAATTGAAAATCCTGATATTAACCCACATTAACCCTGATTTTTGAAAAAAACAGCTAAAATTATACAATGGAAAGAGGAAAGCATCTTCAATAAATGGTGCTGGCACAACTGGATGCTCTTGTGTAGAAGACTGCAGATAGATCCATGTCTAATGCCATACACAAAACATAAGTCTAAATGGATCAAAGACTTCAATAGAAATCCAGGTAGAGTTAACCAATCAGAAGAGAAAGGGGGAGTTACCCTCAAATGAATTGGTATAGGAGACAGATTCCTGAACATAGATAGAATAAGTAGTACAGACCCTGAGATCCATAATTAATAAATGGTACCTCCTGAAACTGAGAAGCTTCTGTAAGGCAAAGGACACAGAGGACAAGACTAAACAGCAGCCCACAGACTGCAAAAAGATCTTCAACAACCCACATCTAATGAAGAGCTTAACTACAAAATATAAAAATAATTCAAGAAACTAGTCACCCAAACACAAAATAATCCTATTAAAAAGTGGGATACAGAACATAGTAGAAAATTCTCAATAGAGGAATCCAAACTGGCTGAAAGACATTTAAGAAAGTGCTCAACATCCTTAGCCATTAGAGAAATGCAAATCAAAACAACTCTGACAGGGTTGTTTTGGCTATCCTGGGACTTTTGTTTTTCCATATAAAGTTGATTATTATGCTTTCAAGGTCAGTGAAGAATTGTGGTGGGATTTTAATGAGGATTGCATTGAATCTGTAGATTGCTTTTGGCAAGATTGTTAATCCTACCTATCCAAGACCAAGGGAGATCTTTCAATTTCCTTGTATCTTCTTTAATTTCTTTCTTTAGAGCCACAAAGTTCTTATTATATAGGTCTTTACTTGTTTGTTCAGCATTTCCCCAAAACACTTTATGTTGCTTGTGGCTACTGTAAAAGATGATTTTCCTCTGATTTCTTTCACTGCCTCTTTGTCGCCTGAATAAAGTAGGGCTACTGACTTTTTTGAGTTTATCTTGTATCCTACTAATTTTCTGAAGGTGTTTATAAGCTGTAGGAGTTCTCTGGTAGAGTTTATTGGGTCGCTAATGTAAACTATCATATCATCTGCAAATAGAGACAGTTTGACTTCTTCCTTTCCAATTTGGATCCCCTTGATCTACTTTTGTTGTCTTATAGCTTTAGCTAGAACTTAAAGTATAATATTGAAGACATATGGAGAGAGAGGGCAGCCTTGCCTTGTCCCTGATTTTAGAGAAATTGCCATAAGTTTCACTCCATTCAGTTTGACGTTGCAGTTGGTTTGCTGTATATTAAAAGAACTTCAGGAGGCATCACCATTCCTGACTTTAAGCTCTTCTACAGAAATATAGTTCTGAAAACAGCCTGGTATTGGCACAAAAATAGAGAGGTAGACAAAATGGAATTGAATTGAAAATCCTGATATTAACGCATACATCATGAACACCAGATTTTCGACAAAACAGCTAAAAGAATACAATGGGGCGAGGACAGCATCTTCAACAAATGGTGCTGGCAGTATTGGATGATGGTGAGTAGAAGACTGCAGATAGACCCATGTCTGTCACTATGCATAAAACTGAAGTCCAAATGGATCACGACCTCAAAATCAACACAGACACACTGAACTTCTTATAAGAGAAAGTAGGAGGTACGCTTTAACAAATTGGTATAGGAGACCACTTCTGGAACATAACTCCAGGGGCACAGACACTGAGAGCAACAACTAGTAAATGGGATTTCTTCAAACGTAGAAGCTTCTGTAATGGAAAGGACACAGTGGACATGACCAAACGGGAGCCTACAGACTGGGAAAAGATTTTCACCAATCGTATAGCTGACAAAGAACTGATTCCAAAATATACAAAGAACGCAAGAAACTAGCCAGCAAAACCCTATTAAAAAATGGGGCACAGAACTGAAGAAAGAATTCTTAATAGAGGAAATCAAAAAGGCTGAAAGACACTTAAGAAAGTGTTCAACATCCTTAGCTATTAGGGAAATGCAAATTAAAACAACTTTGAGATACCATCTTACTCCTGCCAGAATGGCTAAAATTAGAAACACCAATGACAACTCATGCTAAGAGGATGTGGAGAAGGGGGAACACTCCTCCACTGCTGGTGGGAGTATAAACTTGTACAGTCATTTTGGAGATCAGTATGGCGGTTCCTCAGGAAAACAGGAATCAGTCTTCCATAGGACCCAGCAATTCCCCTCTTAGGCATATACCCAAATGATCCACATCCATGCAACAAAGACTTCTGTTCAACTATGTTCATAGCAGCATTGTTAGTAATAGCAAGAACCTGGAAGCAACCTAGATGCACCCAATTGAAGAATGGATAATGAAGATGTGGCACATCTATACAATGGAAAACTACTCTGCAGAAAAATTAATGGAGTCTTGAAATTTGCAGGTAAGTGGATGGCACTTGAAGAAACCATCCTGAATAAGGTAACCCAGTCACAAAAAAGAGGAACATGGTATGTACTCACTCATATATGGATTTTAGACCTAGAACAAGGATCACAATCCTATAATTCACACCACCAGATAACTAGGATAGAAGGAGTATTCTAAGAGATTCACAGAAGGGGCAAGTGACAAGTCCCCCAGAGCACAGGGGAAGTGGGGAGGGCAGTGAATGGAGAGAGAAGTAGGAGAAAGAGAGGGGGAGGAAAGGAAATCACATGCAACTAGGAAGATTGAGTCAGGGTAGGAATAGAAGATGAGAGAGAGAGAGAGAGAGAGAGAACATAAAAGAGAGCCAATATTGGTTTGAAGAGAAAATTGAACCTAAAGAAATGTCTAGAGACCTAGAAGACTGCTGCCAACTAACAATTTTAGCAACCATGGAAAGGCTACCATAAATGTCCTTCTGGGATAGGGAGATCAACAACTAACTTATCCATGGAGCCTTCATCTAACACCTGTTGGAAACAGAAGCAAACACCCATACCTAAATGTGAGATAGTCATTCTGTGGCACTGACCATGCCCATTGTGGGGTGAAGCCATGGGCGGATGCGACCTGTGGAAGGGGGTCTGAGGAAGATGAGCCTGGAAAAGCTCTCTTGCTGGCGGGACTCAGACAGGAGAGCTTCCAGTGGAATTTCCTCGTGTTCATCTGTCTAGGTAGTAAGATATTTCTCCCTGAATAAACATCTATTCGGCCTATTTGTTTATCCTGATCCTTATTTAACCACGATATCTGGTGTCAGAAGTGGGATTTGCTTGTCTCTGTTTTTTTATTTCTAAAACTCCTTTATTTTTAAGTTTTTGTTAAATTTTAAGTGGAAGTTCTTACTAGCCACTTGGGCACCATCTGTAAGGAGTAAGGTTTTTCCTCCCGCCGCTGGTCTTGTCCTGCTGCACCAGTCCCAATTAACACACTGAGACTCTGTATTTGATATAATGCTGTTAGCCCATTACTACTTTCTTATTGGCTAGCTCTGTCTTAATTATTAACCCATTTCTATGTATTTCGATGTGGTTTCCTTACCGGGGAGTGGGGCAGGCGTCTGGTCTCCCTGGTCTCTCCATCTTGACCCCTCCTTACTACCTCCTCTTTCCTCCTCGTCTCCTAGTCCCACCTATCTTGCTTTCCTATTGGCCAACACTGCTTTATTCATTAACCAGTATGAGATACATATATACATAATGGCATCTCCCATCATCTCCTCTTTTCTGTCTAAATAAAAAGATGGGTTTTAACCTTAACATAGCAAAATATATCACACTTATCAAGTAGTAATCACAGTGAACAATATTTAGTTCATCTCCCATCACCTAAATACTGAGTCGAACTAGAACCTAGATGCAGACAGAGAGGACAAGAGCAGGTTGCAGAAACAGATAGAGACTGATGATCTGAATAAGGAGAATCTAACGGGCCCCTAGAATGATAGCTGGGAATCCAGCATGGTACTGACTCAGGCCCCCCTGAATATGGGTCTCAGCCAGAAGGACTGAGCAGTCTAAGGGTCCTCAGACAGTAGAACCAGGATATATTCATGGTGCACTAAAGGACCTTGAGGGCACATTCCCCATGGATGGATACTCCTTTAACTTAGAGATAGGAGAGAAGTTCTAGTCCCTACCTCAAATTACTTGGAAGATATAGGTTACCCCTCATGGATGGCATCACCCTACCTGTGGAGTTGACAGGAGATGGAAGCAGAGGGTGGTTGGGGTCTTGTGAAGGGGGAAGAGAGGTAAAGAGGGAGGGATGGAGGACAGCAGGGATGGAGTGAGGAACACAGGGAGCGAGGAAGGTAGAATGGAAAAGGGAACACCAAAATTTCAAAAAAAGAAAAATAAAAAACAAAAAACAACTCTGATATACCATCTTACTTCTGTCAGAATGGCTAAAATTACAATCACGAATGACAGCATATGATGGATTGGATATGGAGAAAGGGGAACACTCCTCCACTGCTGGTGGGAGTGCAAACTTGTATAGCCAATTTGGAGATCAGTATGGCAGTTTCTTGATAAAATGGAAATCAGTCTACCACAGGACCCATCAATTCCACCCAAATGATCCATATCCACGTAACAATGTTCAACTATGTCCATAGCATCATTATTTGTAAAATCAAGAACTTGGAAGCAACCTAGATGCCCCTCAACTGAAGAATAGATAAAGAAGATGTGGTGCATTTACACAATAGAATACTAGCAGAAAAATACAATGGAATCTTGAAATCTGCAGACAAATGGATGAAATTTTAATCAACCATCCTGAGTGAGGTAACCTAGTCACAAAGAGGAAAATCATATGTACTCATTCACATATGGATGTTAGACATAGAGCAAATGATCAGCAGCCTATACTTCACACCACCAGAGAAACTAGGATACAAGGAGTAACCTAAGAGATTCATACAAGGTCCCTCACAAAAGGGGAAAGAAACAAGGTTTGAAGAGAAATCTGACTCTAGAGAAATGTCCAGAGACCTGTAAGGATGATCCCAACTAACAATCTGAGCAACAGAGGAAAGGCTACCTTAAATGCCCTTCCCTGATGAGATTGATAACTGTCTTATATGCCATAATAGAGCCCTTATCTAGTAGCTGATGGAAACAGAAGCAGATAACCACAGCTAAACACTGAGTTGAACTCTTGAAATCTAGTTGTAATATGGGGGAAGAGTGATAAGAAAAGAGGTCAAGACTAGGCTACAGAAACCCAAAGCTGGCCTGAGCAAGCTCATGTACTCCAGACTGATAGCTGGAAAGCCAGCATTGGACTGACTCAGACCTCCTGAATGTAGGTCTCAGTTTGAAGGCCTGGGTAGTCTAAGGGTCCTCTGACAATGGAACCAGAATGTACCCCTGGTTCACAAAAGGACTTTGGAAGCACATTTCCCATGGAGGGATACTTCTTTAACCTAGAGGCAGGTGGGAGGGCCTATACTCTATTCCAAATTACTTGACAGATTGTGATGATACCTCCTGAAAGACATCACCCTCCCTCTGGAGTGGGGGAGGGGTAGGATGGGCCATGGGAGGAAGGTAGGGAGAGGGAATTGGGACTGATGTATTGAAAAAAATAAAATAGATACATGCCTAATCCACCCCACAGTCACAAGTCTTTGTCCTTGTAGGACTGAGTCAATAATCAAAAACCATCACCTCTAAATGAGCAATAATTTTATATGAGGTGGAGGATGGTAGGGGATTATTTACTGCTTAGCGTGTGAGATTAGAAATAAGAATAAAATATAGCTGATTAATACATATCTAAAGAAAAAAGAACTCCATGAAAGAATTAAAGGGTTGATTTTTATTTGTTGATTGTTTGTTTTTGTTTTTCCCCAATAGTACAAATCCTAAGTTCAAAACTAAGGAAGTTTGTGTCTATTTCAGACATTTCATCCAAAAAGCTAGAGATACAGGATAAATTATCACTCCCAATATGGCTTTCATATCCATGTGTCACCCCTGTCATGCACATGCACACACATACATTAAAGAAGTTGCTTTTCCCTGAGGACTGTTTTTTTATTCCATAAACATCTAGAATTATTTGTGTTAGATTGAGAGAGAGAGAGAGAGAGAGAGAGAGATTATAACTAAACACAGAGTGTGGTTCCAATGTAAAGTGATTGACACACAAGCAGGAGGACCTAAATTAGAACCCCCGAAACCAATTATAGTCAAGCATGGTAGTGTACATCTGTAATCCAAGTACTCCTTTGGGGAGATGAGAGATAGAGAAGAGAATGCCTGAAATCTGGGAGACTGCGTATCTTGGAAAATAAGGCATGAGACAATTTCTCAACAAAGTAGAAGTTTAGGGATAACACCTGAAGTTCCATGACCTCCAATGTATATGGCACACACATACACACAGAGGTAGGGGGACTAATAGGTGGAGAGAAATGATATCAATACTGTTGGATAGCACTTTTCCTTCCTGGAAAACAAAATTACCTATCATATCCCTTTTCCATTTATTGTGGATGATGAGGTTTTATGGTGACAAAGCCTTATAGACCAGAGTGTTTAGAGAAGATACTTCAATATTTGAGATGAAAGTCATTTGTGAAAATTTCCTTCTTTGTCATCAATCCTGAAGAAGTGAACTTATATCATGATAACTCTTTAATTCTCAAAATGCCAATAAATGCTTCTACTATTCAATGATATACACAATAGTATCACACATTTCTTTGAGAAAACTTTGGAGAAGGTAAGTTTTTCTTCCAAACAGGTTTTAGTGACCGAGCACCAACAATGGCAAAGTAAAGCAAATGCAGCCATTCACTCTGAAAAAGAAAACAAACAAACTCAAACAAAACAAAATAAAACCAAAAAAACAACAAACTGTTCCTTCCTTAAACTTTCTATTATAGTATAGGAAGTATCATGTCTAGCCATTTCACCTGCAACACACACCATAGAATAATTGCAAATTCTGTGTGTAGTATTGTGGATAACAGACAGTAACAAAACATAGCACCACAGATATGACTAAATAAAGGTGAGTCTTCTTTTTTACTTTCTTCCAAAATAATATTGGTTTATCTCTTTTCATTTTGTCTTCCATTTATAAGATAAGAGCACTTAGGAAATATTTTACATTGAATAAACTCCTGTGAATAATAATTTATTATTATGACACAAAATACTGTTATCTTAAAGTATACCAAAATATCACCTCCAATTTGGTGAATTCTTAGCTGATCAACTCAATTGTGTGATGTGAAAGCCTCAGCGCTGTGGAAACCAAAAGCAAAGCATAATTGGTTTTATTGATCTGTGACCAATGTTCTTGCCTCAAGAGCTTGATCATCTCAATATTACCCTCCAAAGCACAATACAAAAATGTCTATTTTATTACTTAATATGTCCATGCCTCAAAGTAATTAGCAATCTTACTTTCACTTTATTTCAAAGCCCCTGCAGAGAAACTGAGGTTAATTTCTCTTCCCAATCCCAAACAATTTCTAGCAGATAATATTATTTAAGGGGCTTTTATGAAATCTGAAAAACATAATGTGCTGTATAATTTTAGTTATTTCAAATCTATTTGATACAAAGTCAAGTATATTAGTTCTTAAAGAATTATTGATCTACTACATATTAATTATTAATTATTAATCTACTACATATGTTTTTACAAACAGAAAGAATACAGTGCTCAACCTTCTAGAGTGACAGTCTATTAAAAGTTATTGATTTGGTTATTATGATAGTACTTCAGACATAAAATACAAGTTTTGTTGCAAACTGATTAAGACAAAAGAGCCATGATCCATCCTAATGCAATGGTAACCCAAGAATCGGTATCTCTGAAGAAATACCTGGCTGGAATAGAGAAGACTCTACCTCAAGAGGCCTGACGTAAGAAGTGCCCATATCCTCTGAGACTAATTTAAGATTATTTCTCAGACCCTTGACTGCGACTCAAAGCCAAATCTTCATGTGAATGTAGTTCTGGGTTTTGTGGCCCCTGTTCTAGAAGCTAAAACAAAACTATGGGCAAGTCTCAGACAAACTGAGAATTCCTCTTTCCCTATATGGGGGCAAAGCCATAACAGCCAGATGCCAGAGATCCCAGTATCTCTTATGGTAGAGGGACACTGTTGTCATCTCACTGTTACAGGTTTGTGTCCCTAGGGTTAATATTTTTTTAAGTTGTAAACACTGGTTTGTAACACTAAATAACTCAACAAGTAAGGCCTTTGTTGTTAAGACTGATGACCAAAATTGAATTGCCAGAAGAGAGAGAGGGCAACTCCCACAGATTGCCCTCTAATCTCCATATTTGTTTCATAACACATAGCCCCCAACAGTACATGAAGAATGAACTTGAAAATTAAAAACACTACTTAAGAAAAAATTATAGTTAATAGCTCCTACTTAAGTTTGAATGTATATGCCAAGATACACTCTTGGCAGGAAAAGAGTATGAAAAACAAAACTTCAGGGATTGAAAGCACAAAGGCTCAGATAATACTTGATAAAAAATTATTTGCTAAGAGAAGAGAGAATGTTTTCCAGCATCTCCACCAAGTAACATTCTCCATTTCTCCACTTGGGTTTAACATGTAAAATGTCTGTGTGTGTGTGTGTGTGTGTGTGTGTGTGTGTGTGTGTGTGTGTGTGTGTATGTGTTTATTGTTGGATTTGTTTGTTTCATTGTTCTTACACTCTTTGAATGGGTAAATAGATTACATTTTTCATTTCTTGTCTGTCTTGAACATTTATTACTATCTCTCAGATGTTGATAAAGCTATCACTTCATTTTTTCATTTTTCACTCTTTGTCCCTTTCCTGGAGTCTCCTACTTTGTGCATGTCTGCATCAGAAGCCCAGAATAAATTTGTATGCATTTTTGCTTTTATATGTATATTTTCCATTCATTGTATAAGTTAAAATTATAAGACCTTTCAAGTATCAAAGAAAATATAAAACTTCCCACACTGATCCTTAAAGGTTTATAATATAACATAAATAGTAATTGTTAATGTACATAACATCGAATAAATGTTTTCTGATGCACTGACTGGTTTGAGGTGGAAGAGTTAAAAAGGATGTGAGGGGCAATTGATTGTATAGTGTGGAATTCACTACTTTTTTGAGGATAGTGCCTGGGAGTGATCATGGAGAATAGTCTGGAAGTGTTCTCAGTATGAAACTCATTATTACTTAGGTTAGTTTTTTGTTACATTGATTTGAGTATTTTAATTTTTAATTAAAAAAAAGCAATACTATGTGGTTCCCCCCTTTCTTTTCAAAAAGTCAACATTTAAAAATATATAATGCATATATAAAAATAGAATAGGGATCTATTCATCATTTTGTTGGAATAATTTTATAAAATTAAATGATTATGTAGATGGAGTGGGCTGGGCTGGGGAAGAGGAGAGGGAGTGAGATGGAAAGCAGGATAAGAACTCTGACTAGAAAGTAAAATAAAATCAAAATAAATAAATAAATAATATAAACTTATTTTGTAATAAATCAATATTTAATAAATAGCTATAAATCCTTTTGTTGTTTGTTTTTGAAGAGATTTACTTATGGTCTTGAACTCTATAATCCCAGTGCTTCAGCTTCTTGATTGTTAGCTAGGGTACAAGCATGCACCATACCACAACACCCAGATCACTAAATCTTATGTATAAATTTACCATCATACTTAAAAGTGGAAGATTAAATATTTTACATCTAAATTGAAGAGGAAGCCAAGGAGGTCCTGTTTTACAATTCCTTGCCAAGACTTTGATGAAAATTCTAAAAGCAATACAGCAAGAAAACAGAAAGAAATTAAGGAAAATTCTGTTTGCAGATTATACAATTAAGTACACAGACAATTATTAGCAATAAACACTGAACAAATAAATCTAAAATTGAAACACAAGGCCACAACCTAAAAGAGAAATACACAGTCAAATGCAACAAATGTATCCTTATTTTATAGTATCAAAAATTAGAACCGTTTTTGAGATTTTAGGTTAGTGCAACATTAGAAGAGATATTTAAAAGAAAAATTGATAGAAGAGAAACAATAAAATATAAAGGAAAATGCTTTGATAAGAGAAATATATAAGTAATAAGAAAATGTACTATTCTAATCAGAGGACTTATTATTTTAAGCTGTCATGTATATTAAAATAATTAATATTTAATGTGTCAAACAAAATTCTTTTAGTTGGCGTGTCTGTTTCACTTCTTTCAATTTATATGTTACTCATACAGAACTACAAACTCATGGAATTGTTGGAATGATCATTATTAAAGAGAAGAGCAGCAGAAGCTAGCTCACTAATACAAACATTGTGACATAAAAATGGGAAGACAGAGATTAATAGAACTACAAGTGGATCCACATATGAAAAGAAATTAATTTTCCACAAAAATTCCTACTATACCTTTATAAAATGGAAGAATACTATTTCAATTTATGCATACACCTGTATGCATAAATTCAAACAATAAGCTGCATATCATGCTTTTGAAAGGATGAATATATATAACATTTTTATAAGAAAAGCATAGAGAAAGTACTTCATTACCTTAGGTTAAGAAGTGAATTCTTAGAAAGCACATGCATGTGCAACACACACACACACACACACACACACACACACACACACACACATACACCACTGATAATAAATAAAATTTGCAACTCATCAAAATTAAATTAATTCAGCATTAACAACTGTGTTTCTTTTTTATATAATCTCACATATAATAAAGGGAAAAAAGGGTCAGTTGGCTTGTCATTGTAGGTAATACTCCATTATTACAAGGAAATCAAGGCAGCAACTTGAACCAGGTATTCATATCACATCCACTGTCATGAGCAGAGATATATAAATGTGTGCATACATTTTTGCTTGTTTTTCTGTGCTAATCTAACTTGTTCGTTTCTTACAAGCTCTAATATACAAAGCCTAAATAATGACACTGTCATAGAGAGATGACTCTTCTATAGCAATAAAATAATCAAATAATTCCCCATATATAATCCAAAGACCAGCCTGATCTAGACAAACCCTCAATTGATAATCTCCTCTGAGGTAACTCTAGTTTCTACAATTACTTCCAGTGGACTACAAACTAATAACATATTGAAAATTTACAAATTCATGACCACGGTGATTTCAGCCTCATTATTTGCCTGATTTAAAGCAGACATCCAGCTAAAAGCAAGAGTGAAAACCAAGAGACACTAGCTGTGGTGGTTTGAATCAAAATAGCCCACTTAAACTCATATGGAGTAGTACTATTAGGAGGTGTGACTTTCTAAGAACAGGTGAAGCCTTGTTAGAGAAAGTGTGTCATAAATGGTAGGCTGGGGGTTTCAGAAGTTCAAGCCAGGCCCAGTCTCTCTCTCTCTCTCTCTCTCTCTCTCTCTCTCTCTCTCTCTCTCTCTCTCTCTCTCTCTCTCTGTCTGTCTCTCCCTGCTGCTTGCTAACCCTGATATCAAAGTAGCTACCTCTCCAGGACTATGTGTACCCTCATGCCATCATGATGATAATGGACTAAACTTTTGGCCTGTAATGCAACAGAATTAAATGTTTCCTTGATAACAGTTGCCAAAGTTGTGGTGTCCCTTCACAGTAATGGATACCTTGACAAAGACACTACAGGTTTTGAATAATTATATATTATAAAATATAGGAAAATGGTGTTCATCATGTTTTGGCTCAGATGTTCTGGTCAAGTTCTCAGAAAAGGAGGCTTTGAGGTGGACATTTTCAAGATATTTATTTTAATTATTAACAATTTGTCAAGGTACTGATATTGAAACCATAGGATTTCTGCATGGTAAGCAAGTATTCTCCCATTGTAAGGATAGTTGGGTTATATTTATTGTATATAATCTTTATTATAGGAGTCGCCCTCTGCCACCTGGGAGTGAGATGTTGCTGGGATCAGGGTCTCTCCACCTCAGACATGATGAAGGGTCTTGTTTTGGGAATTTATTCCAAAGACAAAGATGGTGTCACACCACAGTTTACAAGTGCAGGAGAGAATTTTAATAAGTTGGTTCTGGAAAGCTAAGAGAAATGGTGAACATATTTGGACTTCCTCTGAAGGAAGGCAAAACCCGAACCTTCTATGGGGATGGAAGAGGGAGTTAGGAGAAACAGAAGGCAAGAAGAGGTGGGGAGAGGAGACCAAAAAGATGAATATTCATGCAACAATGATATCTGTTCAACTATGTTCAAAACAGTATAATTTGTAATAACCAGAACATGAAAGCAACCTAGATGCCCCTCAACTGAAGCATGGGTAAAGAAAATGTTGTGTATTGCAGGCAAATGGATGGAACTATAAGAAACCATCCTGAGTGTGGTAACCCAGTCACAAAAAGTCAAACATGGTCTACATGAGGACTTCCCCAGTGTGGTGAGCAGGAGAACTGGAACGAAGACAAAGAAAACATCAGAGCTGCTGTTGCAGGAGGATGCAGGGAGTTTCAAGACCTGGAGCTGCCTTCAGTGGAGGTGGATCCCTGTGGAGATGCTCAGGCTGCTTCAGAAGGAGCCGTGCTTGGTCTCTATGAGCAAGAAAAAGCAGAAAAAGAATGTGGCTGTGTCAGTGAAGTTGTATGGAAGTGGCCATCAAGAGGCCTGGGAGAGAGGGGTCCTCTTTGCTTCTGGGCAGAACTTGGCTGGCCAGCTGATGGAGTCTCCAACCAATGAGATGACACAAACCAGATTAGCTGAAATTATTGAAAAATCTCTCAAAAGTGCCAGTAGTAAAACAGAGGTCCATATCAGACCCAAGTCTTGGATAGAGGAACATAAATGGGCTTGTTCCTAAGTGTGGCCAAGGTGTCTAAAGAACCACCAGCCTTCTTGGCAACGGAAGCACTCCGGTGTTTGTGGGAAAGGGAATTACCTTTGACAGTGGAGGCATCTCCATCAAGGCTTCTGCACATATGGACCTCATGCGGGCTGACATGGGAGGAGCTGCAACAATATGCTCGGCCAATGTGTCTGCAGCAAAGCTCAACTTGCCTATTAACATCATAGATTTGGCCCCTCTTTGTGAAAGCATGCCTAGCGGCAAGGCCAACAAACAAAGGGATGTTGTCAGAGTCAGGAACGAGAAGACCATTCAGGTTGATAACACAGATGTTGAGGGGAGGCTCATCCTGGCCAATGCACTGTGTTATGTACACACCTTCAATCCCAAGGTCATTATCAATGCTGCCAAGTTAACAGGTGCCATGGACATAGCCCTAGGGTCAAGCACCACTGGAGTCTTTACCAATTCATCCTGGTTATGGAACAAATACTTTGACGCCAGTATAGACAATGGGGACCCAGTCTGGAGGATGCCTCTCTTTGAGCATTATACAAGACAAGTTGTGGACTGCCAGCTTGCTGATGTCAACATTGGAAAATACTGATCTGCAGGTACATGTACAGCTGCTGTGTTCCTATGGGAGTTTGTGACTCATTCGAAGTGGGCACATTTAGACATAGCAGGTGTGATGACCAACAAAGACGAGGTTCCTTACCTGCAGAAAAGCATGAGTGGGCGGCCCACAAAGACCCTGATTGAGTTCTTACTTCGCTTCAGTAAAGACAGCTCTTAGTTCGATCACTAAGAAATTTCTTCATGAGTCTTGAATTGACTATTTGGGCTTCAAAATATTTTTGAATGAATGAAAATCTTTTAAAGTCAAAAATGAATGATTTTCTTTTTCCATTTTAATTTTCAAAATTATTTTAGTATTCTTGAGTCATGAAACTCTAAATTTTATATTGTGAATTAATAGAGGCCTTTTAAACCAATAAAACATCTTATAATAGTAAAAAAACAACTTTATTATATATAACTATTCTTAACATCTTTAGAAGTTTTATCATGAAGACATGTTAAATTTTTAAATCCCTTTTCAGCATCAACTGAAATAATTATATAGTTTCTGTTATTAATTTATTTTAATTGTGTTTTACATTTATTGACTAATATCTGCTGGATCAAGTATGCCTTTCTGGAATGCAGCACATTTGGTCATAGTGTATTGTAAGGTGTAAGGTTTTTCCGCCTGCCGCCTCCCGGTCTTGTCCCGCCGCCATGCCGCCAGCCCCAAATAATACACAGAGACTCTGTATTTGATACAATACTGTTGGCCCAGTTACTTGTTTCTTATCGGCTAGCTCTGCCTTTAATTATTAACCCATTTCTGTTGATCTATGTATTTCCACGTGGCCTCCTTACCGGGGAGTGGGGCAGGCATCTGGTCTCCCCAGTCTCTCCATCTTGACTCCTCCTTACTACTTCCTATTTCCTCCTTATCTCCTAGTCCCTCCTATCTTCCTTTCCTATTGGCCAACAGTGCTTTATTATTAACCAGTATGAGAAACATATACAGAATGACATCTCCCATCATCTCCTCTTTTCTGTTTAAATAAAAAGGGGTTTAACCTTAACATAGCAAAATATATAACACAACAGTTATCCAATAAGAATCACAATTAACAATATTTAGTCCATTAACATTTAGCAAGATTAAAGGAAACTATTCTATCATCTATCCTATATTTGTGAATCTAAAGTCCTATATGTATCTTATCTTTAAACCTAACTAAGGAAAACTATAACCATAACTATTTGTCTTCAACTCCATCAAAGACCACAGAAGGATAGTATATAAACTCTAGAAATGACAGAGACAACTCACTGCCTAGTCACCCGAAGTTCTTCTGTAATCTTCCATCTTCAGCCCATAGGCCATAGTGTGTCTGGCAGACTCTTCAGCAACGCAGGAAACTTTAAACTGTCTTCTTGTATTGGCAGTTTGTCAGTCACTTTTGTCTGTGTCCTGCATACTGTCTCGCAGACTCTTCCATGAAGCAGGATCTCTGTTAGCAATGTCCATCTTGAATCAGAAGTCACTTTCCTGTGGGTCCTGCATGTCCAGTTTATACAGCATAAAGTCAAACAGTCCAGGCAAGAGCAGTGTCTTGTCCAAATGGCTAGTCTTGCCATATTGGAAGCAAACTTCATAATGCATTTCTTCGATGTCCATCTTCCTTTCTGGTGCAGGTGGTATTGCCAAGAGCAATTATGTCTCACTGTCACAAAAACCCTAAACCACTTTAAATGCCATATTCTGTAGGTCTTTGAAAGGTTTGAAGAATGCCTATCTATCTCATCTCTGTGTATCTTGAAAAACCTAACTAACTTAACTCTAAACTTTGACTATCATAGGTAATTATCTATAATCTGTACTACATTATACAATATGTTTCTGAATGAACTATATAAACACAATACCTAAACAAAAAGAGAAATATATACATCACAAAATTGACCTTAAATTGTATCAATAAATGAAAATCCATTACAAAACAAAGTAATCAATAAATGAAAATCCATTCCAAAACAAAGTATTCATATCTATACCATAATTCCCTTTTTACCTTTAAAAAGAACTGGCTGTGATCATTAACCATTTATAACCAACCCCATTAAATGAAAACAAACATTTATAAACAATATTTGGGAATTTGGGCGTCGTTCTTTCCAAACTACTTCCTGCTGACAGGGGGCGCTGTCATGGGGGATCCTGAGAAGTTGCAGAAATCTTGGCTGTAGTCTTCGAGGCTGCTTTGTCCAAGCTGTTTTGAATGTTGGATCATCAGCGACTGTTTCAGGGGGCCTGGCTTGATCAAACCACATTAGTCTGGAAGGAATCCACAGCTTTTTATTTTCTGTGGAAACAAAAATAGAAATCCTTTTCCCCAGTAACTTGTCCTTGAACTTAAATGTTGGAGTCAAAGCATTTTTAAAATATATAAATTGAATTAATCCAGCAGCATTTCCTTCAACAGTTGTTTCCTCAGCAGTCAAACAATACAAAGACAATATAATACCATACAGTAACCAGATTCTGTCTGAGCTTTTCATCTTTACGTGGCTTTATTATTACTCCATTTCTTTTACTTTTTATTTTTTAAGACAGGGTTTCTCTGTGTAACTCTTATCTGTCCTGGAATTTACTCTGCATCCAGGTTTACTTTGCAAATCACAGAGATCTGCTTGCCTCTGTCTCCTGAGTGCTGGGATTAAAGGCGCATGCTACAACACCCAGTTCCTCTTTGTCTCTTTAAAACCATTTTTCTTTTCATGTCTACGTATATTTTAAAACACACTGTAAACCTTTAGCACCTTTTCTTAATGTGAATCTGTCTCTACTGTAAATCTTTATCTTTTTCTGGCCATGAGTCTTTATCTGTTAAACAACAACATTGTTAAGATGAAAGTCTTTGTTTCTGCCGCGGTTTACCAAAGATGGTGGCGGGTACTTTTACCGGCCAGCACGGAAAGCTGTGCTCACCGCCTTGGTCTGCGCTGCCACCCAGAAAGCATGCTGCCGGCTTGGAGATGTGGTCACTGCCATTGCCATCTCTCATACACAACAATAAATTGTTAGCAGAGTTATTTAAAAGCTGTGCGGTTTTTTGCCGCTTAAGCTGAGTCAGGAATCTTCTCTTAAAGGAGCCGCGCAAATATCTGCTTGTCTCTAGCAAGTCAGAGTCCAACCGAGAAAAATGCTGTTACCAAGAAACCTTGCTTGTCTCTGTTCTTTTGTTTCTAAAACCCTTTTTTAAGCTTTTGTTAAATTTTAAATGTAAGTTCTTACTAGCCCCACGTTGGGCGCCATCTGTAAGGTGTAAGGTTTTTCCGCCTGCCGCCTCCCGGTCTTGTCCCGCCGCCATGCCGCCAGCCCCAAATAATACACAGAGACTCTGTATTTGATACAATACTGTTGGCCCAGTTACTTGTTTCTTATCGGCTAGCTCTGCCTTTAATTATTAACCCATTTCTGTTGATCTATGTATTTCCACGTGGCCTCCTTACCGGGGAGTGGGGCAGGCATCTGGTCTCCCCAGTCTCTCCATCTTGACTCCTCCTTACTACTTCCTATTTCCTCCTTATCTCCTAGTCCCTCCTATCTTCCTTTCCTATTGGCCAACAGTGCTTTATTATTAACCAGTATGAGAAACATATACAGAATGACATCTCCCATCAGTGTATAATCTTCTGCTATGTTTTTTCTGTATTTTCCTTTCCTTTTCTTGTGTGTGTGTGAGTATGTGTTTGTGTATGTTGTGTGTGTGTGGGTTATCTGTATGTGTTGTTAATAAGTACATAAAATATATGATGGTGAAAATTAAAATTTATTGTGAAACTCCCCAGCTCCACATAACTATTTTAATTGTCTAAATATATGGAACTTTACTGAGGTGCATAGACTCTGGGTTTGGATAATTATGCAGTATGTTGATTTTCTATTTGCAATCCTTCATAATAAAATTTTAATTTCAGAAAAGGAGGGCTAGCTGGACATTGGTGGTGCACACCTTTAATCCCAGCACTCAGGTAGAAGAGGAAGCAGAGGAAAGTAAATCTCTGTGAGTTTAAGGCCAGCCTGGTCTACAGAGATAGTTCCAGGACAGGCTCCCAAGTAATACAGAGAAACCATTTCAAGACAAGAACAAGCAAACAAACAAACAAATAAATAAAAAATACATGTTGGAAAGAGATGCCAAGTTGTATTAGGATACAACTGAAATGATTTTTTGCTTTCTATTGTTTTTCTAATGTGTGTGTGTGTGTGTGTGTGTGTGTGTGTGTTTGTGTGGTGTAATTTTTGCTTATTTTACATATCCCTCTCTCCCATGCTCCCTGAGCCCCCTCCCATCCTATTCTCCCCAATCCACAGAGATTTGGGAGATGATGCCTTCCAGGACAGATAATTAAAATCTGTCAAGTCACTAAGAGTAGAGTCTAGGCCTACTCTCCTGCCTCTAGGCTAAAGTAATATCCCTCCATGGGGAAAATGCTCACAAAGTCCTTTTGTGCATTAGGGATGCATCCTATTTTCACTGTCAGAGGACCTTTAAACTCCTCAGGCCTTCTAACTGAGACCCATGTTCAGGAAGTCTGAGTCAGTACAATGCTGGTTCCCTAGCTATAAGTTTGGGGTTCCATGAGCTCCTCCTTATTCAGGTCAACTATCTCTGTGGGTTTCTGTAGTCTGTACTCCACAAAATTGGAAAATTCAAAGAAAATGGACAAATTTCTGGATAGCATCACTTACCAAAATCAAATCAAAAATAGATAAGCAATTTAAATACAACTATAACCCCTAATGAAATGGAAGCACTCACCAAAAGCCTCCCAACCAATAAAAATCCAGGGCCAGATGGCTTCAGTGCGCACGTTTACCAGACATTCAAAGAAGAGCTAATACCAATACTCCTAACATTGTTCCACACATTAGAAGAAGAAGGTTCATTACCAAACTCATACTGGTTAATGAATAAAGCACTGTTGGCCAATAGGAAAGGAAGATAGGAGGGACTAGGAGACAAGGAGGAAATAGGAAGTAGTAAGGAGGAGTCAAGATGGAGAGTCTGGAGAAAGCAGTATGCCGCCGGCTCCCCGGTAAGAGAAATACATAGATCAGCAGAAATGGGTTAATAATTAAGGCAGAGCTAGCCGATAAGAAACAAGTAACCGGGCCAACAGCATTGTATCAAATACAGAGTCTCAGTGTATTATTTGGGGCTGGCGGCATGGCGGCGGGACAAGACCGGGAGGCGGCAGGCGGAAAAACCCATACTCTTACAAAGAACTCAATAAACTTGTCACAAAACACCAAATAATCCTATTAAAAAATAGGGTACAGAACTGAACAGAGAATTCTTAATAGAGGAATCCAAAATGGCTGAAAGACTCTTAAGAAAGTGCTCAGCATCCTTAGCTATCAGGCAAATGCAAATAAAAACAACTCTGAGATACCATCTTAGTCCTGTCAGAAAGAACTGAAATGCTTAAAAATCACATATTCCATGTGAATTTCTAGCAACTAGAAACTGGGAGTGTAGAAAATTTCTAATGAGTATAATGACTGTGTCCAGAAAAGAATCTTGAACTCATAGCCATTAGTTTGTTCAAGCTCAGGGCATTATTGCATAGGATGTAAATAGAATACCACTAGCCAATAGCATTCACAGACATGAACTTGCTAAACAGGTTATCAACTGCTGCCCAGAGAACCCTATGTAAAGGGTTTTGCCTTTGTACATAAACTCTGGCAATAACTCCAATCAGATTCTGAGTGGCCAATTATCCTGAGAGGAAATATACTTAAAATATAAACAGACATCCCACTGCACCCAGAGCCTCAGCTGTTTTCAAAGACATAGCCAATTACCATCCTGTCTCTGTATACTACATGTTTTGTTTCCTTCCTGTAGCTACATATTCATCTGATCCGAATGACCTTCCAGGATCCTTAAGGGATCTGAACTGTTGCTGATAATGTTTTGTTCAGATTGTCCCCATCACATTTGTACTGTCTTTGTCAATGGCAAAAGTCACGGAATCATTTGGGGACTTAATATTAGTTTCTCCCCTTAATGTGTAGGAGCAGCCCTCCCTTTCCCTGAAGATTATATTCAATCAGCCTTGCTAGAATACTGGCTTCTCTTTACAGCTACTACTCTGCAAGAGCTCAAGGTTCAATGTTAGCCATGACTGACACTTTACTGGGTCTTTTAAGTAACCCCAATTTAGGTTAACCAGAGTGCTTGGATCTAGAGAGGTAAGGGGGTGCTTAATCTCTCTGTCCTGTTCAAGACATGCCACCATTCAGGAGAATATATAGTTGAGGCACTTGTATAGATGATCGCTTCTGAGGAAATCATTTTGTAGGTAAAAAGACAAACTATTGTCATAATGTAAAATGATTTTCTCTATGTTTTAGGATAACGGTATACAAAAGAGTAAGCATTTCTGGGAAGACCTGATTGGATTCATGATAGAGATGAAGTAATTATTTAGATCTGAGCTAATTTGTTTGGAAACAGACATATAAGCATTTTGGTATACATGTCAGTTATCATGAGTAGGCAATTGAGTTGTACTATATGCATATAGTTTCTATCACCAGTACCCACTACATTGTGTCTCTCATTTTGGTTGTTTGCCCACTCTTTCTTTGTAGAAGCTGTTGACATAGCTGTGTTATGTAACTTACATGTACTATGTTGCCTAATGCATTTTCTGTGGCAGATACTTCATGATAAGCACTGGTATATTGCATATTCAGTGTCTTGTCAATGGGCTGATACATTGAGTTGATATTTCCCTACTACATATCAACTTGTGTTTGATTCTTAGATAATCAGCTTTCCATGCCCTGCATGAGAAAACAAGAATAGTCAATTTTACATATGACTATATCCTCAAGGTATTTTACTTTCTACATGACATGGATAAATCATTTTTCCACCAGTAGTTTGGCTATTGGGAGAATTTATTTTTACATCTGTGGCTCAGAGCTATCTCTGCCAAGGAGAGACAAAATACAAACTTGGAAATTTTCAGTTTGCATGTGTATAATAAGATAAGTAATCTGGGAATCAAACATTTTTATTCTGTCCCTTGCTAGCTTATAATAAGATTTTCATCTTTTGAAACCATACTGTAATCTGTTACCTGAAGGAAAATACTTCAGCCATTGTTAGTGACAAGGAATCTAGACTCACTTCTCCCAGCTGTGTGCACCTGATCACTACTCAGCAACTTTCTTGATAGGATGATTTCCTGCTGGAAATTTGGCCATTTTCTCTACCATATCAGTGAACTTTTATTTTACTGTCTTAGCCAAGGAATGGGGAAATTTTCAGAGTTTACACTGTGGTGCAGCACACAATCCTGCATTTGTTTTTCATCTTTCCCTGTTCACTACCAGGCATTTCAAAGATGATTGACAACTGATGATTGTCATTGGTAGTACTTCTCTAGCATGAGAAAAATAATGTTTGGGACTTTAACACCTGGTAAGCATGATACAACACACATAAATAAGATAATTTTAATTTCTCATAACAGGACACAATTTCTTGCCTACTAGATAGGCTGAAGTCATAAACAATGAACATATTGAAATTGGTATATGCCAACTGGAACACACATTCATTGTTAGTAACCATTTAAATTATATAATTGATTCAAAAGCTCTTTGTATAATTATACAGTTAAAGTCACTTAAAATGAAACAAGTGATGCAACATGATATAGATATCCATGTTTACAGAAAATGTACTTATTATAGTAAATGAAGTCAGGAAGTACACAATGACCACTAAGAGGTGACTGCATAAGTTTATGCAATAAATAGTCCATAAATTTAAGAGAATTAACAGGAATAGAAGACAGGACAGAGAGAGAAAGAGAGAGAGAGAGAGAGAGAGAGAGAGAGAGAACATAAAAGAGGGAGCCAATATTGGTTTGAAGATAAAATTGAACACAGAGAAAGGTCTAGAGAACTACAAGACTGTCGCCAACTAACAATTTGAGCTTCCATGGAAAGGTTACCATAAATGCTCTTCCCGGATAGTGAGATCAACAACTAACTTGTCCATGGAGCCCTCATCTATGCCTGTTGGAAACTGGAGCAAACACCCATACATAAACACTGAGTCAAACTAGAACCCAGATGTAGATGGAAAGGACAAGGCCAGGCTGCAGAAACATATAGAGACAGCTGACCTGAACAAGGAGGAGCTAATGGGCCACCAGACTGGCCAGCATGGGACTGACTCAGGCTCCCTTGAATATGGGTCTCAGCCAGAAGGACTGAGCAGTCTAAGGGACTTCAGACAGTGGAGCCAGGATGTATCCCTGGTGCACAAAAGGACCTTGTGAACACATCCCCCATGGAGGGATAACTGTCTTAATCTAGAGACAGGAGAGAAGCCCTAGTCCCTACTTCACAGGACCTGTCAGATCTACATGACCCCAACTGGATGGCATTCCCCTACATATGGAATTGGGGTGGGGGGATGGGAGGGGAGGGTGGTTAGAGTGCATGTGAGAGGGCAGAGAGGGTAAAAAGGAGGGAAGGCAGGAGGGAGGGATGAAGGGAGGGAGGGAGAGGGTACTGGGATCAACATGTAAAATAATAAATTAAATAAAAAAATTGCTTTGGCTCTAAAATTTAAGTTCAAGGACAAGTTACTGGGGAAAAGGATTTCTATTTTGTTTCCACAGAAAATGAAAAGCTGTGGATTCCTTCCAGACTAATGTGGTTTGATCAAGCCAGACTGCCTGAAACAGAGTACCAGGTGATCCTACATTCAAAACAGCTGGACAAAGCAGACTTACAAACTACAGCCAGGAGTTCTGAATCTTCTTCGAATCCCCCATGACAGTGCCCCTTACCAGCAGGAAGTAGTTTGGAAAGAATGACGCCCAAATTCCCAAATATTGTCTATAAATGTTTGTTTTCATTTAAATGTACTTGGTTATATTAAATAAATAAAACAATTCACATAAAAAACAGTGATATGTGTAATAATAATGAATATTTTCAAAAATCACCTAGAATAAAAGTCAGTGAATTAAAAAGGCACTAACTATATCATTATAGTAATATGAAGTACCATAGCAGTTCAATGAATAAAAACCAAAATGACAATTTCATCTGAATATGAGTATTTATTGGAGAGACTCACAAAAATCTTATAATAGTAGCAAATGGCCAAAGCTTTGGTGACACAGCAAAATCTACTGACCTTTCCACCTGTGATCTATGTATTTAGACAATCTCTGTTTTATTCTCTAACAAATGAGTGAACTAACACTAGAAACAAAGACTGGGAATATAGCGAGAATTCTTCCTTAATATTCAGTCTCCAGTTCATATTTCATACACTAAAAAACTACAAAAATAATGCAAGTTAAGGAGAGAGATACTTAATCCTAGTAAGTGATATCTAAAGTCTCTAACTCTAAAGTCATTGCAGATATAATCTTATATACAAGGTCTTATCTTTTAGGTTTTGTTTATTTGTTGAGTAGTGAATGCAAGCAGTGAAATTTTTTTCTTGGGAGTAGAACCACACTAAAAAGGATTGGGAGAACTTTGCTCATCACTCCTCCCTCTCTGCTACTGAGTTCAGCTAGTGTTTAGCTGTGGTTGTCTGCTTCTGCTTCCATCAGCTACTAAATGAAGGCTCTAGCATGGCATATAAGGTAGTTGACAATCTCATTTTTATTGAGGGACATTAAAGGTAGCCTATACAATATTGCTTAGATGTTAGTGAGATTCATCCTTGTAGATCCCTGGGCATTTTCCTAGTGCCATATTTCTCCTTAAATATAGAATGGATTCCTCTATTATGATATCTCTTTTCTTGTTCTCCTCTATTCCTTCCCTGACTCAATATTCCTGTTCTGTCATGCCCACCTCTCCCCTCCTTCACTCCCCTTCTCTTTCTCTTAACTCCCTCTCCCCTCTCTCCATGCTCCCAGTTTCCTTGGGAGATCTGGTCCCATTCCCCCTCTCTGGGGGACCAGGTATGTGTCTCTTAGGGTCCTCCTTGTTTTCTTAGCTTTTCTGGCAGTGTGAATTATAAACTGGTACTCATTTGCTCTATGTCTATAATCCATATGTGAGTGAGCACATACTATGTTTGTTTTTGTGACTGAGTTATCGCACACAGGATGGTTTCTTCTAGCTAGGTCCATCCATTTCCCCGGGAATTTCAGGATTCCAAAGTGTTTTTCTGCTAAGTTTGTAAATGTACCACATTTTCTTTATCCATTCTTCAGTTGAGGGACTTCTAGATTGCTTTCAGGTTCTGGCTATTACAAATACTGCTGCTATGAACAAGTTGAGCAGATGTTCTTGTTGTATGAATGGGCATCTTTTGGATATATGCCTAAGAGTGGAATTGCTGAATCTTGAGAGAGACTAATTCCCATTTTCCTGAATAGTTGCCATATTGATTTTCAAAGCAGCTGTACAAGTTTGCACTCCTATCAGCTGTGGAGTTGTGTTCCCCTTTCTCCACTTCCTATCCAGCATAAACTGTTTTTTTGGTGTTTTTGATTTTAGCCATTCTGACAGGAGTAAGATGGTATGTCAGAGTTGTTTTGATTTGCATTTCCCTGATGGCTAAGGATGTTGAGAACTTTAGTGTCTTTGAGTCATTTTAGATTTCTCCATTGAGAATTCTCTAATTAGTTCTGTACCCACTTTTTAATTGGATTATCTTGTGTTTTGTTGAGTAGCTTCTTGAGTTCTTTGTATATTTCAGAAATCAAGTGTCTGTCAGATGTGGGGTTGGTAAATATCTTTTCCAATTCTTTTGTCTTGTTTACTCTGTCCTTTGCCTTACAGAAGTTTCTCAGTTTCAGGTCGTCCCAGGATGGAAAAACGCCCAGAATCACCTGACCAGAACAAGGGGGAGATCATGCACGATCATGCACCCCAGTCTGATAGGGAAACCAGCATAGGACCTACCCAGACTCCCTGAATGTGGGTGTTAGAAAGGAGGCCTGGGAAGTCTATGGGGCCTCTAGTAATGAGTCAGTATTTATCTCTAGCATAAAAATGGACTTTGGGAGCACATTCCACATAGAGGAATGCTCTTTTAGTCTAGACACATAGGGAAGGGCTTAGTCTCTACCCCAAATGATATGATAGACATGGAAGGTCTCATGTTCCCTGGGGAGCAGAAAGGGGATGGGTTGGGGTTAGGTGAGAGTGATAGGTGAGAGAGGGAGGGAGGGTGAGGGAACTGGGATTGACATGTAAAACAACTTTGTTTTAAATTTAAATAAAAAAGAAAATAAATAAAAAGTATTGAGAGAATATTCTTTGATAGTCTTAAATTTAGCTGTTCATTTTTAACTATGTCTGTAGGCTTCCAAGATCAACTGGTACTTGCTTAGAGCACTAATGTTGGATGCTTGCCAGGTTTAGGAAAATATTAGTACAAAAGGCAAATATTAAGGAGTAAACAAAATCTAAAAATCAGGGCTCATTTCTAAGCTTGCTAAAATTGCAGATTATTGGCAAAAAGTCTCCCCTGAATGGGAGCACAGAAAGGTCAAATAATAATAATTTCAAAATGTAACCAGTCATATAGTAAACAACAATACAGATACAATCTTGCCCTAAAGCACACAAGGAAGAGGTCTATGCCATTAAACAGGGTTTGCAGTGTCAAGGGAATATTCTAAAATAAAAAACAAGGGATGGGAAACAAATAAAAAACAGTTAAGAGAATTATAATATTTTGCATTTGCTACTTACTTGAAATGAGCAGACTGGAAATATAAACAGGGAGGTATTATTTTACTTTGTATACATCATATTTTTAGTTAAGTGTTGACTAAATAAGCAATTCTGTTGGTATTATTATAAAGCTCAATGTCAGTGAGACTCAAAATGTTAATCATCTTCAATCCTATTCTGCTCCAGTGAATCATCCAGTATTTCAAGCTAATTCTGGACAATTCAAAGCCTCTCTCTCTCTCTCTCTCTCTCTCTCTCTCTCTCTCTCTCTCTCTCTCTCGGATTCATTATATTGGTTTATCTTTGTATCATTTTCCTAAATAGATTTGTGAACTTTTGTTCATCTTCAGGCACTCTATACAATTTACCCTCCTAACTTAGCATTTCCACTTAAAAACCTCTCCCATTTTCAAAATAATTATTAGCTACCTGTTAACAAGCTAGAAAAAAACAAAACAAAACAAGACAAAGGCAGCAAGTCCATTCTCTCCATAGGTCATATCTGCCATTTGCCACATACAGTGAACTGTCTTGATTCTGCATAAGGGTTTGCCTGAGATAACATTTATGGCTTAGTTGTTGTGTGCTTTATTCTATATTAAATAAAGAGAGCCAAACAAAGGAATGTAGAGAGACATCCATTCAGATTCAGTGTTACAGAGATATATAAGAGAAATAGATCTATTTTATTTCAGAGAATTTATGAACACTGAAGAATTAAAGTACTCAGTGAAATACTGTATGCAGAATAAAATAAACCCTACTCTCTTGAGGACCTTGAATTTAATGCATTAAAATGTCATTTTGAATCTCTTATCTGTGAAACAATGACAATACCTTACCTTTTTGAATATCCTACTTTAAAGTTTTAAAAACCGACTGTTCTCTTCATAATGTGTCTGTTCTGAGGTGTTTACATTTTCAGCTTTCTTCTGGGGTTGTTTGGTTCAAACAAGAGGGCAAAAAGGAGAACACATCAGAATCCCAAGAAGTACTGTGATGTGAGAAGTAACATATTATCTGCAGCCTTTGAGCTCTCCCAGAATAAGCTGTTAAATAATGTCACTACATTATTATTATACTTAGAATATAAATACAGGCTTAGAATCTTGTCAAGAAAGCACAACTTCCTTAATTAGTGAAAAATTTCACATGCACAAATTTAAAGAGAGCAAATAAGATTCAGAAGATTAAACCAAACAAAACACTATATTTTATTAACCATTTATCCCCAGTGGGAGTAAATTATAGGAGAAATATAATTAAGTTTACAAATTTAACTTAGTTGCCTACTACCCCATGCAGAAGAGTATTTTGATCATTCTTATTGCTTTAATGTAAATGAAACTATATAATTGGCTCATTTATGCTTAGATCAGTATTTAAACTCAGCATTAATACATTTAGTTATAAAGTATAAATAAGTTATATTATTAAAAGACTATTTTTCACTGATGTGAATATGCTTAAAACTTAGAATAACTGAAATGTTTAATGTTTTACCTTTTTTGCCCTTAAACCACTTATTCCAAATGTTTAGTATAGTTATCTACTGTAAGTCATTTGGGTTAATACTCAAAGCTAAACAAATGCCTAATTATCCCAAGGCACAGAATACACACTACAATTTTAAAACATCAAAATGAGAGAAGTAATTAGTCTCTTGTGCATAATTAATCTGTCTACTAAGAATTGGGCCAAATTGTAGCTTAGTGCTTTCTGTAATTCAAAAGCCAATTATTATTACACCAAAATGCTATGCTTGGGGCTGTGGACTTCAGCTCTCAAAATAAATCACATTCATGCATTCCCTATGAATATGGAAACAGCACAGGATACATGGAAAAACAGTCCACTGTCTGGAGTTGAAATGTCATAACTAATCTTGGGGATGATTATAATTCCATAATATACTACACATGGTTTGGAGACTATAGTGGTCAAAAAATGTTACAAAATATACATTTATTTAGACTTCATTTTTATTTTACTGTGTCATGCACAGATTTACCAAACAGCAATTTACAGCAACTGACAAAAAATTAATAATTTTTAGGGTGACTTTTAGCAAAAAGCATAAATAGACCACTTCAGCAAATAAATTTTCATCAATTCTCTGCTTCAACAAATTATGAGTTCAACAGGATTTGTTCACTGAATTTATTTACTTTATTAAAGCAATGATTTATGGATTATATAAATAAGGTAATACCTTTTGAACATTTCTTGAGCATTTTTAGTCTTCTTGGTGGCAGTTTAAGATGCTCTATTTGTCAAAAGCTAGGGGCAACAAAAAATGTTTAAATCTTCATGCAATATATTGGGTATTCATATAAAATCTTTTCTTCACCTATCAGCTAAGTTTAAACATCTCATTGAAGTGTTATATTTGTGCAAGTATATTTTCAATCCTCTTCATGTGTCATTTTCAAGTAAATCAATCTTATATTTTAGACACATCCTGTAGAAGTAAAAATGTACTATATTAGTTTATTTCTTATATAATATGTACTTTGGAAGCTTTTTTTAAAGTATGGCATATTAATTTTTAAATTCTTTTCTTATTTTACATATTGATCCCAGTTCTCTTTCCCTTCCACCCCCCCACAGACCCCTGCATCCCATCTCCCATCCACTCCCTAGGGAGGCTAAGGCTAAGGGATCATCAAAACCTGTCAAGTCCTTTGGGTAGGACCTAGGACATCCCCAGTATCTAAGCTAAGGGAGTATTCATTAATGGGGAATGAGCTCCAAAAGTCCATTCTTGCACTAGGGAAACATCCTGGCTATATGCCTAAGAGTGAAATTGCTGCATCATGTTGTAGACTGATTGTCATTTTCCAAAGGAAACACAATACTGATTTCTAAAGTTGCTGTACAAGTTGGTGTACAAAGTTGCACACCAAAGAACAGTAAAAGAATGTTCCTCTTTCCCCATATCCTCTCCAGCATAAACTGCCTTTGGTGGTTTTGATTTTAGCCATCCTGATAGGAGTAAGATGGTATCTCAGAGTTGTTTTGATTTACATTTCTCTGATGGCCAAGTATGTTGAGAATTTTCTTAAGTGTCTTTCAGCCATTTAGATTCCTCTATTGAGAATTCTCTATTAAGTTCTGTAACCCACTTTTTAATTGGATTTTTTTTTTTTAGTGTTTTGGTAACTACTAGCTTTTCAGTTTTTATATACTTTGGAAATCAACCCTCTGTCAGATGCAGGGATGGTGAAGATTTTTTCCCATTCTGTGTGCCACCATTTTATCTTTTGACTGTTTCCTTTGTCTTATAGGATCATTTCAATTTTAGAATGTCCCATTTATTAATTGTTGTTCTCAGTGTCTGTGCTACTATGGTAGGCTCAGGAAGAAGTCTCACTCAAGGGTACCTCCCATATTCTCTACAAAGAGGTACAATGTGGCTAAATTTATGTGAGTTCTTTGATCACTTGGACTTAAATTTTGTGAATGGTGATAAAAATGAATCTATCTGAACTCTTCCACAGGTCAGCATGCAATTATGCCAGAACAATTTGTTGAAGATACTTTTTTTTTTACATTATAAATATTAGCTTCTTTGTCAAAAATCAGGTGTTCATAGGTTTGTGGGTTACTATCAGGATTATTGATTTGATTCCTTTGACCTTCCTCTCTACTTTTCCATTTTCAGGACTGTAGCTCTATAATAGATATTGAAATCAGGTATGGTGATGCCTCCTGAAGTTTCTTTATTGTTCAGGGTTGTTTTGGCAGTCCTTGGTCTTTGTTTTTCCATATGAATTTATGTTTTGTTTTTTCAAGATCAGTGAAGAATTGTGCAGTGATTTTGATGGGTATTGCATTAAAAGTGTAGATTGCTTTTGGCAAGATTGCCATTTTTACTATGTTGATTCTACCAATCAAAAGCAAGGGAGATATTTCCATTTTCTGTTGTCTTTCTTAATTTCTTTCTTTAATGACTGAAAGTTCTTTTCATATAAGTCTTTCACTTGTTTGGCTAGCATTATCCCAACATATAGTATGTTGTTTGTGGCTATTATAAAGTGTGATGTTTCTCTGATATCTTTCATAGACCCTTTATCTTCTGTATATATAGTAGAACTACTGATTTTTTTTAGTTAATCTTGTATCCTGACACTTTGCTGAAGGTGTTTCTCAGCTGTAGGAGTTCCCTGGTTAAAGTTTTTCAGGTCACTTATATCAAATCATCTGCAAATAGTGACAGTTTGACTTCTTACTTTCCAATTTGTATCCCCTTGATCTCCTTTTGTATTCTTATTGCTCTAGCTACAATTTCAAGTACAACACATAAAAGACAGTCTTGTCTTGTTCTTGATTTTAGAGGAATCACATTGAGTCTCTCTCCATTTTGTTTTATGTTGACTGTTGGTTTGCTGTATATTTCTCTTATTATGTTTAGGTATGTTCCTGTTATCCTTGATCTCTCCAATACCTTAATCATGAAGGGGTGTTAGATTATGTCAAA
Organism: Phodopus roborovskii; assembly: GCF_943737965.1. Classification (NCBI taxonomy): domain Eukaryota; kingdom Metazoa; phylum Chordata; class Mammalia; order Rodentia; family Cricetidae; genus Phodopus; species Phodopus roborovskii. The sequence goes on along the minus strand of NW_026125669.1, from coordinate 217,449 downwards.
GGATTTTTCAGCATCTAATGAAATGACCATGTGGGTTTTTTCTTTTTCAGTTTATTTATGTGTTGGATTACATTGATGGGTTTTCATTTATTGAATCATTTCTGCACCTGCAGAATAAAGCCTTCTTGGTCATGAGTTCTCTAATGTGTTCTTGGATTCGATTTGCCAGTACTTTGTGTGACCTGGGTACTAAGGTAATTGTAGCCTCAGAAAAAGTGTTTGGAAATGAACCTTCTGCTTCTATTGTATGGGACACTTTGAGGAGTATTAGTATTAAGTGGTCTTTGAAGTTCTAGTAGAATTCTACACTGAAAATATCTGTCCCTAGTCTTTTTTTTTGGGGGGGGGAGAGACTTCTGAAGGCTGCTTCTCATTCATTGGTTTTATAGTTGTATTTAAATTACTTATCTGTTCTAGATTTAAGTTTGATGATAGTTATCCAGAAATTTGTTCATTTCCTTTGAATTTTCAGATTTTGTGGAGTATGACCTGAAATTTTTCTGGATTTTCATTCCTCCTTTTCATTTCTTATTTTGTTAATTTGCATGTTCTCTCTCTGCTTTTTCTTTAGTTTGGATAAAGGTTTGTCTATCTTGTTGATTTTCTCAAAAAAAAAAAAAAAAAACCAACAACTATTTGTTTTATTTATTTATTTTTTGTATTCTTTTCCTTGTTTCTTCTTTATTGATTTCAGCACTCAATTATTTCCTGGCATCTACTCCTCTGGGTGAGTTTGCTTCTTTTTGTTCTAAGGCTTTCAGTTGTGCTGTTAATTCTCTAACGTGTTTACCCTCCATTTTCTTCATATGGGCACTTAGTGCAATGAACTTCCTTCATAGCACTGCTTTCAAGGTGTCCCACAAGTTTCGGTATGTTGTGTCCTCATTCTCACTGAATTCTAGGAAGTTCTTAATTTCTTTCTTTATTTCTTTTTTGACCCAGGTATGGTGCAATTGCACATTGTTCAGTTTCGGTGTGTTTGTAGGTTTTCTTTGGGTTTGTTGTTGTTGAATTCCAACTTTAAAGCATGGTGGTCTGATAAGACACAGGGGACTATTCCAATTTATTTTGTATCTGCTGAGGTTTGTTATGCCTCATAGTATGTGGTCAATTTTAGAGAAGGTTCCATGTGGAGCAGAGAAAAAAGTTATATTAATTTATGTTTAGATGGAATGTTCTATAGATGTCTGTTAAACCCAATTGAGACATAACTTCTTTTAGTTCTTTTGTTTCATTGTTAAGTTTCTTACAAGCAGTCCTGTCTAGCAGTGAGAGTAGAGTGTTGAAGTCTCCCACTATGAGTGTGTGAGGATTTTTGTGAGCTTTGAATTTTAGTAGTGTTATTTTACAAATGTGTGTGCCTTTGTATTTGGAGCATAGATGTTCAGAATTGAGAGTTTGTGCTGATGGATTTCTCCTGTGATGAATATGAAATGACCATCTTCATCTCTTTTGATTGATTTTGGTTTGAAGTCTAACTTGTTAGATATTAGGAATGCCACACCTCTTTGCTTCTTGGTTTCATTTCATTGGAAGATAATTTCCAAACCATTTACCTTCTGGTAGTGTCTGTCTCTGAAGGTTAGATGTGTTTTTGGTATGCAACAGAAGGATGGATTCTGTCTTCGTATCCACCTGTGCCTTTTTATAGGTGAGTTAAAACCATTTATGTTGAGGAAAAGTAAGGACCATTGATTGTTAATGCTTGTTTGTTTTAGATTTGGAATTGGCGGTGGTGTTGTGAATATATTTGCCCTGCTTTACGCTTGGGTTTTGGTTAAGGGGGATTATCTATTGCCTATGTCTTTGTGATTGTAGTTAGCTTCCTTGGGTTGGAGTTTTCCTTCAGGAATCTGTAGGGCTGGATTATAGATATGTATTGTGGAAATCTGGCTTTGTCATGAAATATCTTGTTTTCTCTGTCTATAGTGATTGAAAGTTTTGCTAGGTATAGTAGCCTGGGCTGGCATCCGTTGACTCATAGTACTTGTAGAATATCTGTCCAGGACCTTCTGGCCTTGAGAGTTTCCATGGAGAAGTCAGTGTAATTTTGATACGTGTGACTTTATATGTTACCTGTCATTTTTCTGTCACTGCTGTTAATATTCTTTCTTTATTCTCTATGTTAGGTGTTTGATTATTATTTGTCAAGGGGTCTTTTTTCTTTGGTCCAGTCTATTTGGTGTTTGGTTTGCTTCTTGTACTCTCATGGGCATGTCCTTCTACATATTGGGAAAGTTTTCTTCAATATTTTTGTGAAATATGTTTTCTCCACCTTTGAGCTGGCTTCTTTGCCTTCCTTTTTGCCTATTTTTCTTAGGTTTGGCCTTTTCACTGTGTCCCACATTTCCTGGATGTTTTGTGTTAAGATTTGTTGGATTTAAGATTTTCTTTGGTTGATGAATCTATTTCCTCTAGTTTATCTTCAGGTCCTGAGATTCTCTCTTCATCTCTCGTTTCTGTTGGTTATGCTTGTATCTGTAGTTCCTGATCATTGACCCAGTTTTTCCATTTCATGCATTCCTTCATTTTCTGTTTTCTTTGTTGTATATATTTCAGTTTTCAAGTGTTGAACTATTTCCTTCCCCTGTTTAATTGTTTTTTCTTGGCTTTCCATACTTTCTTTAAAAGAGTTGTTCATTTCTTCCAATTTTTTGTTTGTTTCTTCTTCCATTTCTTTAATGGATTTTCTCACATCGTCTTTGAGGGCCTCTATCATTTTTATGAAGAAGTTTTTTTAAGTTGTTCTTTTGTGCTTCTTCTGCTTTGGGCTGTTCAGTTCTAGTTGGTGTAGTCTCTGGATTCTGGTGCTGTCATGATTTTCTTTCTATTGTTAGGTGTTTTCTTGTATTGCCATCTTCCCAGAACTACTTCCAGTAGGTGCAGGTGGAATCTCTCTCTCTCTCTCTCTCTCTCTCTCTCTCTCTTTCTCTCTCTCTCTCATATTTCCACGGTGGGCTTAGGTGAGTCATAAGTTCCATGTCTGCAGCTCTGGGTCCAAACTCTCTAGGATGTCTCTCCTTAGGCAGGGGACCGCCAATGGGGATCAAAGATCAGGCTTCTGCAGAGGCCCTGCAATCAGTATCAGTGATCCACAGGCTGGGATTCAGCATGTTCAGGTGTGGATAGGTGGATCTAGCCTGGGCCTGGCACTCTCCAGCTGAGGCCTCTTTAGCAGAGGCCTGGCAAAGGGGGTCAAGGATCCAGCAGGCAGGGACTCAGGATGGCCCTGAGAGGATAAGCAGGCCTACAGGCCTGGAACTCCTGTAGAGGACCAGGGGTGGGGGGGGGGGTCAGAGATCAGGCAGACATGGATTCAGGGTGGTCCTGCGTGGATAGGCAGGTCTAGTGTGCACAGAATAGCCCCAGGAAGATCCTTGAAGTTGGCAGGATTGTTGGATCCGCCCTCTGTCCCAGTGCTCAACCAGAGCATTGGGACAGTGGGCAGGGTAGGGCACAGGTTAGGAGAGAACAGGCTCTTGGTGGCGGGTGGGTAGGGGTGTATCAGAACACCAGGATCACTCTAGCTGGGGACAGGACACAGGGAGAGGGAAATCCAGGGCAATCCAGGTAGTTCCCAGGGAAGGGTGTGTGTGGGGGTGGAGGGATTCAACCTGAATTGGTCCCATACTCACTTTAAGCAGAGGCCCTACAGGCTGGGAAGTTCAGGTTTTCAAAGTATGACCTAACGATTCTCTGGATTTCCTTAGTTTCAGTTATAATGTCCCTGTCTTCATTTCTGATCTTGTTGATTTGCATGTTCTCTCTTTGCCTCTTGTTTAATTTGGATAAAGTTTGCTCTATCTTATTGATTTTCACAAAGAACCAAATTTATTTTTTACATGATCTTTGTATTGTTTTCCTAGTTTCTCTTTTATTGATTTCAGTCCTCAATTTGATTACTTCCTGGCATCTACTCTTCTGGGGGTGACTTTGCTTCTTTTTGTTCTAAAGCTGTCAGTTGTGCTCTTAATTCTCCAATGTGACTATTCTCCAGTTTCTTCATGTGGGCACTTACTGCAATATTCTTTCCTCTTAGTACTGCTTTCAAAGTGTCCCATAAGTTTGGGTGTGTTGTGTCTTCCTTGAATTCTAAGAAGTCTTTAATTTCTTTCTTTATTTCTTCCTTGAGGCTGGAATGGGGCAATTGCTTGTTATTCAAATCCTAGGAGTTTGTTGGGTTTTTGCAATTTGTTTTGTTGTTGAGTTCTAACTTTAAAGCATTGTGATCTGATAAGATACAGGGGTTATTCCAATTTTTCTTTTACTTTACTTTTCTTTTTTTTTTTTTAAATCTGTTGAAAGTTTGCTATGTTGCCTAGTATGTGATAAATATCAGAAAATGTTCCATGTGTAGCTGAGAAGAAGGTAAATTCTTTTGTCTTTCAATGGAATGTTCTATAGATGTCTGTAAAACCCAATTGGGACATAACTTCTGTTAGTTCTTTTATTTCTTTGTTAAATATCTTTTTGGTGGTCCTGTCTAGTTGTGAGAGTGGAGTATTGAAGTCTCCCACTATAAGTGTGTGAGGTTTTAAGTGAGATTTGAATTTTAGTAACATTTCTTTTATGAGGGTACCTTTGTATTTTATTTAGGTCATAGATGTTCAGAATTGGGACTTCATCCTGTTGGATTTTTCCTGTGATGGATTTGAAATGACCTTATCCATTGACTTGACTGATTTTAGTTTTAAGTATAATTTGTTAGATATTGGGACAGCTGCACCAGCTTGTTTCTTGGGTCCATTTGATTAGAAAATATTTTCCCAACTCTTTACTATGAGGTAGTATCTCTCTTTGAAGTTGAGTTGTTTTTCTTTTATGCAGCAGAAGGATGTATTCTGTCTTCAAATCTATTCTGTTAGCCTCTGTCTTTTTATAGGCAAATTCAGACTATTAATATTGAGGAAAATTCAGTCACAAAAAGACAAACATGGTATGTACTCACTCATATATGGATTTTAGATATGGAGCAAAAGAGCACCAGCCTACAATCCATACCACCAGAAAAGCTAGGAACCAGGGAGGACCCTAAGAGAGACATATATGGTCTCTCTGAGAATGGGAAAAGAACAAGATCTCCCAAGAAATTAGGAGCATGGGGGGAGGGGAGAAGGAGTTGGGAGAAAGACAAGGGGAAGTTAGGAGGACAAAGGAAGAAATCAGAGAGCAGGAACACTGAATCATGGGAAGTACAGAGGAGAGCAAGAAAAGGTAAACTATAATAGAGGGAACCGTTATAGGTTTTCTGAGAAATCTGGCACTACAGAAATATCCAGAGATCAACAAGGATTACCACAACTAGCAATCTAAGCAATAGTAGAGAGGTTACCTTAAATGCCCTTCCCTGATAATGAGATTAATGACCTTATATGGCTTTCTGGAGCCTTAATCTAGTAGCTGATGGAATTAGAAGCAGACACCCATAACTAAAACTGAGCTGCACTCCTGGAATCCAGTTGCAGAGAGGGAGGAGTGATGAGCAAAGGGGTCATGATAAGGCTGGAGAAACCCATAGAAAAAGCTGACCTGAACTAGGGGAATCTCATGGACCCCAGTCTGATAGCTGAGAAACCAGCATAGTTAAGAGGACTGAGAAGTCTATGGGCCCCTGGCAATTGATCAGTATTTTCCCCTAGTATAGAAATGGACCTTGGGAGCCCATTCAACATAGAGGGATACTCTCTCAGCCAGAACACATTGGGGAGGGACCAAGCCTTGCTCTAAAGGATATTACACACTTTGAAGAACCCATGAAAGGCCTCACCCTACCTAGGGAGCAGAAAGGGGATGGGATGGGAGTGGGGGGGGCAGGTTGTAGGGGAGGGTGATGGACCTGGGATTGACATGTGTAATAAGCTTGTTTCAAAGTTAAATAAAAAATATTATCAAAAATATTGAGAGAAATTAAGGACCATTGATTGTTAATTCTTGTTTGTTTTGGATTTGTTGCTACTGGTGGTATTGTGTATAGATTTTCCCCACTTTTTCTTTTTGCTTCTGGTTAAGTGAGATTATCTATTGCCTTTTTTTATGAGTGTGGCTAACTTCCTTATGTTAGTGTTTTCCTTCCAGAACTGTCTCTAGGGTGGTCTATGTACCAGAGAGTGTTCACTATGCTCAGAATCAACCCAGGAAGTTTCAAGGAGAGGGTGGGGTGTTGGAACTGAGCTCTCCAAACACTCACCTCAATCAGTGGACATAGTAAGATGTCCACTTTGGATGCTTAAAATTCCTAAACACAGGATCCCTTCACCATATTGCATGTATATGCTAATGTTTATAAAATTGAACAAGGAATTTAGTTGTCATAGTGATCATCTAAGATGGTCCTTGGAATTTGTTTACATCAAAAACAAACAAACATATAAAACAGAAAGCAGAGACTGGGAAGACACACAGGCCTTACCCTTCCCCTGACTGGGATTATGAAAAATTATATACTTTCCTCAGGGTTAGTCAAGACAGGGTGATGAAAAGTAATGAAAATGAAACTGAAGTGTGTGTGTGTGTGTGTGTGTGTGTGTGTGTTTGTGTGTGTAAAACTGCCTTCTAATTGAAATTAGAATGCACACATTCAATCTTATGTGATGTTAAGGCTTTTCATCTATCACTATCCATTTTCCTTAAAAAAAAAAAAAAAGGAAACCACTGAATTTATTGCTCACTCCTTGGCTGGACTCACTTGCTGGTGGTATCTGAAGACCCTCCTGTCCAGATCCCCGTTTTTGGGTTACAGCAACATGTGAACTCACTAGGCTTGTTTTGTAGGGGTGGGGTTTAGGAATCCTCAGTAGTCAAAGTCATTACCACCCATCCACCCATTACCACCTCTGTCATCTCTTTGGTCTCCTTTTTTTTTTTTTTTTTTAAGCCACAAGAGCAAAGTTCAAGATTTGTATACTTTACTGACTTAATTATGTCCAGAGTCTATTTATTTCCCACCTTTTAGCCAGCCTGGGCATTTTGTTAATTTATTCTAAGTTTACTTTTTTCCCTAATTGAAAAACAGTGGCCAGAAATTCCCTGAAGTAAATAACTCAGTATTTATGCACATTTGGAGGTGGAGGGGTGCTAAGGAAAATAAAAAGATGTATTTCTCTCACAGACATCTGACAAAAATTCTGATGCATGTTAACTGTTAAAACTTAAATTATTGCTTACTTCTTAGGCACTATAGCAAAGAACATGCTAATTAGGTGATAATTTTTAAACTGATTAAAAGGCTACCTATGGAATCTAAACCAAACCTGTTCCTATTTCCTAAGGATGATAATAAAAGTGGCATTGGCCTTGATATAAAAATTCTCATGGAGATTCCCTAAAAGAACCAGGCTGATGGTAAGACAGAGTGTCACTCTTGGAAAATGGACAGTGGGGCCCCAATGTTGAGAACAACATCCACAATGTGTTCACTGACTACAGAGAGGTCAAGCTGGTGTAGGCATAGAGTCTTCAGTCATATGTTCTAATCTTTTGTTGTGAAAAGGTACTGTGCAGACTACAAAAAGAGAAATCTGTATACCAATCCAGCCACAAACCCCTTCACCTACAATCTGTCCTGCCTCAAGAAAAAAAAATATCCATACTTTTCAAATCACTATACATCCATTGGAAAAGTTAGCAGGAGGTAAAGAACTCAAGGGAGCACACACCACTGTGTTATCCAGTACCAAATCATCATCCCTGAAAACATGCATATAGGTAACATTATACAAACTAAACAGATTATATTTAAGAAATACAAATACATATATATATATATGCATATAGACACACACATATACATATATGTATATATACATTATACATGTATATACATATATATATATATATTCTACATGTATGAATGTAATAAAATTATGGAAAAAAAAAGAAGCCATGAAGTTGAAGGAGAGTGGAAAAGGTACCTGGGTAGGTTTGGATGGAGGAGAGGGAAGGGAGAAATTATGTAATTAAGTTAAAAAATCTCAAAATTAAGAACTATTTGAAAATGGATTTAACATTAACCTTTGAAAAGATACCTTGTTCAAAATGCTTATGAGGTTCCATTTGTTAAGTAACTAACCTAAGTCACAGAGAAATAGTAAACCTGTAACCCTTCTGTCAAGGAAGAAATATTCTGAAGGGATACTTGTGCCTTTCCTTTTTGCTATGAGAATACTGAGATGATGTATCCCAAGAAATTGGAATTTTCCCAGGAATCCCACTCTAGCATAATGATCGGAGACTGGTGTTAGTCATAGAGAAAGCATATGTCATGAAAGATTCCACTGTGTTCTGACAACTTGTCAGACCTCCTTGCAAGAGGCACTAGAGCTGAGGCAATGATGTTAGACATGTCTACATACATTGTGGCAAGGTCTGCATCCTTATGTGGATATCTTGACTTCTATTTAAATGTACACCTCATGTTAGGACAGTGGTCAGCAAGGCAGGCGAGTTCATTGGACTTCTTTGTTTTCCTCTTTCCCATTGGCCACCTTTTCCCCTCCCTTATACTATTCATTTGTATAATTAATTTAAACACTGAGAATGAATAACAAAATCTGAGTTTCTGGGGACTCAGACCATTGCTCTAAAGCAACTATATCATTCTTTCTCATATTAAAAACAGCAAAATAAAGTGGCTTCCCTAACTCAAAGATATTTGAAGGACTAAAATTGGTGAACATTAATTGTTACACCAGGTAGTAGTGACATCCCAGACTAGCCTAGACAAAATAAGACAATCCTGTTGTCTTCTCTCAGGAGAGCAGCCTCTGATGCCACTGTAGGAGAGCTATGGTGCCATCAAATCCTCTGAAACTCTAAAATTAATAAATCCAACTCTTATAAGAAAGATCTGATATTAAAATATTGAGTGAAATAAAATATCCTGGTAATGGTTTTATTTAACTGTTCTAGTAAATTAATGAATAAAAATGTCCTAATTTATCTTAATTGAAAAGAAAAACTGGGTGTCTTTACATATATTATAAGAAACAAATAATTCTATTATTAAATCAGTCTGACTTTGATATAAGAATTAGGATGCTAAACCAAGAGAATAGAGCACACACTGTAAAATCAAAAACAATATTATGTAAGAATTCAGCATGTTCAAAAGCTAAAATCTATTTTTCCAATACATTTCTTACTGTTCATCTGCCTAGTCCCCATCTTCATTTCACAACTGTATTCCATATAATATCTCTGAGTTTTACAAGTTGTGTGCTCCTGTGCCTCATTGACACATTTGACCCACTTTGGTCAGAGATTTTTATTTTTGCATTGGTAAAGTAAAAGTGTTAATAGTTTCTTAAAGCAAGTCATGGTTTTCAGATCAAAACCAAAAATTCTTCAAGCCCATGATTAAAGGCATAAGGTGACCCTTCCTGTGCTTACACTTCAGCTTGCTCATATTCCAGGTCTCTAGTTTGAGACTATTTTTAATGCAAGTCAGTTTAAGATCACACGCAAAAAAGAGAAGAGGAGGAGGAAAAGGAAAATGATGAAAAGGAGGAGGAGGGGTGTAGTGGGAGATTCACTTTGTCTCCTTCTGTGGCACTGACCATGCCCTCAGAACTAGGTCTGAGGAGGAGCAGGGGAATGCTCTCTTGCAAGCCCCACAGGGACAGGAGGATTTCTGGAGGCATTTTTGAAAGCAGGAACCTGCTGGTATTCACATTTCTATGTTGTGAGTTATTTCTTCCTGAATAAATATCTGTTCAGCCTAATTGTTTGTCCTGATCCTTATTAAACCACAATAACTAGTGTCAGAAGCGGGATCCGGATTTTCACCAAACTTGGTTTTCACCCAGGTGGCAGACGCCACTCCCTTCCCCTACCATTCCCAAACAGGCAGGGTCTCTTGCCTAACTAGGTGGATATACCATAGCTTTGGGACATTTGTCTCTGCCCTTCAACTCCTTTACTTCCACAGAGGACCTAGAAGGCACTCACTGCTTTTCAATTATTGCCTATTTCCCCATTTTGCATTCATACAGAGCTGCTTGATGCCCGCACTGCTTGCGTGTTTCCCACGGTTAGCCCTGCGGTCCCAGCAATTCCACAAGGCTCCTTTTACTCATTTGTCTAACAAAATTTCACTTGCCATACTTTGTTAAGAGCTATTCTACAGGGACCAAGATCAGAAGGATCATCTGCTGCCAGATGCTATTTGATGGGACACCTCCAGGCGTAACTACCACACTAAAACCATCAAAGTTCCAGGACAGCAGAATTATACCTAAGGTAATTGCAACATTCTTCACAATTTAAGTTGATATAATATCTGAGATAAATTGTCCCATAATATGGCAGATAAACTTACAATGCAGGACTTTAGGAATTCTTTTACTTCTTGTATAGAAGGAATGTTAACAGAACACAATCATGACTTAACCAATATATACTTTTTTTTTTGGTAATAGCAATGGGTTTCATCATTATTATGATATTTTTTAAAGAAATAGTTTGAGATTAGAGCAGACAATAAGGCACTTGTACAAACCATAAGAAAATTACTAATAAGGATTCAAAATATGGAAAATGACAATGGAGAGTTTAAAATTAGAACACAAAACATAGAATGTTTAGAATAAAAGGTTCAGAATATTGAAAATGATAATGGAGAGCTGAAAATTAGAACACAAAACGTAGAATCCTTAGGGAAAAAAAGCTTCAGAATATTGAAAATGACAATGGAGAGCTTAAGATTAGAATGCAAAACATAAAAATCTTAGGGGAAAATGTTCAGAATATTGAAGATTGCAATAGAGAGCTGACAGGTAGAGTGCAAGACATGGAACATAAAAATGACTGACTAGAAAACACAATTTGTTCCATATCTAATGCCTCAATAACCAAGATGGAATCAATGCAATGTATTAGCATGCTAGTATAAAACAGCTCGTTCCTGTTTGGATAAATCTACTATTAAGGTTAAAAAACTGAAACGTCAGATGGAAAGACTAGCAGATAGAATCTGTTCCATGTCTGAGTATAATGGCAAGCTAGCAGATAGAATATTGTTTCTGGAAGGCAGTTTACATGTCATTCAGATAATATCTAAGGATGAGAATATTAAAAACAAGGAATCATTTGTTGTTGGAGAAAATAAGAAACTGATGCAATGAAGTCTCCAGAAAGTTATATGATTTAAGAAGTTCAGACACTCAAAGAAACAATGTGAATAAATTTCAGGCCTTGGAAAATCTTCAAACTGATACATAAGGAGAAGAGCTACAGAGAACAGGGTATGAAAGAGACTTAAAATTTTCTATACCTTTTAGGGTCAGGGGAGTTTTCCCTGGATCTATTAGTGAAAAACCAGCAACAAGAAAACACCAAAAAGGTGGCTTGCATATCAGTGGGAACCAATACGTATGAAAGATATAAAAGGTATAAATGAAGCAGTAGTCTCTTACTACATGCACTCACCATATGTGAAGCAATTAATAGAATCTTGGGCAAGGAATAACAAGGTAACTCCTAAGGATTGGGATCAATTAATATCAGCTGCCTTTGAAAACGCCTCTCAATTAGAATGGAGGGCTTTATGGAGAGAGAGAGGGAGCAAAAGTTCTTGAAATACAGGACTTAAAGAAAGATTATAAAACTCCCCAAAATAAAATTATTAGTGAGGGTCTTTATGCTGACCCAGGAACTCAAGCTGCCTATGATGAGCACACCTTGTCTCTATCCAGTACAGCATCTTTGAATGCTTGGGACAAAGTTCATGAACTAGGGGAGAGGATAGAATCCTATACTAAGATAAGGCAAGGACCAAGAGAATGCTTTAATGTATTTCTAGAAAGGTTGTCTAGGGCAATACAATTAGAGGTAGTAGACACAGATTCTAGGTGAACACTCATAGAATCATTAGCTTATGAGAATGCAAATCCACAGTGCAAACAGGTGCTTTGGCCTTTAAAAATCAAATCAGCATCCTTACATGAATGGGTCCTATATACAGCCAACATTGAGTATAATGACAATAACCCTGAAGCTTGGGTAGGAGAAGCCATATCTAAAGGACTGAGAAGACATGAAGATACCAGAGGTCTTAACTATGGTGACATAGAAGCTTGGGTAGGAGAAGCCATTTCCAAAGGTTTGAAAAGACATCAAAATGTCAGATGTTTTAACTGTGGTAACATAGAACATCTAAAAAGAAATTGTAGGCAAATTATTTCTATAAATAACACTCCCAGGAATGAATCGAAGAGAAGGCCTCAGCCAACACTGGACCAATGAATGTAGATCAACCAGAGACAAACAAGGAAACTCTTTACCATCGGGAAACTCCTTGGGGGGGGGCTCTCGAAGGCCCCCATGTCAAAGGTAGCTGAACATTCCCAGTTACAGTGTAGGAAAATCTCCCACAGGACAATTAGAAAATTATGTGACTATTGTAAAACCTCATACCGCTCCGGATGATAAACTAGTGAAAGAATTGGAATCAAACATGAAAGAAGGAAACAAAAAACAGATATTGTGGCAATCCACTACAAATAGTCATATGCCTAGATTGATAATTAAAATGAATAACAGACTGCTTAGAGCAATAGGGGGCATGGGGGTAGATGTAACTATCATAAATAATAAATCTTGGCCTCCAAAATGGCCCCTGCAAGAGGTAAATGTTCAATTCTTAGGAATTTGAACCCTGTCTCAGGTAAAACAGAGCACGAGATAGATTGAATGTATAGGACTGGAAGGAAAGACAGGAAGTTTGAGACCATATGTGGCTGATATAGCATAAACCTATGGGGTCATGATCTTTTATAGCAATGGATTGCATAGATTAACAATACTCCAGTATTAGATTTGAACCATAAATGTCATCAATGTGGAAAAAAAATATTATAAAGTACTATACAAGAGAGACACCAAATATCCAGGCTGTACAAAAACAGAATACAAGTGCTGAACAAAGAGAGGAACCAAAAGCCCTACCCTTAAAATGGCTAACAGATGAACCTGTCTGGGTAGGACAATGTCCTATGACCTATGAGAAGTTAGAGGCTTTAGAAAACCTGGTTCAGGAAAAGCTAAATGCTGGACATATCGAGGAATCAAACAGCCCTTGGAATTCTCCTGTATTTGTTATCAAAAAGAAATCTGGTCAATGGAGAATGCTTACAGACCTGAGAGCCATCAATAAAGTTATCCAGCCAAGGGCTCTCTATAGCCTGGAATGCCCTTACCTTCTTTAATACCTAAAGAATGGCCTATTATAGTTATCGATTTAAAGGATTGCTTCTTCACTATACCTTTACAAGAACAAGATAAAGAGAAATTTGCTTTCACGATACCTATTTACAATAATTCTCAACCGGTGAAGAGGTATCAATGGAAGATTTTGCCACAGGGAATGCTAAATAGCCTCACCCTGTGCCAATATTTTGTACAAAAACCACTAGAAATAATTCATAAACAGTTTCCACAATCCATAATCTATCATTACATGGATGATATATTGTTAGCTGACTATAAAGGAGAAATATTAGAAAAAATTTTTTGAGAAAGTAAAGGAAGTTTTACCTCGCTGGGGATTACAAATTGCACCCCAAAAAAAAAATACAAAAAGGAGAGTCTATCAACTACTTAGGATATAAAATAGGTGTACAAAAAATTAGACCACAAAAATTACAGATCAGGAGAGATCTCTACCACACCCTTAATGATCTTCAACAATTATTAGAAGACATTTCTCAACTGCAAACCATTATTGGAGTAGAAGTGCATGATTTAAAAAATTTGAAAATGTCTCTAAAAGGAGACAATGACTTGAATAGTCCTTGAATACTATCAGCTGAAGCTGAAAAGGAATTAGAATGGGTAGAAAAGAGGATACTGGAAGCACATGTGGACCGTGTGGATCCAAACCTAGACTGTATTCTTGTTATATTACCATCTAGAGAATATCCTTCAGGGATTTTGATGCAGAGAGAAGATATCATATTATAATGGATATTCCTACCACATAAACAGAATAAAAAACTAAAAACATATATATAAAAGGTCTCTGACTTGATTATAAAAGGTAAATTAAGACTTCATCAGCTAACAGGAAGGGACCGAGCAGAACTTATAGTACCTTTAACTGATGAGGAAATTTCTTCCTTATGGAAAGATAATGAATATTGGCAGAGAGCATGCAGTAATTTTTGGTAATGATTATCAACAGTTATCCCAAAAGTGAAAGAATCAATTTTATAAAGGAAACGATTTGGATCCTTCCATGCACTGTAAGAAAAACACCTATTTCTGGAGTTCCTACATACTACACTGATGCAAACAAATCAGGTAAGGCAGGATACAAAACAGGAAAATTAAATGGTTTTAAGCCCTTAAAATTCTGTACAAAAGGCAGAATGGTATGCCATTCTCATGGTACTTATGGATTTTACAGAACCCCTCAGTATAGTTATTGACTCTCAATACGTAGAGAGAGGTGTCTTACACGTTGAAACTGCAAAATTTATTCCTGACGATAAAGAATTAACTTCACTGTTTATACAGCTACAAGATATTATCAGAGAGAGGAATATATGTATGTATATATATACATACATATATCACATCAGATACCATAAGGGTCTGCCAGGTCCTCTAGCACAAGGCAATGATGAAATTGATTGGTTATTAATAGGAAGTGTGCTAGAAGCCTCCGACTTTCATTAGAAAGACCATGTGAACTGCAAAGGTTTAAAAAGGATTTTTCTATCACTTGGCAATAAGCTAAGGAGATAGTAAGGGAATGTCCTACCTGCTCATTCTACAACCAAACCCTTTACCAAAAGGCAATAACCCTAAAGGTATAAATAGAACTGGAATATGGCAAGTGGATTTGTTTCCCTTTGTAGAATTTGGAAAATTAAAATGCATGCATCATACTATATATACATTTTCAGAATTTCAATGGGCTACTGCTCTAAGCTCTGAAAAGGCTGATTCCATTATCACACATCTATTAGAGGCAATGGCCATTATGGGCATACCTGCACAAATAAAAACTGACAATGCGCCAGCATATGTCTCCAGAAAATTGAAACAGTTTTTTGAGTATTATAATCTAAAGCACATAAAGGGTATACCACACAATCCTACAGGACAAGCAGCAGTTGAGAGATCCAATCGTACTTTAAAAGAAATGATCCATAAACAGACAGGAGGAACCAAGACACCCAAACACAGACTACGCAATGCTGTATTAATATTAAACTTTCTTAATGCTGATGAAAAAGAAAAAACAGTAGCAGAAAGACACTGGACAATAGAAAAAAAACTTCTGAACTAAATCAGCCAGTGTACTTCAAGGATGCATTGACATCAGAATGGAAACCAGGATATGTGTTACGTTGGGGTAGGGGTTTCCCATTTGTATCTACAGGAGAAGAAAAACTGTGGATACCATCTAAGTTAATCAAGATCTGAGTTGGACAAGAAAAACATCTTAATGAAGAGAAATAACAAGTCATCCAACAAATTAGGTCCCATGCAATGTGCGGAGACCTCTCAAAGGTAGGGGAAGTGTTCTATTCTTGTTCTTAAAGGAAAACAGAGAAAACCTATCTTCAAACGGCCAAAAGACACTGAACATGTAGGTACCTACAGAAGAGAAGACAGATCTCCAGAGAGAATCACATAATGAAGAGGAATCTGTCTTAAGGTTAAAAATATTTAATTCTAGTATACTATTTCTATACAAAAATATATTTCTCTCTACTATCTAGTATTCCTGAAGTCCCAATTCATGTAAACCAATGCTGGCTTTGGAGTTGGATTTGGCTTTCCTTCTCTAAATTCAAGCGTGTTGTTAAGATTAAATTCACAATTTCTGCCTTAAATCAAGAAGCCAATTGGTGTAAGGCAGAAGAAAACAAAATCTGGGGTCTCATTTGCTTATACGCAATTTTCTCTCTGAAATCCTAATTTTCTTATATTTCTTTTAATGCTTATTGTTGTCTTTCCCTAATGCATACCTTAAAACTTAAAATTTTTACTTTAATATTGATGTTTAAGTTTTCCACAAGGAATAATAACAATTCCTAACAGCAATCTTTGAACTCTCCAGTAAGAAGATTGTCATTTCCACTTGACACAACCTTATGCATCTGGACTACAAATATCACACTAAAATCATTTTGAGAATGTTTTGCTTGAGACAACTCATGACTAGCTAGCTATAATGGTGCAGCTTCTTATTACACCCTTGCCAGAGTTTCAAATAGAACTACACTCAAGCATTTTCTGCCCTACAGTGACTAGCTACATATGTTACAGCCAGTTCTGTTGAAAAATTTGGTTGCTAAAAATTTTCTTCCTACAGGATCCCATGGAGCAATCATCATCCCATTTCAGCAGGAAGTAACCTTAAGATAACAATGCCCCCTTTCCCTATTGGAATTTTGGGATAATATCCTTCTTATTTGGGTTGGTTTTAGATACTTAGGGTTGGGTATGGAGGTGATGCTTAGAATCGGGTTTATCTTTTAGATAGGATAGGATATGGTTGGGAAAGATATGGTTTAGATGGAATATAGGTAGATTATCCTATCTTCCTGTGAATTATTGAGTAAGAGTAAGATAATAGTATTATACAGTTTACATTGTTATATATTCTTATTTGTAGTAAGCTATGTAAAATTAAGTTTATATTCCCTTCCTGGAAGAATTGTATATTATATTTTGTTATATTATGTGAAATCTTTCCACTTATGATGTATTATGCACATTATTCTTACCATATTCTATGTATGTATACTTTTACTTATGTTCAAGACATTTCATATATTGATACAATTTATGCCCATTTATCCTTGCCATATTCTGTGCATGTATACTTGTTTTCAAGACATTTTGTATATTGATACATTTGGGGATATTTATCATGCTGCCCTTTATAGTTCTACCTCTTTTTTTCTTTTAAAATATTTTTATTAAATAATCTACTTGGAGGATGATTACAGAAGCTTTAAGCAGTAATCCCAAGTAGTGAAAGCAATTTTCATTAAAAAAAAAAGAAAACAAAAATATTCTTATGATTTGCTGCTTTATACACAGGAATGATTTATTTTACAGTCATTTGTAACATAAACCTACAAAATTCAAAACATTTCTGAGTGTCTGAAATGCAGAGTGAGGTCCACAGTGATATGCTTTCACAGGAAGCTGCCTATTAACAGGCTGAATTGAACTCTACGATAACAGTTTCCCACAGAATTTACAAGATGGACACTCTGAATCAGAAACTGGATATCTTTCACAGTTTATGTTGCTTTTTTGAAGTTCATTTCATCAGAGGTAACCAACTAGTGTTGCCAGGATTTCCTGATTCAGAAGTACAAACAGGCTTGGTTCCAAACACTTCATTTGTAATACATACAAGACATTCCCTAAGTACGAAGGATCTTCTGAAAGAAAATGAAGAAAACCAAAAAAGCAGCCCAGAATAAAAGCATTTACAAGCATCTGAATAAGGCCTTTTAATCAGTGTTTTAAACCCCTTCATTCTCAGGTAAGGGAATAAGAGGCCAAGAGAGGTATCCTCGGCGAGGGTGAGGACACTGGAGGTTGGCAGTGTAGGCATCACTAGATGCCTCTGGTAGGAGGAGGAAGGAGCTGGGCACAACTGGACCATCTTGATCTAGCCCGTGAGGAATCCAGAGGGGGAAAGAAATACCTGATACAATGAAGACAGGAACAAAACACCAAAACAAAAACAACAGGGGGAAGGAGGGAGAGGAGAAACAGAAGAAAAGAGAGAAGCAGAGAATCAAAGAAGAGAAAACATGCTGGAAGGAACAACCAAAAAAAAAAAAAAAAAAAAAAAAAAAAGCTTGTATATTCATGACAAAACCACAAAACCAATAGATAGAATATAATAGTACAAATCAAGACTCTCACTTAAATTAAGGTAGCTTTACTAAGTATAAAAATTTGGAAAAAAGGGTAAAGTTAAAATGCAAAAAAAAATTGTTAGTACGTACATTACAGAGACATTAATTTTATAAATTTAAGCATTATCTGGTCTCTCATTTGATTCTGTAACTTACAAACCTAATCTAATTAATATGCTTTTCATTTTGGGCAACGCTGCATACATGATACTGAGAACCAATCCAAATATACTCTCACATTATAAAGCTAGCTACTGCAACATATTTTTGACAAATATAATCGCTGGACAGTTTTGATTTCATGCAAGGAAAAAAAAACTGAGAATAGCTACAGAATTTAGGAGTGCAAAAAGGCTTAAGAATTATAGGTATGCTGCCATCTCGTAACTTACCTGTAATATGTGTGCAATTTAGTAAATGAAAAGGTGTATAACTTTGTCAAAATAAAGAGTTTCAGAAGACAGTAATTCAAACGACACATTAAAAATCCTGAGACATGGAATTTCAATTGCATGCACATTTTCAGCAAAATTATCAACTATTCTTATGTTTCCAAAGTGTCATCAGGGAAACCAAGTTGTATAGAAGCACAAGATAAACATTCATGCACTTCTTACAAACAGCCATTTCCTTAACGAGTACGAGATGAAAGCCATTTTACTACCAAATAAAACTGTAGCAGATGCTAATGTAATGTTTGGCTACAAACCTTATCTCAACTCTGGTGCTGTTAGTAATCACCTCCTTTACTACTACTTGTAATTACAAGAAAAAACAGCTGTGTGTATTATATCACCTATAAAGCAATTCTACAAAAGGTAAACAAATTAGCACTCAAAACAATCTTTATGAAAAATATTTATTTGATTTTCAAATTAAAATTATAAAAACTCATCATTTTAACTTGTTTTAGAAAATAAAAGACATATCCTTATATTCTTCAAATGGATTAAAACTGTATTTTCCCTCCTCCCAACAGCTTATAAGGATAGTAGCAATCTCTTCAGCTTTTAAACACAAGTTAGTCTCCAGAACATTTCAAAAAATTGTTTTGGTTATGATGTCTCAACAAAAAGCCTTTCCATTTATAGTGTAAGTAAACTGACTAGTACAAAAAATTATATACACTAAACTTAAAGGCCTTTGGGACTGTATTTAGTAGTGAGCAGGCTGCTGGCACATCTTGGGAGAGATCAAACGGCGCTGGGGAAGGGGAAAGGAGCTCGAGTTCCATTCCTGTGTACATGCAACAAGCAGCAAAACAGCAAAGTTATTCCAGCTAGCTTGTATTCAGCTGTGCTTCCTGCCAGCAGAAGATCCATATAATGAGTTTTGAAGATTTGGAGTATTTGAGCTTAGTGAAGGATTTGAGTTTCCCAGCTGAGAATTCCCATTTATTGGGCTCTCCTGTTACCTTTCAAAATACTTCCAATTGTCCATGTAATTAGCTTTCCACAATCTCACACAGCCATCATCACCTGAGAATGCTAGCACGGTTCCTGTTATGTTCCAACTCACCCTCCAGACCTGAGAGCTGTGATTATCAAACTGAGCCACGATATGGATTTCAAATTTTATGGGACCACCAGAAGAAGTAAGTTCTTTTCTCACAGGTTTTAATGTGAAAATGCTCACATCTTTGGTGGCTATTGCCGTGATGTGGAGAGATCTCCCAAATTCGGAGCAAAAGCAATATTAGGAACAGGAACTATGACTGTCATGAGAATTTCTGCTTTTGCGTATTTCCTCGTGTTTTCATTGTATTCAAAAATCTGAACCTTGGCCATTGCGTTTGGACTGCTGTCATCACTTCCCACGGCGATCATGGGGGAGTGAACACGAGAGCTGGAAGGATTCCAGGAAATGCAGCTACAGCTCAGTTTACATGAGATCTCGTGCTGCAGAGACCACTGGCTGAGATTCATAACATCTGGGGACTCATATATATTTCTTACTATACCATCTGCTGAACATCAGACCCATATGTTTGGGAGCAAACTTCACAGATGTTTTGCTATCCACTAGAGTCGTCCTCTTCATCCAGTCCTCGAAGTTTATCGTTTGATTCTCCTACTATTTCTTCCCAAACAGCTGCTGTCTGGTCAAAAGAACAGGAAAGCCAAAACTTGTCCGAATTTGGGATGAGCCCATGTCACACGCCACACAGATCCACTATGTGTCTTCCAACTAGCAGTACAATGCCAATTTCCTCTTTCACTTTTATCCCAGATCTTGACGCTCTGGTCGCTGGAGCAGGTGGCTATCCGGCGCCCGTGGAAGTCGTAAGACACATCGTGGATGAGGTCCTTGTGGTCCCCCGCAATGCTGCGCACCACGAACATGGCTAACACTGAGGCCTGACCAGCCTGCCTCTGAGAGGGCTCCAGTGGGGCCAGCAGCCCAGGGGAAGAACAACAACAACAACAACAAGAAAGATAGGGGTACATGAAAATGTAAAAGAGCAGGCACACAAAATAGAGACCACTTATTTACACACTCAGGAATATCACAAAAACAATAACCTGAAAGATATAATATATCCACAGAGGATCTGGTGCAGATCCATGTGGCTCTTTGCTTGCTGCTTCAACCTCTGAGCTCATATTGCCTTGCTTAGTTGATTCAGAAGGTCTTATTATTCTGGTGTCCTCTATTCTCTGTGGCTCTTATCCTTTTTATATCTCCTCTTCTGTGGAGTTACCTGAGATCTGAAGAAAGGGATTTGATAAAGTCATCTCATTTATAGCTGTACATTTTAAGGACTCTTTGTCCATATAATGTTTGACTGTGGGTCTCTGTAGATGTTCCTATTTGATGCAGGAGGATCCTTCTTGTATGATGACTGAATAAGGCATCGATCTACTAATATAGTGGAACATATTTTATTAATACTTTTTTCAGACCAGTAGTATTTGAGCTATCTAATTTTTTATGAGCATTCATTTTCAAAATATTTTGTCTAACTATATTATGAGAGGGCAAAAAAACAGGTCACAAACTAAGGAAAAATATTCAGAGTACCTATAAGCTGTATTAAAATACTTCATACACAACCAAAAATACCAAAATATTCATTGAGTGACTGAAACTAAGATATAAACTGGCTATTCATTAATGCAGGCAAGCCAGGGACTGATGAAAATAAGAATGCATCAACTCTCATCATCATTAAGCCTTCCAAGGGTAACTGTTTCTCCCTTTGTATAAATTGATGTAAAGCTTTGAAACAAAAGGCAATGACATTGAAGACCACTGAAGACATTAATTATCAAAATTTAATCAGAGGATAATTGGACCCTATGATACAAAGATAGCTCATGAACACAATAGGACTTAATCATGTACACTTAGGAAGAAATTGTAAAGAATCATTTATACAAACACACAAGGAGCTATAAGCATACATACAAAGATGTATGAATGTTATGGGAAGTCCTGGTTGTAAAATTTAAGTGATTTAATGGGATACTGTAGAAAAGTGAAAGGAAATGAGCTGGTAACATTTAACAACATATAAAACTCATAAATATAATATTGGATATTTAAAAAAGAGTGACTAAACTATGGGCTAAAAATGACACAACTACAATGTTGTCTCTGTCCAAAAAAAATGAATAACAATGAAGAATTTATAGTTGTCTTGTTTTACAAATTGGGTTTCCTTGATATTTTGAGAATGATTTTATGTCCAGGTTATGATGTGACTTATAGCTCTGTTGATAATAATATTTTAATGACATACAATAAAAACAGAGATAAGTACCTATAAAATCTGGGGAAGTCAGGATAAGATGCTTCATTAATTGTCTTGTATCAGTGTTCTGGTTCTGATAGTGCACTATGGTTAGGTAATATATTCTTGGAGAAAGTTGAATAAAGAATATATTATTAAACCCTGTATTTGTACCAGTAACTTGTGAGACTTCATTTCAAAATGAAGAATAAAACAAAATTTTCACACTAGGCTGCTAATTAGTTCCATCACATATAAAAACCCTAGCCAAGTATGCAGAAACATTTTTTCTTCCTTCCAAAGAAGTATCAAAGTATCTTTCACAAATCACATTTAAACCCTATTTCAGTAAGTACTGCTTAGTATTACCATGTAACATTCTTTAGCAACCCAAGGATTTTTGAGTTGCCACTAACAGAAATTTACTAGCAGTGTGATTTCACTTCTTCAAGGAAATTGGACCACACACATTTACAGCAGGAATAGACTCAAACCTCCTGGGTTCACAAGTGCTCTAAGGCAGTGAAAAAGGGAATAGCAGCCTTCAGGAAAAAGGGAAGATGGACAGGGAGCCTGGTTTCAATCATGGCCAGTTAATTCTCCTTAAACAGTATGTTAAATCTGTCTGATTTTTAATGCTAGGAATTTTTTTTGCAAAACTATTTATTTATTTATTTAATTTGCATACTTGCCCCAGTTGCCTCCCTTTCCTTCTCCTGCCCCCCTACCACCCCAGATTCCACAACATATCCACTCCTCCAAGGGGGTAATACCTCTTTTGGGAAGTCAACTAAGTGTGGTATACAAATGATGAGTCTATGCAAACCATGCTCCTATCTATATCCTAAAAGCCATAATAACATTATATATATATATATATATATATATATATATATATATATATATATGCTTTACATTAAATTATAACATATGCATGTATACATTAATGTGTATTGTACATATGCAATGCAAACTACCAAAGCCCCTTTTATCTATTAACTGTGTTGTTTTCTTACATAAAATCACCAAGAGAAAGCATTGAATTAGTATTTCTCTTCATGTTAATAGATAGGATAAGAAATGAATTAGTAGATAGACAATTAGCATCAAACATTCAATGACAAATCTTCATTACTTCTTTCCCTGGTTAGGCACCTGGTAGCAGGTGTGGGTCAGATCAACATCTATAGAATGCTGTTTCCAACCCTCTCTTGTCACTAAGACATTGCTAAACATCTAAGCAAACCATCTGATCAGAAGATTGAGGCATGTGTCAAGTATGATTGATTCTGGTTGTA
This sequence comes from Phodopus roborovskii, assembly GCF_943737965.1. Classification (NCBI taxonomy): domain Eukaryota; kingdom Metazoa; phylum Chordata; class Mammalia; order Rodentia; family Cricetidae; genus Phodopus; species Phodopus roborovskii. The sequence goes on along the minus strand of NW_026125669.1, from coordinate 194,527 downwards.
CTTTGGATGGAATGGTGTGCTTGGGAACCAGCTCATTCATACATGGGTTCCTAGGAGCTTATTTTGTAAAGAATAAGGTAAGGAGAAGCACTGAAAGAATTTCACTAAGTGTATGTATGTTGGTCTGTGTATCTTTGTGTGCATGTGTGGTTGTGTAGAAACAATTAGCATGGCTATTCGTCAAGAATTATAAAAGTGATAATTAAAATATATAATCTGGGTATTTCAATTCAAGGCCATGGAGCATGGAAGGTTTTACTCCATTCTAAAACATCCTCTTGTAATTCCAGGTAATCCGGTGGGTTTGCCAATGATTTACAAATTAATGCTCATTTACTTAGCATCCATATTCCAGGGGAAGAAAAGAAGAGTCCTTTAGTGGTTTGAATGAAAATGGCTCCCATGTTCACTAGTAGCACTATTTGAAAAGATTAAGACATGTAGCCTTGTTAGAGTGAGTGTGACCTTGTTGGAGAAAGTGTTTCACTGGGGTAGGTTTGCAGGTTTCAGAAAACCAAACCAGTGGTGTGTTCTGTCTCTGTCTCTCTCTCTTTCTCTCACCTCTCTCTCTCCCAGGCTCTCTCTGGATGTAGAACAGTAAGCTAATCTCCACCATTATGTTTCCCTACATGCTACCATGATGACATGATGATAACAAGCAAGCCCCAACTACATGTTTTCCATTTTGATAGCGGCCATGGGCATTGTGTGTCATCATACCAATAGAACATTGACAAAGACATATCCTCAGCTCCTAGGATTAGGTAAGGCCATAAGCAAGAGGACTCTGAAGTATAAAGCAGGTTTCTTTGTTTTGTTTTAATACCAAAATTCAGTTATCTTCTGTAGATGGAGAAACACTTCCAAATGCCTCTCAAGTGACATTCTTCACAGTCCATCTGGAATAGATATCTACTGTAGAATATTACTTTAACTATGTAAAGATGTGTTACATTTGATTTGCTATATAATATTTACTTTAACTGTGTAAAGGTGTGCTACTTTTGTTTATGCTGCATTTGTTTAATTATTGAAAGATGTGTTCCAGTTGCCTGTCTAAGACACCTGAATTATTGAAAGCTGAATGGCCAATACCTAGGCAGAGAAAGAATACAGATGGCTGGTAGGTTGGCAGAGAGAATAAATAAGCGGATGAATCTAAGAGAGAAGAGGAGAAGAAAAATGACAGAGAAAGAGGACACACATGGGTCAAAAAGTCAGTCAGATGCCAACTAGACATAGAGAAGCAGTTAAGGTAAGATATAAAAGAAGTAAGAATGGTAATAAGCTCAGAGGCAAAAATAAATAAAGACAATCAGGTTAATATAAATCAAAAGAGCTAGCCAGAAATGTACCTAAGCTAGGCCTAGCATTCAAAACAAATAATAAATCTATGTGGCATGATTTGGGGGCTGGTGGCCCAAAAGAAGAAGACTGGTACAGAGAGCAGGAAGGTTAATGAATCCATCACACACTAATTCTTTAAATAAAATATGAAGCATTGAGACCATTAAAGTTCCTTGAGTGCCTTGATTATTGTGGATTAACTAATGGATTTATCTGAGGTTTTCATGTTTCAGAAATACACAGCTTCACTATTGTTTATATAGGCACTGGTTGCACTTGGGCAGTAGTGGGATGGCAGTCTGAATCTCCTCTCAAGGAGCTTATCTTCTTTGAGCATCAATTTTTATTGGTTTAACAGAAACAACAAAAGCACTTCATAGAATTATTTGTGATGTGTCCACATCTTCTGGGGAATGGTGTTCAACTATTCACAGTCATGGTTCAGAATCAAGGCTGCAGGATCCTGTTCATACAATATAGAGACTGCATTGATCTTATGATATCTGAAATATCAAAGAAAATAAAATATCTGTGTCTTGCTGAAACTGAAATTTCTCACAAACTCTTGATGAATCCTCAGCCTACAGCTCAATACTATATAATGGCTTTTGCAAATGGCACCATGATAACTTGTATACTCTCAACAGAAATTGAGAGGGAGGAAGAAAGTTTTAAATGTTTTTCTGTGTCCAGAAGGCATATTTCATTCTTTGTTACCACTAACTGACACAGGTTCTCTAAAAGTAAGTTACATGGTGGTGAATTAGTACCCTATCTTCACTCTTACTGCTGAGATAATATGCACTGAAAGAAGCAATCTAGAAGCAAAAGAACTCATTTCATATAATAGTTGCAGGTTATACTCCATCATAGCAGGGAAGCCACAATGACAGGGGCATTAAGCAGTTAGTCACAGTACCATATTAAGTCGAAAGGAGAGAGATGGATACATGCACACTTACTGGTTCTGGTCACTTTTTATATTTTTATATAGGTCATGTCCCCTCTAGCTTTTTAAAGGTGATATCCACAATCAGGGCAGGTGTTACCATCTCAAATTAATACAATGAATACACTCCCCACAGAAGTACCCATAAGTCAAGGTAATGAAGACTGTCTACAGTTGAGAATCTTCTCAGATTATCCTATGCTTTATCAAGCTGATAAGTCAAACATCACAGCTCCACCCCTTGTCAGCCTGACAAACATCACTTTCAAACTATAACATTCTACCTCTCTTCTCCAATTTGTTCTGCATATCTCACAGTGTGAACTATATTCTAATTTTAACAATTTAAAAAACATACACAACCACAAGTTCCAGAGGAAAATTTTCTTTGGCTCTCCAGCTATCAAGATAGATGAGTCATCACTGGAAAACAAAATGATGTTCAGAAGGAAAAGTGGATGCTGAGAAAGGCAGAGAAAAGAATCAACAATGCTGAGCCCAGATATCTTTAACTTATTCTTGGTTATGGCCCAGTATGTTACCTAGTAGTTGGACAGTGGTTCTACTCTTCTACCTGTAAAGAAGTCATGGGTAGATGCGGAGAAGCTTTTCTATGCTAGTCTCTAGTAGTTTTCATTTCTCTATGTGTTTGGTAGCAGTGAGTCATTGTAGCAGACAGTGGAACCCTGTAATGTTACAGTCTGTATGCATCTTCAGATAACAAGAAACTTGGTCCCAGGCAACAGCCATTAAGGCTCTAAAAATTAATTCTTCTCTGAAATTCTTCTGTCAGCCAGAGTCCAGGAACTCTCCTTAGCTGCCTCCTTTTATCATTATATGAGCTCATTAAATGAGCTCTCCATATCACTTATTACTTCTCTCCTGTAGCTTCTTTGGACCTAATCCACTCTTCAGCTGTCAAGTAACTCCAACAAATCTCTGGGATCACTGCTGGAAAATTTGAGACTCCTGACTCTGTAGCACCATATTTGAGAGCTGGGCCATCCATTGGTGTCCAGAACCAGGCTGGCTATTTAGATGTGGGATGGGACTAAGATCAATTGTGAATGGATACCCATTACCAGGCTGGCAGGATTGCCAAGCCAGCATGATCATCTGTCTCCAATAGGATCATAAGGCTGTGTCCAGATCTACAGTCATCACTAGCACTGCTGTACTTTTCAGTTGTATCTCTCTGTGTGTTACCAGGATAGCCCTCACTACTGAAGGTAGGCAAAAAAAAAAAAAAAAAAAAAAAAAAAAAAGATCCCTTGAGAGAAACCATTCATTTGGCCCAAAGCAGCAATAGTAGAACAGGCTGTGTTAGTATCTCCCAGACAACTCACTGAGTAAGCCTAAACATCTGGCTTTTATAGCCATAGAACAAGTGTTTGAAGCAATTACAGCTTCTTGTTTGGATGAGTCCTATTGTGCCTGTTTGAGTAAAAGAATTTTGGAAAAATCACAGCCTTGCCATTTAGCATCAGTCACAGAAGACTCTCTACCATGAAGTGTGCCCCCTCTGGCTATGATATAAGGGACTTCAGAATCTGTCAGTATTCCTCTAGACCTTACTTACAGAAAGAATCTTGTCCAAACTGTGCCCAATAACTCTAACTGGAGCTATGCTCTCAAGAACCAGAACAAAAACTGGCAATTTTTGTGAAGCGACCTAAAAATATATTTTAGTTGTTCAGGATGTCTGTTGTTGGCCAGATCTTTGACACCCTCAAAGGGCCTCTGCTGGTGGTGAGTCTGGGAACAGTTCTGTTAATTTGTCCCACACCCTTCTCTGGGAAATCCCTGAATTGGCCCCAAATCTCACTCCCCCCATGTCCTGTCTTAAGCGAGAGTGCTCCTGGTGCTCTGATACACCCACATACAGGAAGAGTCTGCCCTCCCCCCATATTGTGTCATACCCTGCTCACTGTCCCACAGCTCTGGTTGAGCAATGGAACAGAGGCAGATCCAACAGTCCTGCCACCATTGGGGAACTTCCTGGAGCTGCTCTGAGCACATTAGACCCACCTATCCATGTGGGACCACCCTGAATCCCCAATTCCTGATCTCTGACCCCCCACCGACAGTCCTCTGCTGGAGCTCCAGATCCTGGCCATATATCTGGCTATCCCCACAGGACCATCCTGAGTCCCTGCCTGCTGGATCTTTGACCCACATTGCCAGACCCCTGCCTAAGGAGAGACCTCTTATAGAGCTTGAAACACCCAGAGGCACAGATATTGAACTTCTGAACCACCTAAGCCCCCTGGGGGAGTAGCAGAGAGAGAGAGAGAGAGAGAAAGAGAGAGAGAGAGAGAGAGAGAGAGAGAGAGAGAGAGAGAGAGAGAAACCACCTACACCCACCGGAAGAAGCAATGGGAAGATGATAATACAAAAAACAAAAAACAAAAAAAAAAAAAAAAAAAAAAAAAAAACACCTAAAATAGAAAGGCAAGCATGCCACCAACAGAAAATAGGGACTCTACACCAACTAAATCTGAAGACCCCAAAGCAGATGAAGCAGAAGATAAAGAGGTAAAAAAAATCTTCATAGAATTGATAGAGTTCTTCAAAGACAATATGAGAAAATCCCTTAAAGTAATGGAAGAATGAGCAACAAAAATCGGAAGAAATGAACAAATCTCTCAAAGAAAATAAGGAAAGCCAAGAAAAAACAAACAAACAAACAATTAAACAGGTGAAGGAAACAATTCAAGACTTGAAAACTGATATAGAAACAAGAAGAAAACAAAAAATGAAGGAATGCATGGAATAGAAAAACTGGGCAAAATATCGGGAACTGCAATCATAAGCATAACCAACAATATACAAGAGATGGAAGAATCTCTGGACCTGAAGATAAACAAGAGGAAATAGAATCATTGACCAAAGAAAATCTTAAATCCAACAAAATCTTAACACAAAATATCCAGGAAATGTGGGACATTGTGAAGAGGCCAAATCTAAGAATAATAGCCATAGAAGAAGACGAAGAAGCCCAGCATGAAACTGCAGAAAACATACCAAACAATATCATTGAAGAAAAGTTTCCCATTCTGAAGTAGGACATGCCCACAAAAGCATAAGGAGAATACCAAACACCAAATAGACTGGACCAAAGAAAGAAGACTCGTCTACGAATAATAATCAAAACATCTAACATATAGAATATAAAAAAAAAGAATATTAAGAGAAGTGAGGGGAAAATGCCAAGTAACACATAAGGCACATCTATCAAAATTACACCTGATTTCTCAATGGAAACTCTCAAAACCAGAAGGTCCTGGATAGATGTTCAGCAAGTACTAAGAGTCCACGGATGCCAACCCAGGATACTATATCCAGAAAAACTCACAATCAATATAGATGAAGAAAACAAGATATTTCATGACAAAGCCAGATTTCCACAATACATATAACAAATCCAGCCAAATAGAAAGTTCTGGAAAGAAAAATCCCACCCAATGAAATTAATTACAATCACAAAGAAATATGCAATAGATAATCCCACTTAACCAGAACCCAAGTGTAAAGCAGAGCAAATATATTCACAATACCACTGCAAACAACAAATCTAAAAAAAAAAAAAAAAAAAAAAAAAAACCAAGCATCACTTTACCGCAACATTATTGGTCTTAATTCACCTATTAAAAGACACAGGTTAACAGAGAGAATCCATATTTCTGCTGAATAGAAGAATCACATCTAAGCTTCAAAGATAGTCTTTACCTCAAGGTAAAGGCCTGAAAAAAGATCTTCCAATCAAATGGACCAAAGAAGCAAGCAGGTGTGGCTATCCTAATATCTAACATGTTGGACTTCAAAGCAAAATCAATCTAAAGAGATGAAGACAGTCATTTAGTATTCATCATAGGAGAAACCCATCAGCACAAAGTCTCAATTTTGAACATCTATGATCTAAATACAAAGGCACAAACATGCATAAAAGAAACACTACTAAAATTCAAAGCTCACAAAAAAACACACACTCATAGTGGGAGACTTCAACACCCCACTTGCATCAATAGACAGGACCACCAGACAGAAACTTAACAATGAAACAAAAGAACAAATAAAAGTGATGTCTCTATTGGGTTTAACACACACCTATAGAACATTTCATCCAAACACAAAAGAATATACCTTCCTCTCTGCTCCACATGGACCCTACCTAAAATTTACCACATACTAGGTGACATAAAAAAAACTTCAATGGATACAAAAATACTTGGAATATTCCCCTGTATCTTATCAGACCACCATGCTTTAAAGTTGGAAATCAACAACAACACAACTCACAGAAACTCTACAAACACGTGGAAACTGAACAATGTGCAATTGCACTATACCTGGGTCAAAGAAGAAATAAAGAAAGAAATTAAGGACTTCCTTGAATTCAATGAGAATAAGGACACAATATACCCAAACTTGTGGGACACCTTGAAAGCAGTGCTATGAGGGAAGTTCATTGCACTAAGTGCCCATATGAAGAAAACAGAGGATAATCACATTAGACAATTAACAGCACAACTGAAATCCTTAGAATAAAATGAAGCAAACTCACCCTGGAGGAGCAGATGCCGGTAAATAATAAATTTGAGTGCTGAAATTAATAAAGCAGAAACAAGGAAAACAATACAAAATATCAAAGCAACAAAGAGTTGTTTTTTCAAGAAAATCAACAAGATAGACAAACCTTTATCCAAACTAATAAAAAAGCAGAGAGAGAACATTCAAATGAACAAAATCAGAAATGAAACAGGGGACATAACAATGGACACTGAGGAAATGCTGAGAATTTTCAGGTCATACTTTGAAAACCTGTACTGCACAAAATTTGAAAATCCAAAGAAATGGGGCAAATTTCTGGATAAATATCACTTACCAAAATTAAACCAAGAATAGACAAACAACTAAAATAAACCTATAACCCCAAATGAAATAGAAGCATTCAAAAAATCCTCCAAACCAAAAACAAACAAACAAAAAACAAACACACACACAAAAAACAAAACAAAACAAAACAAAACAAAACAAAAAAAAAAAAAAAACACACACACACACACACACACACACACACACACAAGGCCAGACATCTTCAGTGCAGAATTCTACCAGAAATTCAAGGAAGAGCTAATACTAATACTCCTCAAATTGTTCCACAAAATAGAAACAGAAGGTTCATTACCAAACTCTTTTTACAAGGCCACAGTCACCTTGGTACCCAAGCCACACAAAGACACAACTAAGAAAGAAAACTACAAACCAATATCCCTCATGAACATTGATGCAAAAATACTCAATAAAATACTGGCAAACTGAATCCAAGAATACATCAGAGAATTCATCCACTATGATCAAGTAGGCTTCATCCTTGGGTTGCAGGGATGGTTTATCATATGAAAATGTATCAACGTGATCCACTATAAAAACAAACCACATGATCATCTCCCTAGATGCTGAAAAATCCTGCTACAAAATTCAACACCGTTTCATGATAAAGGTCTTGGAGAGATCCGGGATAACAGAAACATAATATTTACATAAGTGATGCAAAAATCTCAACAGGGAATTCACACAGCTGATAAACTAATTCAGCAAACTACCAGGATACAAGATAAACTAAAAATGAATGATTAGGCCAACTATAAATGAGTACAAAGGGGCTGAGAAAGAAGTCAGAGAAGCATCACCCTTTACCACTACAAACAACATAAAGTATCTGGGATAACACTTACCAAACAAGTGAAAGACCTATAAAGCAAGAACTTTGTCTCTTTACAGAAAGAAATTAAAGAAGAATCCAGAAAATGGAAAGATCTCCCATAATATTGACTAGGTAGGATAAATATAGTAAAAATGGCAATGTTACCAAAAACAATCCACAGATTTAATGCAATCCCCATTAAAATCCATCCACAATTCTTCACTGACCTTAAAAGGATAACAATCAACTTTGTATGGAAAAACAAAAAACCCAGGATAGCCAAAAACAACCATGTACACTGAAGGACTTGCAGGAGTCATCACCATCCCTGACTTTAAGTTCTACTACAGAGCTATAGTCCTGAAAACAGCCTGGTATTGGTACAAAAATAGACAATAGACCAATGGAATCAAATAGAAAATCCTGTCATTAACCCACACACCTATGAACACGTGATTTTTGAAAAAGAAAAAAATAACGCTAAAAGTATACAATGGGAGGAAGAAATCATCTTCAAAAAATGGTGCTGCCACAACTGGATGATGGTGTGTAGAAGACTGCAGATACACCCATGTCTATCACCATGCACAAAACTCAAGTCCAAATTGATCAAAGATATCAACATAAATCCAGCCACATCGACCTTTTAGAAGAGAAAGTGGGAGGTATCCTTGAAAAAAATGGTACATGAGACTGCTTCCTGAACATAACTCCAGTAGCACAGACACTGAGATAAACAATTAATAAATGGGGCCTGCTCAAACTGAGAAGTTTCTGTAAGGCAAAATACACAGTAAACAAGACCAAAGGGAAGGTCATAGACTGGGAAAGGATCTTCACCAAACCTACATCTGAAAGAGGGCTGATCTCTAAAATAAAGATCTCAATAAACTAGTTAACTAATCACCAAATAACCCTATTAAAAATGGGGTACAGAACTGAATAGAGAACTCTCAATAGAGGAAATCAAAAAGGGGCAAAGACAGGTAAGAAAGTGCTCAACATCCTTAGCTATCAGGGAAATGCAAATCAAAACAACTTTGATATACCATCTTACTCCTGCCAGTCTTGCTAAAATTAGAAACAGCAATGACAACTTAAGCTGGAGAGGATGTGGAAAAAGGGGAACATCCCTCCACTGCTGGTAGGAGTGCAATCTTGTACATCTAGTTTGGAGATCAGTATTGCAGTTCCTCAAGAGAATGGAAATCAGTCTACCAAAGGACCCGGCAATCCCCCTTTTAGGCATATACCCAAATTATCCAAATCCATGCAACAAAGACATGTGTTCAATTGTCTTCATAGGAGCTTTATTTGTAATAGCAAGAACATAGAAGCAACCTAGATACCCCTCAACTGAAGAATGGATAAAGAAGATGGGGAACATTTACACAATGGAATAATACTCTGTGAAAAAAAATCAATGTAATCTTGAAATTCACAGGCAAGTGGATGGAAGTGGAAGAAACCATCCTGAATGAGGCAATCCAGTCACAAAAAGAGGAACATGGTATGTACTCACTCATGTATCGATTTTAGACCTAGAGCAAAGGAATACCAGCCTATAATTCACCCTACCAAAGAAACAGGGTACAAGGACGTTTCTAAGAGATTCATATAAGGTCCTTCACTGACACAGAAAGGGACAAGATCTCCTGAGCATATGGGGTGGGGGGGCAGTGAGTGGAGAGGTAACTAGGAGAAAGGGAAGGGGAGGAGAGGAAAGCATGTGAGACTAGAAAGATTAAGTCAGGGGACAAATAGATGAGAGAAGAGAGAGAGATAAACAACTTAAAAGAGTGAGCCATTATAGGTTTCAAGAAAAAACTGAACCTAGAGAAATATCAAGAGACCTACAAGACTGACCCCAACTAACAATTGGAACAACAGTGGAAAGACTACCATAAAATGCCCTTCCCTAATAATGAGATTGATGACTCCACCATCATAGAGCCCTCATCTAGTAGCTGATGGAAACAGAAGGAGACATCCACAACTAAACACTGAGATGAAGTGGAATCCAGATGCAGAGGGGTAGGAAAAAACCAGGCTACAGAAACACATAGAGACTGCTCTCCAGAACAAGGAGGAGCTAATGGGCCCCTAGACTGATTGCTGAGAATCCAGCATGGGACTGAATCAGACCCCTGAACATGGATCTCAGCTAGAAGGCCTGGACAGTCTTAGGGACATCTGACAGTGGAACCAGGAAATATCCCTGGTGCACAAAAGGACGTTGGGAGCACTTCCCTATGGTGGGATACTCCCTTAACCTAGAGAAAGGAGGGAAGGCTTAGACCCTACTCCAAATTACTTGACAGATTTAGATGACCCCTCCTTGAAGGCATTACCCTACATGTGGAGTGTGGGGGGATGTGAGGGGCAGGTGGTCGGAGGGCACAAGAGGTTGGGAGAGAGGGAAAGAGGTAGGGATGGAAGGAGGGAGAGTGAGGGAACTGTGATTGATATGTAAAATTAAAATAAAAAGGAAAAAACAGAACTAATGAACTTACTCTATTTTACCCTTTTCTATTAATTTTAATCATGTGTATTTATTTGTGTTGGTACATGTGGATGTGCAGGTGTCTATACCAGCAATAAAACACTATCAGATTCCTTGTAGCTGAAGGTAAGGTAGTTGTGAATTACTGTAATGGGGACAACTCTGCAACAACTTTTCTAACCCCAGGTTTTTTTTTTTAGGTAATAAAATGCAGATATAAGAAAACTGCACTGTGGGGAAAAATGTGAAAAATTCTCACTTTATTAGAAAAAAACTAAGATGAATACAATTATTGTGTTACTAATTATCATTTCTTATTAAGCTGTGGTCTTTTATTATTAAAGTTGTGTGTGCTTCCTAAGTCAGAGCTGTGGACTAGGTTACCACAAAGAAACTTCACTTCTAAATCATTACTTCACATTATTTCCTCTTTCCATTACAAATTGTTTAAACTATTTCCCATCCCCTCTTCTGATATTATAATGTGTCATCATTTTAAGTTTCAATGAAGTTAAATTATTCACTTTTTAGCATAATGGGATATAGAATGTGTATGAGATATCCACCATGTAAATGGAGATAATGTTGTGTGTGTGTGCATACCAGTGCACACATATATATTTGTGTCTGTCCAAATGAAAAATTGATTAAAGTGATTTCTTCTATACATATGTGTAATACTTTTTATAGATATGAATAAAAAACTAATTTTATGTGTTTTTATAACTCTCGACATGTTACATATTCTTAGTGTTATTTCCAATCATCTTTGCATAGCACACAGAATGGGAAACAATAATGCTTGCACTTTATATGGGAACTAGAATTGCAAAAGTACTAAGGATGCTTCCAACTGAATTCCTGGAATCGAATTGCTGACAGGGAGGAGAGATGAGCAAAGTGGTCAAAACCAGGCTGGAGAAACCCACAGAAACTGCTGACCTGAACAAGGAAAGCTCATGGACCCAAGTCTAATAGCTAGGAAACCAGCATAGGACCAGACCAGACCCCAAGAACTTAGATGTTAGGAGGACTGGGAAGTCTATGGAGCCTCTGGTAGTGGATGAGTATTTATCTCTCATATACAAATGGACTTTGGAAGCCCATTCCATATGCAGAGATACTCTCTTAGCCTAGACACATATGGGGATGCCTAGATCCTGCTCCAAATGACATGACAGACTTTGAAGACTCCTCATAAAAGGCCTCACCCTCCCTGGGGAGCAGAAAGGGGAAGGGATCATGGTTGATGGAGGGATAGGATAGGAATGGAGGATGAAGGAACTGGGATTGACCTGTAAAAAAAAAGCTGGTTTCAAGTTTAAATTTAAAAATTATCAAAACAAATAAAGAATGTGAAGAGAATCAATAAATGTAATATATTGCATTACAAAATAAATTGTTGCTCTACAAAAGGGTCCACCAGCAGGTGTAGTCCCTTGGCACAGGTATTATCTTGACAAAAGGTTGAAAAAAATCTCTGTGTTTCCCACAGATGGACCACTTTTGAACTCAAACATCTCACTGACTAAGATGCTACCATTAGGACCCTGACCTACCTACAACTACAGTAAAGCTGTAGGCTGTATTATCCTTTTGTAAGTGACTAATTCACTAGTCACACCTATGATCTATAATGAGTAATCTTACAAATGCCCAGATATAACTCAGGACAACTCATCACAAGTAGAACTGGCCGGTATGAATTTGAGTAATACATAAGTACTCACTTCAAACAGTTTTGCTGGGAGATCCACGAAGGTTCCCAAAATTGTCTCAACTTTACATGAAGTCAGAATTTCCAAGGTCTGAATAACTTAATGAAAAACTTCTATTATTTTTCTTCTTGCAAATCTTGGCTAAATTTTTGTACTTCTCTTTACCATGTACATTTATATCATAAAATATTCTATATCCTCCTTTTAAGAATAAATATAATTACACAATTCCTCAAAACTGGAAGTGAGTTTCAGTGCATTTTTAAGATGGTAGCCACCAGTGAACTCAGTACCATTAATTTCAAAGTCTTAATAAATAAGGATACATCTTACTTGAATATGTCTGTAACTAACTTTCAATTGATAGGGCCTTTGCATCAGTGGACCAAAGAACTCTAAAACTTAATTTAAATATAGCAAGCCAATTCCCATTGGTGAATGATACTAAATTATATGTAAATCCCAGAAAAACCACAGGAGCATCTATTCTTGAGAAATAACAGTTTCCACTGAGGGATATCTTTGACTTACAGTTTCTATGGCAAACTTAATGTGACACATTTCAGACTACATAGCAACTGGTGGGAGCTTTTGTCAAGTTTTTCTTCATCTCCATTTCTCAGGATCCAACTTATATTTCCCCTGGTGTTTTTATTAAAGGAAAAGTATACCAGGTGGTCATAGTTAAGGACAACTTTTCTTGGGACTTTAGCAACAATAAGGAAGCTGAACTCAACCAAGTTCTCAGATAATAAAAGATGGGAGATATTGTGGTTAAATCCCCACTACAGGGAGATCTCTTTGTCACTTGAAGGAACTGGTAGAAAATTTCTGGCAAATGTTAGAGCAGAGGATGGTCAGTTCAACTGGGGCACTTTTGCATGCTAATTTCCCCTTGTTGAAGTAAGGCTTGTATATTCCCATTAAGTCTGGAGAATGGAATGTAAATTTTCTCTCCTCGTGGTGGTGGTGGTGGTGGTGGTGGTGGTGGTGGTGGTGGTGTGTGTGTGTGTGTGTGTGTGTGTGTGTGTGTGTGTGTGTGTGTACATATGTATATGTTATTACATCTCAGCAGGTCATTGGGAAACATGTTTTTTGTTTGTATCACTGGTCAGACAGCCAGAGATTACAATGTCAAAAAGGTGGAGAAAGAATTTGAAATTGCAAGTTTTCTAAAGTAAATTTTCAAAGCCTAGAGCTGTTATACATTTTGCTCAATAAGCTACCCTCTGTCATCTACATTTCAGAAGGCTTAGACTGCCAGAAGTGGGGACAAAAGCAGCCTATGAAAGCAGGCTACTAGTGGGATAGTATAAATGATTCATCTGTTGGAGGAGATGTAAGATTTGTATGGGTATCCATTTGTCATGGCTTTACACAACATTCTCATTAGCCATTTCTGAGATGATGGACATCAGATTGATCCCATTTCCTGGCTACCATGTAGAGAACTGCAATAAACATAGAGATGCAAGAATCTCTATAGTGTGCTCTGAAGTTCTTTGGCCCAAGAGTGAGTGGTATAGCTGGGACATATGGTAGATCTGTCATGTTTCATTGTTGTGTTGTATTTCATTTTGTTATTGAACCTTCAGTCTAGTTTTCTTTTTTTAATACTAAGATTTTATTTAATTAATGTACTTATTCAGATTTTAAAAATAGTACATATATTTAAAATATTATTAAACATAAAGATACAGTGTAAACAATTTCAAAGAACTCAAATGATGTACTTAAAAGGGAAATATCTAAAGGCTGGTTTATTAATTTGAATGGAACAGTTTCACTCAATAAAGATTATTAATGTAACAGTTGTGGTGGCTGCAACAGCAGGTGGTATTTAGTCAAATACTTCTCTTTTCCACTTACTCCCCAGCTTGTTTAACACAAGCATCCAAATGACCTGGATAAAAACAAGGTTTGATAGGATTTGCTCAAGTAATTTTTCTTTTGTGTTTTTGAGGCTGGGATTCTCCGTGTAGTGCTTGCCGTCCTGGAAATTGCTATGTAGACTCTGGTTTCAAACTCAGAGATCTACCTACCTCTGCCTCCTGAGTGCTGAGGCACGTGCCACCACACCTGGCTGTTCAAGTAACTTTTTTTTTTCATTTTATATAACCAAGTCCATTTAAATGAAAACAAACATTTATAGACAATATTTGGAAATTTGGGCGTTGTTCTTTCCAAACTACTCCCTGCTGGTAAGGGGTGCTGTCATGGGGGATTCTAAGAAGATGCAGAAATCCTGGCTGTAGTCTGTAAGTCAGCTTTGTCCAGCTGTTTTGAATGTAGGATCACCTGGTACTCTGTTTCAGGTGGTCTGGCTTGATCAAACCACATTAGTCTAGTTTTCATAGAAGCTGCACACATTTACATTGTCTTCATAATGTTCCCCATATCCTTAGCAGTATTTGTCATTTGTATTAGTGGTGATGGTCATTCTGACTAGAGTGAGATGCAGTCTTAACATGGTTTTAATCTTCATTTTCCTGATACCTAATGATGTTGAACACTTTTGAAAATATTTACTGGTACTTTGTATTTCTTCTTTTGAGAACTTTCTGTTCAGTTTAAAACTCACTTTTAAATTTTTGTTTTGATCATGCATTATTTTTATGATTTTAATAATAATAATTACAAACATATTACCTATATTTTGGTACAAGTATTAAAAGATAAAACACTCTAGTATTAGTTTGATTAACCTAATGATTATTAACTAAAGTGACCATTGTTTCTCTAGTAGAAGTTACACTTAATTAAAAATTAACAAGTTCTGGAGGAAACCTGAAGACAGGAGTCACCAAGATATTGATTTTAATGGTTGGAAAGACACATGACAATAATTTGCTATGATAAGTATTTTTCATTTTTATTAAAATTGGTCATATTGTTTGTTTTTAAATATCATCCTTCACTCTTAGTGAACTGTTCCTGTAAATTTACTGCTAATGAGAAAACAATGCCAATTAAAAAGTAAACTATATTGAAGAATCAATGCTATATTCTAATTGTTATAATAACATTAAAAATAACTAGAATTGTTTTGTTCTCTATACCAAAGTAGACGTGGATATTCCAGAGGAAAAAATAACCCTCAATGTCTTCTAATATGTCATGCTCTTATACAGTCTAGAAATTGTGTACAAAATGATTAGTTTGCCTAAAAACAATTGTTGGAAATTATCCAACCAATACCACTTAATGTAGTAGTTTATAAAAATGACTTTCAAATACTGTCAAATACTTCCTTCCATTGCAGAATAGAGCTATTGTTGAGACTAATGATGTCCACTATTAATGCATTCAAGCTGAACACATCGATTCAGTGAGTATCCTTAGAGATCTTGGTTTTTAATTATGATTGCCCCATTAAGTGCTTTGTTTACACTTGTCTACCAAAAAGTACCATTTACCAGGCACCAGCAAAAGTTCAGACAGTGTAAAATAAAAAGCTATGCTCAATGAAACCACATGCAATTAAATATGTATGCAAATAATTATGAAATAATGCAGGTACTCTCAACTCAAAAAGTTTACATATTTGATACACAAAAATACACATACAGGCAATTTAATGACTTGTGGAGATGACTATACTTATTAGCTAATTATTATAATTTGTGATATTCAAAAAAACAGACATGACTCTGTGCAATTATTGTAATATGCATTAGAAAACAAAGCACTACATAAAATTTATGCTATTTTCCTCATGCATGGTCCTAGTAGATGAGGAGATTGCTCTGTAGGTAAAGCATTCACTGCACAAACATGAGGATCTCAGTTTGGCTCATCAGCACCCTGGTAGAAAGCTGTGTGTAGTGTCATGAATGTGTAATGCCAGAGCTGGGAAGAAGAAATAGGAGAGCCCAAAATAAGAAAGTCTAGCCAATCAATGAGCTTGCTCTGGGTTCAATGAGAGATCTTATCTTTTAAAATAAGATTGGAGAAGGATAGAGGAAGATATTTAATATAGATTTTGGCTTCAGATACACAGACACAAGCACATAAATACACATATGTACACACATATACTCATATACATACATACATACACACACATATATATATATATATATATATATATATATTTATATATAAATCAGAAATGGTTTACTACAAAGCATCCATCTCTATGTTCACCAAGTCTCTCTCACGCATATGATGTCTAAGGTTATTGGAAATCTTTCAACACAGAAAAATTATAGACATCTTTTTTAAAAAAGACTCAGCCATCTGGATCATCTGAAGTGCTAACAAGGAGCTTATGCATGAAGCTATGGAGAGAGACATATCCCCAGTAAGTCTTACATGATATTTCACAATAGAAAGAAAAACTGAGTTGTAATTAAATCTCTATGTCACTGGAAATGGATGATTATGCCAGTTTAATACAGAAATCTGAAGATCCTCTCAGGATTATTTTCAAATTTAGACCTAGCAAAGGGGAAAGACAATAAATATCAGAGCTGTCACTCATGCAAGATCAGAAATTTGACATATCTCTTTAAAGAAAACTATATCACAGACATGAAGAATGGGTTTTCAACGTGTTGTATTTAAAAACAGTTATTAGATTTCTGTAGAGGAAAAGAAGAGAGAACTTGGTCCAGAGAAAAGAAGTACGACAAATATTCTTCTTTGATAAAACAGGAGAGTTTTATCAAAGGCCAATAAGCAGCACAGTGTGACTGGCATGTCTGGCAATAAAACTATCAATCCAGCCTAGGGAAAGTAAATCCTGCCCTGAATTTTAAGTGCCCGTTTGAAAAGTAAGAAGGGAAAAGCCTTGTGTCATGAGAATATGTGTCCTAGGTAAGTTGACATCCCCAAGTAGACTAATAGAAGTACTGTTTTTGTGTATTCTGTCTGAAGCAGGTATTTGAAAAGTCCCAAGGACATTTCTATATAAAGGGCATTTGGAAGATGAACAGACCTAGTTAACATGTGATATGACATTATCACTTGTCCTGCCTACAGACTTTGCTATCTGGTTCCAAGAAGCCAAATGAAGTAAAAGTAGCTAGATTCCCTTCCTCTGTGATCTAACATAAAACACAGTCCAGGAGCTGAAGTACATGGTTCATGTTGCAAAATAATGACCAACCAGACTACAAAGTTAGAATTGGTCCTCTTATTAACTTAATGGGACACAGAAGCAACTAGATTGTTGAGGCATTGAAAAAAAGAGGCCAGGCATTGGATTTGCATCTTAGGAAACCCACTCTGCTTATGGATAAAGCAGATAACCAAATGCATAAATATATTCTATTCAGATGGAAGAAAGCCTAATTAAAAATGAGCTAAAAGGACTAGAGGAACAAGAAGAAATTAGTTGAATTTTCAGAAAAAAACTATAACCATAAATTAAAGGACACAATTCCTTGATGTTTAATAAATGATTCTATATTGCAAACCCTTATGAAACAACACTAAGATTGCTTAGAAATACATTTCTACCTATAAAAATTGAAATAGCTTGCTTAAGATTTGACTCTATCATCTGAAGACTTGCACTAGTGACCTGCTCATCACATAGGTAGGCCTCTGCTCTTTCCTCTGTGACCCCCATGATACCATCTGAGGACCAACAAGTAGCTAATGCATTCAAGGTAGCTCTACCTCTCCTACAACATCTAAAGACCTGTGCTGAGCACCTGTGTGTTAACACTCACCTCAACTCCTTTAGCTCACTAACCTTAACTTCTGAAGAACTACAGGGAGAACCAATTCACTCTACAGAGACCCTGATTGTGATTTAAGAACTACACAATGCCCTACCAATTCTAGACCAATTCTGATGGCCTAATTATGAATCAGCACAAACTTGCTCAATACTGAACATCAAGCATCACCTAGCTGGTCCACCATTTGCCATGCATGGGTAAAAAGTAAATAGCGATCCAAATACCCATTCAGTAAATGTGATCCAAACATCCATATCAAAGTCATTTGTTGTGGAATATTACTTGACCATGTGTTACATTTGTTTATACTTTAATTCATTTGTTTAATGATGCAAAATGTACTATATTCTTTTATGCTACCTTTGGTTAACTCTGTGAAGCTGTGTTGATTTGCCTGTCTAAAACACCTGATTGGTATAACAAAGAGCTGAATGGCAAATAGTCAAGAGAAAGAATACATAAGGCTGGAAGGCAGAGATAATAAATAGGAGGGAAAACATGGAAGGAAAATATTTGGGAGCAAGGTAAATGAAGAGAAAGGGGCATCATGGGCCTGCCATCCAGCTACATAACAAGCCACAAAGTAAGAAGAAAGATGCATAGAATCAAGATAGAGAAAACCCAGAGGCTAAGAGTAGGTGAAATAATTTAAGAAAAGATGGCTAAACATAATCCAAGCTAACACAGAGCATTCATAAGTGAAAATAAATGTCTGTGTATTAGATTGGGAGCTGGATGGTTGCCCCCAAAGAATAAAGAACCAAAAGAGTAAAAAGTAAATAAAAATAAAAATAAGCCAACAATAGTCATCATCCAAGATTGAAGTCCAGATCTCATCCAATTACCCATTGTCCATCAAAAGAACACAAATAAGGCAGCAGGTCTCCTCCAAAATTTAGTAGCCCTATAGCAATGATCCTCACTGAAAGTAAGTTAATATACAATATATTAAGTAAAAATATAAATATTTTAAAAAATCAAACAGAACATGATTGAATGCTGGAAGGAAGATCAAGAAAATTCAAACAGTTGAAGGAATGGGGAACATAATTCCAGATATGTGAATAGAATTCAATAATGATATAGAAATAATCAAAGAAATTAAAGACAACATTAAGACATTGAAGAGGATAATTAGAGAAAACACTAGAAGACAGAAAGACTACCTATGTCATGATCTTAAAAAAAATGGTATTTTTTAAAAAAGCAATCAATAAAGTCAATGTCATACCCATTGACAGCAGTCACAGAAAAAAAAAATCTTAAAAGATAGGCAAAGCACTTATACACTCAAAAAAAGTATCTTATTTCAAGTTATAATGCAGATCCCTATTAATAAAAGTACCTCAGTAGAGCCAACACAACAGACACATAGATGACTGAAATCTGGAATAGAATAAAAGGTCTAGATATACAAGTTTTACAACTACAGAAACCAGAAACCTTTTTTTTTTTAATGTAAAAAATATAGACTGGAGAAAAAACAATTGATCTGAGCAAAAGTTCTCAGCACTCTTGAGGCAGATGCAGGAGAATCTCTGTGAGTTCAATGACAGCCCAGTGTACAGAAAGGGTTCCAAAATAGCAAGGGCCACACAGGGAAACCTTGTTTTGAAAAACACAAATAAATACTCAAAATCAAAACAAAACAACTGTCCAACACTCTTAGCTGTCACAGCAATGGAAATTAAAACCACATTGAGATTCTGTCTTACCCCACCCAATCTGAATGACTACCATAAAGAAATCAACAACAAATGTTGGTGAGGATGAAGAGAATGAAGAACTTTTAATTATCTGTGAAAGTAATGTGTGGCCATTATAAGAATCAGTGAAAAGGGTCTGCCACAAACAGGAAAAAAATTGCCACTCTACTCAGCTCCTGTGTAGATATCCAAAAGATGTTATATGAAGCTATAGACATAATATTTCCACAATAAGTAGAGATTTGACTCAGCCTAGATGGGAATTGCCTGATAAATAGATAATAAGACTATTGCACATGCACAACAGAATTAATTATGTTGTAAATAGAAATAGAATTATGGGAATTTCTAGAAAATTAATAAAACTAGGGAAAAAATCTGAATGAGGTAACCCAAATTCCAAAAGACAAACTACATATTCTGTTTCATATTTGGATCTTAGCTTCAAAACCTTAGTGTTGTGTTTTCATTGCGTAATACCCATGGAAGCAAGGAAACTTCAAATGGGTCATTGGGGTTGGGTAGCCATAATGGGAAGGATCGCAGAACATAGGTGATATGAAAACAGAGAGGGGTAATTTGGAAGTAAAGAATTTTAAGCAAGAATGGGGCATGCAGAAGGGTTTACCCAAACAAAGACTTCATGAAAAAGCCCTTACATCATTTTAAGAAAAATTAAAAATACAGTTTCAAAAGACGAGTTAAAAGAGAGGAATACAAATTTTCAAAGTATGACCTGAAAATTGTCTGGATTTCCTCTATGTCCATTGTTATTTTCACCTTTTCATTTCTGATTTTGTTAATTTGCATGCTCTCTCCCTGCCTTTTCATTAGTTTGAATGAAAGATTTTCTAAAAGGGAGATCTTCCTATGTCTAGATGATGCTGGTCTGTACAACAAAGCTTTACTAAGTAAAATCTACAGCATTACATAAGAGGTATATCCTTAAGAATTGTTGAAAAGAGAGGTCCCAGAATTCTCCAAAACTCTACTTATTCTGGGCAGCCTTCTTGGTTGCTTACCAGAACTAAATAGTAAGATCCTATTGCTGAAAGAATCACACATATTGCATAGAGAAATCACTCTGGAAGCTTCTCTGCTGGCTGTGATTCTGGGTGCTGTAAGATGTTATACAGGCTACTGGGGATGAAAGGGCCTCCGTGATTTTAGCCACCTGGAAACAATATGATCTAAATACTACTAGTCAATGTATGTGCAAACTGAACAATACTAAGAAAACTTGGGGGGAGGGGGAGTATTACCTTCTCTCTAAGAGCATTTGAAACCCAATCTATAAGAAGGAATTCATACCTGGTTCTGTCAACCTAGTCAAAATCCATAATGTGGTCTTGGGCCTTTGGGACAAAGTTAAACTTTTTGTTTAACTACATTTTCATGCTCCTTTCTAAATACATATATCTAAGTCCCTAGATAAAAGCTACTCCTAGCATTTCTCGGAGAAGCTTCTTTTTGTAAGAAGTGTCTATTAATTCAGACTCTAGGCTTCCAAAGTGATAAAAATAAGTGATAACTGGATGTTTGGTCCTAAACACACAAACAAACAAACAAAAACATGTACTACCATCTTTAAGTCACAGTATCTTTGAGAAAGAGGAGTTAGAAAGAATATAAAAGCTAGAAGATAATGAGGAGGCCTGTGACATGGTGACTCTGGGGACTGTAGCACCAAATACAATTATGACCTCCTAAGAGCTGTAATGACTGCAAAGACCCTACACAAGACTGAGGCCACCAACCCCAGCAATAGAAAAGTATGGATTGAAGGGAAGGTTCTAAATCCTTACCACTCCCTTCTGAACTACTGGCTAAAGATGAATTTTGGGGAAGAGGCAATAACTGTCTTCAGTTTATCTACTACAAAGTCCTAAATCCACAACGACGAAGATTATTGTCTATAAAAACAGGAGAGAAGAATGTTAATGGGGCTGAGCGGAATATTGGAAAATAGAGGAGGTAGAGGTTATACTACTCATATACTACTATGCCATTTATTAGTATATGAAATCATCAAAGAAACTTCAAACATAGCAATCCCATTCCTATATATTGAATGAGTATTCTGTTCAGATATTTATACAATTTTAAAATATTTGACATAAAATACAGCTGTATATAAATACTGAGTTTCTTTTCAGTCAGCAAACTTTTCTGTAAGAACAAAATCATACATAGATAGATATAGATATATAGATGTATTTATAATTTTTCTTATTTTACATATTGATGTTCATTTCTCTCACTTTCATGCCCCCTGAGCCCCCCTGCCATCCCATTCTCCACCCTCTCCACATAGAGGATGATGCCTTCCAGGAGGAATCATCAAAATCTGTCAAATCATTTGGAGTAGGGACTAGGCTCTCCTTCCTGTCTCTAGCAAGAACTTTATGTATTTAAGGAAAGAAATTAAAGAAGATACCAGAAAATGCAAAGGTACCCCATGATATTGGATATGTAGGATCAACATAATAAAAATCGCAATCTTGCCAAAAGCAGTTTTCAGATTCAACGAAATCCCCATTATAATCCCAGCACAATTCTTCACAGAACTTGAAAGAATAACTCTCAACTTTATATGGAAAAATAAAAAACCCATGATTGGCAAAACAATCCTGTACAATAAAGGAACTTCAGGAGGCATAACCATCCCTGAGTTCAAGCTCTACTATAGAACTATAGTCCTGAAAACAGCTTGGTATTGACACAAAAAATGAACAGGTACACAAATGGAATTGAATCGAAAATCCTGATATTAACCCATACACTTTTGAACACTTGATTTTTGACAAAACAGCTAAAATTATACAATAGGAGGCAGACAGAATCTTCAAGAAATGGTGCTGGAACATCTGGATGATGTTGTATAGAAGACTGCAGATAGATCCATATCTATCGCCATGCACAAAACTTAAGTCAAATTGGATCAAAGATCTCAACATAAATCCAACCTCACTAAACCTAGTTAGTACTAATCCTGAGCTATTGGCCAAGCACTTACAATTATTATAAGTCTGTGTGTGGTAATTTGGAAGCAGCTCCCAGGACCAGATGCCTACATTTGGCATCCAAAGTTTGAGAAAGAATTTCCACATAAAACCTGAAAAAAAATTAAAATAAAATTCTATACACAAAAGAACAGAGTTCATCTTGGCTTCTTGGTAACCATCTTTTCTTAGGATGATTCTGTTTGCTGGCTGTGATCAGAGGCATGGCACCTTTAAGAAGCTCCCTGGTTTATGCCAGAGGTACAGCTCTTTTGGAAGTCCTGGTTGGAGCACTTGAATGGGATTTGTGGTTGGTAGGCTATGTGCTATTTGCTAGGAGCATGAATTCAAGAGCTTCCCAAAATTGGGTGATGAGCCCAATTCTTATTGGTACCTCTCCTATGACGATATACTTTCTGGAAGCTGAGAGGTGTGAAGGCAATCTCCAAAGTGGCCCCTTTGGTCCTACTCATGCCACTTAGCTGTTTAAAGACTCATGTGGGTCAGAAAATGATAGAGATATGCAGTAAAGGTTTAGGAGGCAAAAGCTTCTAAATGTATCACAGTATGTTAAAAATGTGAGTAAGCAGGAAGAACAAAGAGAAAGGGTAAGTATACACTTAAGATCATATACAAGACATGTTTCTAAGTGGGGGACTGATAGTTATTGATACTCCATTAAGTCTCCAATTTTCAGTGAGAGTATTAGGGCATTTAGTACTACAGTATGTCAGGGCAGGAAAATGCTGGCAGAAAGAGTTTGAGACAGTTAGTAAAAATCTGTTCACACCCAGGAAAAACAGGACGACATATTTTGTGCTCAGCTCCCTTTCTCCCTTTTCTTATATGGTCTATGATCCTAGAAAGGGAATGGAGCCACTAATGATGGGTGGGTTTTCTCATCTCAATTATTAACATCATGTGACTCTAGCTCTTATGAAGTTTGAAATTGACATTAGTTATCACAGAAGATGAAAACAAAACAGAGAATATATATATATATATATATATACACATCACTGGAGAATATATATATATATATATATATATATACACATCACTGGAGAATATATATATATATATATATATATATATATATATATATAAAACCCAATATCCAATAAGAACATATTTAAATTTAGATTATAAATATGAAGTAGGATTTATTGGTCAAAGCATTAGCTTAACTTCTGTGTCCTCCACTGTTAGTATAGAAGAAAAGTTCTTGTGATTCAACACCTGGGAAACTTTGTGCAAATCAGTAAGATACATGGGCAAAAGCATAATGATGAAAGTGTGCACTTGAAACCATAAAGCCAGTGTCACCATAACAGAAAAAGAATAGTCATAAAGAATGCAGACACTATATTGGATCAAAGAGCAATCTTGGGGAGATGAATTTTTATGATGACTTCATACAAGGACAAATGATTGTGTCCATAATTGGCTTTGTGAATTTAAGTGTGACACTGAGGGTGGCTGAAGTATAGAAGTGCAGGTCATTAGAGTCCAAAATGTGAAGGAGTTTTCAGCAGACAATGCCTGATGAATCCTTTTTATAGAATAAACCTAGTCTCTACATCATCAAAGAATAAAAACTAGGACAAATTTTGTGGATAGCACAATGATATCAAGGGCCACATGTTCATCATAAATCATACACCAGAAGCACCCTCCTCAACAAGGAACTAGTAACTTTATATTCTTTTTTATGTAAATTATGAAAGCTATTTTGAATTGTAGTAATTTATCAGGATTAAAAACATAAGGTTTATGTTTGAAATATGTTCATTGTATATAAATACTCCTTTGTTATCTCCTCTCCATGTCTGTATATTCTGCATATTTTAACTTAGCTGCATGCATATTTTTTAACTCCTGTAGCCCCACCATTCTAAATTATCTTGCATAGTTAAATAAGACTATAAGCAGATTAATAAGCACTTGATTTTAGGCTTCTCACCTTAATATACTTTTCAAAGTTCCCAAATTTATCTTTGGAAGATCCATCATTAAGCATTGGAAGTCCTTATTTTAAAGAAAGTTCCATGGTGAACTACTATCCTTAAGCTGGCATTCAACTCTCCATTTCTCTCACTACATTTTCAAGTTTTGCAATGAGGTAAATAGCTTTTCTCTGTTTTCTGTTCTAACTATCATTTGGTGCTTCCACAGTGGAAGCCCAGAAGCAATGTACAGTTGACCATGAACTGAACACATGAGGCCTAACAAACATTTCTTTTTTGAAAGTTTATTTTCTTAAGTATTGCTTTTTAACAGCAACCAGAATACAATACACACCATCTCAAGTATCTCTAATGGAACAGATATCATATGCCCCCCCTTGCTAATCAATTTCACCTAAGATTACTTCTTGGTTTTTAGTGAACTCTGGTGCAACTTTTAAAAAAATTAATTCCAACTTTCTATGTTAAAGTTTAAATATTATTCTATTTTTACTTATTCTTTTTATTTCATCATCTAATAATTCAATAATACAGACACAACTGATGGACTATTGAAGATTTTATTTATCTTTCAGATTCTATGCAAGGATACGAAACATCTGTTCATCTCTGAAAAAATATCAAGAGAAGAGATATTATGCTATATGTGAACTGAATGCATTGATTTTTGTACCATCTGTCTTATAAGTTCTTGATTATAGCTAATGTTAATTCCTCAGTTAAATTCATATTTATTTAATATTTCACTTCATCTCCTTCATCTAATCTGTGCTTTGTTTTATTCTCTTGCTCCATGACTAAAATCAATAAAGAATTAAATACTTATTCAATCCTGAAATTTTAGTTTTGATTAAGTATATTCACTGAGCATATGTATCCTTGTGTTTTAAGATATAAAGCCATGCAGTTAAAGGAGAGTTATCAAGGCTCATAAAAGTCTTTAGGAAGGGAATCAAGACTGTGTGTGACAGTCATGTCCTTTACTATTTTTTTTTGTTGTTCTGGGTCTCTTTATGTCACCTATACTGCCCTCATATTGAATCCTGCTGTTTCAACTTCTTGAGACCTATTATTACAGTTGTGAGAGACTACCTCTAGCTCTCTTACCTATATTTCAAAGAATGTTGTGGCAAAGGATAAAATGCATTAAAATGCTTTCACTTCCCACTTTTTCCTCAAGCTGTCTCGTGGATAAGGATCAGCCCTGAATATGTCATTAGCTAGCTACCTTAGCATTTATTCTCACTACTTGAGAAAAGACCACATCCAGTAGTGACATTAAGATGCCCTCTCTCCTCCAAGGAGTAGTGTTAATAATAGCACATTCCTTTCACAATCACAATGAGTGGCAACCAAAGAAGCCCTACACACTGATGTCTCAAAACTCTTGCCCAGCATTCTTCCAGCTCCAGAATAGCCTAAACCCTATGCTCTCACATTGTATTGCCATTAATATTACCTCTGCCTCATGGTTGAAAGAGATAATATCCAGTGATGAACATGTATTCTAAAACAGAAGCTAAGAAAAGTAAGATTGACTTTTCATGAAATTAGAATCCATTGAATCAAATTTACAATTACCAAAACATTCTATTCTAAATGGTCTTTAGAAAACCATGTTGAAAGAACTTTCCAGCCATAACTGAAGTCTTTTCGTAGCTGAAAAGGGCAAAAACATCAGCCAATACCAAAAGAATTGGGAGAATTGTATCTTTTGCTTTTCCTGGGAACAATAGTGTACCCAACAGATATTAAGAAGGAAGCCGTATTTTGTATGACTCTTAAATTAGCTGATATTATCTGAGACTTGATATTAATTTCATTGTTTGTTGAAGTCAACTAGACAAAACAGTTTTTCTGTTTAAAGTTACAATATATTACCTAAAGCCTTTGTATACAAATGAATTCATAACCTTGATTAGGTCAATGAAAGGAGAATTATGAATTTGTTATTGTGTTAATTTTATTTTAATAAAAATTCCTAGCATTAATAAAACTTTCAAAGGATTTCTGTGTCAGTCAGTGTCACAGTAAGAAACAGATGGCATCTACAATTTAGGATTATTGGAGCAGATTTAAATAGAGGAATGTTTATGAGGTGTTAGGAGTATATAAGAATTGTGTTGAACAGCACAATGTCCTTGGGTTTGTACCAAAAAGGGTGATAATTCCTCCAAAACCAGAAATATCAAGGAGCAGAGAATTACCTCCAGGAAGTGGATTAGAGATTAAATTGAATAAGTGTTGATGAAAGGGGCTGGATCTTACCAAGGAATGTGACATCATCTCACAGGAAGTGCTGCTCTTCTCCACAAGGAGAGAACTATTAATAAATATTCTCTTCATTTTATTTATTATTTGGCTCATAATACAAATGATGAATAGTCACAGAAAGTAATTCTTGGATATAAAAAAGATAAAGATAAGTGAAGTAATGAAAAAAATGTGAACATATTCATATAAGTACACATATTCATGTACATATGTAATTATACCTGTTGGTCATCAGTTCCAAGTAAGACAATTACTTTCCTTGTCAATTTTCCTCCTTCCTATACCACCCATTCAGTGAAATTCTGAGATCTAAATATTTAGAGTAGGATTTGCTATGTCTTAGGAAAGTAAATTAATTCCATTTCCTTGTAATAGGTGATATGTATAATTAACTGGTCATATGGGGATTTTTGTGAATAAGTTGTCAGGTGAGAAATTGTGACAAATGTTCCTTTTTAAAATTTATTTTTCTTATTTTATCATAGATCCCAGTTCCCTTAACATCTCTCCCTCCCTCCATCACTTCTACCCTTCCATTCTCCCCAAACCACCCTCCCATCCCATCCCTCCACTCTACATGTAGGGTGATACCTTCCTGGAGGTGTCATCTAAATCTGTCAATATATTTGGAGCAGTGACTAAGAACCCCCCCTCCTGCCTCTAGGTTAAGGGATTATCCCTCCATGGGGAACATGCTCCCAAAGTCCTTTTGTGCACAGGAATACATTCTGGTTATATTGTTATGGGTTCCTTAGACTGCCCAGGTCTTCTAGCTGACACCCATGTTCAGGAGGCCTGAGTTGGTCCATTGCTGCATTCCCAGCTATCAGTCTGAGGGCTCATTAGCTCCTCCTTGGTCAGGTCAGCTGTCTCTGTGGGTTTCTGTAGCCTGGAATTGTCCTCCCTCTCTACAACTGCCTTCCAGTTCAGCTCAGTGTTTAGCTGTGGGTGTCCACTTCTGTTTCCATCAGCTACTAGATGAGGGATCTATGATGGTGGATAAGTTAGCCATTGATCTCATTATCAGGGAAGGGCATTTATGGTAACCTTTCCACTGTTGCTCAAATTGTTAGTTGGGGTCAGTCTTGTAGGTCTCTGTACATTTCTCTAGTCAGTTTTCTCTAGAAACCTATAATGGCTCCCTCTTTTATGGTACCTCTCTCTCTCTCTCTCTCTCTCTCTCTCTCTCTCTCTCTCAATCTTTCTAGTTCCACATGCTTTCCTATCCTCCCCTTCTCTTTCTCCTAGCCCCCTCTCCACTCACTGCCCCCCCACTCCCAATATGCTCAGGAGATCTTTTTCCTTTCCCCGTCTGGGAGGTACCTTGTATAAATCTCTTATAATCCTCCTCAGATATTGTTAAGACAGAGAAAAACTAAAGTGGGTTGGGAGATGCAACACAAACATAATTGAAGACAGCTGTGTCTGTGTGCTTTGCTGTTGACAGAAGATAACACCAGACTAGAGACATTGCTACCATGCATGATAAAATAGAGGAGGTCAGAAGAGGCCTGTAATGGAGATGCCACACATAAGGAGGACATGACCCTGAAGTCCCTTTAACACAAGAGAGCCCGAAGATTGAGTGATGAACAAAGAGAAAATAATGAATCTTCCACAGGAAATTAAAATCATTTAGGGATGGCACAAATAAGTGCAATTCAGTATAGGTAAATCTGTATCTATGGATGTGGTAGAAGTTAACCTTTGAGAATCAAGCTGTTCCTCAAGACCTGGTAGTATATGAATGTGGTATGAATTATTCTATCAAGAGTTGATAAAGCATCAGACAAATGAGATACAAGAGTCCTCAGGGTCCTCTGAGAACTTGTTATGTGTTTGATAAGTTATGTCCCCAAATTTGAGTTGAAATTCTATCTAGAATTACATTAGAGTGTGCCTGCACATGGAAATGAAAGTGATTAAGTGAACAGTGATGTTAGGATGGACAATAATCCAATGTGTCACATCTTTATAAAGAAGAGAAATTTTGGCCAAGGAGATCTGTGCATCCAGTACAAACAGAAAGAGGAAAGATGATGTGAAGATAAAATAAGAGGACGACTTTCTGCAAGTCAAGATGGGAGACCTCAGCCAATTGTCGCTCACAGATTGATCACCATCCCTGACTTCAAGTTCTGCTATAGAGTTATAGTCCTGAAAACTGCTTGGTATTGGCACAAAAAAATAGACATGTAGACCAACAGAATTAAATCTGAAATTCTGATATTAATCCACACACTTATGAATACCTGACTTTTGGCAAAACAGCTAAAATTATACAATGGAAAGAGAAAAGCATGGTGTTGGCATAACTGGATGCTGGAGTTTAGAAGACTGCAGATAGACCCGTGTCTATCTGCACAAAACTTAAGTCCAAGTTGATCACAGACCTCAACATAAATCCAACCACACTGAACCTCTTAGAAGTGAAAATAGGAGGTACCCTTGAACAAATTGGTACAGGGCACAGCTTCATGAACACAAGTAGCACAGCCACTGAGATTGAAAGTTGATAACTGAGACCTTCTGAAACTGTGAAGCTTCTGTAAAGCAAAGAACACAGTCAACAAGACAAAATGGCAGGCTATAGAGTGAGAAAAAAATGTTCACCAACCCTACATCTGACAAAGGTCTGATCTCAAAAACATACAAAGAACTCAAGAAGCTAGTCACCCAAACACTAAATAACCCTATTAAAAAGTGGCATACAGAATTAAATAGAGAATTCTCAATGGAATAATCTAAAATGGCTGAAAGACACTTAAGAACGTGTTGAACATCCTTTGCCATCAGGGGAATGCAAATCAAAACAACTCTGACATACCATCTTACTTCTGTCAGCATGGCTAAAAACAAAAACACCAATGACAGTTTATGCTGGAGAGGAAGTAGAGATGTGAAGAGAACGAACCATTCCTCCACTGCTGGTGAGAGTGAAAACCTGAATAGCTGCTTTGGAGATCAGTATGCCTGTTCCTTAGGAAAATGACAATCAGTCTATCATAGACTCCAGCAATTCCATTCATAGGCATCTACCCAAACCATGCACATCCATGTAACAAAGGCATCTGTTCAACTATGTTCATTGAAGCATTATATGTAATAGCAAGAACCTGAACATAACTTAGTTGTCCCTCCACTGAAGAACAGATTAGAAAATGTAGTACATTTACACAATGGAGTACTACTCAGTGGAAAAAAAAATACTGGAATCTTGAAATTGGCACGGAAATGAATGGAACAAGTAGAAAACATCTTGAGTGAGGTAAGTCAGTCACAAAAAGAGAAACATTCTATGTACTCCCTCATATATGGATTTTAGACAGAGACCAAAGGATCACCAGCCTATAATTTGCACGCCAGAGAAGCTAAGAAACAAGGAGGACCCTAAGAAAAACATAAATGGTCCCTGACACAAGGGGAAAGGGATAATATCTCCTGAGAATATTTGAAGTGGGAGGGGCTTCAGTGAGTGGAGAGTGAACTAAGAGAAAGAGAGGGCAGAAGAGGAGGGGAGCATGAGGGAGTAGAATGATTGAATTGGGGGAGGAATAGAGGAGGGCAAGAAAAGTGATACCATAATAGAGGGAACCATTATAGTTTTGAAAAGAAATCTGGCACCAGGGAAATGTCTAGAGACCCTCAAGGATGACCTAAACTAACAATCTGAGCAACAATGGAAAGGCTACCTTAAATGACCTTCCCTGATAATGAGATTGATAACTATCTTATTGCCATCCTAGAGCCTTTATCTAGTATCTGATGAAAACAGAAGCAGACACCCACAACTAAACACTAAGCTGAAGTCCTGGAATCCTGTTGCAGAGAGGGAGAATTGATGAGCAATGCAGTCAAGACAAGGCTGCAGAAACCCACGGAGAAGGTGATCTGAAGAAGGGGATGCTCATGGACCCCAGACTGAAAACTGGGAAAACTAGCACAGGACTGGCACAGAACTCTGAACAGGGCTCTTAGTTAGAAGGCCTGGGCAGTCTAAGGGACCTCTGACAGTAGAAGCAGCATTGTATCCCTTGTACAAGAATGGATTTGGGAAGGCCTCTCCCTCTCTGAGGAGTGGATGGGGAATGGTCCAGAGGGGTATCAAGGATTGGGGGGGGCAGGTGGGAGGATGTGAGGTATAGGGAACTGGGATCGATATGTAAAATAAGAAAACATATAAAAGAAAAGAACCCATAGGTATGTGTGGAAACTGGAGATTATGTGGGTTATACATCATACAAAAAAGGGGGAAGGAAGAAAGGAAGAAACAAAGAAAGAAAGAAAAGAAAAAGAAAAGACTCCTGGAGTGTGAAGGGTGTTTTGAATTGATTGCAGAGGTTTCCTTATATTTGGGCTCCATTGAAAACCTGTGTTCGATATTCAGTAAAAGATGTAGGGGAAATTTCAAGCTAATGACTTGATCTTTCCAAAGCCTAAAATCCTACAAATAGTGTTATGCTTTATCCATGATACACAGCTGGAAATCCAGTATGTTGTCCTTTAAACAGTTAACAAATTCATACAAGCAAATCCCCTTCTTGTCTTGAGAGATGAGAATCATTCCCTTTGCCATGGATTTAGACACCACTGTCCAAATAATACAATACAGCAATACCAAACCCAAACTTCTGTGCCAGATGGAGGCAGTTTGTAACTTTTATTCAGGCTTCCTTAGATAATGACTTTTAAGGTCTAATTTCTGTGTTTTGAGGAACTTCAAGAAGCACTTAGGAGAGCTTCTGGTGGAAAGGAAATGAGAAAACCAAATGTCCAGGGCCAGTCTAACTACCTAGCCCAGTTGAGTAGGGCTCTAGTTTATGGAGCAGGGATGTGCTTGATTTTCTCTTTCCTGCCTGGAGTGAAGATGCATGGACACAACAACTGGTTTTTGTTCTTTGAAGTCACAAGATCTTACCTGTGTTTACTATGTAACAATGGAAGACTGGAGCAACATCTACTCTTTTTATAGTACAGGGAGTTCAACACTTTTCCTAGTTGTCTTGAACATTTATTTCTCACTCTCTGATTAAATGGAAGTTATTATGATGTAAAAGATAGTCGACTGCTTCTGATTAATAACTTATTATCTCTTTAAGGTCCAGTATGAAATAATCAGAATGTATTAGAATCTAAATGGAAAGCACAGTACTATAAATGAAAGGATGGGTTTATCAACTAAAACAGTGTCCAAATTTACTAGTGTTTTCTTCAGTTACAATAAAGAACACCTCCAATGTGTGTCTTGGGATGTGGAAACTATAGGGAAATATGTTTGATTGTGAAGCTGATTTCACATACCTTGTGTTTGAACATTCTCTTACTGATATCCAGAGCTAGTCTTAGTCTTAGACCATTACTGGAATTAATTTTCAGCACTTGGATTAGAAAAAAGACCATTGGTAATGAACTTGAGGATCTGAACTAAAACCATGAGTAGGACAGTATTTCCTATGGATAATTTAAAATAAAAATATTATATTAAATAAGCTATATAGATGACTCTTGGGATGTACATCTGGATATAGGAATATTTAATTTCTCCTTTGAATATTATCAAGTTTCCTCCTACTAGTATTGTCTTTATCTAAAATATGAGACCAAGACATAAAAAAAAAATCTGCTGCAATTTTTAAAAAAAAATGGAATCCTTTTATTTTTCAGACTATTTCACTTTAAATTAGTAATGCAGAGGTGATCATATTCTGGAAGGTTCAAATGGAGCACAAGAAATTCCTTTAACAGCACTCTCATGGGTTTTCTCATTTCCTATTGCAACTACATTCTGATTTGAAATATTAAATTCATTCTGAATTTAAATTGTCAGTCATTGATGATAGAATCCTCATTTTTATGTATATTTGTGCATACTGAAAGTCAGTTTTAAAACCACACATGAAGATGAAATAAATGGAAATTAGAAGATTAAAGAGAAAATCAAAACCAAAAGTCTAGAAACATGTAAAAGAGAGAATTATTTTCCATACTGCCTTAAAGCATTCATTCACATGTTTATTCATTCATTGCTTTAATAAAGCTTGTTGCGTGTCTAGAAAGCACTGAGCATTCATGAATAAACAAAACATTTTCCTAAAAAGCTGTGTAGGAAGTGATTTCAGTAGAATTGTTATTGGTGTTATTGTAAATGCAGAGAAGGTAACTGCTCTCTAAACAGTGTCACTTCTGTTATCATCCAAAGCATTTATAGTGTTTAAATTTTTTTTAAAATAATATAATATATGTGCACTGTCCTCTGAAGACATACTTGCCTCTGCTCAGAACACTCCAATAGCTTTCTGTCTCTGATAGAGAAGGTCCTATTTGCATTTCTTTCTGCATAGTAACTTAGCACATCATGATGGTATGGCTTAAAATATGAACACATTATCTCAAATGGCTCCGCTCTAACTGGGTTCACAATGTAGTGTTTATTTCAGGGCTTCCATGTAGCTTAAATCATGGAGTATAGAGCTTGACTCATATAAACTTTTAGGGAATTTGCCCTCCCCAAAGTGGCTTCTTCCTTCACACAAAAAGTTCTTTTCTACCTGTGATTGGTTGACTAGAGCATCTTCTAATAGATTGCTTTCAAAATGCCTAGCATCTACTTGCATCAGGATGTAATAGCCCCAGGTAGACTTCTTACCTCTTCTCTACATTCCCTTGGAGTAAGCATTCAGAAACACACATCCAAGACTTATAACAAAGTAATATCACACTGTGTGGATATGCAGGGCTACTTCAGGTTAGTTACTGGAAGCTTTATGAGAGTGAGTGCTAATAAATTCAAAGCCCTAAAATGGAACAAGTGGTTTTTCCACCAGCCTGGTCCCACAGCCGTGTCAGCCCCAAATAGTACACGGAGACACTGTATTAGATATAAAGCTATTGGCCTATTACTAGTAATTCTTATTGGCTAGCTCAGTCTTAACTATTAACCCATTTCTATCAATCTAAGTATTTTCACGTGGTCTTGGCTTACCAGAAAGAGGGTCTGGAGTTCTGCTCCCTGAAGTCCCTACATGTTGAATCTCCTCCTTACTCTCCCTGAATCCTCCTTGTCTCCTAGTCCTGCCTATCTTGCTTTCCTATTGGCCAATAGTGATTTATTCATTAACAAATATGAGAAACATATTTACACAATGACATCTCCCATCACTAAAATAACATAAAAGTTCTTGAAATATTTGGCCTTATATATCAATTACTTCCTGTCCTCATTCTGTAGATGTTTTTTTTTCTTAATATCTTCATCTGGATAGGGTGAGGAATTTAAACTAAAGGAAAGGATAAATAAGATTGTGCAAAGGTAAATCCTATATAACTTCAGTGCAAAACAGAGGATCAAACAATACTTTAATAATTGAATGTAAGAAAAATTTTCAGTGTCCTTTCTGAGTCTCTCCAAACCAACTATCGAAATCTAGCTGTTTGTGACCATTTATGGTGCATCATATCTAAATATATGTGCACATACACACAAATATTGTGATTGTAAAACTGACTAATTAGTTGTACTTTTTGAACTAACTGATTCCCGGTTTGGACTAATCTTTACTGGTTCAAAGTCATATGCATTTTACATTGGGGATAAAAGCCCTGTAACAGATACTGGTTTTAGAGGCACAGGCAAAGTCTTCTTGCATAGTTTTAATTGCCACTGTGGGTTTACTATACTCTCAAACAAAGGGAGCTATAGTCTCTGTAATGGGGCTGACAGTAAGGGCCTACTGTCAGGCTTTCCTCTTTCATGACAGGCAACCCACTTGCACAGATCTATGCCTTGCATTATGGTCAGTAGATCCAGGGATGGAGTGTGACTTTTATGCTCCTAGGCCCACTAGACAAACTGGAAGAGTTGCAGAAATGCGTCTTTATTTTGAGCTAGTCTTCTTGAAGTTCTATGTCATACATTATATTCAAATGTCTTAGACCTATGGCCATATAAATTCTGTGCAAAATTTATAATTCATTATCTTGCATTTTAATGTTATTTACTTTTTGAAATTTTTGTGACAATTTATTTTTATGTTATTATTATTTTTTTTATTTTACATGTCAATCCCAGTTCCCTCTTCTTCCTTCCCTCTGTCCCCCCTCACTCCCTCCCTTGCTCCCCCTCCCTGCCTCCCTCACTCTCTCCCTCTTTTCCCCCTCACATGCACCCTGACCACATTCCTCTCCCATCCCCTTACCCCAGTTCCACATGTAGGGATATGCCATCCAGGTGGAATCATGTAAATCTGTCAAGTCATTTGAAGTAGGGCCTAGGACTGCTCTCCTGTCTGTAAGTTAAGGGAGTATCCCTCTAAAGGGGATGTGTCCACAAGGTCCTTTTCTGCACCAGGATACATCCTGATTCCACTGTCTGAGGTCCCTTAGACTGCTCAGGCCTTCTAGCTGAGACCCATATTCAGGGGGTCTGAATCAGTCCCATGCTGGATTCACAGCTATCAGTCTGGGAGGCCCATTAGCTCCTCCTTTTCATGTCAGCTCTCTCTATGTGTCTCTGCAACCTGGTCTTGTCCTCTCCCTCTGCATCTGGATTCAAGTTCGACTCAATGTTTAGTTATGGGTGTGTAATGCTGTTTCCAACAGGTACCAGATGAGGGCTCCATGATAGTGGATAAGTTATTGTTGATATCTCTATCAGGGAAGGGCTTCTGTTTCCAGCAGGGACTAGGTGAGGGCTCCATGACGGTGGATAAGTAAGTTGTTGATCTCACTATCAGGGAAGGGCATTTATGGTAGTCTTTACACAGTTGCTCAAAATGTTAG
The DNA here is from genome assembly GCF_943737965.1 of Phodopus roborovskii. Classification (NCBI taxonomy): domain Eukaryota; kingdom Metazoa; phylum Chordata; class Mammalia; order Rodentia; family Cricetidae; genus Phodopus; species Phodopus roborovskii. Next base: position 158,886 of record NW_026125669.1, on the reverse strand, counting down.
TTGGAGTCAGTCTTGTAGGTCTCTAGAATTTTCTTTAGGTTCAGTGTTCTCTTCAAACCAATAATGGCTCCCTCTTTAATGATCTCTCCCTCTCCCTTTCTCTCTCTCTCTCTCTCTCTCTCTCTCTCTCTCTCTCTCTCTCTCTCTCTCTCGTCTTCAGTCTTCCTAGTCGCACATGTTTTCCTCTCCTCCCATTCTCTTTCTCCTACTTCTCTCTCCATTCACTGCCCCCACAATTCTGATGTGCTCTGGGGGGGCTTGTCTTTTCACCCTACTGTGAGGGACCTTATATAAATCTCTTAGAATATACCTTGTATCTTATTTCCTCTGGTGGTGTAAATTATAGTCTGATAGTCTTTGCTCTAGGTCTAAAATCCATATATGAGCAAGTACATACTATGTTCCTCTTTTTGTGACTGGGTTACCTCTTTCAGGATGGTTTCTTCAAGTTCTGTCCACTTGCCTGTGAATTTCAAGATTCCATTATTTTTTTCTGCAGAGTAGTATTCCATTGTGTAGATGTGCCACATCTTTTTTTATCCATTCTTCAGCTGAGGGGCATCAAGGTTGATTCCATGTTCTTGCTATTTCAAATAAGGCTGCTATGAGTGTAGTTGAGCACATGCCTTTGCTGCATGTATGTGGATGATAATTTGATATATGCCTAAGAGGGGGAATGCAGGGTCCTAGGTAAACTCATTCCCATTTTCCTGAGGAACAGCCACAGTGATCTCCAAATTGGCAGTACAAGCTTGCACTACCACTAGCAATGGAAGATTGTACCCCTTTCTCCACATCCTCTCCAGCATAAGTTGTCATTGATGTTTCTAATTTTGGCCATTCTGTCAGGAATAAGATGGTATCTCAAAGTTGTTTTGATTTACATTTCATGATAGCTAAGGATGTTGAGCACTTTTGTAAGTATATGTCAGCTTTTTTGATTTTCTCTATTGAGTATTCTTTCTTCAGTTCTGTACCCCATTTTTAATAGGGTTATTTTGGTGTTTTGTTGACTAAGTTCTTGAATTCTTTGTATATTTTGGAGATCAGTCCTTTGTCAGATGTAGGATTGGTGAAAATCATTTCCCAATCTGTGGGCTGCCATTTGGTCTTGTCAACTGTGTCCTTTGCCTTACAGAAGCTACTCAGTTTGAGGAGGTCCCATTTATTAATTGTTGATCTCAGTGTCTGTGCTACCAGAGTTATGTTCAGGAAAGCAGTCTCCTATAACAATTTGTTCAAGTGTACCTCCTACTTTCTCTTCTCAGAGTTTCAGTGTGGCTGGACTGATGTTGAGGTCCTTGATCCATTTGGACTTGAGTTTTGTGCATGGCGATAGACATGGATCTATCTGCAGTCTTTTACACACCACCTTCCAATTGTGCCAGCACCATTTGTTGCAAATGCTTCCGCCCCCCATTGCATTCTTTTAGCTGTTTTGTTGAAAATGAGGTGTTCATAGGTGTGTTTGTTTGTAGAGAGCCACTGGTGCCATTCCCAAAGATGGTGCCGGTTTCCTGTCCATAAGACAGCAAGGCACGGATATGCGATCCATGTCATGCGGTGACCGTTACGACCATTGCTGGCTGCACCTGTCAGTAACGGACGCGACTCCTCTGAGCATATATAAGCAGAGCCCTTTTTCCTCCTCAGGGTCTTCCCTCAACTTGCTGTAATAAGCCGCGCAATAAACATAGCTGCAGAAGAATCCTGTTGTTGAGTGTCGTTCTTGCAGGCAAGGCGATAGCACTAGACATTTGTTACTATCAGGATTTTTGATTTGATTCTATTGGTCTTCTTTTCTATTTTTGTGCCAATACCAGGCTGTTTTCAGAAGTATAACTCTGTAGTAGAACTTAAAGTTAGGGATGGTAATACCTCCTGAAGTTCTTTTATTGTACTTGGTGGTTTTGGATATTCTGGGTCTTTAGTTTTTCCATATAAAGTTGATTATTATCCTTTCAAGTTCAGTGTAGAATTGTGCTGGGGTTTTAAGGAGGATTGCATTGAATCTGTAGATTGCTTTTGGCAAGATTGACATATTTACTATATTGATCCTACTTATCCAAGAGCTTTGGAGATCTTTCCGTTTTCTGGTATCTTCTTTAATTTCTTTCTTAAAGCCACAAAGTTATTATATAGGTCTTTCACTTTTTAAAAAATTTGAAACGTTTGTTTTACATGTCAATCCCAGTTCCTGCAATCCCCAGTTCTTGTGCACCCCACTAGCACACATACCACACCCATTCTTCTTTCCAGGGTGATGACTTCCATGGGGAGTCTTCAAAGTCTGTCATATCATTTGGAGCAGGGCATAAGACCTCGCTGATGAGTCTAGGCTGACAGAATATCCCTTTATATGTTATAGGTTCCCAAAGTTCATTCCTATACAAGGGATTAATACTAATCCATTCTCAGAGGCCTCATAGACTGCCTAAACCTCTTAACACACACCCTCATTTAGAGGGTTAAGTCCTATGATGGTTTCCCAGCTATCAGACTGGAATCCATGAGTTTCCCTTGCTCAGGTCAGCAGTGTCTATGGGTTTCTCTAGCCTGGTCTTGACCCCTTTGCTCATCATTGCTCCCTCTCTGCAACTGGATTCCAGGAGTTCAGCTCAGTGTTTAACTGTGAGTGTCTGCTTATATTTCCATCTGGTACTAGATAAAGGCTCTAGGAAGTCATATAAAATAGTCTTCAATCTCATTATAGGGCAAGGACATTTAAGGTAGCCTCTCCAATATTGGTAATATTGTTAGTTTGGGTCATCATCGAGGGTATCCAGACATTTCCCTATTGCTAAATTTCTCTTAAAACACATAATGGCTTCCTCTATTATGGTATATCTTTTTTTTTCTCTTCTATTCTTTATATGACTCAATCTTTCTGCTCCCCTGTGTTCTTCTCTCCCCTCCTCTTCTCTTCTCCTCTGCCTCCTAACTGCATCTCCTCTCACCCCATGCTCCCAATGTGCTTGGGAGGTCTTGGCCCTTTCCCCTTCCTTGGGGGACCATGTATATATCTTTTCTCTATGTCTAAATCCATTTCTGAGTGAGAACACACTATGTTCCTCTTTTTGTTACTGGCTTATGTCACTTGAGATGGTTTCTTTTGGTTCCATCCACTTCCATGTGAATATGAAGATTCCATTGTTTCTTTTTCTGCTGAGTAGTACTTCACTGTTTAAATATACTACATTTTTCTTTATCCAATCTTCAGTTGTGGGGCTTTAGATTGCTTCCAGTTTCTGGCTACTACAGGTAATGCTGCTATGAACACAGTTGAACAGATGTCCTTGCTGTATGAATGTGTAGCTATTTGGTATATGCTTAAGAGTGGAATTGCTGGACCTTGTGGTAGAATAATTCCTATTTTTCTGAGTAACTAAAGTGGCTATACAAATTTGCACTCCCACCAGAAGTGGAGCAGTGTGCCCCTTTCTCCACATCCTCTCCATCATAAACTATCTTTGGTGTTTTTTTATTTTAGCCATTTTGACAGGAGTAAGGTGGTATCTCAGAGCTGCCTTTGTTTGCATTTCTCTGAGGCCTAACAATGTTGAGCACTTTCTTAAATGTCTTTCACCATTTTAGATTCCTCCTTTGAGAATTATCTATTTAGTTTCATACCCCACTTTTAAATTGGATTATTTCGTGAATTGGAAACTAGTTGCTTGAGTTCTTTGTATATTTTGGAAATCAGCCCTCTGTGAGATGTATTGTAGATTAATACCTTTTCCCATTATGTGGGCTGTAGTTTTTTCTTGTTGACTGTGTCATTTGCTTTGCAAAAACTTCTTGGTTTCAGGAGGTCCCATTTATTAATTGTTGATCTCAGTGTCTGTCCTACAGGTGTTATGTTCAGGAAATGGCCTCCTCTACCAATTCATTCAAGGGTATTTCCTATTTACTCTTCTAAGAGGTTCAGTGTAGCTGGATTTATGTTGAGGTCTTTGATCCATTTGAACTTAAGTTTTGTGCATGGAGATAGATATGGATCCTTCTGCAGTCTTCTATACATCAGCATCTAGTTGTGCCAGTACCATTTGTTGAAGATGCTTTCTCTTATACAATTTTAGCTACTTTGTCAAAATCCATGTGCTTGTAAGTGTGTGGGTTAATATCAGGGTTTTCAATTTGATTCCATTAGTCCATCAATTTATTTTTGTGCCAATACCAAGCTGTTTTCAGGACTATAGCCCTATAATAGAGTTTGAAGTCAAGGATAATGATACACAGAAGTTCCTATATTGTAGAGGGATTTTTTTGGTTATCCTGGGTCTTTTGTTTTTCCAATTAATGTTGAGGATGGTTCTTTCAAGGTCTGTGAAGATTTTAGCTTGGATTTTGATGGGTATTATATTCAATCTGTAGATTGCTTTTGGTGAGATTTCCATTTTTATTATGTTGATCCTACCTATCCAAGAGCATGGGAAATCTTTCCATTTTTCTGATATCTTCTATAATTTCTTCCTTTAAAGACTCAAATTTCTTATTATATAGGTCTTTCACTTGATATGTGTTACCTCAATATATTTTATGTTGTTTGTAGGTATTGTAAAGGATGATGTTTCACTAATTTCTTTCCCAGTCCCTTTATCATCTGATTATACTAGGGCTACTGATTTTTTTTTTTTTTTTTTGAGTTAACCTTATATCCTGCCACTTTGCTGAAGTTGTTCATCAACATTACAGGTTCCCTGGTAGAGTTTTTTGGGTCACTTAAGTAGACTATCACATCATCAGCAAATAGTGACAGTTTAACTTCTTTATCCAATGTATATCCCCTTGATCTCCTTACGTTGTCTTATTCCTTTAGCTAGAACTTCAAGTATAATATTGAAGAGATATGGAGAGAGTTGGCAGCCTTGTCTTGTTCTTGATTTTTGAGGAATTGGCTTAAGTTTCTCTCCATTCGGTTTTAGGTAAGGACCATTGATTGTTAATTCTTGCTTGTTTTAGCTTTGTTTTTGGCAGGATTATTGTAAGTATATTTATCCTGCTTTTACTTTTGGGTTCTGGTAAAGTGAAATTATCTATTGTCTATGTCCTTGTGAGTATAGTTTACTTCCTTCAGTAGAAAGTTTCCTTCCAGAAATTTCTCTAGGATTGGATTTGTGGATATTTATTGTGAAAATCTCTCTTTGTCATTGAATATCTTGTTTTCTCCATCTATAGTGATTGAGAGTTTTGCTGGCTATAGTAGCCTATACTGGCATCTGTGGACTCTTAATATTTGTAGAACATCTATGCAAATCCTTCTACCTTGAGAGTTGCAATGGAGAAGTCAGATTTATTTCGATAGGTCTGACTTCATCTGTTACATGGCTTTTTTTTTTTTTCCTTTGCTGCCCTTAATACTTTTTTTTAATTCTATATGTTAGGTGTTTTGATTATTATGTGACAAGTGGACTTTTTTGGTCCAATCTATTTGTGTTCTGTATTCTTCTTGTACTTTCATAGGCATGTCCTTCTTTAAACTGGGAAAGTTTTCTTCTATGAATGTGTTATGTATGTGTATGTTTTCTACTCCTTTAATCTGGGATTTTTCACCTTCTCCTATGCCTATTATTCTTAGGTCTGGGTTTTTCATGATGTCACACATTTGCTGCATGTTTTGTGTTAAGGATATGTTGGAATTACAATTTTCTTTGGTAGCTGAAACTATTTATTGTAGTTTATCTTCAGTGCCTGAGATTCTTTCTTTAATCTATTGTATTCTGTAGATTATACATGCATCTGTAGTTCCTGATTGTTTTCCCAGTTTTTCTATTTCCAGCATTCCATCAGTGTGTGTGTGTGTGTGTGTGTGTGTGTGTGTGTGTGTGTGTATGATTGTTTTTTGTTTTTATTGTCTCTATTTCTCTTTTATGGTCCTGAACTCTTTTAATTGTTTCCTTCTTTTGTTTGATTGTTTTATCTTGGCTTTCCTTACATTCTTTAAGAAATTTGTTTATTTCTTGCATTTCTTGCTTGGCTTTTTGATGGGAGATGCCATTATGTATATATGTTTCTCATACTGGTTAATGAATAAAGCACTGTTGGCCAATAGGAAAGGAAGATAGGAGGGAGGAGACAAGGAGGAAAAAGGAAGTAGTAAGGAGAGTCAAGATAGAGAGTCTGGAGAAAGCAGAACCGCCAGCTGCCTCTTGCTGGTAAAACCACGTGGAAATACATAGAAATGGGTTAATAATTAAGACAGAGCTAGCCGATAAGAAACTAGTAACTGGCCAACAGAATTATATCAAATACAGAGTCTCTGTGTGTTAATTGGGGCTGGCGCAGTGGCGGGACAAGACTTGCGGCGGGCAGAAAACCATAGTCCTTACAGTTTTTAATCTAGTTCTTCCATATTTTTTTTCTTCCATATCTTTAAGGGATTTTCTCATATCATTTTTGAGGGCCTCTATCATTTTTATGAAGTTCTTTTTTAAGTCATTCTCTTATGCTATATCTGCCTTAGTGTGTTCAGGTCTAATTGGTGTTGAGTCCCTAGATTCTGGGGGTGTCACATTGTTTTTTTATTGTTGGACATTTTATTGTATTGTCTTCACATGTCTTCTTCCAGTGGTTTCAGGTAGAGTCTATCTCCCTCTACCTTGCTCCTCTGGTGGGTGTTTGTGTGTCAGGTTTCAATGTCTGTAAGTCTGGATGATCTCTTGGCAGTCTCACCTCCAACAGAAGGCATGTGATGGGGTTCAAAGATCATGTGATTTTGGCCTCAAGGTAGTTTTTGTATAGGTGGGTCCGGTGTGCTCATAACAGACCCATGAAGTTCCACAGAGGTGGAGAGGTTGTTGTAACTTCCCTCTTGCCCAATGCTCAACCTGAGCTGTGGACCCAGCAGGATATTTAGGCTCTGGGTTGGTATGGACCATAGTCCAGACTATATTATCCAGGGCCAAGTTATAGGGGGAAGCAAGATGTTCTCAAGGAGTTACCAGAGAAGGATTTGGGGAAGATTCAGCCTGAAATGGTCCCAGACTCACCTCTGGCAAAGGGCTGATAATGGGGCCCAAATATCAGGTGAGTGCAGTATCAAGGTGGTCCTGAGTAGTTAGGTCAGTCAAGTGTATTAATAGCACACCCAGGAAGTTCCATGGAGGTAGAAGCATTGTTACACCTGCACTCTTACCTAATGCTCCATGGGTGCCTTTATATTTGGGGCATAGATATTCTGAATTGAGACTTCATTTGATGGATTTATCTTGTGATGAATAAGAAATGAGCTTCTTTATCTCATGTTATTTATTTTAGTTTAAAACCCAATTAAGTAGATATTATGATTGCTTCACTTGTTTGTTTCTTGGGTCCATTTGATTGGAAAATCTTTTATCTTTTTCTAATCTTTAACTCGGAGGTAATGTCTATCTTTGATGTTGAGTTGTGTTCCTTGCATGCAGCAGAAGATTGGATTCTGTCTTCATATCCATTCTCTTACCTTTTGCTTTTTATAGGTGAGTTAAGATTGAGGGATAATAATGACCACTGATTATTAATTCTTTTTTTTTTTTAGATTTTTTTGTTGGTGGTGATATTGTGTGTGGATTCCCCTTCATTTTTCTTTTTGCAGTTGGTAAAATGGAATTATCTATTACCTATGTATTTGAGGGTGTAGTTCACTTCCTTGGGTGAGGTTTTCCTTCCAGAAATTTTTCTATGGCAAGATTAGTGGATGTGTATCATTTAAATCTGTTTTTTTTTAATGGAATAACTTTGTTTCTCCATCTATACTGATTTAAACCTTTGCTTGGTATAGTAGTTTGGCATCTATAATCTCTTACTTTTGGCAGAGTTTCCAAGGAGAAGTCAGGTATAATTCTGGTAAGTTTGTCTTTATAGGTTTTTTTTTTTTTTTGCTCTTTTCCTATGTTGCTCTTAATATTCTTTCTTTATTCAATATGATTATTATGGGGCAAGTAGACTTTTTTGCTCTAATTTATTTGGTGTTCTGTAAGATTCGTGTACTTTCATTGGCATGTCATATTTTAGGATAGAAAAGTTTCCTCCTTTGATTTTGTTGAATATATTTTCTGCAACTTGAGTTGGGTTTCTTCACCTTCTTCAATTCCTATTACTTTTAGGTTTGGCCATTCTTTTTTTATTTTATTTTATATAACCAAGTCCATTTAAATGAAAAAAAAAACATTTATAGACAATATTTGGGAATTTGGGCATGGTTCTTTCCAAACTACTTCCTACAGGTAAGGGACACTGTCATGGGGTGACTCAAAAAAGATTCAGAAATCCTGGCTGTAGTCTGTAAGGCTGCTTTGTCCAGCTGTTTTGAATGTAGGATAACCTGGTACTCTGTTTCAGGTGGTCTGGCTTGATCAAACCACATTAGTCTAGAAGGAATCCACATCTTTTCATTTTCTGTGGAAACAAAAATAGAAATCTTTTTGCCTGTAACTTGTCCTTGAACTTATATTTTGGAGTCAAAGCATTTATTTTTAATTTAATTTATTATTTTACATGTCTATCCCAGTTCCCTCTCTCTCCCTCTCTCCCTCCCTCCCTCCCTTTCTCTCTCTCTCCTTTCCTCCCTTTTACCCTCTCTGCCCTATCACATGCAGTCTAACCAACCTCCCCTCCCTACCCTCACCCCAATTCCATATGTAGGGGAATACTATCCAGTTGGGGTCATATAGATCTGACAGGTCATGTGAAGTAGGGACTAGGGCTTCTGTCCTGTCTCTAGATTAAGGCAGTTATCCCTCCTCAGGGGATGTGTTTGCAAAGTCCTTTTGTGCACAAGGGGTTCTTCTTGGCTCCACTGTCTGAGGTCCCTTAGACTGCTCAGTCCTTCTGCTGAGAACCATATTCAGGGGTCCTGAGTCAGTCCCATGCTGGCTTCCAAGCAATCACTCTGGTGGCCTGTTAGTTCTTCCTTGTTCAGGTAAGCTGTCTCTATGTGTTTCTGCTGCCTGGTCTTGTCCTCTCCATCTGCATCTGGATTCTACTTCAACACAGTGTTTATGTATGGGTGTTTGTTCCTGTTTTCAACACGCATTAGTTAGGGTTCCATGGATAAGTTAGTTGTTGATCTCACTCTCCAGGAAGGGCATTTATGGTAGCCTTTCCAGGGAAGCTCATATTGTTAGTTGGCAGCAGTCTTGTAGTTCTCTAGACTTTTCTTTGTGTTCAATTATATCTTCAAACCAATATTGGCTCCCTCTTCTTTGTTCTCTCTCTCTCTCTCTCTCTCTCTCTCTCTCTCTCTCTCTCTCTCTCTCTCTTTCCTGTTTTCTATTCCTAACCAGGCTCAATCTTCCTGGTCGCACATGTTTTCCTTTCTTCCCCATTGGTATCTCCTTCTTCTCTCTCCATACGCTGCCCCCCCAGTTCCCCCTGAGCTCTGGGGGAATTCTCCCTTCCTAGTTCTGTAAGGGACTTTATATGAATCTCTTAGAATACACCTTGTATCCTAGTTCCTCTGGTGGTGTGAATTATAGGTTGGTGATCCTTTGATCTAGTTCTAAAATCCATATATGAGTGAGTACATACTGTGTTCCTCTTTTTGTGACTGGGTTACCTCATTCAGGATGGTTTTTCAAGTGTCATCCACTTGCCTGAGAATTTCAAGATGCCATTTTTTTCTGCAGAGTAGTATTCTATTATGTAGATGTGCCACATCTTCATTAACCATTCTTCAATTGAAGTGCATCTAGGTTGCTTCCAGATTCTTGCTATTACAAATACTGCTTCTATGAACATAGTTGAACAGATGTCTTTGTTGCATGCATGTGAAACCTTTGGGTATATGCCTAAGCAGGGAATTGCCGGGTCCTGTGGTAAACTAATTCCCATTTTCCTGAGGAACCACCATACTGATCTCAACAATGGCTGTATGAGTTTGCACTACCACCAGCAGTGGAGGGATGCTCCCATTTCTTCACATCCTCTCCAACATGAGTCATCATTGGTGTTTCTAATTTTAGCCATTCTGGCAGGAGTAAGATGGTATCTCAAAGTTGTTTTGATTTGCATTTCCCTGATAGCTAAGATGTTAAGCATTTTCTTAAGTGTCTTTCAGCCTTTTTGATTTCCTCTATTGAGAATTCTTTCTTCAGTTCTGTACCCCATTTTTAATAGGGTTATTTGGTGTTTTGTTGACTAGTTTCTTGAGTTCTTTGTATATTTTGGAGATGAGCCCTTTGTTCGATATAGGATTGGTTAAAATCTTTTCCCAGTCTGTGGGCTGCTGTTTGATCTTGTCCACTGTGTCCTTTGCCTTACTTAAGCTTCTAAGTTTGAAGAGGTCCCATTTATTAATTGTTTCTTTCAGTGTCTGTGCCCCTGGAGTTATGTTCAAGAAGCGGTCTCCTATACCAATTTGTTCAAGGGTACCTCCTACTTTCTCTTCAGTGTGGCTGGATTGATGTTAATGTCTTTGATCCATTTGCACTTGAGTTTGTGCATGGCAACAGACATGGGCCTATCTGCAGTCTTCTATACACTCTCATCCAATTGTGCCAGCACCATTTGTTGAAGATGCTGTCTTCACCCCATTGTATAATTTTAGCTGTTTTATTGAAAATCCGGTGTTCATAAGTGTGTGGTTTAATATCAGGATTTTCAATTCGATTCCATTGGTCTGCCTGTCTATTTTTATGCCAATACCAGGCTGTTTTCAGAACTATAGCTCTGTAGTAGAGCTTAAAGTCAGGAATGGTGATGCCTCCTGAAGTTCTTTTATTGTATAGGGTTGCTTTGGCTATCCTTGGTCTTTTGTGTTTCCATATAAAGTTGATTATTATCCTTTCAAGATCAGTGAAGAATTGTGGTGGAATTTTAATGAGGATGGCAATGAATCTGTATATTGCTTTTGGCAAGATTGCCATTTTTACTATGTTTATCCTACCTATCCAAGAGCATGATGAGATCTTTCCATTTTCTGGTATCTTCTTTAATTTCTTTCTTTAGAGCCACAAAGTTCTTGTTATATAAGTCTTTTACTTGTTTGGTAAGCAGTACACCAAGATGCATTATGTTGCTTGTGGCTATTGTAAATTGTGATGATTCTCTGATTTCTTTTTCTGTCTCTTTGTCGTCTGAAAATAGTAGGGCTACTGATTTTGGGGAGTTAATCTTGTATCCTGCTAGTTTGCTGAAGGTGTTTATCATCTGTAGGAGTTCCCTGGTAGAGTTTATTGGTTCCCTTATGTAAATTATCATCTCATCTGCAAATAGTGACAGTTTGATTTCTTCCTTTCCAATTTGGATCCCCTTGATCTCCTTTTGTTGTCTTATAGCATTAGCTAGAACTTTTAGTACAATATTGAAGAGATATGGAGAGAGGGGGCAGCCGTGTCTTGTTCCTGATTTTAGGGAATTGGCTTAATTTCTCTCCATTCAGATTGATGTTGGCAGTTGGTTTCCTGTATATTGCTCTTATTAGGTTTAGGTATGTTCCTGTTATCCCTGACCTCTCCAAGACCTTTATATTTAAGGGTGTTGAATTTTGTTGAAGACTTTTTCAGCATCTACGGAGATAATCATAAGGTTTTTGTTTTTCTCTTTGTTTATATGGGGGATCACCTTGATAGATTTTCATATGTTAAACCATCCCTGCATTCCAGGGATGAAGCCTACTTGGTCGTGGTGGATGATTTCTCTGACGTATTCTTGAATTCAGTTTGCCAATATTTTATTGAATATTTTTGCATCGATGTTCATCAGGGATATTGGTCTGTAGTTTTCTTTTTTAATTGTGTCTTTGTGAGGCTTGGGTACCAAGGTTATTGTGGCCTCATAAAAAGAGTTTGGCAATGAACCTTTTGTTTCTATTTTGTGGAACAGTTTGAGGAATAGTGGTATTAGTTCTTCCTTGAATGTCGGGTAGAATTCTGCAATGAATCCATCTGGCCCTGAACTTTTTTTGGTTGGAAGGTTTTCGATGTCTGCTTCTATTTCATTGAGGATTATAGGTATAATTAAGTTGTTTGTCTGTTCTTGATTTATTTTGGTAAGTGATAGTTATCCAGATATTTGTCCATTTCCTTTGAATTCTCAATTTTTATGGAATATAGATTTTCAAAGTATGACCTGAAATTGTCTGGATTTCCTCTTGTCTGTTGTTATGTTCCCATTTCCATTTCTGATTTTGTTAATTTGCATGTTCTCTCTCTGCTTTTTCATTTATTCGGATAAAGGTTTGTCTATCTTGTTGATTTTTTTCAAAAAAATCAACTCTTTGTTGCATTGATTTTTTATATTATTTTTCTGGTTTCTATTTTGTTGATTTCAGCCCTCAAGTTGATTATTTCCTGGCGTCTACTCCTACAGGTTGAGTTCAATTCTCTCTGTTCTAAGGCTTTCAGTTGTGCTATTAATTCTCTTATGTGAGTATCCTCTGTTTTCTTCATATGGGCACTTAGTGCAATGAACTTCCCTCATAGCACTGCTTTCAAGGTATCCCATAAGTTCAGGTATGCTGTGTCCTCATTCTCGTTGAATATTATAAAGTCCTTAATTTCTTTATTTATTACTTCTTTGATCCAGGAGTGGTGCAATTGCACATTGTTCAGTTTCCATGAGTTTTCAGGTTTTCTGCTATTTGTGTTGTTGTTGACTTCTAATTTTAAAGCATGGTAGTCTGATAAGATACAGGGGACTATTCCTATTCTTTTGTATCTGTTGAGGTTTGTTATGCCACCTAGTATATGGTTGAATTTAGAGAAGGTTCCACGTGGAGCAGAGAAGAAGGTATATTCTTTTGTCTTTGGAAGGAATGTTCTATAGATGTCTGTTAACCCCAGCTGAGACACAACTTCTATTAGTTCTTTTGTTTCTTTGTGTAGTTTCTGATTTGTGGTCCTGTCTAGTGTTGAGAGTGGTGTATTGAAGTCTCCCACTATAAGTGTGTGAGGTTTTATATGAGCTGTGAGTTTTAGTAGTGTTTCTTTTATGAATGTGGGTGACTTTGTATTAGGGGCATAGATGTTCAGAACTGAGACTTTGTGTTGATGGATTTCTCCTGATATGAGTATGAAATGACCGACTTCATCTCTTTTGATTAATTTTGGTTTGAAAGCTAACTTGTTATATATTAGGATAGCTACGCCTGCTTGCTTCTTATTTCCATTTGATTGGAAAATCTTTTCCCAACACTTTACCCTGAGGTAATTTCTATCCTTGAAGCTTAGATATGTTTCTTGTATGCAGCAGAAGGATGGATTCTGTCTTCGTATCCATTCTGTTAGCCTGTGTCTTTTTATTGGTGAGTTAAGACCATTAATGTTGAGGGTGAGTAAGGACCATTGATTGTTGATGCTTGTTTGATTTAGGTTTGTTGTTGGTAGTGGTATTGTGAATATATTAGTTCTGCCTTACCCTTGGTTTCTGGTGTAGTTGGATTATCTGTTGCCTAAATTTTTCTGGGCGTAGTTACCTTCCTTGGGTTGGAGTTTTCCTTCCAATACTTTCTGTAGGGCTGGATTTGTAGATATGCATTGGGAAAATCAGGTTTTATCATTAAATATCTTGTTTTCTCCATCTATAAGTGATTGAGAGTTTTGCTGGGTATAGTAGCCTAGGCTGGCATCCATGTTCTCTTAATACTTTTAGAACATCTATCCAGGATCTTCTGGCCTTGAGGGTTTCCATCGAGAAGTCAGGTGTAATTTTGATAGGTCTGCCTTTATATGTTACCTGTCCTTTATCCTTCACTGCTCTTAATATTCTTTCTTTATTCTGTATGCTAGGTGTTTTAATTATTGTATGTCGAGGGGTCTTTTTTCCTTGGTCCAGCCTATTTGGGGATGTCCTTCTACAGATTTGGAAAGTTTTCCCCGATGATTTTTTTGAATATGTTTTCTGCACCTTTGAGCTGTGCTTCCTCACCTTCCTCTATGCCTATTATTATTAGGTTTGACCTTTTCATGGTGTCCCATATTTCCTGGATGTTTTGTGTTAAGGATTTGTTAGATTTATGATTTTCTTTGGACGATGAATCTATTTCTTCTAGTTTATATTCTGCGCCTGAGATTCTCTCTTCCATCTGTTGAATTCTGTTTGTTATGCTTGTTCCTGTAGTTCCCGATTTTTTGCCCAGTTTTTCATTTCCAGTATTCCTTCGGTTTGTGTTGCCTTTATTTTCTCTATTTCAGTTTTCAAGTCTTGAACCGTTTCCTTCACCTGGTTAATTGTTTTTTCTTGGCTTTCTGTACTTTCCTTAAGGAATTTGTTCATTTCTTCCACTTTTTTTGTTTGTTTTTTCCTCCTTTTCTTTAAGGGATTTTCTCACATCTTCTTTGAGAGCCTCTATCATTTTTATGATGGTAATTTTTAAGTTGTTTGCTTTTTCTTACTCTGCTTTGTTGTTGTGTTCTGTTCTAGTTGGTGTAGATTCCCTAGATTCTGGCGGTGTCATGCTTGTCTTTCTGTTGTTAGGTTTTTTCTTGTATTGTTGTCTTCCCATGACTTCTTCCAGTAGGTGTTGGTGGGGTCTCCCCTTCTCTCTATGGTACTTCCCTGGGGGGCTTATGTGGGTCAGAGATTCAATATCTGTATCTCTGGGTGGTCTCTCCGCGGACAGGGACCCAGGGATGGCATCAGGGCTGTGGATCCAGTAGAAGATGCCACTAGCCAATGGCTCTAGCCAATTGCTGGCAGAAGAATACAAAGGCTGAGCTGAAACTTGGGAAGGTTTTGTAGGATAGTCGGATCTCACTGGAAACTGGCACTCCCCAGCTGAGGCCTCTTTCTTTAGCAGAGGCTCGGATTTGGGGGTCAAGGATCTTGCTTGCAGAAACTCAGAGTGGACCCCCAGAGATAGGCGGATCTCTGGGAGGGGCCTGGGACTCCAGCAGAGGACTGGAAGTGGGGTCAGAGACCAAGCAGGTAGAAATTACCGGTGGTCTCGTGTGGATAGGCAGGTCTCCTTTGTTCAGAATTGCTCCAAGGAGTCTATGAAGTAGGGTGGACTGTTGTCTCCACCCTCTGTCTCAGTGCTCAACCAGAGCGGCAGGACAGTGGTCAGGGTCAGGCACAGGGTGGGTGGGGGAGACTCGCAGTGAGGATGGGTGGGTGTGTATCAGAGCTCCAAGCTTGCTCTCGATGGGGACAGGACACAGGAGCAGCAGGATAATGGGCCAACCCAGGAAGTTCTGGGGGGGGGGGGAGGTTGTAGTCGAGAGGCAGCCCTGATTGGGCCCAGACTCAACTCTGGCCAATAGCTGGTGGAAGTGGACACAGGCTGAGCTGAAACTTGGGAAGGTTTTGCAGGATAGTCGGCTCTCACTGGAAACTGGAACTCTCTAGCTGAGGCCTCTTTCTTTAGCAGAGGCCCTGATTTGGGAGTCAAGGATCTTGATGGCAGGAACTCAGAGTGGACCCGCAGAGATAGGCAGATCTCTGGGAGGGTCCCGGGACACCAGCAGAGGACTGGAGGTGGGGTCAGAGACCAAGCAGGTGGAAATTACGGGTGGTCCTGCATGGATAGGCAGGTCTCCTTTGTTCAGAGTTGCTCCGAGGAGTCTCTGAAGTAGGGTGGACTGTTGGCTCCACCCTCTGTCTCAGTCTAGGTTTGGCCTTTTTATAGAGTCCAATATTTCCTGGATATTTTATGTCAGGGATTTGTTGGACTTAAGATTTTCTTTGGTCAATGAATCTATTTCTCCTAATGTATCTTTGACACTTGAGATTCTCTTTTCCATCTCTTGTATTTTGTTGGTTATGCTTGCATCTGTTGTTTCTGATTATTTGCCTAACTTTTCTATTTCCAGAATTCCCTCAGACTTTGTTTTGTTTTATCTGTTTCAGCTTTCAAGTCTTCTGCTGTTTAAATTGTTGCTTACAAGTTTTAGTTTGTCTTCTTGAATTTTTTTGTTTGTTTGCTTTTTCCATTTCCTTGAGGGATTTTCTCATTACCTCTTTGAGGGTCTCTATCATTGTTGTAGTTGTTTTTAGGGTAGTTTTCTTCTGCTTCATCTGTTTTGGGATGCTCAGTTTTTGCTGGTATGGAGTTTTTAGACTCTGGTGACGTCTTATTGATATTCCTGTTGTCCACTGTGTTTGTATAGTGTTTTTTACACATCTTTTCTTCCAGTGTCTACTGGTAGGATCTCCCCCTCTCCTTATGCATACAATGCCAAGGTTCTTTTTCTGGTAGGTGCTAGCAGGTCCAGTACTCCAATGGTACTACTCTTCCAGTGGGTGATGGCGGGACTTCTCCTACAGGTGGAAATGAGACCAGGATATTGGTAGACTCTGGATCACCTGGTGTGTGAGGGTGGGCTCCCTTGCAAACAGTTCCTAGTCCTCAGGAGGGTCCCTATCTTGTATCTCATATATTCTCATATCATATTTTCTAATCATATATTTTCCAATTAATTCTTAATGTTCCCAAATACTTACTAAACCATAATTATTTGGAATGAATGTTTGAAAGCACTTTGATTGAGTGAATGTTTTCCTCTGTTCAAATGCAGACGTCAAGGGACAGGTTGCAGGAGTTGGTTCTCTCCCTCCATCATATGTGTTCTGGGAATAAAAATCAAGTTATTAGCCTTGGCAAGAGGCAAATTTACCCACTGGTTCATCTTGCTGATTAAAATTCAATTAAAAGTAAGAAAATCAGGCCTTATGACTTTTCAGGATGAGAATTTCCATTGAACTTCTGTTTGTAATTGAAGCTGTTTTCAATCCAAACCTGACTATAAAACTGATTTCATGTCCTTAGCAAAGATTTCCATGATAAGTAGAATCCCTGATTGTTTAGTGATAAACCCTATCTCTGTCTGTGACCAGTTAAATACTAACCTGCGATCCAGCATTATCCAATGAAATATAAAGCTGGGTGTATTAGAGGATTTTAGGAATGTCCATTGAGTCTTTGCTCACTAAAAAGTACTTCTCTACTCACTTAAAGCATGTGCAAAGAATAGAAATATACTGTCAGCCATATGCAATCTTAATTTAGTGTTGGTTTCAATAGCCTTGAATTCTTATCTATATTTATATAGCCTTGATCTTACAGTGGAATACTTTTTTTTTAAATGATGAGAAAGTACAATCTGGATGTGTACATACAAAATAGTAATATACATACTCATAATTACATAGGTGTAGTAAAGTGACAATGAATATTAAGGAATCGAGTGTGGTGACAGAATTCATTACTGATGTGGAAATGTCTCTTAGAAGATTACATTAGTTAAGAGTTGGAATGAGATCCTGCTTGGAGAAGAATTGGGGTGAGAGCATTGCATGAAATGGTCTCAATATAAGAAACTGACATCTTGAGAACCTCAATACATCACCAAAAGTTAAAGCAGAAAAAAAAAAACTTGGGTATGAAATGAACTGAGATACAAGCATTGGCTAGTTATGATAGGACATTTACAATATCCAAAATATTGACAGAATCATGCCTTCAATAAAATATCTTAAACAATTTTCAGTTTTAACAGTGTATTTCTCTTTTATATCATTCTTGAATTCTTGTTAATAACAGAAAAGGAGCACAGGTGTTATGTTTGTTTTCCATGTGAATACAATAATAAAATAATCAAATATTTTGCTTCAACACTTTATTTCCTTTAAAGACTATTTAATGAATTCAATTTTTTATTATTATTTTATTTTATATAACAAAGTGCAATTAAATAAAAACAAACATTTATACGCAATATTTGGGAATTTGTGCGTCATTCTTTCCAAACTACTTCCTGCTGGTAAGGGCCTATCATGGGGGATTCGAAGAAGATTCAGATATCCTGGCTGTAGTCTATAGGGCTGTTTTGTCCAGCTGTTTTGAATGCAGGATCACCTTGTACTCTGTTTCAGGCGGTCTGGCGTGATCAAACCACATTAGTCTGGAAGGAATCCACATCTTTTCATTTTCTGTGGAAACAAGAATAGAAATCCTTTTCCCCAGTAACTTGTCCTTGAACTTAAATTTTGGAGTCAAAGCATTTTTTTTAATTTAATTTATTATTTTACATGTCGATCCCAGTTCCCTCTCCCTCTCTCCACCCATCCCTCCTTCCCTTCTTTCCTCCCTTTTACCCTCTCTGCGCTCACACATGCACTCTAAACACGCTCCCCACCCATCCCGCAACACAAATTCCATATGTAAGGGAATGCCATCCAGTTGGGGTCATGTAGATCTGACAGGTCATGTGAAGTAGGGACTAGAGCTTCTCTCATGTATCTAGATTAAGGCAGTTATCCCTCCATGGTGGATGTGTTCACAAAGTCCTTTTGTGCACCAGGGATACATGCTGTCTGAGGTCTCTTAGACTGCTCATTTCTTCTGGCTGAGACCCATATTCAGGAGGGCCTGAGTCAGTCCCATGCTGGCTTTCCACCTATCTGACTAGTGGCCATTAGCTCCTCCTTGTTCAGGTAAGCTGTCTCTATGTGTTTCTGCCACATGGTCTTGTCCTCTCCATCTGCATCTGGGTTCTAGTTCGACTCAGTGTTTATGTATGGGTGTTTGCTCCTGTTTCCAACAGGCATTAGTTGAGGGCTCCATGGATAAGTTAGTTGTTGATCTCACTCTCCAGGAAGGGCATTTATGGTCGCCTTTCCACGGAAGCTGAGATTGTTAGTTGGGAGCAGTCTTGTAGTTCTCTAGACCTTTCTTTGTGTTCAATTTTATCTTCAAACCAATATTGGCTCCCTCTTTTATGTTCTCTCTCTCTGTCTCTGTCTCTCTCTCCTATCTTCTATTCCTAACCAGGCTCAATCTTCCTGGTCGCACATGTTTTCCTTTCCTCCATCTCACTTTTCTTCTACTCTCTCCATTTGCTGCCCCCCCACTTCACCTGAGCTCTGGGGGACTTGTCCCTTCCCAGTTCTCTAAGGGACTTTATATGAATCTCTAAGAATACACCTTGTATTCTAGTTCCTCTGGTGGTGTGAATTATAGGCTGGTGATCATTTGATCTAAGTCTAAAATCCATATATGAATGAGTACATACTGTGTTCCTCTTTTTGTTACTGGGTTACTTCATTCAGGATGGTTTCTTCAAGTGCCATCCACTTGCCAGCGAATTTCAAGACACCATTATTTTTTACTGAAAAGTAGTATTCCATTGTATAGATGTGTCACATGTTCATTAACCATTCTTCAATTGAGGGGCATCTTGGTTGCTTCCAGGTTCTTGCTATTACAAATAGTGCTGCTATGAAAATAGTTGAACAGATGTCTTTGTTGCATGGATGTGAATCCTTTGGGTATATGCCTAAAACAGGGATTGCCGAGTCCTGTAGTAAACTAATTCCCATTTTCCTGAGGAACCACCATACTGATCTCAAAAATGGCTGTATAAGTTTGCACTACCACCAGCAGTGGAGGAGTGTTCCACTTTCTCCACATCCTCTCCAACATAAGTCATCACTGGTGTTTCTAATTTTATCCATTCTGGCAGGGGTAAGATGGTATCTCAAAGTTGTTTTGATTTGCATTTCCCTGATAGCTAAGATGTCAAGCATTTTCTTAAGTGTCTTTCTGCCTTTTTGATTTCCTCTCTTGAGAATTCTTTCTTCAGGTCTGTGCCCCATCTGGCCCTGAACGTTTTTTGGTTGGAAGGCTTTCGATGACTGCTTCTATTTCATTGTGGGTTATAGGTCTATTCAAGTTGTTTGTCTGCTCTTGGTTTAATTTTGGTAAGTGATAATTATCCAGAAACTTGTCCATTTCCTTTGAATTTTCAATTTGTGTAGAATACAGATTTTCAAAGTATGACCTGAAAATTGTCTGGATTTCCTCTGTGTCTGTTGTTATGTTCCCCATTTCATTTCTGATTTTGTTAATTTGCATGTTCTGTCTCTGCTTTTTCGTTAATGTGGATAAAGGTTTGTCTATCTTGTTGATTTTCTCAAAAAAACCAACTCTTTGTTGCATTGATTTTTTATATTATTTTCCTGGTTTCTATTTTGTTGATTTCAGCCCTCAAGTTGATTATTTCCTGGCCTCTACTCCTACAGGTTGAGTTCAATTCTCTCTGTTCTAAGGCTTTCAGTTGGGCTGTTAATTCTCTTATGTGACTATCCTCTGTTTATTTCATATAGGCACTTAGTGCAATGCACTTCCTTCATAGCACTGCTTTCAATGTGTCCCATAAGTTCGAGTATGTTGTATCCTCATTCTCGTTGAGTATTATAAAGTCTTTAATTTCTTTCTTTATATCTTCTTTGACACAGGAGTGGTTCAATTGCACATTGTTCAGTTTCCATGAGTTTGCAGGTTTTCTGCTATTTGTGTTGTTGTTGAATTCCAATTTTAAAGCATGGTGGTCTGATAAGATACAGGGGACTATTCCTATTCTCTTGTACCTGGTGATGTTTGTTATGCCACCTAGTATGGGGTTGATTTTAGAGAAGGTTCCATGTGGAGCAGAGAAGAAGGTATATTCTTTTGTCTTTGGATGGAATGTTCTATAGATGTCTGTTAACCCCAGCTGAGACATAACTTCTGTTAATTCTTTTGTTTCTTTGTTGAGTTTCTGATTTGTGGTCCTGTCTAGTGTTGAGAGTGGTGTATTGAAGTCTCCCACTATAAGTGTGTGAGGTTTTATATGAGCTTTGAGTTTTAGTAGTGTTTCTTTTATGAATGTGGGTGAGTTTGTATTAGGGGCATAGATGTTCAGAACTGAGTCTTTGTGTTGATGAATTTCTCCTGATATGAATATGAAATGACCGATTTCATCTCTTTTGACTAATTTTGGTTTGAAGTCTAACTTGTTAGATATTAGGATAGCTACACCTGCTTGCTTCTTATTTCCATTTGATTGGAAAATCTTTTCCCAACACTTTACCCTGAGGTAATTTCTATCTTTGAAGCTAAGATGTGTTTCTTGTATGCAGCAGAAGGATGGATTTTGTCTTTGTATCCATTCTGTTAGCCTGTGTCTTTTTATAGGTGAGTTAAGACCATTAATGTTGAGGGTGAGTAAGGACCATTGATTGTTGATGCTTGTTTGATTTAGGTTTGTTGTTGGCAGTGGTATTGTGAATATATTAATTCTGCCTTACCCTCGGTTTCTGGTGTAGTTGGATTATCTGTTGCCTTCATTTTTGTGGGCGTAGTTACCTTCCTTGGGTTGGAGTTTTCCTTCTAATTCTTTCTGTAGGCCTGGATTTGTAGATACATATTGGGAAAATCTGGTTTTGTCTTTAAATATCATGTTCTCTCTGTCTATATTGATTGAGAGTTTTGCTGGATATAGTAGCCTAGGCTGGCATCTGTGTTCTCTTAATATTTTTATAATATCTATCCAGGACCTTCTGGCCTTGAGGGTTTCCAAGGAGAAGTAATGTGTAATTTTGATATGTCTGCCTTTATATGTTACCTGTCCTTTTTCCTTCGCTGCTCTTAATATTCTTTCTTTATTCTGTATGATAGGTGTTTTGATTATTATATGTCGAGGGGTCTTTTTTCTTTTGTCCAGGCTATTTGGGGTTCAGTATGCTTCTTGTACTTTCATGAGCATGTCCTTCTTCAGATTTGGAAAGTTTTCCTCAATGATTTTGTTGAATATGTTTTCGGCACCTTTGAGCTGGGCTTCCTCAACTTCGTCTATGCCTATTATTCTTAGGCTTGGCCTTTTATCGGTGTCCCACATTTCCTGGATGTTTTGTGTTAAGGATTTGTTGGATTTATGGTTTTCTTTGGTCGATGAATCTATTTCTTCTAGTTTATCTTCTGCGCCTGAGATTCTCTCTTCCATCTCTTGAATTATATTGGTTATGCTTGTGTCTGTCATTGCCGATTTTTTGCCCAGCTTTTCAATTTCCAGCATTCCCTTCGTTTGTGTTGCCTTTATTTTCTCAATTTCAGTTTTCAAGTCTTGAACTGTTTCCTTCACCTGCTTAATTGTTTATTCTTGGCTTTCTGTACTTTCCTTAAGGAATTTGTTCATTTCTTCCACTTTTTTGTTTGTTTTTTCCTCCATTTCTTTAAGGGATTTTCTCATACCTTCTTTGAGGGCCTCTATCATTTTTATGATGGTAATTTTTAAGTCGTACCCTTCTGCTTCCTCTGCTTTGTTGTTGTGTTCCATACTAGTTGGTGTAGATTCCCTGGATTCTGGTGGTGTCATGTTTGTCTTTCTGTTGTTAGGTGTTCTCTTGTATTGCCTTCTTCCCATAGCTTCTTCCAGTAGGTGTTGGTGGGGTCTCCCCACTCTCTCTATGGTACTTCCCCGATGGGCTTATGTGGGTCTGAGATTCAATATCTGTAGCTCTGTGTGGTCCAAGCTCTCTAGGATTTTTCTCTGCAGACAGGGATCCAGGGATGGGGTCAAGGATGAGGTTCCAGAAGAAGATGCCAGCAGGTACTCACAGTGTTCCTCTGGCCAATAGCTTTGGCCAATAGCTGGTGGAAGAGGGCAAGGGCTGAGCTGGAACTTGAGAAGGTTTTGCAGGATAGTGGGATCTCACTGGAAACTGGCACTCTCCAGCTGAGACCTCGTTCTTTTGCAGAGGCCAGGATTTGGGGGTCAAGGATCTTGATGGCAGGAACTCTGAGTGGACCCGCAGAGATAGGCGGATCTCTGGGAGGGTCCTGGGACACCAGCAGAGGACTGGAGGTGGGGTTAAAGACCAAGCTGGTGGAAATTATGGGTGGTCCCGCATGGATAGTCAGGTCTCCTTTGTTCAGAGTTGCTTGGAGAAGTCTCCGAAGTAGGGTGGACCGTTGGCTCCACCCTCTGTCTCAGTGCTCAACCAGAGTGTCATGACCCTGGGTGGTGTAGGGCACAGGATAGGGGGTTAGGCTGGGGGTGGGTATGGGTGGGGGGTGTATCAGAGCTCCAAGGGTGCTCTCAATGGGGACAGGAGACAGGAGCAGCAGGATCAGGGGTCAACCCAGGTAGTTTGGGTGTGGGAGGGGGGAAAAGAGGTTGTAGGGACAGGCAGCCCCGATTGGGCCCAGACTCACCTCTGCCCAATAGCTGGAGGAAGAGGACGAAGGCTGAGCTGGAACTTGAGAGGATTTTGCAGGATAGTGGGATCTCACTGGAAACTGGTGCTCTCCAGCTCTCATTCTTTTTCCATTCCTGACTTTTTATGACATCATTGCCTGTGTTCCTGGGAGCTTCTGTTTGGTTCTGCCAGCTAGTCGGGTCTGCTCCACACCTGAAAGGGGGGAGCATGGAGCGAGGAAAGGAATAGGTTCATGAATTCAATTTTTCAACATGCAAGATTTCAAACAGTCCATCTCTGCTTAATCCAAATAAGAATGCTTGAGGGATTTTTGAGCTGTTTAGGCAAAAATGACAAAAGTTTAGTTGAGTCACGAGGTTTATGTATTTTATCTTCAACAATGGCAGATATTCAGGTTGTTCCCCAAAAATATACTAAATACATGTGACTAGTGCGTGACTTCCCAGGAGAGTATATATCTGAGAAATGTGAGCCTGCTTCTTGGACCATTTATATCTTAATAGTGTTTGCTCCTTCTTTTTCCTAGCAGAGGTAAATAGATGCTTATCTACCAATGATGGGGGAGCAGAAGGAAATATTAGTACAAAATGAAGAAAAACACACCAATGTGAAAGGCCTTTCCTCAAGTTAAGTAGCTACTATAGATCTAAAGTACAGAATTGCTAAAACAATACTCTAGTTTTTAATTTATAAGTTGTAATGGAAATTTTGTATGTGCTACATGAAAGAAATCAGTCAGAAGTTTTGAGGAATCAACATTCAAAATTAGGTAGGCAAATTGCTTATGAATCATGGGGACAATTTTCCCACAAAATATTTCAAAAATGAGTTAAGAATCAGCCAAAGTTTCACATTCATTGAATGAAATATGTATAGAGAAATAGAGACAAGCCCTTAAGATTGATCAAGACAATGATAGTCATAATATTTTACCAGCTTCACTAAAATTATCAAACAAAATCTTTGATGTCAACAAAAAAATTGTATACAACAAAAAATTGTATTTTGAGTATCAATAAAAATACAAGTGCAATCATAAACACCAAAGTTAAGAACATGGTTACTTCTACAATTTATCTTTGTTAAATTCACTGTGAGCTACATCCATTTATATCAAAAAGTGTGGTGTAGTAGGGCTGTTACACATGCCACTCAGAAACCTAGTATCCACAAGTGAAAGAACACAAAGCACTTTTCCCTTTAAGGAATGCCCTGGATTTTTTTCATAAAAAGCAAATTCACATATTTTAATAATGTGTGGCATCCATATTTATGTTTACTGAGAACAGTAGAAAACAAAATATAATTTGGAAAATCAAACTGTATTCATAGTTCATTAAAATGACAACTCTGAGATATTATTCTACTAACTTCAAACCCTGAGTTAATCTTAGATCATTGCTTTAAGTGAGAGGCTCTGTGTCACTGAGAAAAGATATTTGAAATCAGTGTCATAGCTTGTTTGTTAGTTGTTACCAACTAACTTAGAGTCCATGGGGCAGAGGAATAAAGGGAATTATCCAATGTTAATTTGACTTTTAGAAAAGTAATATTAATTGCATATGTAATAAAGGTGATTAGAAAATGACAAAAGCCTACATTATTTTATAGTGATGACAAAAACCTGCTTATGAGCTGTTAATAGAAACACATTCCTAAGCTTAAAATCTTTTGAAGAAAATCAGTAATTTAACTCATAAAAGGTGCTCATGGGAGATTTACTGGAATTATTTATAAAAATTAAGAGACACATAAATGGAACCCATTGAATGAGTGGCTGGCTCCCAATCCTGGGAAGAAGCTGTTTCTGGTTTACCATGTTTTTGTTTTGTTTTGTTGTTTTGTGTTCTGTTTTTTTCTTGGACTCTCTTAAAGTTTCCATTGCTGCACCAAAACACCATGACTAAAAAGCAAATTGGAGGGAAAGGGGTTTATTTAGCCAATACTTACACATTGTTGTTCATCACCAAAAGAAGTCAGGATCAGGACAGGAGTTAACCCAAGCAAGGCAGGAACATGGAGGCAGCAGTTGATGTTCAGGCCACATGGGGGTACTGCTTACTGTCTTTCTTCCCCTGGCTTACTCAGTCTGCTTTCTATAGCACACAGGACTAGAAGACAAGAGGTGGCACCTCCCCTGAACTGCAGGTCATCCCCCACTGGTCACTAATTGAGAAATTGCCTTACAGCTGGATCGCATGTAGGCATTTCCTCAAATGAGGCTTCTTCCTCTCTGATGACTTTAGCTTGTGTCAAGCTGACAAAAAAAACAGCCAATATGTGGATTCTCTCCCCATTTCCAGGAAACTGGAGTTGGGGAATTATAATTGCTGATGAGGATAAAAATGATATGTTTTCCTGAACCTGGTTCTAGCAAAGTGTAACATTCTAAATTGGTCTACTCTGTTAGAACCTGTGAAAACCAAAAATAGTCAACATGACAGCAAAGATAACTGCATTTTTCTTTCACATTTACATATTGCTGCAAGACGAGTCAAAATAATTTTCATATAACTTCTTGTTAAGCAAGTATGTTTTAAAACATTTTTACTGAATTATTTACGTATTATACACCTGATTGTGCTTTGGAAAAAAAAAATACTCAGTCTGGCAGAAACTTCGTCTAGAGGAGATTTCCAAATTATTCTTATCCACAGTCCTGTGGCATTATAAGAAAACTAATCATTCCCAGAATTGTCAAAGTATCTTAAATATAAAAGATACCTAGAAGGCACCACAGAATAAAGCATTAAGAAAATTTTTAACGAAACTATGCATAAAGATTATTTTCTATTTGCTTATGTTTATTCATAATTTAGTGATCACAAAGGACTGAAAATACATCAGTGGATTATTGACGACACAAGACTCTGGTGATACACATGATTTAAATATTGTGGTTTGTATTTATAATATATGATCATTAAAACTATGGGATTTAACACTAGATTGAATGATTTTTCTTCTACCCAAGTAGACTCAATACAAATATTCTAACAATTTAGCATGATGAAAATATTATGGATTCACAGTTACTTTACATTTAGTTAAATCATTTTAATAATTGCATCAAGTAGTCCTTAATTTTAATAATAAAGAATTGCATTTATGTAATATATAATACTATGTTGCATGGTTTGTGTCAAGATGACAAAAATCAAAGAGGATGGGGCCGGAACCTTGATACCCATCGCAGGGCTTCTGCTAAAGAGGCCTCAGCTAGAGAGTGCCAGGCCTGAGCTAGATCCTGCTATCAGTGCAGAAACATCCTGAGTATCAGCCCAGTCTTTGACCCCCACTGTCTTTGACCCCCATCACCAGGCCTTGGCTAGAGATGAGTCTGGGACCAATTCAGTTGGAATCTCTCCCACACCCTTCCACCAGGAACTCCTTGGATTGGCCCTGAATCTCACAGCCCCTGTGTCCTGTCCCCATCAAGAGAGCTCTTGGAGCTCTGATACACACCCACCCACCCCCACCAAGAGGCTGCCCTCCCCCTACCCTGTTCCCTACCCTGCCCACTGTCCCACTGCTCTGGTTGAGCAATGAGACAGAGGGTGGAGCCAATAATCCTGCCACCTTTGTGGAACATCCTGGAACTGCTCTGAGCACACTAGACCTGCATATCCAGGCAGGACCAACCATAATTTCCACCTGCCTGGTCTCTGACCCCCACCACCCTTATTCTACTAGAGTTCCTAGCCCCTTACAGACATCCGTCAATCCCTGCAAGGCCACTCTGAGATCCTGCAGGCTGGATACTAGACCCCCATCACAGGGCCTCTGCCAAAGAGGCCTCAGCTGGAGAGTGCCAGGCCCAGGCTAGATATGCCTATCAGCATATTAAACATGCTGAGTCAGCCTTCGGGATCTTTGACTCACATCGCCAGTCTCCTGCTGGAGCCTGGTCTTTGACCCACATTGCCAGGTCCCTGCCTATGGAGAGATCTCCTAGAGAGCTTAGACCACCCAGAGCTAAAGACATCTATCCTCTGACCCACCTAAGCCCACATGGGGAGTACCATAGAGAGAGGGAGAGACTCCACTAACACCTTCTGGAAGAAGCTATGGGAAGAGCACAAGAAAACACCTAACAATAGAAAGACAAGAATAACACCATCAGAATCTAGGGACTCTACACCAAATAGACCTGAACACCCCAAAGCAGATGAATCAGAAGAGAATGACTTAAAAACTATCATCATAAAAATGATACATGACCTCAAAGACAACATGAGAAAATCCCTTAAAGAAATGGAAGAAAAACAAGCAAAAATTTGGCAGAAATTAACAAATTTCTTAAAGAAAGTCCAGAAAGCCAAGAAAAAACAAACAGGCGAAGGAAATAGTTCAAGACTTGAAAACAGAAATAGAGACAATAAGGAAAACACAAACCGAAGGAATGCTAGAAATGGGAAAACTGGGCAAGCAATCAGGGACTACAGACTCAAGCATAACCAACAGACTTAAGAGATGGAAGAGAGAATCTCAGGTGCGGAAGATAAAACAGAGAAACTAGATTCATCGACCAAAGAAAATTGTTAATCCAACAAATCCTTAACACATCGAGGGAATGTGGGACACCATGAAGAGGCCAAACCAAAGATAATAGGCAAAGAGGAAGATAAGGAAGTCCAGCTCAAAGGTGCAGAAAACATATTCAAAAACATCGTTGAGGAAAACTTTCCCAATCTGAAGAAGGAAATGCCCATGAGAGTACAAGAAGCATACCAAACACCAAATAGACTGGACAAAAGAAAAAAGATCCCTCAACACATAATAATGAAAACACCTAACATACAGAATACAGAAAGAATGTTAAGAGCAGTAAAGGAGAAAGGACAGTTAAAATATTAAAACAGACCTACCAAAATTACACCTGACATCTCTTTGGAAACCCTCAAGGCCAGAAGGTCTTAGATAGATGTTCTACAAGTACGAAGAGACCATGGATGCCAGCCCAGGCTACTATAACCTGCAAAACTCTCAATCACTATTGATGGAGAAAACAATATATTCCAGGACAAAACAAGATGTTCACAATACTTATCTACAAATCCAGCCCTTCAGAAAGTATTGGAAGGAAAACTCCAACCCAATGAAGTAAACTATGCTCACAAAGTCATAGGCAACAGATAATCCCACTTCACCAGAACCAAAGGGTAAAGCAGGAGAAATATACCCACAATACCACTGCCAACAACAAATCTAAAAAAAAAAAAAAAAAAAAACAAGCATTAACAATCAATGGTCCTAACTCTCCCTCAAAATTAATGGTCTTAATTAACCTGTAAAAAGACACTGGCTAACAGAATTGATATGAAGACAGAATCCATCCTTCTGTTACATACAAGAAACACATCTGAGCTTCAATGACAGACACTACCAGAGGGTAAATGGTTGGGAAAAGATCTTCCAATCAAATGGAACCAAGAAGCAAGCAGGTGTAGCTTTCCTAATATCTAACAAGTTAGATTACAAACTAAAATTAATCAAAAGAGATGAAGACAGTCATTTTGTATTCATCTCAGGAGAAATCCATCAACACAAAGTCTCAATGCTGAATATCTATGCCCCAAATACAAAGACACCTACATTCATAAAAGATATGCTACTAAAACTCAAACCTCACGAAAAAACTCACACACTTATAGTGGGAGGCTTCAACACGCTACTGTCACTGCTAGACAGGATCATCAGTCAAGAACTTAACAAAGAAACAAAAGAACTAACAGAAGTGGGGGGATGTGAGGTGAGGGTGGTTGGGGGGGCATGAGAAGGTGGGGGAGAGGGAAGGAGGGAGGCAGGAGGGGAAGTAGAGGGAACTTAGATCGATATGTAAAATAAAATAAAAAATTAATTAAAAAATAAACTTATTTGTAAAAGATATTAAATGAAGGAGTCATAAATGAGAATAGTAACACAAAGTGGAAACATAATACTAGATAATGAAACTGAGATTAATGACAAACCTTCCTATGCACAAGCACATACATACACGCACACACACACACACACACACACACACACAGCAAAATTAAATATATTTTCTTATTGTATATACCTCTTCAAGATCTATTACTTAAGCAATAGCAATGTGATTAGGTAAGATTATGACATTCTTCCAAGTATTTGAAAGCAATAGCATGTGAACAAGACCACAGAACTAGAAAGAAATGATATAGAAGTGATATGTATTGCTTCATGAAAAGATACTACACTGTGGCAATTTAATTACATTACAAATTGTAAAACAGCCACTAAAAAGTTAGAATGAATAAGTCTGCATGAGTCTAAAATGAATCACAAACATTTAACTCAAAGACAATGTGAAAAATGTATTTAAAAGGGTAATGAAAATAGACAAGTCAATTGTCCTAATTCTAGTTAGATCAATAGGACTATTTAATATGAGTGGCATTAGTATCACAAATGAAATTCAGTAGTAGCTAGAATTTAAGTATGAAATGTAATTACACACTTGATATACAAAGTGAATTTAGAATATGTTCTTGGGAACAAGCTGTTTACAGATTCAGGCCTGTAATGCCAACAGTTGTTATAATAATAATTTGTAGAATACAGCCACATAATTAATCATTTTAAGAAGTGAACTCAAAGCTATTGGTCACCATAGCAAAAACATGGAAGGTATATATAGGAATAAAAATAAATTCCTTTCTTTGTAAGCATCCTGCTTTCTCTGTGTTACTCACCTTTAGACACCTCATTTAATGAACTACATTAGGATAGGGCCAAAAAAGCTCCAATGATATTCTTGTCTGTTTTGTTTCAAAGATCTGGAGTTAGAGTGTGTACAGCCATGATTGGGCTTTTATGTGAGCACTGGCAATTTTAACTCTTGCCTCATACTTATGTTACCTATGACCTATCTCCCCAGTCCCCCCACATATATTTTCTTTCTTTCCTTTCTTCCTTTTTCCCTCCCTCACTCCATCCTTCCCTCTCTCCCTATCAGACACAGCCTCCAACTTCCCAGCACTACAATTGCTTTTATGTGTCACCAAAAATGACATAAAATTTTATTTCTTTTTTTCTTATTTTACCTATAGATCTCAGTTTCCTATCCCTCCCTCCCGCTCCCTCTCACCTTCTCTCCCTCTCTCCAATCCTCCCATTTCATCCCTGCCACTCTACAGGGAGGGTGGTGCCTTCCAGGACAGGTCAACAAAATCTGTCAAATCATTGGGAGTAGGGACTAGGCCCTCCCTCCTGCTTCTAGGTTAAGGAAGCATCACTCCATGGGGAATGTGCTCCCAAAGTCCCTTTGTACACCAGGGATACATCCTGGTTACACTGTCCGAGGTCCTGTAGACTGCCTAGGCCTTCTAACTGACACCCATGTTCAGGGAGTCTGAATCTGTCCAATGCTGGTTTTCCAGTTATCAGTCTGGGGGCTCATTAGCTCCTCCTTGTTCAGGTCAGCTGTCTCTATGAGTTTCTGCAACCTGGTCTTGGTCTTGCCCTCCCTCTCTTCAACTGGATTCCAGTTAGGCTCAGTGTTTAGCTGTGGGTATCTGCTTCTGTTTCAATCAGCTACTAGATGAGGGCTCTATGATGGTGGATAATTTGTAGTCAATCCTATTATCAGGGAAGGGTTTTTATTGTAGCCTTTCTACTGTTGCTCAAATTGTTAGTTGGGTATCAGTCTTGTAGGTCTCTGGACATTTCTCTAGAGTCAGTTTTCTTTTTAAATCTACAATGGCTCCCTCTTTTACGGTACCCCTCCTTTCTCTTTCTCTCTCTCTCTTGTCTATTCCTCCCCTTACTCGATCTTCCTAGTCCCAACTGCTATCCTCTTCTCCCTTTCTCTTTCTCCTAGCTCCCTCTCCACTCACTGCCACCCTCCCAATATGCTAAGGAGATCTTGTTCCTTTCCCATTCTGTGAGGGACCTTATAGGAATCCCTTAAATTCCTCCTTGTATCCTAGTTTCTCTGGTGGTGTGAATTATATGCTGTTGATCATTTGGTCTATATCTAAAATCCATATATGAGTGAGTACATACCATGTTCTTTGTTTTGGGACTGGTTTACCTCACTCAGGATGGTTTCTTCAATTTTCATCCATTTGCTTGCAAATTTCAAGATTCCATTGTTTTTCTTTCCACAGAGTAGTATTCCATTGTGTAAATGTGTCACATTGCCTTTATCCATTCTTCAGTTGAGGGACATCTAGGTTGCTACTGGGTTCCTGCAATTAAAAATAATGCTGCTATTAACATAGTCCTTTGTTTCATGAATGTGGATCATTTGGCTATATGCCTAAGAGTGGAATTGCCAGGTCCTGTGGTAGACTGATTCCCATTTTTTTGAGGAACCACCATACTGATCTTTAAAATGGCTGTGCAAGTTTGTACTTCCACATGCATTGGACCAGTGTTCCCCTTTCTCCGCATCCTCTCCAGCATAAGTTGCTATTGGTTTTTCTAATTTTATTCATTCTGGCAGCAGGAAGATGGTATCTCAGAGTTGTTTTGATTTGCATTTCCCTGATAGCTAAGGATATTGAGCAATTAAGTGTCTTTCACCATTTTTGATATCCTCTATTGAGAATTCTCTCTTTAGTTCTGTACCCCATTTTTAATAGGGTTATTTGGTGTTTTGGTGACTAGTTTATTGAGTTCTTTTCATATTTATTTAAAAAAAATACCTGTCATCATACTCTTTGCAAAAGAGTATTCCCAAGTCCTTATGAAAGACTTTTCAAAAAACTTTAAGTTAAATATGTTTACTGGTGAAATGTAAAACTCTTCCTCTTCCTTCTTATTATGAGTGAAAGAAGGAATATCTGCTTTAACTTGTTTTCTTCATTATTGAGCCAGTGTATTCTAGCTACTATGCCAGGAAAAAAAGATGAAAAAGAAGGAAGTGGATAAGGAGGAGGAGGAAGAGCAGGAAAATTCAGAAAAGAAACAAAAGTATATAAAAGAAAGGAATGTTGAAGCTGTCTGCTTTCAGCAGTGACATTATCTACATTGAAGATCTATGACCATGACCAACATTGATATTCAGATTATAAGTTCATCAAGGTTTCCAAGAGACCAGAAACCACAATCCTGTTAAAAATGTCAATTTGCCATAAATTACCTATGTGTTGACTATTATTTTACTAAGCAATCCTATCAGATGTTTTTGTAGAATTGAGTTGGTTCTGAAATTTATACTGAGGTAAAAAACCAAAGAACTTTGAAATCATTAAACAAATGCAGCCTGTTCTTGAATCAAAGTATATAGATAATGCATAAATACAAGCCTAGCATGTTCAACTTGGTATAGGCCTGTGTTAAGTTTATCCTTCTAATGTATCAGTTATTGGCTTACAAAGCTCTTCAATGGATGAACTCTGCCCAGGAGGCATAGTCACAATTACTGGGTGATATAGTCAGCATATTACATCTTTGCTGATAATAACAGCACCAAATATATTTAAAAATGGAATTATAGGCTTTATTGATGCTCTCCTTAGTAAGTTTGCCCTACATTTTACTAATAGCTGTCATCATTATACATTATACATTTAATTTTTGTGAGATTTAATTTTTACATGCTACTGAAAGTTCTGATTGTCAAATACAGTGCAACAAGCAGGGCCTTTAATCCCATAACATTAAGTTTCTGAGCAAAGATACACATTGAGTATTTATTCACAATTGGTTTAAGTTGTGAGTTTGTGAAAGGGCTGATGAATAATGGTTATGATTTAGTGTTTTAAAAGACATTTCTTGCAAATATATTTAAAACACCACATAAGAAAAGGGAATTGGTTATTTAAAAAAAAAGGGACAGGGACTTCTGCAATAAATAAGACTTGCTATCAAGTTCAGTATATGCCATCTGCCATATATATGTCCTTGGAAGAAAATCCCTTAGTCTTTCCTTAAGCTCTTTATCTACAAAATTAGCTCATGGCTGGTGCTTGAAATGGCTATGAATATTAAAGAAAATTTATGATAAGATGTAAGGACATACATAACATACTCTTAGCTAATGGCAGCATGTACTAATCTTAGAACAGTGACTTTACATTGAGAATATTAACTCTGGTATTCTTTAATATTTTCTTAAGTAGGTTTTGTTTTTAAAAATTGTGTTAAAATTGTGTTTTAACTTATTGGGGCAAGTGATAAAGAATTTAAGAGTCCACTGTTCTCTAAAATGATACATACTCTCCAAGCAGTAAAAGACATTTGATAACTTTTGTAAATAGTATCATGTAGCAAAACAAAAAATACTGTTTGGTATCTCAGTTCATTCTGATTATGGAGACAGATATGCCCCTTCTGTGATTACTCAGTTGGCTTGAGTTTCTGGATTCTTCTTAGCATGGTGGAAATTAATTTCAAAATCTGAACAACATTGCATATAGAGCATATTTTTTTATGATGTGAAGCATAGCTATCTATGAGGAGTGAACTCATTACAAATGTACTCATTTAAATTAGTGTTTGCTTCACGAGAACTTAACTATGCTTTCTGACATCACTAAATATGAATAAAGAATTGATTTTAATTTTTAATTCTGGAAGAGAATTAAACAGATAAATTCAGACTTAGTCTGTTTGTGCACCTCCTACCATGAAAACATAATTTATAGTAAATGTACACAATAAAATCTAATACTTAGCAATCAAAATCATTAATGTATCATTTCTTCTGACCAAGGCCTTGGAGCTCAATCTAGCATAGAAATGAAACAAAATATAATTTGCTTAAAGGGACAATTTATAAATCATGATATGTTAAAGACTGAAGGTAAAATATGACCTTTCTAAATGTACCACCATGACATTAAATGAAATGGCATGTGATATATGTTTATAGTAATATATTTACTTAAAGTTTTCCTCTTTATAAATTCTGTCCCAAATTTAAAATTATTGCTGCAAATAATGACAGATATGGAATTCAGAAGAGATTTTTGGTGATGTTTTACATGCTTTTTGCATTAAAAAACAAAAACTAGAATCTTAGTGACATCTCATTATACTTTAAAAATGATTGTGTTTTTTCAGCTTGCTATTACCACATTTTCTCTAAATAGTAATGGAATTAACTATTGAGCCATTTTTTCTGCTTCACAAGAACTGTTTTGTCCTTGAATTGACATATCATTAACATTAATAAATGTATATTGCCAAGGGTGGTACAGTGTACATTTACTCTTGAAAACATGTATGGTAACTAAGCCCTTCACATGCTATTCTTTTCCCTATTGGTATATTTCTCCACTGAAATTTTAATTTTACTTCAATATGTTGTCTCGAACGGAGTTCTTGACTTTTCTTGAGAGTCAGTGTTAACACAGTGCAGTTCAAGGGGCAAATGAAACCCAAGTTAACAATCAGTTTGCCAGGGAGAAAATAATGGTTTTCAGTGCTTAAGTGGTTGAAGGCAACCAAAAGGAATAAGATTTATGAAAAATAAATTAAATTCCTAACAGAAAAAGACATGAAATTCAAGTCATTACAACTATAATTTGAAGTAATAATAATTTTTTGAAATTTGCTTTCTCTGTATTATTTTAATGAGAACATGATGGAAATGAATATGTACAAAGTAATAGCCTTGTGTGTTTGTCTCTGAGTGAGGAAAGTATAAATATTTAAGATTTGATTCTTTGAGAAAATCAATAATGTAGAAAACCATTTATCCAAACCAACCAAAAAGCAGAGACAAAACATGCAAATCAACAAAATCAAAAATGAAAAGGGGGACATAACAATGAACGCTGAGGAAATCCAGAGAATTTTCAGATCATAATTTGAAAAGACGTACTCTACAAAATTGGAAAATTCAAAGAACATGGACAAATGTCTGGACAGCTATCAACTTACCAAAATTAAATCATGAACAGATAAGCAGTTTAAATAGACCTATAATAGAAGCAGTCATCAAAAGCTTCCCCCCACCAAAAAAAAAAAAAAAACCACAGGGACACATGACTTCACTACAGAATTCTACCAGAAATTCAAGGAAGAGCTAATACCAATACTACTCAAATTGTTTCACACATTAGAAGCATACTAAACTCTTTTTATGAGTCTAAAATTAGTTGCTACCCAAGCCACACAAAGACACAACTATGTAAGAGAACTTAGAACAATATCCTTCATGAAGATTGATGCAAAAATACTCAATAGAATACTGGCGAATCAAATCTAAGTACACATCAGAGAAATCATCCACCATGACCAAGTAGGTTCATCTCAGGGATGCAGGGATGGTTTGACATATAAAAATATATCAATGTGATTCACCATATAAACAAACTGAAAAAGAAGAATCATATAATCATCTCACTAGATGCTGAAAAAGCCTTTGACAAAACCCAACATTTCATGGTAAAGGTCTTGGAGAGATAAGGGATAAAGAGAATATACCTAAACATATTAAAATCAATATACAGTAAACCAACAGTTAACATCAAAATGAATGGAAAGAGGCTCAAGGCAATCCTCTAAAATGAGCAACAAGACAAGGACACACACTCTCTCCATATCTCTTCATAATTATGATTGAAATTCTAGCTAGAGCAATAAGAAAACAAAAGGAGATCACGGGAATACAAATTGGAAAGCAAGAGGGAAAACTATCACTCTTTGAAGATGATATGATAGTTTACAGAAGTGACCCCCCAAAAATAAACTCTACAAGGAAACTCCTACAGTTGTAAAACACCTTCAGCAAATTAACAGTATACAAGAGTAACTCCAACAAATCAGTATCCCTACTATATACAGATGATAAAGGGGCTGAGAAAGAAATCAGAGAAGCATCACCCTTTACAATAGCCACAAAAACATAAAATATCTTAGGGTAATGCTTACTAAACAAATGAAAGATCTATATGGCAATAACTTGTGGCTTTAAAGAAAGAACTGACAGAAGATACCAGAAAATGGAAAGCTCTCCCATGCTCTTGGATATGTCGGATCAACATAGTAAAAATGGCAATCTTGCCAATAGCAATCTACAGAAGCAATCCCCATCCAAATCCCAATACAATTCTACAATGATCTTGAAAGGATAATAATCAAATTTATATGGAAAAACAAAAGACCCAAAATAGCCAAAACTACCATGTACAATAAAGGAACATCTAGAGGCATCAGTACCCTGGACTTCAAGCTCAACTATGGAGCTATAGTCCTGATAACAGCTTGTTGTTGGCAGAAAAATAGATAGGTAGAACAAAATGGAATCAAATAAAAAATCCTGATATTAACCCATACACCTACAAACACTGAGTTTTGACAAAACAGCTAAAAACAATACAATGGGGGGAGGAAAGCATCTTCAACAAATGGTGCTGCATAACTGGAGGATGATGTGTAGAAGACTGCAAATAGAACCATGTCAGTCACCATGCACAAAACTTAAGTCCAAATGTATCAAAGCCCTCACCATAAATCCAGCTACACTGAACCTCTTAGAAGTGAAATTTGGAGGTATCTTTGAACAAATTGGCACAGGAGACTGCTTCCTAAACATAACACTGAGATGACCAATTAATAAATGGGATTACCTGAAACTGAGAAGCTTCAGTAAGGCAAAGGATACAGTGGACAAGACCAAACAGCAGCCCACAGACTGAGAGAAGATCTTTACTAACTGCATATCTGACAGAAGACTGATCTCCAAAATACACAAGGAACTCAAGAAACTAGTCACCAAAACACCAAACAACCCTACTTAAAAAAAAAAAAAAAAAAAAAAAAGGCCACAGAATTGAATAAAGAATTCTCAATTTCTCAATAGAGGAGTCCAGAATGGCTGAAAGACATTTAAGAAAGTGCTCAATACCCTGAGCTACCAGGGAAATATAAATCAAAACAACACTTAGATACAATCTTACTCCTGTCAGAATGGCTAAAATCAGAAACACCAATGACAGCTTATGCTGGTGAGGATGTGGAGTGCAGACTTCTATAGCCATTTTGGAGATCCATATGGTGTTTCCTCATGAAAATGGGAATTAGTCTACCACAGGACCCGGAAATTCCACTCTTAGGCATATACCCAAATGATGCACATTTATGAAACAAGACATCTTATGTTCAACTATGTTCATAGTATCATTAATTGTAATAGAAAGAACATGGAAGCAACCCAGATGCCCCTCAACTGAAGAATGGATATAGAAGATGGAATACTACTCAGAGCATAAAAACAATGGAATCATGAAATTGACAGACAAATGAATGGAACTTGAAAAACCATCCGTAGTGAGGTAACACAATCACAAATACAGGAACATGGTATGTACTCACTCATATATGGACTTTGGACATAGAGCCAAGCATAACCACCCTATAATTCACACTGCCAGAGAAACTAGGAAACAAGGATGAACCTAAGAAATCCAGAAGAAGGAACAAGATCTCCTGAGCATAATGGATGTGGGAGGGAGAGTTATAAGATTGAGAAGGGGAAGAGAGGAAAATATGTGGGACCAGGTATTTTGAGTTGGGGCAAATAGACTAGAGCAAGAAAAAAAGGAGATGCCATAATAAAGGTAGCCATTTTAGGTGTGAAGAGAAATCTGACTCTAGAGCAATGTCCAGAGACCTACAATGATGATCCCAACTAACAATCTGAGCAATAGTGGAGAGGCAACCTTAAATGCCCTTCCCTTATAATATATTGATAACTATCTTATATGCTATAAGAGAGCCCTCATCTAGTAGCTGATGAAACCAGAAGCAGACACCCACAGCTAAACACTGAGCTGAACTCCTGGAATCTAGTTGCAGAGAGTGAGGAGTCATAAGTAAATGGTCAAGCCCAGGCTACAGAAACCCACAGAGACAGCTGACCTGAAAAAGGGGCAGCTTATGGCCCCCAAGACTGATAGCTGGGATATTAGCATTGGATCAATTCAGATCCCCTGAACATGGGTCTGTTAGAAGGCCTGTTTAGTCTAAGGGTCTTCTGACAATGGAACAAGGATGTATCCCTTGTGCATGAAAGGACTTTGGGAGTACATTCCCAAATTCAAGTACTATATTGAAGAGATATACAGAGAGTGGGCAGCCTTGTCTTTTCCCTGATTTTAGAGATATCGCCTAAAGCTTCTCTGCCATTGATAT
Source organism: Phodopus roborovskii (assembly GCF_943737965.1). Taxonomy (NCBI): domain Eukaryota; kingdom Metazoa; phylum Chordata; class Mammalia; order Rodentia; family Cricetidae; genus Phodopus; species Phodopus roborovskii. The sequence goes on along the minus strand of NW_026125669.1, from coordinate 120,879 downwards.
TGGCTGTTAGTTTACTGTATATTGCTTTTATTATTGATGGAAGATGTCATTTGGTAAATATGTTTCTCATATTGGTTAATGAATAAAGCACTGTTAGCCAATAGGAAGGCAAGATAGGCGGGACTACGAGACGAGGAGAGGGAAAGTAGTAGGGAAGAGACCCAACATGGAGGAGGGAAAGAGCAGAACGCAGGGTCCTCTCTCTGGTAAGATGAGAGCACATGGAAATAATTAAATTAATAGAAATGGGTTAATATTTAAGACAGAGATAGCCAGTATTAAATGCTAGTAACAGGCTAACAGCTTTGTATCAAATACAGCGTCTTAGTGTATTTTTAGGGGCTAGTACAGCGGTGGGACCAGGCCTGTGAAGAAACATACTCTAACATGTTATGTTTAGATATGTTCCAATAATCCCTGAACTCTCTAAGACCTTTATCATGAAAGGGTGTTAGATTTTCTTAATGACTTTTTCATCATCAATAAAGATGATCTTATCATTTTTTTATTAATTTACATGGAGAATCACATTGCAATATTTTCACATGTTAAACCATCTCTGTATCCCCAGGATGAAGCCTCCTTGATCATGGTGGATGATTTCTCTGATATGTTCATGGACTTTATTTGCCAGTATTTTATTATGTATTTTTGCATCATTGTTCATGAGGTATATTGGTCTTTAGTTACCTTTCTTAGTTGTATCTTTGTTCTTTGTGTGGCTTGGGTACCATAGTAATTGTACTCTCATAAAATGAGAGTAATTGTATTCTCATAAAATGAGTTTGGTAATGAACCTTCTACTTCTATTGTGTGAAACAATTTGAGTAGTGTTGGTATTAGCTCTTATTTTAATTTCTGGCAGAATTCTGCACTGAAGCCACCTGGCCTGGAGCTTTTTTTTTTTTTTTTTTTTTTTTTTTTTTTTTTTGGTTGGGGAGCTTTTGATGATGGCTTCTACTTCATTAGGGGTTATAGGACTATTAATTGCTTATCTGTTCTTGATTTAATTTTGGTAATAACTATCCAGAAATTTGCCCACTTCCTTTGAATTTTTGAATTTTTGTGGAGTACAGGTTTTCAAAGTATGACCTGAATATTCTGTGAATTACCTCTGTGTTCATTTTTATGTTCCCCTTTTTGATTTCTGATTTTGTTGGTTTGCATGTTCACTCTCTGCTTTTTAGTTAGTTTTGATTAAGGTTTATATATCTCATTGACTTTCTTGAAAAACCAACTGTTTGTTACATTGATTCTTTGTATTGTTATCCTTGTTTCTACTTTATCAATTTCATCAATCAAATTGATTATTTCCTGAGGTCTATTCCTCCTGGGTGAGATTGCTTAATTTCATTTTAGAGCTTTTATTTGTGCTGTTTATTCTCTAATGTGACTACCTTCCTTTTTCTGCATGTGGATACTTAGTGCAATGAACTTTCTCATAGCACTGATTTTATAGTGTCACATAAGTTTGTGTATGCTGTGTCTTCATTCTCAATAAATTCTATGAAGTCTTTAATTTCATTCTTTATTTCTTTCTTGATCCAGGAATGGTGAAGTTGTGCATTTTTCCTTTTCCATGAGTTTGTAGGATTTCTACAATTTCAGTTGTTGTGGAATTCAAACTTCAAAGCATGGTGGTCTGATAAGATACAGGGGACTATTCCAAATTTTTTGTACCTGTTGACATTTGTTATGTTGTTGAGTATGTGGTCAATTTTAGAGAAGACTCCATGTGTAGCTGAGAAGAAGGTATTTCTTTTGTGTTTGGATGGAATGCTCTAGAGATAAACCCAATTGGGACATAACTTCTGTTTGTTCTTTTGTTTCTTTGTTAAATTTGTGTCTGGTGGTCCTGTGTAGTTGTGAGAGTGGAGTGTTGAAGTCTCCCATGATGAGGCTGGGAGGCTTTATGTGAGCTTTGAGTTTTAGTACAGTTTCTTTTACAAATGTGGGTGCCTTTGTATTTGGCACCCACATTCGTAATGATCAGGATTGAGACACTGTACTGATGTATTTATCCCGTGATGAATATGAAATGACCCTCTTCCTCTCTTTTGACTGATTTTGCTTTGAAGTCCAACTTGTTTGATATTAGGATAGCTACAACTGCTTGTTTCTTGAGTCCATTGGATTGGAAGTTCTTTTCCCAACCCTTTACCCTGAGGTAGTGTCTTCCTAGAAGCTTATATGTATTTATGTATGGAACAGAAAGATGTATTCTGTCTTCAAATTCATTCTGTTAGCCTGTGTCATTTTATAACCAAGTTAAGACCACTAATATTGAGGGAAAGTAAGGACCATTGATTGTTAATGCTTGTTTGTTTTATTTGTTGTTGGCAGTGGTATTGTTAGTATATTTGCTTTTTCTTTGGGGTTCTGGTAAACTGATTATCTATTGCCTATATTTTTGTGAGTGTAGTTTACTTCCTTGGGTTGGGGTTTCATTCCACAACTTTTTGTAGGGCTAAATTTGTGGACATGTGTTGTGAAAATCTGGCTTTGTCATTGAATATCTTCTTTTCTCTGTCCATATGATTCTGATTTGCTGGGTATAGTAGCCTGTGTTACTATCCATGGACTCTTAGTATTTGTAGAACATCTATCCAGGACCTTCTGGCCTTCACAGTTTCCTTGGATAAATCAGGTCTAATTTTGATAGGTCTGCCTTTATACATTACTTGGCTTTTTTCCTTCGCTGCTCTTAATAGTCACACTTTATTCTGTATGTTAGGTGTTTTCATTATTATGTAGTACAGGGACATTTTTTTTTTGTCCAGTCTACTTTGGTGTCTGGTATGTTTCTTTTACTTTCAAAGGTATATCCTTATTCAGATTGGGAAAGTTTTCTTCAATGATTTTGCTGAATATGTTTTCTGCACCTTTGAGCTGGGCTTCTTTGCGTTCTTCTATGCTATTATTCTTAGGTCTGGCCTTTCCTGGTGTCCCAAATTTCCTGAGTGTTTTGTGTTAAGGATTTGTTGGATTTACAATTTTCTTTAGTCGATGAATCTATTTCCTGTAGTTTATATTTAGTGCCTGAGATTCTCTCTTTTATCTCTTATATTCAGTTGGTTATGCTTGTGTCTGTAGTTCCTGTTTGTTTACCCAGTTTTTCTATTTCCAGCATTCCTTCTGTTTGTGTTTTCTGTTTTCAGGTCTTGAACTGTTTGAATTGTTTCCTTCAATTATTTGATTAGTTCCCCCCCCCTTGGCTTTTCTTACTTCCTTTAAGAGATTTGTTCATTTCTTGCATTTTTTTGCTTGGTCTTTTACTCTATTTCTTCCATTTTTTTACTGATTTTTTTCTTCCATATCTATAAGGGATTATCTCATATCATTTGGGGGCCTCTATCATATTCATGTAGTTATGTTTAAGTCATTCTCTTCTGCTTAATCTGCTTTTGTGTCTTCAGGTCTAGTTGGTGTAGAGTTCCTAGATTTTGGTGGTTTCATACTGGTCTTTCTATTGTTGGGTGTTTTCTTGTATTCCTGTCTTCCCATTGCTTCTTCCAGTGGGTATAGGTAGAGTCTCTCTCTCTCTCTTTCTTTCTTTCTTTTTCTTTTTTAAAGCCAACCATAGAATGTTAGAGGTGCTCATGTACTCTTGGTTATGTGGCCTTCATTGGAGTGTGGGCACACTTTAACATATCTCATTAAACTTACAAATCTTATTTCACTCAAAATCTAATATATTTATAATCTCATTATGAAAAAAATCTCATTTTTTCATGTCAGGATTACTAAGAATTTCCTTTGTGTCATTATGGTTTTAATGTATGTTGTTTCATATAATGTCTAGGAATCAGTACAAGGCTTCTGGGTAAGAGATATATTAATAGTTCCTTATCTAAGTAATAACTGCTAAAACTGCCATTCTCCAACCCCCATTCTCCCTGAGAGTCAGATGTCATCCTGAGTAAACTAGGGTCAGCATGTTTTAGGTTTGAAAGGAACATAAAACTAAGAACCATGTTTTTGTTAAAAGAAAAGGACTAGTACCCTCTTCTATTCTTCTGAGATGTAGGTAGCAACTCTATCAACATGGTGTAAATACATTTTCAACTCTCCTTTTATTAAAAGCTATTACCACATCAAGCAATTGCACTTACCTGTACTGTTTTCTGAACCTCAACTGAGGAAATACTCAGTTTTAATATGTAAAAAGACAAACTGTGATACTGCCATAATAGAATTTGTTCTATGATGAAAACAAAAGGCTTTTAAGCCACAGAAAGATGGAGAGGGAACTTGAAGTGCTTATTTCTGTGTGAAAAAGCCAATTTGAAAGAGCTACGCAGTATATGATCTCACCTATCATGAAGGAAAAACCACAGGGGAGTGAAATGATAAAGGTTGGCATGAGTATGGGTGAAGGCAGAGCACAGAATTTTAGTGAAGTAATGTTATTTTCTCTCTGGTACTTCAGTGGTGCCTACAGGATATGATGTCTTTTTAGTCAGTCACACAGAATTGTGCAGGGAGATAGTGAAGTCTAATGGGATGATGAACTTTATAGAATCAATGTTGAATCTTCCTGATAAATCCATCACACTAATTCAAATAATGGCCAAAGGAGAAATGGTGTGGTTGAGGGAGAAAGTGTCCATGTGGAAATTGTATTTGGTGTTCACAGTTTTTCTAAACTTTCATTTGCTTTGAGAAGAACCCATTAATTTAAAAAGCTCATCTTGATTTTCCTAATAAGATTTAATTTCACAGAGATAATTAATTATAGAAATGCACAGCCATTTGATTCTTTAGAAAAGTATTTGGCTGTATGGACAGGATGAATAACTGTAGAGTAACAGGGGGAAATAATTTATTCTCTCTGAAGACAGATATGAAAAAAGGGGATGGTCCTATTAGTTGGTAGCCTACATGAGGCTGTGCTTTAGAGAGAGATATGGTTTCCATGACTGGTTTAATGGCTGATACCTAACATATAATCAATGGAATCATTTGGCCTCTCATTTGATTTTATAGAAGTAAAATAATTATAAGAGAAATCTAACCACAAGTGACTGCTGATAATTAGCACCATAGATAAAAAGGATTGCTTTATGTTCACTTCAAAGGCTAGATAAAAAACCAAGAAAATGTCATCATTTAATAAAATTAACCAGAATCTTAGTGACTTACTGTATCACATAACCATTTTAGTCTTTTACATATTTGAAGTTACCAGACAGTTGATAGATGACAAGAATTTTAAGTATAGTTGTGTTAGCAGTGTCTTATACTTGAGGAAATAGGAAAATGAAATCATGCCTTAAAATATCAGCTTTTATAGCAATCATTTGGACTAGTATAATTACAATTGTTTTACCTGTGAATTTTAGGGATCTTATTTCTCACATTTTTGATGATCACTTTCAATTTATGCTCCTATATTTCATTTCTTCTTCCATCATCTATTTTTTAATATTGTGAAACTTGGTAATAACATATTCATTAGAATTTTATGAACCCAGAAAATATTCTTTTATGATGCTTTTTTCATTTCTAGAGAAAAGGCACTCTCAGCCTTGGGAGGTTAGTCTTTTGAGCTTTTCAAAAAAAAAAAAAAGAGAGAGAGAGAGAGAGAGAGAGAGAGAAAAGAAAAAATAAAAAAACTAGTAAAATTGGTTTAGTTGTTCTGACCTCTTTGGTTTTAGTCATCTTTCCATTTCACTGTTGCAAATAAAAGTATATCTACAGATTTTATTGGCTGTCACAAGGTTGAACCACCAAAGATAAGAACAGGGGAAATACAAAGCCTATAAAAGAAATTGTAGTATTATTGCAGCCATATTATACTTATTTTAATTAAGGACATGACAGGAGATTTGTATTGTAACCCAAGTCAACCGAAGACACTCCTCTCTTTTAGGTTGTTTCACATATTTTACATGTTTCTCCTAGCTATCATCATTTAATTCTCTATATGATACAAACATAATAAAGGTCATTTGAGCAGGATTATTACCACTAGACAATAATATGTTATCATTTGTACACTAAGTTGACATACAATTTATGTTTATTATGAATACACACTTTAACTATTATATGTAAATATATCCCACATGCAGTCAAGATTTAGAATATGTAATTTTTTTTCCTCAAAAAGTACTCTCACCTGCTGTGAAATAATCCTTTTATATACTACAGATATGTATTACTCTCATTGGTTAATAGAAAACAAACATGCTGGTAGCCAGGGCAGAAGTATAGGCAGGGCAGCCAGAAACTGAGGATCCTGGGAGGAAGAGGGGTTTAGAGAGGAGACTTCAGCCAGAGGCAAAGGGAGCAGGAGATGAATGTGCCATCCTAATATAGGTACCACTACAGGGTAAATAAGAATTATGTGGCACAAGCTGCTTACCTCACATCCTTGGCCCTGCTAGGCCCACTGCACAGGGTGAGCACTTAGCCAGAGCATGGGTCCAACAACCCCTCTATCTCGTTGGAACTTCCTGGGTTGCCTTTGCGAACACTGGACACACCTATCCACGCAGGGCAATATTGAGCCTGCACTCACCTGATCTTTGGGCCCCATTACCTGCCCTCTGCCTGAGATGAGTCTGGGACCAGCTCAAACCAAGTTCCTCCTCATCCTTTCTTGGGAACTCCCTAGTTTAGCTCAGCATCTTGCTCCCTCCTTTAAACTTGACTTGAATGGTTCAGTCCTGGTACTCTGGACCATACATCAACCATAGTCTGCCTCCGTCTTATCCTTGGCCCTGCTTGACCCACTGCTCAGGGTGAGCATTTGGCCAGAAAGTGGGTCACACACCCCCTCCACCTCCTTGGAACTTTCTGGGTCAACTATGCTCATACTGGACCTACCAATCCATGCTGGACCATCTTGAGCCTTCCCTTACCTAACCTTTAGATTTCTTAACCTGCTTTCTGCCTGAGTGCTTGTGACCATCCTGAGCCTGCTTACCCCACATCATTGGTCCTGTTGTGGCCCCAGCTTGAGAGACATTCAAGAGAGCTTAGATCATCCAGAGTTATAAATATTGAACTCCTGATGAAACTACTCTCTCTGTCTCTGTCTCTGTCTCTCTCTCTCTCTCCATCTCAATTTTCCTGGTAAATCATGCTCTCCTCTCCCCTCCTCTTTTCCCTTCTCTTTCTCCTAACTCCTTCTCTGTCACCTCTCCCCATCCCAATATGCTCAAAAGATCTTTTCCCTTTCCTTGTCTGTGGAAGACCCTGTATGAATCTCATAGGTTTCTCCTTGTATCCTAGCTTCTCTGGTGGTGTGAATACCAGGATGGTGATGCTTTGTTCAATGTCTAAAACCCATAGATGAGTGAGTATATTCCGTGTTCCTCTTTTTGTGAGTAGTTACATACTCAGGATGATTTTTTCAATTTCTATCTGTTTGCTTACAAATTTCAAAATTCCATTGTTTTCTTTTGAATAGTACTTTATTGTGTAAATTGACCACACATTTTTATCCATGCTTTTTAGTTGTGAGGCATCTCAGTTGTTTCCAGGTTCTACCAATTACAAATATTGCTGCTAAGAACATAGTTGAACAGATGCCTTTGTCGCATGGATGTGTATTTTTTCAGAATATGCCTAAGAGTGGAATTGCCAGATGCTGTGGTAGACAGATTCCCATTTTCCTAAGGAACCACTATAAATGATCTTCAAAATGGCTGTAGAAGTTTGCACACCGACCAACAGTAGAGGTGTGTTCCCCTCTCTCCACATCCTCTCCAGCATAAGTTGTCATTGGTGTTTCTAATTTTAGCCATTCTTACTGGACTAAAATGGTATCTCAGAGATGCCTTGATTTTCATTTCTCTGATGGCTAAGGATGTTGAACACTTCTTACGTGTCTTTCAGCCATTTTGGATTCCTCTATTGAAAATTCTCTATTCATTTCTGTACCCTAATTTTAATTCGATTATTTGGTGTTTTGTTGAAGAGTTTCTTGAGTTCTTTGTATATTTGGAGATCAGGCATCTGTCAAATGTGGGGCTGCCTTTCTGTCTTGTGGACTGTGTCCTTTGCCTTACAGAAGCTCCTCAGTTTCAGGGGGTCACATTTATGAATTGCTGATATCGGTGTCTGTATTACTGGAGTTATGTTCAGGAAGCAGTCTCATGTACCAATTTGTTCAAAGGTACCTCCCTACTTTCTCTTCTAAGAGTTTCAGTGGGGCTGGATTTATGTTGAGGTCTTCCATTTGGACTTGAGTTTTGTGTATGGTGATAGACATGGATCTATCTGCAGTTTTCTATACACCATCATCCACTTATGCCAGCACCATTTGTTGAATATGCTTTCCTCTTTCCATTGTACAATTTTAGCAGTTTTGTCAAAAGTCAGGTGTTTAAAATATGTGAGTTAATATTAGGGTTTTCAATTCTATTCCATTGGTCAACCTGTCCATTTTTCTGTCAATACCAAGCTATTTTCAGGACTATATCTCTATAGTAGAATGTGAAGTCAGGGATGGTGATGCCTCCCGAAGTACAGGGTTGTTTTGGCTATCCTGGATCTTTTGTTTTTCTATATAAAGTTTGGTATTCTTCTCTCAAAGTCTGTGAGGAATTGTGCTAGAATTTTGATGGGGATTGCATTGAACCTGTAGATTTCTTTTGGCTAGATTGCCAGTTTTACAATGGTTATCCTACCTATTCAAGAGTATGGGAGATCTTTCCTTTTTCTGGTATCTTCTTTAATTTCTTTCATTAAAGACACAATGTTCTTGCTATATAGGTCATGCACCCAAAAATACTTTATGTTGTTTGTGGCTATTGTAAAAGACGATGATTCTCTGATTTCTTTCTCAGCCCCTTTATGTTCTGTATAGAGTAGGGAAAGTGATTTTTTTTTTTAGTTAATCTTGTATCCTGCCACTTTGCTGAAGATGTTTTTCAGCTGTAAGAGTTTCCTGGTAGAGTTTTTTAGGTCACTTATGTAAACTATCATATCATATGCAAAGAGTGACAGTTTGACTTCTTCCTTTCCAATATGTATCCCCTTGGTCTCCTTTTGCTGTCTTATTGCCTTAGCTAGAACATCAAGTACAATATGGAAGAGATATGAAGAAAGTGGACAGCCTTGTCATGTTCTTGATTTAAGAGGAATTGCCTTACGCTTCTCTCCATTCAGTTTGATGATGGCTATTGGTTTGCTATATATTGCATTTATTATGTTTAGGTATGTTCCTGATATTGCTGATCTCTCCAAGACCTTTACCTTGAAGGGGTGTTGGATTTTATGGAAGGGTTTTTCAGAATATAGTGAGATTATCATATGATTTTTTATCAGTTTGTTTATATGGTGCATTACATTCATAGATTTTCACATATTGAACCATCCCTGTTTTGCTGCCATGAAGCCTACTTGTTCACGGTGCATGATTTCTCTGATGTGTTCTTGGATTTGATTTGTTTGCACACACTATTAATCCCACTCAGATTGGTCACATTAGGAGGCTGGTGCAAGTGGATCTCTGAGTTTGAGGCTATCCTGATCCACAAAGTGAGTTCCAGAACAGTCAGAACTACTCAGAAAAATTTTGTCTCAAAAACAAAGAAGAGGAGAAGGAGGAGGATGAGGAAGAGGAAGACAAAGTAGTAGTAGTAGCAGGAGGAGGAGGAGAAGAAAATTCATGTTACTCATTGTTTAGAAGTCTTCTAAATGGAAAAAAAGCTTATATGTAGTGAGATATTCACTTCGTCTGCATCTGTGGCATTGTCTATAGCCATTGGGGTGGAGACAAGGGCAAAAGTGACCTGGGGAACTAGGTCTGAGGAGTAGCCTGGAAGAACTCTCTTGCTAATGGGACATGGACAGGAGAGGAACCAGAGGCATCCTTGGGACCAGGAACCTGCTGGTATTCATCTATCTATTTTGTAAGTTATTTCTCCCTTAACAAGCATGTATTCAGCCTATTTGTTTATCCTGATCTTTATTAAACCACATACCTGGTGTCAGAAGTGGGATCAGAATTTTCACTGGACCTGTGTGAAACCCAGGTGAGAGATGCCATTCCCTTCCCCAACCATTTCTGAACAGAAAGGACCCTTGCCTAACCAGGTGGACATACCTCAGCTTGTGGGATGTTTGTGCCTACCCTACAACTCCTTTATCTCCACCATGGCCCTGAGACCACTGCTCATCTCTTGCCCATTCCCTCACATTGCATTCGCACAGAGATCTGCTGTCCCCGCGCTGCTTGTGTGTCCAACGCATGTCTCAGCCTCTGGGCCTGCCCTGCTTGTATGTTCCAAGGCCTGATGGCACCAGTTGGAATTGACAACTGTTAGCCTTGTGGTCCCAGCAATTTGCACAAGGCTCATTTCACTCTTTCATTTAACAAAATTTCACTTGCCTTAGTTTGTTAAAAGCTATTCTACAGGGACTGGAATCAGAAAGATCATTTGCTGACAGTTGCTATTTGGTGGTATACCTCCAGGCGTAACTACCACAAGTTGAGATCTACAACTAAAAGCATCAAAGTTCCAGAACAGGAGAATTACATCTAATATAATTGTAACATCCTTCACAATTTATGCTGATATAATATCTGAGATCAATTGTTCCATACCTATGGCAGATAATATTAAAATGCAAGAATTCCTTTACTTCCTATAAAGAAGGACCTTTAGCAGAAGAAAATCATGACTTAACCAATAAATATTACATATATGTGTGTGTGTGTGTGTGTGTGTGTGTGTGTGTGTGTGTGTACTGTAATATGGACTAGGACTTCTCTCCTGTCTCTAGGTTAATGCAGTATCCCTCTGTGGGGTATGTGTTTGCAAGGTCCTTTTGTGCACCAGGAATACATCCTGGTTCCTGTCTGAGGTCCCTTAGACTGCTCAGTCCTTCTGGCTAAGACCCATATCTGGAGGCCTGAGTCAGTCCCATGCTGGTTAATGGCAATGGGTTTCATGATTAATATGATATTCTTAAAGAAATGGTTTGAGATTAGAGCAAACAATAAGGAACTTGTACAAACCATAGGAGACTTAGTAACAAGGATTCAAAATATCGAAAATGTCATTAGAGACCAAAAAAAAAAAAAAAGGTTCAGAATTGAAGATGGCAATGGAGAGCTGACAGGTAGAATACAAAACATGGAACATAAATATGACCAAGTAGAAAATAGAATTTGTTCCATGTCCGAACAACCAAAATAGAAACAATGGTTAGATGAAGCTACTAATAAGATTAAAAAACTGGAACATCAGATGGAAAGAGTAGCAGATAGAATCTGTCCCATGTCTGAGAATAATGGCAAGATAGCAGATAGAACATTGCTTCTAGAAGGCAGTTTACATGCCATTTAAATAATATCTAAGGATGAGAATATTAAAAACATGGAATCATTTATAGTTGGAGGAAGTAAGAATCTGACTGATGCAATGAAGCCTCTAGAAAATTATATGATTCAAGAAGTTCAGTCACTCAAAGAAGCAATGGTAATTAGATTTCAAGCCTTAGAAGGCCATCAAGCTGATACATCAGAGGAAGAACTACAGGTAACAGGGCATGAAAAGGATTTAAAAATTTCTACATCATTTAGGATCAAAGAGATTTTCCCTGCATCTATTAATGAAAACCAGCAACGAAAAACTACCCAAAAGGTGTCACCAAAAGGTGTCACTGCATATCAATGGGAGCCAATATATATGAAAGATTTAAAAGGTATAAAGGAAGCAGCAGTCTCTTATGGCATGAACTCACCATATGTGAAACAATTAATAGAATCATGGGCAAGGAATAACAATTGATTGGGATCAATTAATATCAGCTGTCCTTGAAAACTCCTCAATTAGAATGGAGGGTTTTATGGAGAGATGGAGCAAAAGCTCTTGAACTTCAGGGCTTAAAGAAAGGTTGTAAAGCTCCCCAAGATAAAATTCTTGGTGAAGGTCTTCATGCTGACCCAGAAACTCAAGCTGCCTATGATGACCACACCTTGTCTCTGTGCAGTGCAGCAGCTTTGAATTCTTGGGATAAGGTTCATGAACTAGGGGAAAGAATAGAATCATTTACCAAGATAAGGCAAGGACCAAGAGAATGCTTCAGTGTGTTCCTAGAAAGATTGTCAGGGACAGTACAATTAGAGGTAGCAGCCTAGAGTATTTTAGGCGAATACTCATAGAATCTTTAGCTTATGGGAATATGAGTCCACAATGCAATCAAGTGCTTTGGCCTTTAAAAATCAGATCTGCACCCTTGGATAAACGGGTCCTACATACAGCCAATATTGAGTATAATGACAATAACACTGAAGCCTGGGTAGGAGAAGCCATATCTAAAGGTCTGAGAAGACATGAAGATAACAGAGTTCTTAACTATGGTGACATAGAAGCTTGGGTAGGTAAAGCCATCTCCAAAGGTTTGAAAAGATATCAAAAATATCTGTGGTAAGACAGGACATCTAAAAAGAAATTGTAGGAAAGCATCTCTACAAATAACACTTTTAGGAATCGAACAGAAGGCCTCAGCCTTCTGGGTTACATAGAAAGTTTGGCAAAGACCCACACTGAACCAATGAGTGTAGATCAACCAGAGACAAGTAAGGAAACCCTTTAAAATCAGGAAAATACTTGGGGGGGGGTCTCTGGACGGCTCTCATGTCAAAGGTTGTCCAAACATTCCCAGTCACTATGGAGGACAATCTCTCACAGGACATGTAGAAAATCCAGTGCTTATCATAAAAATTCATATGGCCCTGCATGACAAACTAGTGATGGAACTTGCATCAAACATAAAAGAAGGAAAGAAAAAAAAAAAAAAAAAAAAAAAACGTGTATTTTAGCAAACCTCTATAAATAGTCAAAGGCCTAGATTGATAGTTAAGATGAATAACATACTGTTTGGAGGTATCATCACTATCATAACTAATAAATCTTGGCTTACAAGATGGCCCCTGTAAGATGTAAATATTCAATTCTTAGGGATTGGAACCCTGTCTCAGGTAAAACAGAACATGAAATTGATTGAATAGGACCGGAAGGACAAAGAGGAAGGTTGAGACCATATGTGGCTGATATAGCAATAAATTTATGGGGTCATGATCTATTACAGCAATGGAATGCACAGATTAACATTCCTCCAGTATTAGATAGAACCCATAAATGACCTTGTGATTGTGGAAAATATATTATAAATCATTATACAAGACAGACATCAAATATCCAGGCTGTACAAAAACAGAATACAAGTGCCAAACATACAGAAGAACAACAAGTCCTACCTTTAAAATGGCTAACAGATGAACCTGTCCAAGTAGGGCAATGGCCTATGACCTCTGAGAAGGTAGAGGCTTTAGAAAACCTGATTAAGGAACAGTTCAATACTGAACATATCAAGGAATCTAGCAGCCCTTGGAACTCTCCTGTATTTGTTATCGAAAAAAAAAAAATCTGGTAAATGGAGGATACTTACAGACCTGAGAGCCATCAATAAAGTTATCCAGCCAATGGGCTTTCTACAGCCTGGAATGTCCTCGCCTTCTTAGATACCTAAAGAATGGCCTATTGTAGTTATTGATTTAAAGGATTGCTTCTTCACTATATCTTTACAAGAACAAAATAAAGAGAAATTTGCCTTCATGGTACCTAATTACAATAATTCTCAACCGCTGAAGAGATATCAATGGAAGGCTTTCCCTCAAGGAATGCTACATAACCCCACCCTGTGCCAATACTTTGTACAAAAACCATTGGAAATAATTCTTAAACAGTTTCCACAATCCATTCATCAGGAAGTAATCTAAAGAAAATGACACCCACTTCCCTCCTCCTGGCATTTAGGGATAATTCATCTTCTTAGGGTTGGTTTTAGTTACTTAGGGTTGGGTATGGAAGATGATGATTAGTAATAGTGAGATATTAGCATTATATAGTTTACATTGTTATAGATTCTTATATGTGGTAACCTATGTAAAATTAAGTTTATATTCCCTTACAGGAATAATTGTAGGTTATATTTTGTCATATTATGTATGTATACACATAGTTATATTGCTTAGGTATTTATCCCTGCTTTACTCAGGGAAGTTTCAATCAGTTTTTTTAGCTAAATTCCTGAGTATTACAGATTATCTTCACCCATGTTTCCTATACCTATGAGATTAGTCAGACATAGATGTGTAATAGTCAAATATTGCAATTAAATAAGGATCAGGATAAACAAATAGGCCAAATAGATGTTTATTCAGGGAGAAATAACTTACAACCTAGACAGATGAACACCAGCAAGTTCCACCAGATGCTCTCCTGTCCAAGTCCTCCCAGCATGAGAGCGTTCCCAGCTCTTCCTCAGACCACCTTCCACAGGTCACCTCCGCCCATGGCTCCACCCCAATGGGCGTGGTCAGTGCCACAGAAGGCGACAAAGTAAATATCTCACTGCAGTTAAACAATTCATAGACCTGAAGAACAAGTCATTTAAATATTTTAATAGTAGTACTCCGTTGACATGAGACACTAGTGCTCCTGACAGCACCGTACACTTTTCCGAAAATATGTTGGTCACTATTGTTGCTCCTTCTGGAGTCCATCCTTGCTTCAGTTAATGGCCTCTTGAGCAAAGAACTGCCCCCATCTCAACCACTGTTTTGGACATGTGGTCCTATATGCTTGCAGGTGACAAACATAGAAGACTGCTGAACCTTGCCAAGTCAGGGTCATTCAGCTTTTTACCACCCTGCCTTTGTTGTGGTCTGTCAGGTACTCTTGGCCTTAGCCAAACTGGCTGTACCAACATTGCTGTGAGACCTTGGATGACTGTCCAGGTATCCTGCTGTTTCTGTCCTTGCTGCACCTTTTGGAAGTTGCCCATCCACACTTCCTGTCTACCCTAGTATTGATATTTTCCTCCTCAGGTCTTTGATGAGGTTAAAGATTAAACTATCACAACTATTATTCCCTCTTCCTAGTTAGACACTAGGTACTAGACTTAAGCATTCCAGCTTAGGACAACTCTATTGTAAACTTAGTTATGCCTTTACCCTCAGACTAGATATGTAGGTCTTAAGTTTGTATGTTCTTGATTTCCTTTTCTTAGAGCATACTTGTTATTCACTGTTTTGTATATAGTTTTGTATCAAGCGTAAATCTTTTTTTAGACTAAAATGGGAATTGCAGTGAGATTTTCACTTTGTCAGTATCTGTGGCACTGACCACACCCATTGGGGGTAGAGACAGGGGCAGAAGTGACCTGGGTGACTAGGTCTGAGGAGGAGCCTGGGAGTGCTCTCTTGCTGGTAGGATGCAGACAGGAGAGGATCCAGAGGCATCCTCGGGACCAGGAACCTCTTGGTGTTCATCTGTCTATTTTGTAAGTTATTTCTCCCAAAATAAACATCTATTCGGCCTATTTGTTTATCCTGATCCTTACTAAACCACAATACTTATATTTGTGGTGGAGGCCAATAATGTACAGTTTAGAACAACAACAACAAAAGACATTTGGGTTGGGAGATGTAGTGGGTATGAGCACCTGATCTCCAAGGATGAAGATCCTTACTCAAATCCTCAGCACTCATGTAAAATGATGAGCATGCAACATTTGGGAGCAAAGACAAGAAGATCTACAATCTCAATCTTGTTACTCCTCCACTCTAACTGAGATAGAAAACCTAGTCTTCTGCTTCAGGAAGAGACTCTTCCTAGTGTTATAAGGTGGAAGTCAGTAAAGCAGGAAAGTCAGAGTCATTCTGTGACCTCTATATATTCACTGACAAATATACACATGTGCACACTCAAGTATATCTGTCAAACACACATCAATACCACCTTATGTCCTCCAAGAAAAGGTGATATTAATCAAAATTCTAAAGGTGTCCAAAATCTTTGAACCAGTATTTAAGCCTAGCATCAAGGGGCTAGAATCAAAATTACTAAAATTTATTTTGATATTACAATGTTCCAAAACATATAAACTATCAGGAAAAGCATTCCCCCAAAATAGCTGTTATGAAAAACACAAAAAAACTTTAAAATAATGGCTTGGAAATGTTTCCAGTCTTTTTTTTTACAAAGATGATACTTGTATGCATGCTAAAGATTGATTAACTAACCAAGAAAATAAAAATTCTGAAATAAATACATACCAAACTACAAAGAGGAGCTGTCTTAATCTTAATTTTCTTTCTTCTTGATATTCTTTATTAGGCTGATTAGGATGGAGAAAGCATTAGTATTTGTTTTCAAATAATGACCAGCTACATATGATACAATTTATCCTATGATTTTATAATAACAAAGTTTATTCTATGAAATTATAATATAGGTACATCACTCATTTTCTTCTCCCCTTTCATCTCTTAAATCCCTAATATGCTTTCTCTCTCTCAAATTCATGTCATCTTTTTCTTTACTGTTGTTACATTTATGTCTGTAAGAGAGAGATTATATATAGTACATCTTTTTGTATGTACAAATATATAGTTTTAATAAAAATTATATGATATGGGAGCCCGGCTCTAGCCACCCAAGATGGCAGATGAGAGTGAGACAGTAGTGAAGCTGCCGGCACCTTTGCTGCCGCAGATAATGGAAGGGAACCGAAATGGCCATGAACACTGCAGCGATTGCAAAAATGAGGAGGACAACAGCTACAACCGGGGTGGCTTGAGTCCACCCAATGACACTGGAGCCAAAAAGAAAAAAAAAATAAGAAAAAGAAGAAGAAAGAGAAAGGCAATGACACTAATTCAGCCCAGGATCAGCCTGTGAAGATGAACTCTTTGCCAGCAAAAAGGATCCAGGAAACACAGAAGGCCATTGAGGCTTCAGTGGGTCAGGGACCTGCCAAAACCATGGAGGAGGCCAGCAAGCGAAGATAACAATTCTGGGATACACAGCCAGTCCCTGAATTGGGTGAAGTGGTAAACACCCATGTTCAGTGGAACCTGACAAGGACAATATTCACCAAGAGCCCCAGGGGTTCACTTGGGATGCCTTGGACCTGGGAGACCGTAGTGTGCTGAAAGAACTCTACACCCTCCTGAATGAGAACTAGGTAGAAGATGATGATAACATGTTCCGATTTGATTATTCCCCAGAGTTTCTTTGGTGGGCTCTCTGGCCACCTGGCTGGCTCCCACAGTGGCACTGCGAGGTTCGAGTTGTCCCAAGTCTGAAACTGGTTGGGTTCATTAGTGCCATCCCAGCAAACATCCACATCTATGACACAGAGAAGATGGTGGAGATTAACTTCCCATGTGTCCACAAGAAGCTGCGCTCCAAGAGGGTGGCTCCAGTTTTGATCCAAGGGATAACCAGGTGGGTCCACGTGGAAGGTATTTTCCAAGATGTTTACACTGCTGGCGTGGTATTGCCAAAGCCTGTTGAAACCAGCAGGTACTAGCATCGGTCCCTAAGCTCATTGAAGTGAAGTTCTTCTACCTGAGCAGAAATATGACCATGTAGCGTACCATGAAGCTCTACTGACTGCCAGAGACTCCCAAGATAGCTGGCCTCTGACCAATGGGAAAAAAAGGAGATTCCAGAAGTGCACCAGCTGCTCACCAAGTACTTGAAGCAGTTTCACCTCACACCAGTCACGAATCAGGAGGAGGTACAGCACTGGTTCTACCCCCAAGAGAACATCATTGACACTTTTGTGGTAGAGAATGCAAACTGTGAGGTGACTGATTTCTTGAGCTTTTATATGCTTCCTTCCACCATCATGAACCATCCAACTCACAAGAGTCTGAAAGCTGCTTATTCCTTCTACAACGTTCTCACACAGACCCCTATTCTAGACCTTATGAACGACACCCTTGTTCTAGCCAAAATGAAAGGTTTGGCATATTCAATGCACTGGATCTCATGGAGAACAAAACATTCCTGGAGAATCTCAAGTTCGGCATAGGGGATGGCAACCTGCAGTATTACCTGTACAATTGGAAGTACCCTAGCATGGGGGCTGAGAAGGTTGGGTTGGTGTTACAGTAACCGTTGCCTGTGAGATTCTGGATAAAGCCACTGAGAATTTAAACCAGGAAACAGAACCCCACCACTTGTTGGTCCAACTTTCACCAATGTGAGATCTCTGGCAAACAGAACAGAACTGAACCAGCTTTACCAAACCACCAGCAAACTTCACAATTATATTGCAATGGCATAGGCTGTGTGATGTCACCTTTGACCATGTTTCTGGTCTCTCTGTTTTCAATGCAGCCATGATCAAGGGAATATAACTGCTAAACCTAGCTTGTGATTGGCATATTATGGAGTTAACAGGTGAATAATAAAAGTATATACATTATATATATATAAATATTTTAAATATTTTTCATGTTCCAAATGTACAAGGATGTTTGATCTCTATTGAGAAAAAAGATGAATCCAGTCATTCTTCAAACTTAGAGCCCAAGGACAGTGGCAGACAGACAGACACATATTGGCATAGTTATTGTTTCTTCAGGAGCAGGTGCTGTTCTCGGGGAGCAGGAGGAAAGAAATCTGGGGAACCTCATCCAGTTCCCCCTTGGAATTGCCTGCCCAGCTGGCTTTGAACAAGGTGGGAAGGTGGAGGAACTCAGGAGAAGGCTCAGGTCTCCAGGACCACAGGACAAGCTCCTGGGGTGGGGCTGGCCCTGAGCAGGGGCCAGACTACTACATTCTAAAACTCGGAAGTGGTGACAATCATGGACAAACTTCATTAATCTAGTCCCTCTTCCACCTCCTGGGCTTTCTCCCATAGGAGATTATGCAACTAAGTGATGTTAAAGGGTTCTGAGCCAGCTGGTGCCAATTTTACAGGTGTTGTGTTCCTGTGAGACTGCCTTCATCACCTAAGATGGTTGGCTATTTGAAAGGGACATTGGACCTCCTTGTACCTGGGATCTCGTGGAGACCATATCAGTGCAAGCTCGGTCTAAGTCATCTTAGTGTAAGAAGGGAGTATCCCAGGGAGGCTGAGCAGGAATGGCGTGGCTATACTCTGGCCCTTCAGCCCTAGTCCTTGCCTGTGCCTTCCAATACATCAGCCATCTCCTTCTGTGGTCCTTTATCTCCTTTCCAGGGTGTGCAGCCCACAGTGGCAGCAAGAGACAGTAACTAGAGGTGATCTAGGCTTGACAATATTGTCACTGCCTGAGCTGATTTCACCAATGCAGCTGTGTGGATTTTTGTGGTGGTATTGATGGTTATTGTTGCTCCAGTTTCTCCAGAAGTAGTCAAATCCTCAAGCACGTGGCTTCCCATGTGGGCATTCTTCAGTGGTGTTGAGCCAAGTGGCCTAGGAGGTACTCGTTACTATCAGTAAGCAACATACAGCTTCCTTGTAACTTGTGCTCTAGGAGAAAGCCCCATTGTTACCTTGCTCTTTCTCCTCTTGGCATCTTGGGGCAGGGGGAGCTTGTAGGGGAAAGAAGCCTTAGCTACAAGCCAGGTGCAGCCTTGTCCCCTGAACTGAAGCTGTTCTGCAGGAGAGCAGGGATTTGCATCAGTCTGTGGCTTCTGGTGGCATTCTGCAGAAGAGAATGCTGAAGGAACTGTGTGCTTAGGACGCTGCCTGCTCTGTAGACTGCTGCTGGAGGCAGCTCTACTGTGGAGGGTTCTCATCAGAGGCCTGTAGGGACCTTCCTTCCCTTTACTGTCCAGTGCTGCGAGTTCCAAGTGTCAGCGAAGATGGCTGACTTGTGACTTCAAGATCCTCACACCAAAGAAGCTGCTGCTCTTGGCAAAATGTGCACTGAGTTCTACAGATGGGAGGAGTCAGAGAGGCAGGGACTCAGCTTCAGTTAACAGACAAGGTGGCCTAAGTGCCCAGGTGGGCTCACCCTGCCATACTCTTAAAGAACAAAGTGCTAAAGTCTTTCCTACATGGGCAGGCATGAAATGTGGGAAGGCCTCCTGCCTTCATCTTGATCAGTTAGGGGCCAGCTCTCAGCTCAATTTGCCTCTGAGATTTGGGGTACACAAATCTCTGGAGTAAGCTTTGGTTTCATTGATTCTGGTCATGGAACAAAACAGCCAGTCCCAGAGGGCTGCCCTGGAAGAAACAGCTCTGCTGGCAACAACTCTGTCCCCGGAACCCGGTGGCTTTGCTCTGCTTCGGCTGCTGCTTCAGGATGGGTGCCCTTCCCAGGTTTGCAGGAGTTGGCTCAGGGGTTGTTTTTAAGTCTTGTTTTTATCCAAACTGTCCTGGTGTCTTCTTTCAACCCTCATGGGATTAGGGGCTAAAGAAGTGCCATCGTGGGTTCAAGGCAGCTCCACAGCCTTTCAAGTGTATAAGCCCTGGGACTGGTTTGAACCAGACAAGAAGGTCCCAGGGGCCTCCAAGCTGACTTGTCTCAGGCAGCCACTGTTGGACGGCCTGGCTCCAGTCCTCTGCCATGTCTTGATGACCTTCCCTCCCTGTCATTGTATTGACTCTTCATGCTACCACAGACTCAGTCTATAGGGAGTAAGTTGGGTAGAACAGCCTTAACCCTGGATTGAGGCCTACGTGGGGCTCTCTATCCCCACTTGTGCCTGTGGCTGAAGATGTTGGTATCTGAAGGTTGACTCACACCAAGCTTTGCTAACACTCATTAGTTTTTGGAAAATTTCAGGCCTTGACCCTCTTTCTGCCTTTGTCCCCCTTTCATGGGCACTTTGAAGCAGGTGTCTTTGTGGTACTGAATTATGTCTCCAAAGATGACCAGCATTAAAACAAGCTGGGGATCTGAAGGGCCTGAATGAATTTTATGGAGCTGTCTACAGCTTGAGAGACACAGAGAGAGAGAGAGAGAGAGAGAGAGACAGAGAGAGAGAGAGACAGAGAGAGAGAGAGAGAGAGAGAGAGAGAGAGAGAGAGAGAGAGAGAGACAGACTCTGGCCAGGAAAGGAATCTAGAATGTCCCTTGTGGCCTGGTCTACCTGCCTCAGTACCAGAGCAGAGCGGTCTTGTCCTGCTGCCAAGTGAAAGCAGGTCTACAAATAGACCTCACCTGAAGAGATGTAGGACAGTTTCGTGGAATTAAAGTCAAAATGTTGACTGAGTGACGAGCAGGTGCTGCATCTAGGGCCAGGGGGAGGGCTTCACTTTTTTGTTTTGGCTTTTCTTTGGGCTGTATCGGGGCATTCATTGCTGGGGCTGGGGTGGGGGCAGAGATACCAAATACATTGTTCCACACAGTACATCTCACTTGTTTCTAATAAAGGAAGCTGCTCAAAAAAAAAAAAAAAAAAAAAAAAAAAAAAAAAAAAAAAACTGAGAATTTTTTTTTTCTCTTTGTTTTTCAGTGCAGGAAGTAGTTTGGAAAGAACAAAGCCCAAATTCCCAAATATTGTGTATAAATGTTTGTTTTCATTTAATTGGACTTTGTTATATAAAATAAATTAATTAAAAAAAAAAAAAACAAAAAACACACATGTAGACATGAACCCACACCAATAAATACATTTTTCAAAAAAAAAAAAAAAGAATTTTCTGACATGGGCTTATAATTCTCCCTCTAAGAGCCATAGACCATGTAACAAAAACAAAATAACAAGAAAGAACACCAGGTATGAGAAGCCCATTTGTCAAGATTGCCCAAGAAACTTTCAAAATATTACAGATTATCGCTTCTGTCTTTAGTTGTTTCCGACAGGTGGAAAGCAAGTCTATTCTACTGAAAACACCATGAACTTTGAACACAGGTCCTGGAGTACCCCAGCTGGGTCAACCTGAAAAGCCTCCTACCTTAGGGCTAACTTTCATGATACCAGAAGGCATCACGCAAGCTTCTAAAAGAGGGGGGAAATCAATCATGTTTTTGTTTGTTTGTTCATTTTTTTTTCAAAAAATTACATAATCCTGCATGTGTGTCAATATAATAAAAGGTATTTCAAATACATGCTCCTTCATTTCTCTGTCATCTTAGTTTTTGGAGACTAATAAATGAGCCTGTAAAGTTTCACAGCAGAGCCTTAGATCTTGAACAACCTGTCAGTCACTTAAATTGCTGATTAATTTTGGCTTGTCACCAGATCAAGCACTTGATGAAATAATCATTCATCTGTGCCTGCTCTAAGAAATTATCACTTGCATCTATTTATCAAAATGTCAAAGAGTGATTAACCCTTTAGTGCCATCCTGAGCTGCATACACCAACATTTCTCCACATTAATGGGCAACGTTCTCCACTCAAGAATCCCAATTCTCAACCTTTGAAATCTCCCTTGTGTACTTTTCTTAAGAAAAATAAGAGAGTTTGAAATCACATACTGAGGTGACAAGTTCTGTACAAGCTCAAATTGGATCCCAAATATAAACTGTTTTTCCTCTTTAGAAAAGTATTATTGGAAATGAGGGTGGTTTAGCATGTATATGCCCTTTGATTCAACCAACAGTATTGAAAACAACACCAAAAGAATGATATTATCATTGAATGGAATCATTCACAGGAAATCAAGGTGCCATTCTAACAATTAAAAAGAAAGGAGTCAGAGAGAATTCTCATCATGGAATGCTGAATGGGTGTATTGAGCATAAAGTGAGCACACTGAAATCAAGCCAATTGAGTTTATTGGGATCATTGTGTGCAGAAAACTTAATCTCTTAAATTCAAAGAAAGCCACTGACAGAAATACACAAATCTGGCAGTCACAGTTTACAGTCAATCAATATCAAGGATCAAGATAACATCATTTCAAACAAGTGATATTATTGTCAAATAAGTGCTGCAGTTCAGAATTTCAACAGAAATGTTGTTGCTGGCATGCATGCCCACCTCCCCAAAAATAATTCTATCACTGTAAAACTAGTAAAAAATTTTACTGTTCTCTCAATTTTATTACCTGTGTCTGAAATAACTATCTCATAATAGTATGCCCACATACAAAAAAAAAAAAAAAAAACACTAATATACAGGTATAAGTACAAGGAATTATTTTTAAATTATATAGTATATACTTCTATATAGAGTAAAGGTAAAGGAAAATAAAATTCAATTAAAAATTACTACTTTCATGATTCTGAGTGTATCAGTCCAAGAAATAAAAGTGATACGTTCACTTCTAACTTTTATACATTTTAATGAAGATGAATGGATAAGAGTTGGAAAGAATTAATATAACATTGTAAAATTCCAGCAAGGAAGAATAATGTATAAATAAAATTGACTCTATTTGAATTTTTAAGTATCTATTATCCTCAGCTATAGATGCCCAAAGAACAAGTCATTTATTTTGATTGGATTTACTAACATTTTATATTACAATTTCAGATGTTTCCTATGCAATGTTTTAGTCTTGTTGCAATATTTTATTTATATATTCTCATATCCTGATTATTTTATTTATTATACTTCATTCATTAATTCAAATTACTTTAAACTTTCCATAGATACTTACTGTTTAATTTCAAATAGTTGAGAAGTTCTGGGTGTAAATATCTTATTGAAATACAATTTTAACACAATTCATAATGGTTAGAAAATATTATTTTATATAATTTATTTCTTTTTAATAGTTTTGAGATTGATTTAATGATTCATTTACAAAATAGAATCTATTTCTTTCTATGAACCATGCATGCATCAGAACCACAACTGCTAGGTGAGGGGACATGATTCAAAAAACTAAAATGTCCCGTTTCCTTCATGCAAGAGCTTGTGCCAGAGGAGCCCATGTACACACAAGTGAGCACTGCTACAGGAGCCAAAACAAAGCCGGGTTATACAGCTCCTTGTTTTGCTATGTGTTAGTCAAGTGAGGACCTCAAGTGTGCAGATGTAGGGGCAGTTTTCAACATGGTTATTTTAAGGATTCAGGTATTATACTGGCCCACCCATGTCACCTGGCAGAATGCACTAAGACAGCTCTCTGGTCAGCGCAGGTGCAAAGGACTTCTTTAAAAAAAAGACTTTCATGCACTTATGCTCTATTTCCATTCTGTCTTCCCTACTCTCTTTTCTGCTGTTCTCCTGTGGCAAAGAACATTTTTGCCTGTCTCCCTCTTCACTTCTGTCCTCTGTGTGGTATGAAGGATGTCTGCATCTCTTTTCTTCTTTTTTTCATTCCTCCCCATCCCCTTGCCCTTTCTGATAAAACTTCTCACTAAGTTCTATCTGCCTGGCATGTTTCATTTAAGTCCTCTTTCATGTAAGGTTTCTGTTACTGGACTGAAAAACATGACTTTAACTATTTCTTTTTCTAAAAGAAGCAAAAATTATGTTGGCTTAAAATGATATCTTCTTTTATTATCATTAGAAATTATACTAAAACTGAAATTAGAGCCAAATAAAACAATTTCATGAAAATAGCTCTTGTTTATTTAGAAGATAGTTTCTATAGGGATTGAGAAATTTTGCCTGATAAACAGTGACAGTTTGACTTATACAAGCACAATAATGACCTGATGATTGTTCGAGTAAAATAGTCTCTCTGATAGGAAAACAGCAATAATAAAATGGCTAAACCCATTGATTCTTTTTTTCAATTTGCATCCAATACAAGCTCTCTGAAATCTGAAATTATTTGTAATTTAGTTTTATTGAATACTGGCTTTTCTTCAATTATACTTATTTTCACAAATGATGGGTGAGTGTATGCCTGGACCCATATACAGCAGCTATAGACAAATTATAAATCCTTTAATATAACTGTTTTTTCATATTAAATCTTCAGGTAAAATTTATCAAGAAAAATTTAATTTAGGTAAAAGCTCCCTCAATATACACAGATGTTGATTTTACATTTTCTCAGCTGAAATTTATTCATGTAAGCAAAATACCTCTAACCTGGGGTTGAAAAATCCTGAACAACAATAGCCATCTCTCACAAATCATTTCACCTATTGTGTCTTATATGTTTTTATTTTAATATTAACAGGTATAGATGACTCCCAAAACTTAATGGAAGTCTTATTTTCCATTCTGAATCAATCTGTAGGTAAGATTCAATATCATGACCTCACTAACCCTCAGGTAATATGACAAAATGAATTTGCATAGAGCTGCATCATCTTGAGTTTAAGGCCAATATCAGGGACAGAATTAGAAGAGGAATGAAGAAATGAATATTCAAAACAAAACTGCATGAAACACCAAAATAGAGATCATGAAGGCAATTCTAAGGACAAATTCATAGCGCCAATACATTAAATAATTGGACAGATCTGACACTAGTAACTTAATAGTATATTTTAAAGCTCTAGAAAAAATATAAGAAATCATGTCAAAAATAAGTAGATATCAAAAAACAATTAAACTCATGACTGAAATCAATAAGATAGAAACAACCACACAACAACAAACAATACATAAAATCAATGAAACAAATTGTTGCTTTTTTGAGAAACCCCTATCCAAATTAACTAAATGGCAAAGAAAATCTAAATTAATAAAAGGGGGACCATAATAAGAGACATTGAAGAAAACCAGAAAACTGTAAGGTTTTAAAATCTCTACTGCACCAAAGTGGAAAATTTAAAAGAAATTGATAAATTTCTTCATAGGTACAACTTACCAAAGTTAAATTAAGGTCAGACAAGCAATTTAAGCAGACCTATAACTTCTAGTGAAATACAAGCACAATCACCCAGTCCCCCCCCCAAAAAAAGGCTCAGTACCAGATAGTTTTCACAGAGTTTACCAGAATTTCAAAGATAAGTTAATACAAATACTCTACAAATTATTGCACAAAATATAAACAGAAGGATGATTGTCCAGTTCATTTTAAATGGAAACCCAGTCATAGTTACATGGATATCCAAACAACATACAGACCCAACAGAGAAAGTGTTACCAGTAAGGTTTTTCCCCGATGGCCTGGACCCAATGCGGCTCCAGCCCCAATTAACACACAGAGACTCTGTATTTGATATAATGCTATTGGCCAGTTACTTGTTTCTTATCGGCTAGCTCTGTCTTAATTATTAACCCATTTCTATTAATCTAAGTATTTCCACGTGGTCTCCTCTTACCAGAGAGTGGGCCTGGACCTCTCTTACCCAGTCTCTACATGCTGACCCCTCCTTACTACTTCCTCAAATCCTCCTTGTCTCCTAGTTCTGGCTATCTTGCTTTCCTATTGGCCAACAGTGCTTTATTTATTAACCATTATGAGAAACATATTTACAGAATGACATCTCCCATCAAGAAAGAGAATTATAAACCATTTTTCAATAATTCTCAATAAAATATTTGCAAACCAATCCAAGAACACAATAAAAAATATAGTCCACCATGATCAAATAGGCTTCATCCCAGAGATGTGGAATGTATCAACATAAATAAATTAATAAACGTAATACACATTAAGAACATATTGAAATACAAAAACCACATGACAGTCTCATTAGACGCAGAAAAAAAAAACCTTTGATAAAATACAACAACCAATCATGATTTAAAAAAAGTTCTGGAGAGATAAGGAATAAAAGGGACATAACTTAATGAAAGCAGTTTACAGGTAGCCATGGCCAACACCAACTTAAATGGAGAGAAACTCAAAGAAATCCCACTAAAATCAGGAATGATATGAGGATGTCTATTCTTTCCTTATCTATTCAATATGGTCTGGAAAATCTTAGAAAATAAAACACTGAGGCAGATCAACGGACAGTAATTTGGAAATGAAGATGTTGAAGTATCTTTGTTAGCAGATTATTTGATAGTATTCATAAAGTGACCCTAAAGTTCCACCAGGAAATTCCTATAGCTGATAAACAATTTCAGGAAAATAGCAGAATACAAGATTAACTAAAAAAGAAAATCACTAGCCCGTCTATGTAAAAATAAAAAACCATATGAACTGAGAAAGAAATCAAGGAAACAACACCTATCAGAATAGTTCCAAATAAAAATACTGGGGTAAGAAAAAAAAAAGACACAGTTGACAAGACCAAATGGCAGCCCACAGACTGGGAAAAGATCTTCACTAATCCTGCATCTGACAAAAGGCTGATCTCCAAAACATACAAAGAACTCAAGAAATTAGTCAACAAAACACCAAATAACCCTATTTAAAAATGGGGTACAGAACTGACTGGAGAAGTCTCAATAGAGGAAATCAAATCAAAAAGGCTGACAGACACTTAAGAAAGTGTTCAACATCCTTAGCTATCAGGGAAATGCAAATCAAAACAACTTTGAGATACCATGTTACTCCTGTCAGAATGACTAAAATTAGAAACACCAATGACAACATATGCTGGAGAGGATGTGGAGAAAGGGGATCACTCCTCCACTGCTGGTGGGAGTACAGTCATTTTGGAGATCACCTCAGGAAAATGGGAATCAGTATACCACAGGACCTGGCAATCCCCCTCTTAGGCATATGCCCATATGATACACATCCATGCAACAAAGACTTGTGTTCAACTATGTTCAAGGCAGCATTATTTGTAATAGCAAGAATCTGAATGCAACCTAAATGCCCCTCAACTGAAGAATGGCACATATAAATAATGGAATACTACTCTGTAGAAAAAAACAATGGAATCGCAAGCAAGTGGATGGCACTTGAAGAAACCATCCTGAATGAGGTAACCCAGTCCCAAAAAGAGGAAAATGGTATGTACTCACTCATATACAGATTTTAGACATAGATCAAAGGATCACCAGCCTATAATTCACACCACCAGAGAAACTAGGATACAAGGAGGATTCTAAGAGATTCATAAAAGGTCTCTCACAGAGGGGGAAATGTACAAGATCTCCTGAACATATGGTGAGTGGGGGTGTGGGCAGTGAGTGGAGAGGGAACTAGGAGAAAGAGAAGGGGAGGCTAGGAAAGCATGTGGGACTAGGAATATTGACTCAGGGGAGGAATAAATGAGGGAAAAGGGAAGAGAGACAGAGAGAATAAAAGAGGGAGACACTATAAGTTTGAACAGAATCTAGAGAAATGTCCAGAGATCTACAAGACTGACCCCAACCTACAATTTGAGCAACAGTAGAAAGGCTACCATGAATGACCTTCCCTGATAATGAGATCGACAACTAACTTATCCACCATCATAGAGCCCTCATCTAGCAGCTTATGGAAACAGAAGTGGACACCCACAATTAAACACTGAGCTGAACTGGAATCCAGATGCAGAGAGGGAAGACAAGAACAGGCTACAGAAACACATAGAGACAGCTGACTGGCCTGAACAAGGAGGAAGTAATGGGTGCCCAGACTGATAACTGGAAATCCAGAATCAGACTGACTCAGACACCCTGAACATGGATGTAAGGAACCTTGAACAGTGGGACCAGGATGTATATATATTTTATTACAATATATCTTTAGTACAACTTTAAATTGGGAAGGGTGATGCCTCCAGTAGTTCTTTTATTATTCAGTATTTTTTAGGTATTGAGGATGACCCCTCCTGGAAGCAATCACCCTACATGTGGAGTGCGGGGGGGTGGTCCAGGGGCATGGCAGGGTAGGAGTGAGGGAAAGAGGGAGGGAAGAAGGGAGGAAGGGGGAACTGTGATCAATATGTAAAATAAAAATAAAAGAGGAAAAAAACAAATGAAAGATATATAAATATTTTAAGTTACTAAAAATAAAAAACATATCAAAAAATGGAAAGATACCCCCATCTTCATACATTGATAGGATTAATGTTGTATAAATGGCCATCATGTCAAAAGCAATCTACATATTCAATAGAATCCCCATCATAACTCAACTCGACCACAATTCTTTATAGATCTTAAAATGACAATATTCAGCCTTACATGGAAACACACATACCAAAAAAAAAAAAACAGGATACCTAAAAAATACTGAATAATAAAAGAACTACTGGAGGTGTAACCCTTCCCAATTTAAAGTTGTACTACAGATATATGGTAATAAAACATGATATTGACACAAAAATAAACCTGTCAATCAATGTTAATGAATGAAAGATGCATAATAAATACACACCTATGAACACCTGGTTTTTAGTAAAGCAGACATAAATAATACTGAAAAAAAGACAATACCTTCAACAAATGGGACTGGTCAAACTGGATGGCTGTGTCTAAAAGAATCCAAATAGATCCATACTTATCATTCTGCCCAAAACTCAACTCCCTGTGGATCAAGACTACAACATTAAAAACATGTGTACTGAACCTGATAGAAAAGCAAATGGGAAAGATTGTTGATCTCATTGACTACCATGAGAAGATACTTTATATACAAAAAAACATAATCAATTTGACTAAGATCAACAATAAATAAGACCACCGGAAAATGAAAATCTACCCAGCAAATGGCACTGTCATTTGGACAAAGCAGTTACCTACAGAATGGCAAAAAGATTTTTAATAACTATACATTCAATAGGGGGGCTAACACCTAAAATATATTTTAAAAACTCAAAAAATAAATATCAAGAAAAGAATTGTTGTGGTGTATAGGCATCACATATGTGTAGGAATTTTTAATTTCTTCCCTTGGCTTCTTGTGTATTATCTACTTGTATTATGAAAGCTATTCTTCAAAGAGAAGGGTTTCATGTCAAGACCACCATGATTCCTCCATGTCCTGAGTGTAGTATCTCCAGCAATAGGATGCTACCTTCAATTTCTAGAAGTGAGCAAATGATAATGGCATTATTCTATATTTGGGGGACTCTTTTTGACTCCTCTAGCCAACAACTCAAACCTGCTGTCTTGCTCAATTTTCCTAAGCCTAAGCCATTCAACCTCCCTTTTCAGCTAAATATCAACCCACCATCTGTTGTAACACTCCTACCTCAAAACATTTGAAAGCATAGAATAATTTTACTTGATCCATACATACCATTCCCACTTCCTACTTCAAGACTGCATGTATTATATGAGAACAAAAAGAATGATCATTAATTATATTAAGGGAAGTCAACTAAAATCTGTTAAATAAAGTATGAATATTTGCATTCTAAGATACTGTTTGAAAGGGCAATAAATGTTGAAAGTTTTATTGTTTTATACAAAATTACTTTCTTTTGGTTTCCATATTATGAAAAATCAGATCTTTAGATGTTCTTAGCAATATTTAGTTTGCAATTTGTTTAAAATGGCTAAAATATGCAAACCTTTCACCTGCTTTGACATCATTTTTCTGATGAGTAATTTAATCAATAATAATTACCTTGTACATATTCATGCATTATTTAGACATAATTTTTTCTAGGAAAGTGGAAGACTGTAATTTTTTTCTCTCCGGCAAATGTACTAGGAATTGACCCTGGCCTTTGTAGCATCCATGAAATCCATGAATGTTTCATACAACTGACCTACATCTCTATACCATGACTCTATATTTTAATAAAATGTATACACCTTCAAAAAAGGCAGAAATTTCACTTTTTTTTTTGAAACAGTGTTTCTCTGTGTAGATTTGTAGACCAGGTTGGCCTCGAATTTACAGAGATGCCTCTGCCCCCGCCCCCCATCCCGTCCCCACCTTGCCACCACCCCTGCCCCCACCCCTGACCCTGATCCTGACCCTGCACCTCCACCTGGACCTGACCCAGCCTCTGCCTCTGCCTCGCAAGTGCTGGGATTAAAAGTGTGTGCCACCACTGCCTGGTTATTAATTAAGAGGTAACAATCTATGACAATATACAAAAAGGATTTATTTAATATCTCTAATGTTGGCATATTTTTCTTCATTAGGAAGACCAATATATCTAATTGCTTTCACATATTAGATATTAGCAATCTGACCTACAAAACTTCTAGAAATTATATTGTAAAACAAATAGTATTTTGTCTCTGAAATTTAGTATTCCCATCTAAGAAGAAATCAAAGGAAAATAATCAAAGCAATAGAATTATCACTGGTTAGATGTGAAAATAAAATATATTGTTTTGCCTTTCTTTTCTAAAAATGTATCCAGAATTCCTAGTTTCCAGAATCAGGAACATCATTTTCTCTGCTAAGGTCATTCAGGTGAGACAACCACACCTCTTAATTATCCCCTTCTGCAACCAAATTATGACCCACACATGCATTTAAATTCTAGGAATCAAGGGGGGTTTTTGTTAGGAGCACTAAGCATATAATCATTCCTTTTTGTAAAACATCACATGTTACTTTGTAGATAGATAATTACAAAAATTATCACTTAGCTTCTTCCCAGAGATGCCTGATACGTTAATACACCACAAAGTGAAAATTTTTTAATTCACTATTTTAAAGGGTGATAATTTAAGTGGCTACCCAGAGAAATCACACGGCTCCTCAGTTGACAGGATATGATCCTGAAGAATACAGAGGTTGTCATGGCAACACTGAAATTTGGAGGACTGGTGTTCAAATAGCTCAACTGTTCCTCTGAATACCTGGAATGTGAATTTGATTATTTCTGCTTGCTGGGAATTTTGGGCTATGCTTATGATGCCACAGCCTATTGTTCTTTGAGAAACTCTTGGAGTACTTCCAAAATATTACTGTCTAGTCAATATCAAGATTTTTACATTCTATTTGTTTGTTTGTTTTTATTGTTGTACGTGTATGTTGTGTTCCAGAGCACTTGTGTGTTTGTGTGTGGCAGACTGCGAGTAGACATCAGAGGACAACTTATGGCAATGGTTTTCTTCTCCCATCATGAGTGTCCCAGGCATAAATATCATATCTTCAAATTTGGCCACATGTGTTTTTACCCATGAGCCATCTCAATGTTCTCAAGATGGGTTTTTAATGTGGTTTCCAAAACAGATATTCATAGAATGCACATAGATTTTAACTACAAATATATAGAACCACAAAATTTTTGGAACATAGACATAGATTCTTTAGAATACTTGAAAAGTAATCTCCTTGGAGAATTATAAAAGACAAGTTTCATAAGTCTATGATAAATCAACACCATGACTAAAGAGATATTAATTATAGAACTTAGCTCTAAAAGAATGCATATGTATAAAAGCATACAAAGCTTCTAAGGCAAATATCTAAATTCTCTTTTTCCTAAATAAAAAAAGAGTAAAATATTTTAAGTTAACTCAGTTAACATGGCAACATTTACGTTCCTTGATCAATAGCTCCTCTGCAATTATATTATAAGAGTTTCCTAAATCTTTTGAGATACAGAACATACTGTACTTCCCCATCAAATTTCCTTTCAAAGCATCATGAAGTCACCAAGCATTTTGTGTTTATTTTGAATATGGTACTACTTGATCTGTTCACAGAACATAAGAAAATAAAGTCCTCAGATGCTTTCATACCAACAGAATTTATGGTCTACAAAACACTTCCTGGAACCACACTAACAGTTTTAGTCCAAAATGGACATGGTCCCATAGATTTTGAATGGAGCTGGAAAATTCCTGCCACCTAGTGATTTCCTAAGATATATATAACTTTTGAATCACTAATGGCATATTATTTACATTTTGTTGTAACTTCCTTTAGATCCAAATGCTAAGGGAAAATGTTGGGGGATTAAAGATTTTACTTATTTCCTCTATAATGCTACACATTTCTGAAAATGATGGAAACTCCAGCAGTTTTTCTTATAGTATCCAGGAAGACTCAAAAGTCAAAGCATTTTGACCTCTCTTGTTAAACTGAATAAATCGGTACAAGTTTGTAAACCATGACTTTTTATATAGTGGGTAGTATATTTTCCATTCAAAGTTTTCATGGATAATACAATAGATGCTTAACAAAGCTTTGCCATTTTGATATTTAAAATTTGATTGTAAAATTTAAGTCTACTTAACCTAAAATATTTTAGCTAATACAAAAGCAAAGGCTTCATAGTTTATTTTCTTTCTTGTTATGCATACTATCTTAGTTAGGATTTTTATTTCTGGGAAGAGACACCACGACCATTGAAAACTCTTGTAAAGGAAAACATTAAATTGGGGCTGGTTTACAGATTCAGAAGTTAGGTCCATTATCGTCATGGTGGGAAGCATGGTGACACACAGTCAGACTTAGTGCTGGAGAAGAAGCTTATAGTTCTATATCTTGATCAGTTGTCAACAGGGAGTGACTGTGTCCCACACTGGGTCTGGCTTAAGCATCTGAAATCTCAGAGTCTGACCCCATTGATACACTTCTTCCAACAATGCCACACTTGTTCCAACAAGGCCACACCGTAATAATGCTACTCTTCATGAGCCCATGGGAGCCATTTTCTTTCATACCTCCAAACCTACCCGTTCATTCATGTTTCCTACATAACAGATACATTGGTATCAGTAATATCTTTATATGATTCAGTATCAGAGGCAAAGATATTTGCCTCTCATTAGTCATTGCAAAAGAGAAGGATAAAATTTGTTGGACACAGAAGTAGTGGACAGCACATACCACTGTGTCTGACTAGACAAACCCAATGGGGATGATAAAGAAGGACTCTTGGTTATAGCAATGTCAATGGATTAAAAATTAAAATTTTCAAAGATCCATCTTTGTATTTTCAAGCCAACTGCTTTTCTAAAACAGTCTTTGGTTTCATTCTTCTCTGCTTTCCTTAGACACACACATACATATTCACAGACATATTTATTCTCCCATTAAGAGACAAGATATTGTGGCACTTATAGTTCATGGAAGGTCACACAACAGAGGTGTTTGGACCCATGTCTTCTTGATTCCGGAAGTGGATACATGGAGTAATTGTAAGGGAAACTATGAATTGTTTTAGCTGCAAAACATCCTCTAAATCTCTACTTTACTATTAGCATCTCCAATTTCATTAAATATTTTAATTATTAAAGTAAAACAATAATCAAACAGTAACTTTTGACAATGCTCTTAATTCAGTTCAGAGGATGACAAAGGAGATGTGCTATCATTCAATGGAAGTTCAGTAACTGTGAACTCGAATTCTGTACTATTTGAGAATCTGAATGTTACTCCTAATGTTTCTTTCTTGCATTTTTCTTCTAGTATCATGAGCAAAACAGATACATAGTGTGCTGTTAAGTAGATTTAAATAGCTTAAGTGTCTGGTTGGCAATGCGCTATACAATAGTGTTAACTGTCAAAAGTAAGATTTTTAGAAAAGTAAAATCACCTTGCGGATGAGCCTAAGGGAGGCCTGTGAATGATTATCCTGATTATTCTATTTGAGCTATGTATGTGGAGAAAGCAAGGTGAACACAAGCATACATGTATTCATTGTGTTTTTGATTGTAGATACAACCACCCCCTCTAGATTCTGTTGCTGTGACTCACCAGCTATAATGGACCCTGGAAGTGTGAGCTAAAATCATCTCTTTCCCTTTTAAGCTGCTTCTGCCAGGGGATTTTATCAAGCTCAGGGATAAAAAAAATTAGTGACCTAAGATGAGTTTTAGGTCTACATCATGATAAAGCATGAAATTTACATCAGCTGACATCATTGAAGCTATGAATTTGGAGGATCTTAAATAAGTTTTAAATAAAATTATGATGTGTGTGTGCATGTGTGTGTGTGTGTGTGTGTGTGTGTGTGTGTGTGTGTGTGTGTGTGTGTAACATCTATCCATTATCTCTACCCTCCAATTTCTCCCCATCTCATTTTTGAAAATCCCGTTGTGTCTACTTAGTGCTGCCTGTGTGTGCATGTGTATTGCACTATCTACTGTCAAAATAGTAGTCTCTTACAGGCAACGCCCCTGAAAAAAAAAAAAAACCCACTCTCCTCCAGCAGTTGTCAATTTCTGATATCCTCACAGCTAGCAGGAAGACTTCATGAGCCCCTGACCTATCCATGCTGAAATTAGTTCAAGCATCGTGTTATATAAATCTCCCTCCCACCTACAGTCACAGCTGCTGCTGCTAATCCATGCGTACAATGGCCCTGTTGCATCCAGCAAGTCTTTCGCTGCAGAAATCCAATCTGACTCTTACAATCTTTGCAGTCTCTTTTCCACAGTGATCCCTGAGCCTTGCAGGAAGGAGGCATGATATAAATGTACCATATCGCGCAAAGAGCTTCACAGCCTTTTAATTCCTGCATCTTCACCTTCCTTAATTTCATATTCAATGTCAGGTATTGTAAAATGAATGTTTTAAATATGAGACTTCTTTGACTAAGTTGAGAGATGTATTGATCCATGGGTATAAAAATAAGAAATTACAGAGAAATTTAATATAGTGCCCATTTAGCAGATAATAGTTATAGGTTCTCATGCACAGTCTGTGACTGACACAGTTACAGGCTTTTGGCCTAGTTAGCAGCATCAAGCAAGAAGGTGTTCATACTTTGTGGAGAAGACTTTGTACCCAATTAGAAAGTGGCTATTTACTCCCTTAACATTCATGTCAACATTTCCCCCATGGGTATCTCATACAAGGTCATTTGTTATCATAGCTCACAGGGTTCAGAAACAAAATTAATGATTGCACACTATCTAGTACTGTGAATGACAGCCAGTAGGGATGAAACTTCCAAGTTAGTACCCACTTATTTCTCCACTTCCTATGAGTCAAATGTGTGTTATGTTCCACAGTGGGATCAAGTTCTGACTGGTAGCCAAGAGCAATAGCATCAGCCTGTGATGTTGGGGGTAGGACATTATGGAACTCCACTCACTAACAACCTATTCCTTTGTCAGTAAGTTATGTATTTGATATTTTGTGGTACCTAGTAAAGACATTCTCCCCACATTATAGGGCAATTCCATTCAAACTCCTTTTTATATGTGAATATGTATATGTCCATATTTCAAGAAACTTCTATAGTAGGTTTCCATATGTTTTCTTCAAAGTTCTTCTAATTATCTCTTGCCTTACTCCCTCTTCCATGCTACAAACCATCCACCAGTTTAAAACTTCCTGTTCCAAATACAGTCTTCTGTACATCTGAATAGTGTTCTATTGTATGCTTTTATCACATTTATCTATCCAGCAAAGTACATGCAGGCTATTTACATTTTGTGGTTATTGTAAATAGAGCAGCAGTGAACACAGAGAAGCAAATATCTTTGCAGTGAGATACACAATCCTGTGGGTATATGCCCAGGAATTGATCATATGATAGATCTATTGCATGTTTTTCTTAGGAAAATTCACACTGAATTCCATAGTGACTGCACCAGGTTGAACTGTTGTAGTAGTGAACAAGCTGTCCCCTTCATCTACATCAACACCAACATTTGCTGTCATTTTTTTTTAAATATTGGTCATTCTGACTACAGTAAGATGAAATCTGAAAGTAGTTTTAATTTAATTTTCCCCAGTAAATAAGGAAGTAAAACATTAAGAAATATTTCTCAACCATTTGCATTTAATTCTTTTGAGAACTGTTTAGTTCCATACCCAATTTTTAATTAGGATATTTGCTTTCTTGGTGTATAGTTTATTAATTTTGTTCTTTGTATATTCTAAGTATGATCCTTTACCAGATGTGTAGCTCATAAGTACTCTTTCCCATTGTGAAGGCTGCTTCTTCTTTCAAATCATACATACGTTGCTACAATGATTTCTGATTTCATGAAGTTCCATTTGTCCATTTATTTGATCTAATGCCTTATCTACTAGGGTCCTCTTAATAAACTCCTTTATTGTCACTATACATTGTTGTTGGTTCTTTCTATTATTAGCTCTTTTAGAAGGCTTACCACTCAGCTCCCAAATGAATCACAGATGGAAGCTTATTTGTCTTAAATATACCCAGCTTTAGCTTGGCTTGTTTCTAGTCAGCTTTTCTTAATTTAAAAAAAAAAATCTACCTTTAGCCTCTGGGCTTTTTTCTTTTCTTACTTCTTTATATCCTATTTTAACTCTTACTCTGTGGCTGGCTAGGTAAATAGGTTGCTAGCCCCTGCTGTCCTCCTCTCCTTGTTCTCTTGCTACTTCTCCTTCTCATGCCTCATTATTGGCCATTCAGCTCTTTATTAGATCAGTCAGGTGTATTAGACAAGCAAAGTAACACAGCTTCAAACAGATAAACAAAAGCAACATTAAATAAATAAATATATCTTCTGTTTTGTTTTTTCATGGAATCCCATATTTCCTGGATATTTTTGTCAGGGATTAGTTTGTCTTATGATTTTCTTTAGACAATGAATCTATTTCTTTCCCTCAGACTGTCTTTTGTTTTCTTTTCTTTCTTTCTTTCTTTTTTAATGTTTCTATTTCAGCTTTCAAACCTTGCACTGTTTGAGTTGTTTCTTGTAATTTTTGGTTTTTCTTGAAATTTTTCTTTGATTTCTTTAAGGGATATTTTTCATTACCTCTTTGAGGATCTCTATCATCGTCATAAAGTTGTTTTTAGGGTTATTCTATTCTGCTTCATCTGTGTTGGGATGTTCAAGTCTTGCTGGTGTGGAGTCCCTATACTCGGGTGGCATCATATTGATTCTGTTTTTGACTGTATTCTAATACTGTCATTTTCTCATCTCTACTTCCAGTGAGTACTGGTAGGGTCTCTCCCTCTTCTGGTGGGTACAGGACCAAAGTTCTCTTCTGGTGGGTGCAAGCAGTTCCAATAGTCCAATGGCTCAACTATTCCAGTGTGTGGTGGTGGGACTCCTACCTCGATTGGAGGCTGGCAGACTCTGGATGAGCCAGTCCACTAGGATGAGATCCCCAGCACTCAGACCTCAGTCTTCAGTCCTCAGAATTCCCTGAATGGGGAACCAGAAGACAGAAGGCAGGCTGGAAACTGGTCCACACTTGCCTCCTCCGGTGGTTGGAGATGGGACCAGAATGCTGGCAGCTTGCGGGATGGGCTAGTCCTCTATGGAGGACTCCCCCCTTCCAGTGGTTGGAGGTGGGACCAAGATGCTGGCAGCCTCAGGGTGTGCTGGACCACTAAGGCAGACTCTCCTGCATGCAGACTTCAGTCCTCAGGACACTCAACCTGTATCTTTTTATAGGCAAGTTAAGACCACTAATATTGAGGGAAAGTAAGGACCATTGAGTGTTAATTCTTGTTTGTTTTGGATTTGTTGCTGGAGGTGTTATTGTGAATAGATTTGTCCTGCTTTTTCTTTTGGGTTCTGGTAAAGTAGGATTTTCCATTGCCTATATTTTTGTAAGGGTAATTAACTTCTTTGGGTTGGAGTTTTGCTTCCAGAATTTTCTATAGGGATAGATTTATGGATATGTAATGTGTAAACCTGGTTTTGTCATGGAATATCTTGTTTTCTCAATTTATAGTGATTGAGAATTTTAATTGTCTGACATCCATTTACTATTTTTCATAGTAAAGTTCTATTCTTCTTATACTCAGATGTATTCTTTTTTTTCCATTTTGTGTATATATGTATATGTGCTTGAATATATATGTGTGTGTATCTGTTTCTCAGTGGGGGAGTGGGAGTGGGGGTGTGGTCAGAGGACTCCTGTAGTTTCCTTCCCCATGTTGGTTCTAGAGACTAAATTCAGATCTTCAGGCTTGGTACCAGGCATTGTTACACACGTAATTATTTTTCCAGCACTAAGATATATCCTTCCAAAATAGGAAACAAGAGAAGTAAGTGGAAAAGGAGAGAAGGAATTAATAACATAGATAAATAGGAATGGAATGGGACCTCCTTGTGAAGAGCTCATCTCCTATCCATGAAATGGAATATAGCATGAAGGGATTCCCTAGCATTAATTACAAAGTAATATTTCCTAGTTTTCAAACAAAACTACAAATGCATGTTGCCATAAATCTCTACTTAATAGAAATGAAAATCAAACTTTCTTTTTTATTATGTTTTCTTATTTTACATATCAACCCCAGTTCCCTCTCCCTCCATCCCTCCCATGTCCACAGACACCCCTCCCATCTGACCCCCCCCTCACTCCTTAGGGACCATGATGCCTTCCAGGAGGTATCATCAAAATCAGTCAAGTCATTGAGAGTAGGGTCTAGGCCCTCCGTCCTGCATCTAGGCTAAGGGAGTAGGCCTCCATGGGAATGTGCTCCCAAAGTAATTTACTGCACCAGGGATCCATCCTCTTTCCACCCTCAGAGGTCCCTTAGACTATCTAGACCTTCTAAATGAGACCTATGTTCAGAGGGTCTGAGTTGGTCCAATGCTGGTCCTCAGCTATAAGTCTGGGGGTCCATGAGCTCCACTTTGTTCAGGTCAGCTGTCTCTGTGGGTTTCTCTTGACCCCTATTCTTACCATTCCTCCCTCTCTGCAACTGGATTCCAGGAGTTCAGCTGAGTGTTTAGCTCTGTGTCTCCTTCTGTTTCCATCAGCTACTAGATGAGGCTCTAAGGGCATATAAGTTAGTTATCAATCTCATTGTCAGGGAAGGGCAATATTGCTCAGATTGTCAGTTATTGGGGTCTTCCTTGTAGGTATTTGAAAATTTCTCTAGAGTAAGGTGTCACTTCAAAGCTATAATGGCTCTGGCTCCCTCTAGTATCTTTTTTTCTGCTCTCATTTATTCACTTCCCAACTCAATCTTCCCCTATGTTCTTCCCACATGTTCTTCACTGTTCCCCTACACTTTCTCCTTACTCCCTCTCCACTTACTGCCCTCCCACTCCCAATATGTTCAGGAGACCTTCTTGTTCCTTTTACCTTCTGTGAGGGACATTATATGAATCTCTAAGGCTCCTCCTTGTATCCTAGTTTGTCTAGCCTGTGAATTATACATATATGAGTGAATGTATACCATATTCCTCTTTTTGTGACTGGGTCATCTCACTCAGGATTTTTTTAAAGCTCTATTCATTTGCCTGCAAATGTGTGTGCTTTTATGTGAGCTTTAAGTTTTAGCAGCATTTCTTTTATGAATTTGAATGCTTTTCTCTTTGGGGCATAGATGTTCAGAATTGAGACTTTGTACTCTTTGTACTGATGGATTTCTCCTGTGATGAATATGAAATGATCATGTTCATCTCTTTTGATTTTGAAGTCTAGCTTGTTAGATATTAGCATAGCTACACTTGCTTGCCTTTTGAGTCCATTTGATTGGAAGAACTTTTAAAAGCCCTTTACCCTGAAGTAATTTCTATCTTTCAAGCTTAGATGTGTTTCTTGATTGCAGCAGAAGGATGGATTCTGTCTTTGTATTCATGCTGTTAGCCTATGTCTTTTTATAGGTGAGTTAAGACCATTAATGTTGAGTGTGAGTAAAGACCATTGATTGTTGATGCTTGTTTGTTTTAGACTTGTTGTTGGCAGTGGTATTGTGTTACGAGTATGTATTTTCCTGCCGGTCTGGTCCCATAGCCATGCCTGCCCCAAATAACACACAGAGACTCTGTATTAGATATAACGCTGGTTGCCAGTTACTAGTTTCTTATCGGCTAGTTCTGTCTTAATTATTAACCCATTTCTATTAATCTAAATATTTCCACCTGGTCTCATCTTACCAGAGAGTGGGCCTGGGCCTCTGTTCTCTCCAGTCTCTACATGCTGATTCCTCCCTACTCCTTCCTCTCTCCTCCTTGTCTCCTAGTCCTGCCTATCTTGCTTTCCTATTGGCCAATAGTGCTTTATTCATTAACAAATAAGAGAAACATATTTATAGAATGACATCTCCCATCAGTATTGTGAGTATATTTGCCCTGCTTTTCCTTATGGGTTCTGGTAAAGTGGGATTATCTATTGCCTATGTCTTTGTGAGTGTGTTTAACTTGCTTGGGTTGGAGTTTTCTTTTCAGAACTTTCTGTAGGGCTGTATTTGTGGATATGTATTGTGAAAATCTGGCTTTGTGATTGAATATTTTGTTTACTCTCTCTATACTGATTGAGAGTTTTGCTGGGTATAGTAGCCTGGGCTGGCATCCGTATTTGTAGAATATCTATTCAGGACCTTCTGTCCTTCAGTGTTTCCATGGAGAAGTCAAGTGTAATTTTGATAAATATGCCTTTATATGTTACTTTCATTTTTCCTTTGCCGACTTTAATATTTTTTCTTTATTCTATATGTTAGGTGTTTTGATTTTCATGTGGCAAGGGGACATTTTTTTTTTTGCTTGGTCCATTTGGTGTTCTTTAATGCTTCTTGTATTTTCATAGTCATGACTTTCTTGAGACTGGGAAAGTTTTCTTCAATTTGTTGAATATGTTTTCTGCCCCTTTGAGCTGGGCTTCTTCATTTTATTTTATGGCTATCATTCTTAGGTTTGGCCTTTACCTGATGTCGCACATTTCCTGGGTGTTTTGTGTTAGGATTTGTTGGATTTAAGAATTTCCTCTGTTGATGATTCTATTTCCTCTAGTTTATTTTAAATGCCTGACATCCTCTCTTTGATCTTTTATATTCTGTTGATTATGCTTGTGTCTGTAGTTCCTGATCTTTTACCCAGATTTTCTATTTACAGCATTCCCTCAGTTTATGTTTTCTTTATTGTCTCTATTTCAGTTTTCCAGTCTTGAACTTTTTCAATTGTTTCTCCATCTGTTTGATTGTTTTTTTCTTGGATTTCCTTACTTTCTTTAAGAGATTTGTTCATTTCTTGCAGTTTTCGTATGGTCTTTTCTTTTATTTCTTCCAATTTTTTGTTTGTTTTTTCTTCCATTTCTTTAAGAGATTTTCTCATGCCTTCTTTGAGGGTGTCTATTATTTTTATGAAGTTATTTTTGAAGTCATTCTTTTTTGCTTCATCTGCTTTAGTGTGTTCAGGTCTAGATTCTATTGGTGTCATACTGGTCTTTCTATTGCTGAGTGTGTGTGTGTGTGTGTGTGTGTGTGTGTGTGTGTGTGTGTGTGTGTGTGTTTATGTGTGTTGCCCTCTTCCCATCGCTTCTCCCAGTGGGTGCAAGTAGGGTCTCTCTCTCTCTCTCTCCTCTGTTCTCCCAGTGGTTGTAGGTGTCAGGAGTTCACTGTCTGTAACTCTGGATGATACAATCTCCCTTGGTGGTCTCTCCTCTGGCAGAAGGCAGGAAATGGGATCAAAAGATCAGCTGAGTGGGGCCTCAAGGTGGTCCCTAGTCGATAGCCGGGTCCAATGTGCTCAGACCAAACCCAGAAAGTTCCACTGAAGTGGATGGGTTGTTGGACCCGCACTCTGGCCCAAGGCTCACCCCAAGCATTGGGCCCAGCAGGAAAAACAGTGAGGGGAATTCAGGTTCTGGGTGGTGTATGAACCAGAGTACAAGGTCTGTACTATAGAGGGCAAGTCAACCTTTCTTTATATGCAATGTAAAAGTATGTTCATAACTTCATGACATTTACTAAAACAACCTATAAGAGTACCCAACTCACAAATAGGGTTTGGATACACGTGGGCATTAAAAAAGGAGGTACCTTAAAAGGTCTAATGAAGTATGAGAACATGTTTTGCCAACACAATACAGCAGACTAGGAATTGTTATCTAGGAAATGATCCAGACAGAATTCAAGGGGTAGAATATATGTATTCATATTCAAAGATGATTACACAAGAAAGACTCAGCATGAAAGGCAAGGATAAGCTTAAAACAAGGACACACAGAAGTAACGTGAGATGTTGAGAGAAATGCTTTGGGTGTCCTTTATGATTAGGTTCTTATATGGATCATCATTCTTTTCCTTCTCTCCACTACACCATTATCACACTGATATGTGCTACCATTTTCCTTTGTTGACACATTTTCTCTTACAGCTGTATAATAGTCATAGCTGTCCTAGAATCCATGCTGTAGACCAGTTTAGCCTTGAAATCACTACCCCAATTATATTTGTCATTCTTATTGTTTCTTTTTTCACTTCATTTTCTAAACATGAACTAATACAATTTCTTTACAGAATGATTTTATTGTGTTAGACTCTTTACTTTAAAATATAAGTGAGTCACACACAGCTTTATACATTGTAATTGTCTTCTCAGAAGACATACCCACAGTCTTCACTGGCATTAGTTAATGCCCTTTGTAAGACATATCATATCATTAAATTATCCTCTGGTGTGAGTGAGGAAAGACACTCTTGTTATATATTATAGCCAGGATAACCTTAATTATATAACTCTATTCTCAATTTGGTGTCTCAAAGAATTTTAGTCAACTAATTTTTAACATTGATGAGGCAAGCTTTCCTATGTCAAACATATTATCAAGAGTGAACATGTCAAAGTGGTACTCATAATAATTATCCTGTGGCTCCTTATTATTGCCAGAACTTAAGAATTACTGTATCACCAAAGCATTGAGGACTTGGATTATTTGTATTTATGCATGTATGTAAGACAATTTAAGCAAGTCACAGTCTCCATGCATTCTAGTTAATGTATTTATTTTTGTACCATTTCATGATTTCTTTGAAATGAGTGAAAAAAAAAACATTTAAAGCTCTTCCCTTGAGAACACTCCTCCATTGCTGGTGGGATTTCCAAACTCCCACTTTGGAAATCAGTATGGTGGTTCCTCAAGAAAATGGGAATGAGTCTACAACAAGATCTAGAAATTCTACTCTTAGGCATATACCCAAATGATCCACATTCATAAAACAAGGACAACTGTTCAACTACCTGGAAGGTACCTAAATGCCCCCCAAAGAATGGATGGAGAAAATGTTATACATTTACACAATGGAGTACTGCTCAGTGGAAAACAACAATGGAATCTTGAAATTTGTAGGCAAGTGGATGGAACTATAAGAAACCAACCTGAGTGAGGTAACCCAGTCACAAAAATAGGAACATGGTGTGCACTCACTCATATATGGACTTTAGACATAGAGCAAAGGATCACCAGCCTTCAATTTGCACTGCCAACAAAGCTAGGACTCAAGGAGGACCCTAAAAGAACCAAAAGACACATACATAGTCTCCCACAGAAGGGGAAAGGGACAAGATCTCCTGAGCAATTAGAAGCAGGGGAAGAAGGAAGTTAGGAGAATGAGAAGGGAAGGAGAGGAGGAGAGAGGAGGGCATGAGAGAACAAGAACACTTATTCAAGGG
This sequence comes from Phodopus roborovskii, assembly GCF_943737965.1. Lineage (NCBI taxonomy): Eukaryota > Metazoa > Chordata > Mammalia > Rodentia > Cricetidae > Phodopus > Phodopus roborovskii. The sequence continues at coordinate 77,228 of NW_026125669.1, read as the reverse complement.
AAGAATAGAGGAGAGCAAGAAAAGAGACACCTTAATAGAGGGAGCCATTATAGGTTTTAAAACAAATCTGGCCATAGAGAAGTGTCCAGAGATCTACAAGGATGATGACAATTAACAATCTAAGCAATATTCGAGAGGCTCCCTTAAAAGCCCTTCTCCTATAATGAGATTAATGACTACTTTATATGCCATTCTAGAGACTTCATCTAGTAGATGATGGAAGCAGAAGCAGACACACACAGATAAACACTGAGCTGAACCCCTGGAATCCAGTCACAGAGACAGAGGAGTGATAAGCAAAGGTGTCAAAACCAGGTGGGAGAAACCCATAGAAACAGCTGATCTGAACAAGGTTGAGTTCATGAACCCTAGTCTGATAGCTGGGATACCAGCATAGGACTGAGCCACTCACCCTAAACATGGACATTAGTTAGAAGGACTGGCAGTCTATGAGGCCTCTGGTACTGAATCGGTATTTATCCCGAGTATATGAATGGATTTGGGAGCCTATTCCACATAGAGGGATACTCCCTCAGCCTAGACACACAGGGAGGGCCTAGGCCCTGCTCCAAATGATATGACAGACCTCATCCTCCCTAGGGAGCAAAAAGGGGATAGGATGGTTGTTGGAGGAGGACAGGGGAGGAGGAGAATCATTGTTATAATCTTGACTGTCACTGTATCCCTGTGACTGTCCTCAAGTCACCATTATATAATAAAAATGTCCCCAAATGTGAAGTAGTGATGGTATCCATGCTGGCATGCTCAAGAACATCTGAACTGAGCTTCCTTTCAGTAAAACATGAAAACATTTCATTATCATAAGAAAACATAAAACCATAACTAAGACACTAAAGAATAAGTAAGAATGAAACCACCCTCTGAAACCATGATGAAGTAAAATAAATTCCTTCTGATTTTATTGCTCTGCATCAACAAAAATTGCAGCCATGAAGTGTGAATACTTATGTAAGCTAAGAAAGGCAGCAGACATGATACTAACAGAAAAAAAAAATACTCTGAGTGAGAAACACTGGGCCTCAAAACATTAAGCATACACAGAAACTTCACTAAGGAATTCCCTAGAAAAGTGGTTTTCAATCTTCCCTAACACTGTGACATTTTAACACATTTTATCCTATTGTGGTGACACCCAACCATAAAGAATTAAGGACACCAAAATATTTAGTGTGAAAAAGGATAGTTACACAGATATATGAAATGACTTGTATTGGAATCTGTCTCCATAGTTGTACACACATAGACACACACACACACACACACACACACACACACACACACACACCATATCTTATGTATATAAACATATATATTATACATGTTATATAACACACATCATTTTTCCCTTGCCTTTCCTCCCTCCAACTCTTCCCATGTATCTCTTTGTTCTCTATCAAATTCATAGCCACTTTTTAATTTTTGAGCTGTATTATGTGTGTCTCCAACCTTGTCAATCTGCAAATGCTACTTGTATGTATATTAATTCAGTATTAAGTTTTTTAATGTGAGAAATTAAGACATATATATATATATAAGCCAATCATTATTTACATATATTCAAAAATATAATGTACAAATTATAAAAATATAATTGTCTGTAGAATTATTAATTAGCATATAATAACATTTCACTAATTTAATACCAAATAAAAGACAGATCCATTTGAACCAATGTAAGTATAAAATATAGGATTTTCATTCCAGCTATAGTTGTGTGTTTATAGCATAAACTGTATCTAACTTGGTGAGTTTGTGTCATTAGTTTTTCTGATATTCAAATGTTGGTGAAAGTTCTATGCACATGAATACCATTCAGTTTAACAAGAAGCATATGTTCTTTTACCTGAGTTATATTTATTTTCTTCATTGGCAACATCAAAACCTTTCTTATGTAAACTATCTGAAAGAAGCCACAAATTACATGATACTATTTCAAACCACAGGAATTTAATAATTAGTTTATTTTATTGTGCATATGGATAGCTGATGGAACATGGGTAATGTGATCATGAAATTGGTGGATGCGTTTGTTATAGACAGACAAATCAATGAGGATATCCATGTAGAAAAATAGGTTTGTTGACATGAAAATTGTAGATTGTCACAATTTTCTGCAGTGTGTGTGTTTTAATCCATTTTGCTATGCTACCATGGAATGTATGAAGTTAAATATTTTATAAAGAAACATATTTGTATAGTTAATCTTTGGAGTCTCATATTTCAATATTTGGTAACCCCCATCCCTTCAGCATCTAGTAAAGGCCCCCTTGACTATATTACAGCATGTTAGATGATTCCTATCTTGAGGACAAAGGCAAAAAATGTAGTTGCATGGTGAATGTGGAAATAAGAAACTGGAGAGGGGTCATGAATTCTCTCTCATAAACAATCTTTTCTCATGTGAGATAGTCCACTTCCATGAGACCTACTCTCCCTTTGCCCACAAACAACACTAATTCCTTCTAATGTGTTCATGAGCAAATCACTTCCAATGTGCCTCACCAGCTCAAAGACTCTACAAACCTTTCAGTATTGTTATATTAAGGAAGATGATTTCAGCATGACTATTCAGAGATAGGGTTAAACCAAACTTAAGCCACAAAACATTCCAAAATTTATTGAAATGTTTAAAACAAAATGTATTTTGAACATTAATCCACAGACTGGAAATTTGGGCCTGGGTGAATCAGGACAGGCTGGTTTTGTTCGGGCTCATTCATATGGCTGTGACCAATTGCTAGATCAGCTGGAGGCTGCTGTTCTAATGGGCTTCAGGACATGCTTGTCGCACCTGCCTCTTGTTCCTCAGCAGGCCAGCTTGGATTTGCTCATCATTACATTCCTAGACAATGGAAGTGTGCAAAAACTCTTGAATACCAAGTCTGTTGTGCACTAGAAATCGTTTCTTCCTTGTGCTGAGCAAAGTGAAGAAAACAAGGCATTAACAGAATCAAAGACTGGAAAACACACTTTGGTGAGAGTGACTGTGTTGCCATTTTTGTCAGCTGCCTCACACTTAAGATGTTTTCTGTCACAAAATATTACATGACTTGTCAAAGTAATTTTGTTCTCTTTCATGATGGGGAGCATTCACTATATTGTATTTGGGTAAGTTGATTTTTTTATCATTATTATTTCTTATTTTACATATTGATCCCTGTTCCCTCTCCTTCCCTTCTATCCCATCCACCCCTCCCCCTCCAACTCCACAGGGAGGATGATGCCTTCCAGGAGGAGGGATCAACAAATCTGTCAAGTCATTTGGAGTAGGGACTAGGCCTTCCTCTTGCCTCTATGTTAAGGGAGTATCCCTCCATGGGGAATGTGCTCCTAAAGTCCTTTCCTGTATCAGGGATACATCCTGGTTCCATTGTCAAAGGTCCCTTAGATTGCCCAGGCCTTCTAACTGAGACCCATGTTCAGGAAGTTTGAATTGGTCCAATGCTGGATTCTCAGCTATCAGTCTGGGGGCCCATTAGCTCCCCTTGGTTCAGGTCAGCTGTCTCTGTGGATTATTTGATTTAGAACATAGAATTTACATTTTGCTCTGTTTATCTTTCCTTTGTTCTTAAATGATTTTTCATCATCTACTGGAAACATGAAGCTGTTAAGAACCCACACTTCATGGTCTTTCCCACCAGATCTCTCTGGTTTTCTCTCTTCCCCTTCTCTATCTTCTGAGTCTCTAGCCATCCTGTTTCTTTTCCTCCCTCCACCCTCCCCAGGTGTGTGTGTGTGTGTGTGTGTGTGTGTGTGTGTGTGTGTGTGTATGTGTTTATGTGTGTATGGGTGTGTGTGTAAATGAGCATGCACTTATATCACATTTTCCAAGCATCAATTTAACTGTCAAAACTTCCTCGTGACTACTCTGACCCTGATGAAATTTCAGTGTGCTTCGCAACTATTAAGTTAAAATTGTTTTCAAGTGTAATTTTCCCTTTAAGATATAGGGTTCTTAAGGGACAAAGTTGTGTGTTTGTATTAGCAAAATTCACTTCTGCATTTTGTAGTAGTTTACAAAAATAAAATGGTGTTGAAAGGATGAAAAGAGTAATAGAGCCATTTGTTTATTTTATTCTATCTTTAAACCTAGGACAAAATCTTTAAACTTCTTTAACCATCTTATCACTCACATATTCCTGCCTCTCTACACTTGAATTTTTTAAATTATTTTGTCTGGTTTCTAGTCTTGCTCTCTTGAAGGTTTCTCTAGCTGTTTGTGTAATTTTCTTCTAAATGGCTTTTGTTTGAAATTTCCACCTGTGTGTCCCTGCTGTCAACTGAACTACCTTCTTTTATGAAGCCTGGCAGGGATCTGCTCTCTTGTCTTTAATAATGACCATGGCCAGAGCCACTGTCTTCTCCAATAAGCAAAGGGAGATTTTATGTACTTCAATCTGGGTTTCAACTGAAGTGAACAGTGCACATAAACAAACAATAATCATTCTTTTCCCATCCATAAGAAATTAGGGGTTGCTTGTAGTCAAACTGATCACACATAATAGAACTGAGACTCAAATTCAAATTTGTTTATCTAAAAGATTTCTTCTACTTATATTTTACACCTGATTACAAATCATGGAGAGAGAAGAGTGGATTTGCGAAATCATTGGTCATGAACTAAGAGATAAAAGTGAGACATTTTAGTTGCCATTCTTTCTAATCCCCATGCATGGTTATTGTTCAATGGTTTTGATTTAATTGAGCAAGACGTGTTCATCAAGTTTCTTCTTTATTTTTCATTCATGCTAAATTACTTCTCCTATTCAGTAATTATTCTTTCAGTAATTATTATAATAGCATTATAATAAGTCTCTCTATCCATAATTTTTCTGAATTTCAGACTAGCACAAATAATTTTTATTTCAATACTTCATATATACCAACCAAGCTAGTAGGGTGCTTGGTTGAAATTTTCACTTAACTTTTATTTTTGGAATTAAAATGAGAAAAAATCTTCTAGGAATGCCACAAAGCTACAGAATATATGGTGAGTAGTAATTTGGAAATATTTATTCACCCAAAGTATTGAAAGCATAAATAAACAAAGGTTTTATTGTCTAAACTCAGGAGCAGGTGTTCCAATTAAAATATCAACAGCATATTATACAATATACTGGTAGGATGGTCATCATCCCAAGTATTTAACTCTGGTTATGTAAATTCACCTGCTGTCAACAAAAGATAACTGCTTATTTCCATTTATTTTAAAACACTTACAGATTGGCATTATTTGTGAAATTTGGTGTATTGTGTATCCAACACAGGAATATTTATTCTTGGCTCTTATACACAGGTTTATGGAATTTTAAGCCAAAAAAGAATACTTTTAAAGTAGAGAAATTCCTCTAGAAGAATTAATTAATACTAGTTAATGCTTATGAGTGTTTGTTGTATTCTAGAATGATCACTAAAAGCTTAACACTTCATTTCATTTAATCCAGGAAATAATTTACAAAGGTGTTGTTTTAGTTCCCTGAGACAAAGATAGAAAAGCTTAGTTAGTTGTCCTTTAGCAACAGAAAAAGAGTGGAATTTAAAAGCAAATGAAGTGCCTTCCATCTCACTTGTAGATAACAGGTGGAGGTAATATCTCCTACAGTGGAAAGCCAGATTCTGGAAGCTGGAGAGGTGACTCTGAGCTTATGCATAATTCTTTTGCAAAGGATCCTAAATTTGGTTCCTGGCACCCACATTGGGCAGTTTATGACTGCCTGTAACTCCACCTTGAGGGGATATACTGCCTTCTTCCAGCCCCCTTGTGCACCTGCACCCACTGTACATACCCTCTGCCCTCACTAATACTCACCCAAATGAACTCATAATCATTCATATAATTAGAAATAAAAGCTAAATACTAAAAGACTGTTAGGTTCCAGAAGTTGCTGACATATTCAAAGGAAGGATTTAGCCTCTGGAAGATTTGCTGAAGTCACTTGTCGAGCACAATCGCCTTGCCTGCAAGAACGACGCTCAACAACAGGATTCTTCTGCAGCCATGTTTATTGCGCGGCTCATTACAGCAAGTTGAGGGAAGATCAGAGGAGGAAAAGGGGCTCTGCTTATATATGCTCAGAGGAGTTGTGTCTGTTACTGACAGGTGCAGCCTGCAACGCTTGTAAAGGTCACCCCATGAAGTGGATCGTCCGTGCCTTGCTGGCTTATGGACAGGAAACCAGTGTCATCTTCAGGATGGCACCGGTGGCTCTCTACAGTCCTGCCCTTTGTCCTCATGTGGTCCAGATGTAAACAGTAAATATCTGAAAGCTAGAGGTTAATCCTGTTTAAATAATCCTGAACAAGCATTTGAGTGAAACCTAATCCATTGTATAATTACCCATCCTGCAGTGTGTTGTCATAAATTTCGTATACAATACCTTCAGTTTGACGTGCCTTGAGAAGTTTAAGTACAGTGCTTAAGACAATATCTAATTAAAAACTCACTGTCCTGATGTCATAAGTATGGATAAAGAGTACCTAGACTCTTTTATTCAAGGTTTGTGTAGGACATGTTTACAGTAATAGAAAACCCCCAGTCACACTGGGTACAAAACACTCTTGTGTCTTAAGCTCAGGGAACATTGCAAAAGAGAGGGTGGAAAGAATGTAAGAATCAAATGATCATGGAGTTTGCTAGGAGATCATGTATGGTAGAATATTATTTTCTGGTGTATGACTTTTGTTTTTGCTACATTTGTTTAACTCTGTGAAGCTGTGTTATTATGCCTGTCTAAAATGCCTGGTGGTCTTAATAAAGACCTGAATGTCCAATAGTGAGGCAGCAGCAAGGATATTTGGAGCTGACTGGTGTGTATGAATAGAAAGAGAAAGGAGGAGCAATGAGAGAACAAGGAGAGGAGGACATAAGGGACTGCCACCCAGCCACCCAGCCAACCAGGGAATAACAAAGAAAAATATACAAAAGTAAGTTTAGATAAAAGTCCAGAGGGGAAAGGTAGACAGGTTAACAGAAGCTAAGAAAATCTGAGAGGATTATACTTAGGAATACATATTTGTATACATATAAACACATGTAAATAAATGCAATAAAAATTAATAAAAAGGGGTCATGGCTTTTAAAAAGAACAAGGAGGGGTATATAAGAAGGTTTGAAAAGAGAAAAGGGATGGAATAAATGTGATTATATTATAATCTCAAAATGTCTTAAAGTAAAAGAAAAATTTTTTAATATTGAAAGTATTTCATACATGAAATCGCATTTCATAAGAAGAGCTTATCTCCCTATAAATTCTTTGGTAAAAGATATCTGAAAGAGGCCTTAATTGCACCTGCAAAATTCCTACACAGACTCAGATTATCACTTGCCAAACGATTTAAAGAAAGAGAAGGGGAGGAGAGGAAAGCATGTGGGACTAGGAAGATTGAGTCAGGGGAGGATAGAAGAGAGAGAGAGAGAAAGAGAGAGAGAGAGAGAGAGAATAGAAGAGGGAGCCATTATAGGTTTGAAGAGATCTTCAAACTCTAGAGAATGATCCCAACTAACAATTTGGACAACAGTGAAAGGCTACCATAAATGCCCTTCCCTGATAATGAGATTGATGACTAACTTATCCACCATCATATAGCCCTCATCTAGTAGCTGATGGAAGCAGAAGCAAACACCCACAGCTAAACACTGAGCCTAACTAGAATCTGGATGCAGAGAGGGAGGACAAAACCAGGCTACAGAAACCCACCATCACAGCTGACCTGAAAAAGAGGGAGCTAATGGGCCCCCCAGACTGATAGCTGAGAATCCAGCCTTGGGCTGACTCAGACCCCCTGAACACAGGTGTCAGAAGGCCTGGGCAATCTAAGGGACCTCTGACAGAGAAACCAGGATGTATCCCTGGTGCACAAAAGGACTTTGGGAGCACATTCCCCAAGGAGGGATACTCCCTTAACCTAGAAGCAGTAGGGAAGGCCTAGTCCCTACTTCAAATGACTTGACAGATTTCGATGACACCTCCAGAAAGGCATCAACCCTACATGTGGAGAGGGAGGGGTATGGGAGGGTGGTTGGGATCATGGGAGGGTAGAAGAGAGGGAGGGAGGGAGAGGGAACTTGGATTGATAAGTAAAATAACAAAAACAAATAAATAAGCATACACACACACACACACACACACACACACACACACACAAACTCGTCTGAACCAGACTGTAGGAGTCTTGAAATCCTAGATGACTCTGCCTGTTCTGCCTGTTTAGATTCACACTCTGGTCTAGATCTACATCACCTTTTAAGTACCAGTTTCCTAACTCCTTTGTCAAATCTGGTACTATGATTTGGATTTTCATCCTGATACCAGTTAAACAGCTGTAGCTATGACTTTGCCTATGTCTTGTTTTTAAGATTTGTCTTCATGGTAAATAAAATATTTTATTGTATATTGAATGGAATATAGCTTCAGTCCCATTATGCAATCTAAAATCACAAATGCTCACAGTGTTTTTTTGGATTTTTCAAACCTTGAGTCACAGAGATGAAAATACAGTGTCTGCCAGGTGGTGGTAGCACATGCCTTTGACCTCAGCACTAGGGAAGCAGAAACAGGTGGATCTCTAAGTTTGAAGCTGACCTGGTCTACAGAGCGAATTCCATCTAGGACAGGCTCCAAAACTACAGAGAACCCCTTTATCAAAACCTGTTTCCCCCAAAAAAAAGAAAGGAAGGGAGAAAGGGAGGGGGGAAAAAGAAAAAAAAGTGTCATTACCCTTTAACAATTTAGCAGTATACACATGGATTGTTGTGTTTAGAATGTGTGCAAGTGTCCCTCCAGAGGTCATGTGATGGAAATTTGTTTCTCAGTGCAGAGGTACCAGGCAGAGGAAAGTAGTGTGTAAATCTAAGAGGAAAGGGCCTGGTAGGAAGCCACTAGTTCAATGAGGATGCTACCAGTTGTTAGAATTAAGTAGTTCTTGTGAGATTCTGGAAGGTTCCATAATGGTAAGGGAACTTTACCCCTGCCTTCTCACTGAAATTTCATTCTCCCACATAACACCTCCCTCTTGCAGGAGTTCCTACCATGATCCACTGCTATGAGATCTTCACAAGAGATGAGCTAATGCCAGTGTCATCTTATTTAACGTCTAGAACTTGAGTTAAGTAGTCAAAGTTACAATGTATTCAGCTTTATGTGTATCATATATTAACAGAACTGGGGTTAATTAAGACAAGGACAAAAAAAAGGAAAGCAATAGTTAGCCCTATACTTTTGATACTACAAAGGAGAAAAAAATGAAGAAAAAAATGATAGGAGTGATCCTGATGAAAGCTTTGACAGACCAGTCAAGCACCCCCCCCCACCCACACACACACGAATAAATATAGCAAAACATACTTTAAGGCAGTTGGGACCGAATGTTCTCTGGAAATAGGAGATGCTAAATATGACACCTTAATGAAGAAATTGCAAGGTGTTTTATTCAGTGGAGGCATAGAAACAAAGGACTAGAAACCAACACACATAGGACACTGATGCCAAGGTTTATGATTAACCATAGGTATATAAAATCTATGGTTGTAGCTACACCAATTACTGAAACTGCCAACTATAAAGGAGAAGTTGCATCAGATGCAAAATAAATACAATCTAATCTTGAGTTTTTAAGCATATTCCTCTCAGTCCAACTCAAATAGCAAAGAACAAGGTAACATGTGCAATGTAACTCTTGTGCTGATTTCATTGACAAGCTTTGTTCTTGACATTTTGGGAATTTGTGATTCAATTTGAAGGATGTAATTTCTTCATAAACAACATAGAATAATTTAAAAAGCCAAAGAACCAAAAATCAATAAAACAACCAAAATCATTATCATCATGTCTTAGGCACTGACACATCATTTCCAAAGATTTGTATTGCTATGTTGTGCTCTGGGACTCTATGGAGAATCAGTTTATCAATTATTATCAATTATTGGCAATATGCTTTTCAAATATATAGGTAATATTTTTCTAGTGAAATAATCTTTTACTCAGGTTCACCATTTTAGTTAAAATAATTTTATTAGCCATAAAATAGCTATTTTGACACATTTACTTTTTATGATGATGAGCCCTATTGGTCAGCTATTTATGAGAGTGAAGTCTATATTGCACCATAGACATATAACAGGAGAGTTGTGTCTGAATTTAGATTATTGTTTTTCCATGCATCTTTCTCTCTCATTCACCTCACACAAACACACACACACACACACACACACACACACACACACACACACACACAAAATATCTTGTACTTCATTCACATGATAGTCCAGACTACCACCAAGATGTAGGTAAAATTCTCTGTATTTCATGTCAGACTTAGCCCAGAAATATTCTTCTCAGCCATCCTTGCAATTGCCCTTTGTTCTAGGGAGAGTTTACTGTGCTTTCACTGGGGCACCACAAACTGTTTGGGACAGTGCTGGGAATTAGGGGTGACTTCTGAAGGTGTTCCTGTGCTCTTAGTTTTCTTGATGCAGACTGCATCCACTTTGAAGTACATTTATCACTGTGTATTCTCTTATCTTGTTTTTATTAGTGACTTGTATGCCTTTCTTTTTTTAATTATGGGAGATATCCTTTTTGTTTCTAGTGATGGACATTTGTACTCAGTGTGTCATATACACTACCATACACTCTACCTCTGTGCTGCTCACTGATATAGACTTTAAAAACAGATACTTGAACTAAATAAAATGAATAGTAACTAATTCAATACTTCTAGGTAGTAGGCTCAAACAACCACTTTAAGGAGATGAATATTTTTGTAATTGATGAATTTTAAATGATGAGTATAATTTACTTGTGTTCAGCTGAGAATAAACAGTAATGCTACATTTGATAATTATTTACATTTGGTTTTTTAAATAACATGGTCCACTCAGAGAGATTTATGAGTGCCAATTATTTATTATTAAAAGGAATTACCATCATAAAACACAGTTTTTGGGTTACAAATGACACAGTTCATATTTTAATTAGGCTTTGCAAGATATTTATTGCTTGCATGAAGAAAGTGACAATAACTGAGAAAAATGTTAGTCTGTAATTTAACCATTCCCAAATCAACATCATCTCATTTGCTTAGACTCCTTGTCACAGCCAAGCTAGAACTGGCTTTAAATAGCTCCTTCCTGTTATAACTATGCTGTACATTTTATAAATTAGCAAAGTAGTAAACTTTACTTATTATTCAAAGATATAGTAGTACACCTACCTCATTATTTTAAGTAACTCTTTCAGCAGAGTGTAAACTCTACAAGGACAGAAATCATGTCCATTTGTCTCTCTGTTCATTCAGGATTCCTGGTGTGACATTGGAAACCATTAAAGGATATGAAGAATATTCAAAGCATTTATTCCTTCTTGTGGTTATAGTCACTTCTGATTTGTGTTATCACTGAGTGATGGTTTCTTGTGGAGATAAGGAAAACATCTTACTTTCTATTTCCTAAAAGTAAAAATGTAATGGTGCTAAATGTTTGTATAAGTTTATCCTTGAAGATATTTATCATCAAATACATTTTATTTTAATCACTTTCCACTTGTTAGATTCTATGTAGAATTTTCCCCTTTTTTCTTTTATGATTGGTAGATTATATTTGAAGACAAATGACAGTAATAACAAAATTAATTCAAAAAGGGATACTCACAAATCTTAAAATTTCACATCTTAAGGACATTGGTATTTATATAATTTAAAAGGTACAAGTTTGACATCAGAAGGCCAGTTAAAGGGTTTTTCTATTAACTATCTTTTCTTCTTTTTCCTTGCTTTTCCCTCCCAACTTTGTTTCCTGATCAAGCTGCAGCCATTTCCCATTTGGTTTTCTCTCTTTTGCTCCACACACAGATGAATTCAATTCATCCTTCAAAGCTCACTTTGCCCTGCCTCTGAAATCCATCCTGATTTCCCCACTGGCTGTGATGTCTCATTTTTGTGCCTTGCTTAAGGCTCTCATAATTGTGAGCCTCAGCCAGAGCTCTTGATTTTTGCTTTGAGCTACAATTGATGATTTACTCGGCTTATGGTTTCCCTGGCTTCTGGGCTCAGCTGAGAACAGGAGCTTTGCCTTCCCAGTGCATTCTCTGTGGAGGACATGGTAAATCACAACGCTTTCTGTTTGATCTGTTAACCTAAACTCCTTTTTCACCATTATCAATCTCAGTGTTTCATTTCCCTAATGCCCACTCATTCGATTTCTGCCTACATCATATAAATTTCTGTCATAGTTATTTTCCATCATCATTTTTTCCAGGAAGAATTACTGTATTTATCTCCTCCATCTTTATTAGTTTACCTGGTTTTATTATTTCTTCCTGAATATAGTAACCAGAGATACATAGTTATTAGAAATATTTTTATACTGGATGCATGAGTGAATATCAGTCTTCAGCTGATTTCGTTGCTTTATTTGTTATTGAAAGCTACTTGAGAAAATACATGTTCTATTGTATACTTTAATTCTGATGTAATTTAAAAGCTCAAATTTAATGACAAAAAGTAAATCATCATCTTCCCTAAACACTCTTCTTGATATTATTTCTCATTTACTAATTAACAGCATCAATAAAAATAGTATGTAGTATAAAGTATATGATCTTTACTAAGCACATCCATGAATGCAAAAGAAAAGAAGCTAATAGGAAAGACACCAATAAGTCAATATCTGAGCATTCATATTTTAGGAGATGTAATTTAATCTATCCTCTTATTTATGTTTCCAATTAAATATAAATGGTTTTGTTTAATTTGGGTGGGACAGTAGGCTAGTTTCTGTATATGATAAGACCACTAGATGAACTAACTATGCAGTCAAGCTGAGCTATTAGTCAACATGGAAATCAACTGATGAAATGAGCCCCAGGATGGACACTCTGACCAGATGGAAGACACCACTGTTGACTTTAACAATTGAAAAGGGTTGGAGAAGAGATCTTGAGGTCAGATGGAGTCATCACTTGGGATAGATTACTATAGCTTCTATGTTCTGCAGGAATACCCAGTACATTTGGATCTTCTTATGCAGGGCCTTGGAGTGGGGTTTGAGAATGATCTGAGCATGTAAAGTGCCAAGTGTAACTAGATGTATTAGCCTGTGTTCTTTGTCAGCTTTGCAATGGCGACTATATTTCTCTGTAATTGAGATTGCCAGGTACCATTAGAGGCTGTTCTTGGAAGGCAGTTACCTAGAGATACAGGTCATGTGAACGCTCTTAGGAGTGGTCTAGTCAGCTTCATGGGTAGGATATACTGTTAGGTTCCATCTCTGTTAAATAAGTTAGACTGAGCTGTCCCAAGAACTGCATGGTTTTCACTGAAAGCTCTGACATGTTTCCTTGGTTTCTGTCTGACACTAGGGTAGTCTGGTATCCTCTGAATTTCTATTGAAATGAGACAGAATTTGGCTTCCTGGGAAGTATCTAGAATGTGAGGTAAGTAGTCTAAAGACCTCAGGTATCTTAGTCTTTAGAAACCCTAGTGCCCTTGATACTTTCTGTGTTGGATTGTATATACCCAAGGAGGAGAGCAGGTTAAAACAAGTGAATTTCTCTCACTCTCTGAGGTTTGTATTCTGCTTTGTTCACTATGTTAGTAGCCCTGGCTTCATGGAGGTAATACAGGGTGATTTTTGTCTGTGGATTATTACTAGTAGAACTTTTTAGGGAGTATAATGAAGCCTAACACCCCAATTATGATTTTTTATTGGGCTTGTGATACTCAAGAAGATCCCTTGAAAGCAATATTGTTGTGAATATATACCGGAAACGTGAAGCAGTGGGGAGTTAATTATTGAGAATATAAAAAAAGAGCTGTGTCAATATGGATGTTCAGATTCTCTAATTTTTTATTACCACACTCCACACAAAGCAGGCCCCCTAGCCCAGGAGTAGGTGGCAACACAAAACAAACTCCAGAGCTGTGTGTATGTATGACTGAGTGAGTGTGTACATGTGTATGTGAGTTTTGTTTTGTTTTCGTATTTTTATTGCGCTTTGGTTTTTTGTTTTGATTTTTGTGGGCATTTGTTTTTGAGAAAAAAAAGAGGAAGAACATAATGTTCAAAGAGCAGGGTGAGGGGGCAGATATATGAAGCATTGGGGAGATGGAAACATGATCAAAATGTGTTATATAAAACATATGTATACATCTATATGTATACATATGCATCTATATGTATATCAGTTAAAAGACTGGAAAGATGACTCAGAAGTTAAGAGTACTGGCTGGAGAAAAGAATGTTCAATTCTTGTGATGACTTTCTTAACATTTTTCTAGCCAATAATTTGAACTACCACAACAGTCTTAAGTCTTAGTTCACATTCTACACTACACGTAAGTTTTGCCATTCTCCTCAGAACTTCAGAATTTTAGAGATGGACAAAAACTTAGAGAGTAGACTATTTCTTAGTGACCACACAGGGAAAACACTTGTTCTTATTACTGCTTTGAGAGAACTAGAGAACAATTCCTTCCCTCTGTAGCAGATGCAGCCAGAGCAGATGGTTTGGCAAGTAGTCGATGAGCTTAATTGTTAGCTTCCAGCAGCCCCTTAGCCAGGAACAGCTGTACCAAGCACAACAGGCAATACAGAACTTTTTCTGATCTCATCTCGCCTTTAAACAGGATTTAATTTCTCCCTGCCAAATAATATATATGCACATACAATATACATAATATTATGGTAATTTTCTAAGGCCAGAAATACAGTTACATACTTCCTTGAATGAGCTCCAGAATCTACAATAGGCAATCATCAATGAGTAAAGGATGGTCATATTAGAATTACTAAAGGTAACTACATCATGTTGTCATAGAAATGTGAGATGTAATTTGAGAAATGTCTAATATCTGAGCTAGATTGTGAATGCAGGGGGTCTTAACTCTATGAGACCAGATGAGTTATTTTTCTCACAAGGCAATTTTGGAAAAACTAGAACAATTTGGAAATGTTACAAGGCAAAGGAAGAGATATCAAGTTTGGAAAAAAAAAAACAAAGTATAAAGAGAAGGACAAGTCCAATGTTTATAGCTTGTAAGACAGGAAAGAAGCATGATATTGTAATCAGAGGGGAGGGTTCTATTTTTGTAACCAAAGAAGCAAGGCCTGCTCATTGTACCAAATGAAAAGTCTGGAATCCTGTGTCCACATATTGAGAGTTAAAGGGGAAAATAAATGAATATGGATGGTGAATATAGTACATGCACTAAGCAGAATCATGGACATTTCGGTATTTGAAGAGGTTTACACAACATTGAGAATATTCAGAAACAATCTGAATATTCAATTCAATGGATTTGAGTAAGTAAATTCCATATATATGAAATTAACTCATTTTACTTATCCACTGCAATTTGTGATACACACACATACACACACACACACACACACGCGTGTGTGTGTGTGTGTGTGTGTGTGTGTGTGTGTGTATATATATATATATATATATATATACATACATATATATAAATGTTAGCCTGTTACTAGTGTTTCTTATTGGCTAGCTCTGTCCTAAATATTAACCCATTTCTATTAATCTAAATATTTCTTACCAGAGAGAGGGTAGGGAACTCTGTCTCTTCATCCTACATTTTTAATCTCTTCCTGCTTCTTCCACTCTCCTCCTAGTCTCCTAGTCCCACCTATCATGCTTTCCTATTGGCTAATAGTGCCTCATTCATTAACCAATACAAGAAATATACTTACAGAATGACATCTCACATCTTCTCCTCTTTTATGTCTAAAACAAAAAGAAGGGTTTTAACTTTATCATAGCAAAACAGTTATCAAGTAAGAACCACAGTTAACAATATTTATTTCATTAACATTCAGCAAGATTTAAAGAAAATATTCTATCATCTTCCTTTCTTTGTGAGTTTAAAGTCCTATATGTAACTTATCTTTAATCCTAAATAAGGAAAACTATAACCATAACTATGTGTCTTCAACTCCATCAAAGACCAAAGAAGGATAATATATAAACTGTAGAAATGACAGAGACAACTCACTGCCTGAACAGTCATCTGAAGTTCTTCTGTAATTTTCTGTCTACAGCCTATAATCCATAGTGTGTCTGTCAGACTCCTCAGTAAAGCAGGAAACTTTAAACTGTCTACCTGTATTGACAGTTTTTCAGTCACCTTTTTCTGTGTCCTGCAGACTATCTGTCAGCCTCTTCCATGAAGCAGGAACCCTGTAGCAATGTCCATCTTATATCAGCAGTCACTTTCCAGTGGGTCCTCCATGTCCAGTTTATACATCACAAAGTCAAACAGTCCAGAAAAGAGCAATATCTTGCCCAAATGGCTAGTCTTGCCATATTGAGAGTAAAATCCATAACAAGTATCTTTGACGTCCATCTTCCTTTCTGATGCAGGTGATGTTTCCAGGAGCAGTTGTGCCTCACTGTTGAGAAAAACCCTAAACTATTTTAAATGCCATATTCTGTAGGTCTGAAAGGTTTGAAGAATGCCTATGCATCTCAAATATGTCTCTGTATATCTAGAAATCCTAACTAACTTAACTATAAGTATTGATTATTATAGTAGGTAAAACCTAAATAAAATTTTGACTATTATAGGTAATTATCTAAAATCTGTACTAAATTATACATTTTTAAATGAGCTATATAAGCACAATACCTAAACAAGGGAAAATATACATAATAAAATATTTACCTTAAATTTGTATCAATAAATGAAAATCCATTCCAAAGCAAAGTATTCATATCTATACCATAATCCTGTTTTTCACCTTTAAAGAGATTGGTTGTGGCCATTAACCATTTATACACAACCCCATATAAATGAAAACAAATATTTATAAACAATATTTGGGAATTTGGGTGTTGTTCTTTCCAAACTGCTTCCTGCTGGTAGGGGGCACTGTAATGGGGATCCTAAGAAGACACAGAAATCCTGGCTGTAGTGGTCTGCAAGGCTGCCTTGTCCAAGCTGTTTTGAAGGGTGGATCACCTGGGACAGTGCTTCAGCGGCGGTCTTGCTTGATCAAACCATGTTAGTCTGGAAGGAATCTACAGCTTTTCATATTCTGTGGAAACAAAAATAGACATTCTTTTCCCCAGTAACCTGTCCTTGACATAAATTTTGAAGTCAAAGTATTTTTAGAATATATAAATTGGAATAATTTCACAGCATTGATAATCAAGTGTACTTCCTTAGCAACTGAGCAATTTAAAGGCAATAGAATAGCATACAGAGAAATCCATCATATAACACTGCTTCATCAGCACAAGGAGGAACTATATTAGAAATTTGTAAAATTTTATATTTATAAACATATATGAATAAATGTTATTATTGAGGAACACATAGTTGGAGTGTGAGAAGACTATAGAAAAATTTAAAAATTGCTTTCTTGCAGGTAATAAATTTGGCTGAGACATATGGGTCTTTAGGTTAAAAAATTATCAGTTATTAGGAAAACTAGTGTCTTAAATAGACAAGACAGATTTTTTTTTTATGGATTGGAAGGCAACATATTAAATATAGCTATTCATCCTTAATTTATTTGTAGGTTAAACACATGTCCTTATGAAATCCCCATAGTTTTCTGTGACCTAGACTAGCATATTTTGAAACTTATACTCAATTCCTCATGCCTTAGGATAGTTAAAAAAAAAAAAAAGCAATACTAACCAAAGAAGAGTGATTCTCTGGAAGTTATAGGCTTACTTACTATACTGCTACAACAATCAAAAATGTGTTAAATTTCTAGAGACATGGACAAATGGATCAATAGAACAGAACAGAACAGAATAGAATAGAAGAATAGAATAGAATAGAATAGAATAGAATAGAATAGAATAGAATAGAATAGAATAGAATAGACAAAATAGGACCATGCAAATCTTTAACTGATTCTTTGCAAAGGTATGAAAGTAATTCAGTAACAAAAGGAAAGCCTATTGAAATATCAAGAACAATGAAATTCCTGTAGGAAAAAAGAAAAAAAGGGGAAAAGAAGTTCATACCCTACTCAAAGATTACCTCAAAATTATCCTGGCTTAAACTTGAAATATAATACCAAAAAGAAAGAAAGAAAGAAAGAAAGGAAGGAAGGAAGGAAGGAAGGAAGGAAGGAAGAAAGTAAAGAAAAGAAATTAAGAAAGAATAGCTGTAAAAGAAAGATAACCAGAGTGTAGGACAATGAAGAACACTCTTACCTATCTGCCATAAAAAGCAGAATTGTTTGATTATTTTGTTTCTTAGACAAACCTTACTGTTGAGTTTGGCCTGGAACTGTTGGCTCATGATGATTCCCCTGACTCAGCATACAATCTTTAGAAAAGAAAAAAGACAAGACTTCATAAAATTTAAAGCAGTAAAAATATTGCCCCATAGGATACTCCTTAACACTCTCTGTATACATTTTACAAGTTGCTTAGTATTACCAATAGTATTTCTCTGTGTGTGAAGATACTAAAAGTATTTTCCCACTTAAAAACTCATCATCAAGATTTTTCAATCAATTTCTCACAAGCAATTTGCCTTGTGATCTAAAAAATGATTTAGGTCAACTGTTGAGAAAAAATAATTTTTACAAGCTTTCTCATTATTTCTTGACAGACAATTTTACTCCTCCCCCACCCCCCTTTAACAGGTATTTGGCTACAGATTACTGCAGTGATGTCCATGTGTGGATCTTGAATAGAATGGGATCATGTGTGTATTTGATCATTTCAGTTGATCTGAAGTATCTCTGGAATTTATGTAACTTGTCATCTGAAAACATTTCAAAGGTGATACATTCTGCAGTTGGCATATAATATTATTCTCTGATTTACAGCAGTCTGGGGTGCAAGCCATAAATTTATCAAATTCAAAGGAATAAAGAACCCCAAAGCACTGTTAGAAAGTTTTTAGTTCTGTGTTTTGTTGGGAGGAAAACTAGTTTTACAGACACAACCACCCAGTTTAATAAGTTATTACCACATAATGCTCTTGTATAGCTCTAAAATTTTAGGAACTTTCTCCATTTTTAGCCATTTAGGATGATTAGTTAATGTAGAAGAATGTGTTTTTTATGAAAATGGAACAATAAAATTAAATCAACGTTTTTCTTGTATTGTTTTATTTTTGGTAAGGGAAGATACTAAAAGCTTCCACATTGGAAATGTTTTGAAAAACTGATGCTGTTTCTCATATGCCATTAAACTACTCCCTTTATTTTTGAAATTGATGTGGAGACAAAATATTTGTACTCTGTTCATTCTACCTTTTAAATTGCTTTCTGAAAAGAAAGTGATAATAAAGATAAATATGTTTGTGACTCCAGACATAAAAAAAAAATACATTTTCAAGGATCATTAAAGCTTTGGATCTTGGCTGTATTTAGATAGTTAGTATCAGAGTAGCAACCTACAATGCATTGTGTTTTAAACTCTTAGAAAAAAACCCATTTTGCTTTAATAAAGAAAACCGAAATTTTTATTAAAGACAAAATCAACAGATAATCTGCAGATAAATGTGTTTTCTTTTTCTTACGCAATTAAGAGTAGTTTTTAATATTATGAATCGTAGATGCCATCAATATCACACAGCCAAAATTATTTTAAAGATTCCAATTTCATTTTCAGTTACAGAGGAGCTGAGAGTATTTTTTCAAAGTCACAATATACAATGTAGCAGAGTTTTTCCTTTTTCCCATTATTTTTTTACCACCAGCTCCCAAATAATGAGATGGAGCCATCTTATTAAGCTTGGTATTAGCTTTGGCTTCTTCCCAACTATCTCTTAAAACTTAAATTAACACATTTGTATTAATCCACAGTCCATCACATGGCTTGTTACCTCTCTCCCATACTGTATGTCCAACTTCCTATGAATCTAGCTGGTGAATACCCCACATCTCAGATTCTTCCCAAGTTCCTACATCCTGTAAGAACTGTATATCCTCTCCTTCTCCATTCAGCTCTTTATTAACTGATCAGAAGGTGTCTTGTGGAGATAAGTAAAATAGACACATCTTCACATTGTACAAAAAGATTATCCCACAACAATGCAGTGTTTGCTTATAATGTTCTCTTACAGTATATGAAATGTAGTAAAAAAAAAAAAAACATTCACAATTCTAGTAGGAAGTCATATTTGCTTTCTATCTTCATAATTTCCTCTTGCATGTACAAATCTCCATGCAAGAAACAAAAGGGACTGGACAGAGAGGAAAGCTACATCAAAGTCAAAGATGAGACACCCTTCTCCAAAAGAAATCTGTGACCTCCCTTTATATAAGCAATACCAGCCATACCTAGAATGAGCTTGCTGACATGTAAGTTTGCCATGTGCCCAGGCTCCTTCTTTAGTACCAACTTATTAATAGCTTGAAATAGGCAGGTAATCTGAGGTCTATCTTTAATAGAATTGCTACAATGGCTTGTTGTTCACAAATCAATGGTAACAAAGCATCCAGAAAGAGAGCATTCTAAAGGCCAGCTATGAGACTGTAGCTTATACTGATTTAATGAAGAAGCCTCAGTTGTATTTGTTTAATTATGGGTGCTTTGTGACATCCAATGATGAACTTTCCTTTGTAACCTTAGTCAAAAATATTGATTGACATGCTTGCACTTCTCTGATACTACAGAGGGAAAAGGATGCACATATATTTGGTTTCCTTAGCAACATCTGCCTGAATGCTACCTATGAGAAATGTATTATTGGCATGCCAAAGGCATCCTGATTCTTAGTTCCTGTGCAGAGAATACGCTTAAACCCTCATGAAAAAGTATTTTTCCCTCAAGTAAATGTAAGTATTCTTGCTATTTGTAATTCTCAATTTTATTAAATAGAAACAAAGAAATTAAGGGTGATAATTAATTATAAAACTCACCACAAAATTAACTATTGTAATTTATTATTTTTCACTTTAACCTTTGTATAATTTGATCTAAGTAACGGTTTCAAGTAAAATAATAATTTGCAGTAGTTAATTCTATAAAGAACTAAAGAAATTAAATGTTAAACACTGAGCCGAACTAGAACCCAGAAGCAGATGGAGAGGACAAGACCATGCGGTAGAAGTACATAGAGACAGCTTACCTGAACAAGGAGGAGCTAAGGGCCACTAGACTGATAGCTGGGAAGCCAACAGGGGACTGACTCGGACCCCCCTGAATATGGGTCTCAGCCAGAAGGTCTGAGCAGTCTAAGAGACCTCAGACAGTGGAGCCAGGATGTATCCCTGGTGCACAAAAGGACTTTGCAAACATATCCCCCATGGAGGGATAACTGCCTTATTCTAGAGATAGGAGAGAAGCCCTAGTCCCTACTTCACAGGACCTGTCAGATCTACATGACCCCAACTGGATGGCATTCCCCTACATATTGTATTGTGGTGGGGGGTTGGGAGGGGAGGGTATTTAGAGTGCATGGGAGAGGGCAAAAGGGAGAAAAGGAGGGAGGGAGGGCTGGAGGGGAGGGAGGGAGGGAGAGGGAACTGGGATCGACATGTAAAATAATAAATTAAAAAAAAAAAAAAAAAAACGCTTTGACTCCAAAATTTAAGTTGAAGAACAAGTTACTGGGGAAAAGTATTTCTATTTTTGTTTCCACAGAAAATGAAAAGATGTGGATTCCTTCCAGACTAATGTGGTTTGATCACACCAGACCGCCTGAAACAGAGTACAAGCTGATCCTACATTCCAAACAGCTGGACAAAACAGCCCTACAGACTACAGCTAGGATATCTGAATCTTCTTCGAATCCCCCAAGACAGCGCCCCTTACCAGCAGGAAGTAGTTTGGAAAGAACGACGCCCAAATTCCCAAATATTGTGTATAAATGTTTGTTTTCATTTAACTGGACTTTGTTATATAAAATTAAATAAAAAAAATAAATAAATAAAAAGAAATTAAATGTTTTAAAATAAATTGCAAAAATATACATTATAGAATGTTAAAATATTGTTAAATTATTTATATTTTAATATTGCCTTCTGAACCATTTTTGTCAGTATTTTACTAAGGTAATAATTTTCTAGTGTTTTATTGAGAATAATTGGCATACATATTCATCAGGAAGATTGAACTTAATGTTGGGTCTTTGGTTTGGGCTTCAGGTAATACTGGATTTGTAAAAATAACTTAGAAGTACTTTTTCCTCTGGTATTGAATAAATTGAGAAGAAAGGTGGTAGTTCTTTGAATGTCAGAGAAATTTGTACTAGGCTTTTTTTTTTTTTTAGTTGTGAGATTTAATTTTTTGATTCTATCATTATGGATCTGTGTGCTAACTTCTGTCATTTTGTTATTTTGTGGTATGTTCTTACATAATTTTGATTAACTGTTCTGTGATTATTCATTATCAGTGAACACTTTGTTGTATGCAAACCAAATTCAAAAACACATAAAAAAGATTATACACCATGACCAAGTCAGCTTCAACCTATGTGAATCAATAAATATAATCCACAATATAAATAAATTATGATCCAGAAACCATATGATCATTTCATTAGAGGCAGAAAAGGACTTTGCCAAATACTAAAATCTTTTCATGATAAAAGTCCTGGACAATCTAGGGAGATAGACAACATATCTTAACATAAGAAAGGTAATACATATCATGCTAAGTGCAGAAAATCTTAAAATCATTTTCAATAAAATCAGGAATAAAACTAGCATATACAGATTCCCCATTGCTGTTCAATATAGTGCTTAATGTCTTAGCATAAGCAATAAGACAGGAGAAAGACATAAAAGGAATGTAAATTGGAATAGAAGACGGCACAGTGTCCTTATTTGTAGATGATAATTAGATAGATAGATAGATAGATAGCTGATAGATAGCAGATAGATAGATAGATAGATAGATAGATAGATAGATAGATAGATAATACCCTCCACCAGAAAATTCTACAACTGATATGGACACTTATCAAAGCATTAACACAAAATTAACATATAAAAATCAATCATTATTCTCTTTGTGTTTTTCAATAAATTTTCTTTGTAGCTTTGGAACCTGTCCTAGAACTCACTCTGTAGATCAGGTTGGTCTCAAACTCAATGAGATCTGCCTGCCTCTGCCTCCCAATTTCTAGGATTAAAGGCATGCACCACAATAGTCATTATTCTTTCTATGTACAAATGGCAAACATACAAAGCCAATAGAGAAACACTAGCATGCACAATTACCTCAAAGATACTATGTAATAAATTCAACAAAGCAAGGGAAGTGGTTGTATAATGAAAGCTTTAAGACTGTGAAGAAAGAATATAAGGAGATGGAAAGGCTTACCATGCTAATGGATTGATAGGACTAATATCATGAAAATCATCACTATACCAAAAGGATACTAGAAATTAATGAAATATCCATCGAAGTTCCAGTGCAATTCTTCACAAGAATTAAAATAAAATCTTAAAATTCATATGGAAACACAGAAGAACCAGGATAGGAAAAAAAAAAAAAACACCAATAGACATATTGATAATACAATCACCAATGTGATATCCAGTTATACTACAAGGATAGAGTAGTAAACCACACCTTCGTAGTGTCAGAAAACAAACACATTACTTGTGGGGAGGCATTAAAAACCAGATAAAAGCTCACTCTCATATAGCAACTTGATTTTTCATACACTTTGTTAGTAGTTGATTTTCATTATACAAACAGTAAAAATGTGTTCCACAGATGTGCTTTTGTCCCTACTAGTATTGCTTAGGAAATATATCAGAAAATATGATTTCAGGATTATTGATATGTTAGATTCTGGATCATAGTAACAGTTTCAAATAAACAAATGAATATATCTTGTCTTCCAGTGTGACAATGCATTATCTTCATGTATGAAATATCTTGTCATTAATAAAAATAATATGGTATATTTACTTTGCCCACTTATTTTTGCTAAGAATAATTTCAAATGATAATTAGCCACTTGTCTTTTGGGTTTTATGACTGGTTTCTTTGCTTTGACCAAGGCTTACTTTAGGTTACTTCTTCTCTGCAAAGTAGTTTAATGATTACACAAATTAAAAACGCCATCAGCCTGTTACATTGTGTACCAAATACATTTCCTTTCCTAACTTGGGTATGTACTTTGTGTGTTGTTGATGGTGCTATTAAAGAGACCCACAACCAGACATTATGCTGAGAAGGAGAGATATTGGAGAAGTCAACACTAAATGGGATGTTTCCTCAGCTCTAATGAAACCCTGAAAAGGGGATCTGGGGGACACAGAATGTCTCTTTTCCTTTTGTTTGTTTTTGATTGGTGGTTTTTTCAATTCTAATGTGGTACCTTTCCAATATCTTACTATACTTCATTTTACTTCAATTTTTTTGTATTATTATCCTTCAGAATGTTTGGTTCTAAGCCCAATCTACCAGACGTTCAAAGCCCAGCTCCATCACATGCTGGCTCTAAATTTCCTTAGTGGCTTATTTTCAACTCTTTGTATCAAGCATGTGATAATGTAATCTAACTGATACACCTGCTATAATGAAAGAATAAATAAATCTACTCTAAATCACTTGGAAAATTAGGAAAGTAATACATAATATTGTATAGGCGTCTTCCATTGTCATTTGATGACAGCCATGTTACTCGGCTATATATGAGTTTTAACACTGAATCTACACTTCATTCTAGTACTCACTTAATGACCTACTGAATATTAATCAGTATAATGTAATCCCATTCTTGTTCTAGAAAAAAACAAGAGTTCTACTGCATTAG
Source organism: Phodopus roborovskii (assembly GCF_943737965.1). NCBI lineage: Eukaryota > Metazoa > Chordata > Mammalia > Rodentia > Cricetidae > Phodopus > Phodopus roborovskii. The sequence continues at coordinate 52,505 of NW_026125669.1, read as the reverse complement.
TGATATCTAACACTCATTGTACCTTTCCCATTTAATTTTGTTTTTATAAGTAATGCCTCACCAAAAATGTTGATTTTCTTGACTTCCAAATCAGCAAGACAAAAAGGAGATTTCATAAATGTTAATTGAAATATACATGCTAAAATAATTTCTAATTCATTTTATTGACACACATTATTGTGTCTTTTGTTATGGCTTTAACCAATCTAAAGAACAGAATTCTAAGAATGTCTGTAGACACATATATGTAGACTCTATTGTTGAGTAGGCACTTTAAAATGCATTTTAGATTCTCAGTTGCTAAGGTTTGCAAAGTTTACCAAAAGAATATTACATAGATTTTGACTTTTTAATAAAAACATCCTGTGACAGAATATAAGTGATACCAACAAGCAGTTTTTGTGAAATTGCGGCCAAGTGTGGAACTCAAAGAGAAACCTGTGGCATTTTCTATGATTGTGTCTGTTATAGGAAAAAGAAAAAGAACAACTTCTGCCAAAAGACAAACATTGTTAGATTACAGTGTGAAGTAGTGAAGTAGGAGTCTCAGAGTGGAAAGAAAATCTGGGCATGCCCAGATATGGCACCAGTCCACCTTAAATAGGTAGCCTCCATGTTCCACCCTGCCTAGTTTTAATATGGACAATGGGCATGCAAAATCAGATCTCTATGTTTGTGCAACAGACCCTAAATAGTTGAGGTATTTTAACCTTCATCTTTGCCTTGACTTGTTTTAAAGACACTTTTTCCATACATATGATTCGTAAAAGTAATTTCTACAAGGTCAAATAAATTCATAAAAAATAAGCATTATCAACATTTTAAGGCTACTTAAATTTTCTTAATATTACTCCTGTAACTAAACTCCCTCTTTGAAGCTTGATTTGGTCTACTCATTTATATCAATAGATTGAGTATCCCATATCCCTTGGAACCAGATATTTTTAGACTTGATTTTTTTTAAATTTTTGAATACTGTATGCACATGAAAGATATGTTGAGAGACTAGAATCAAAATACAACATTCACTTCATTTCATATATTTCTTATACACATAACTTGAAGTGAAGGTTGCACAATATTTTTAATGTACCTGTGCTTTGACTATTCACAACCTAAGAAATCAGGATCTGGAATTTTCCACTTGCAGGATTCATCAGACTTATTGGCATATCAACTTCATACTGAAATTAGTGATGCTAAATTTTTATAATAACCACTCTCCCTTAGTGAAGTATTTGAGCCAGCAGCATCCTGAGCATACTAGTTTAATGCCCAGTAGATACTAAGATATTATTTTAAAAAATCACTATTCTAGAGAAATAAACAAACAATAAATCTTAACTAGAAAGTGGTTTTCTTAATGGCATCATGCTCTGGCAAAACTATAGCACATTGGGAATAACCACAGGCATGAGATCGGAAGTTCTGTTTCAGACATGAGCAATCTGAAACATGCGGAAAAAAATGAAACGGTTTTAAAAAGACAAAGAGGAACTGGGTGTGGAGGCACACACCTTTAATCACAGAACTTGAGAGACAGAGGCAAGCAGATCTCTTGTGATTTCAAAGTAAACCTGGTATGCAGAGTAAATTCCAGGACAGATAAGAGTTACACAGAGAAACCCTGTCTCAAAAAATAAAAAGTAAAAGAAACAGAGTAATAATAAAGCCACATAAAGATGAAAAGTTCAGAGAGAATCTGGTTACTGTATGGTGTTATATTGTCTTTGTATCTTTTGACTGCTAAGGAAATAACAACTGTTAAAAAAAATGGTGCTGGATCAATCGATTTATATATTTTAAAAATGCTTAGACTCAAAAATTTAAGTTCAAGGACAAGTTACTGGGGAAAAGGATTTCTATTTTTGTTTCCACAGAAAATGAAAAGCTGTGGATTCCTTCCAGACTAATGTGGTTTGAGCAAGCCAGAACACCTGAAATAGAGTACCGGGTGATCCTACATTCAAAACAGCTGAACAAAGCAGCCTCACAGACTACAGCCAGGATTTCTGTCTTCTTAGGATCCCCATGACATTGTCCCCTATCAGCAGGAAGTAGTTTGGAAAGAACAACGCCCAAATTCCCAAATATTGTTTATAAATGTTTGTTTTCATTTAAATGGTGTTGGTTATAAATGGTTAATGATCACAACCAATATCCTTTTAAAGGGAAAAAGGGAATTATGGTATAGATATGAATACTTTGTTTTGGAATGGATTTTCATTTATTGATACAATTTAAGGTCAATTTTGTGATATGTATATTTCTCCTCTTGTTTAGGTATTGTGTTTATATAGCTCATTTAAAAATGTAATGTATGTATAATTTAGTACAGATTTTAGATAGTTACCTATAATAGTCAAAACTTATAGCTAGGTGAGTTAGGTTTTCTAGATATATAGAGATGTATTTGAGATAGATAGAAATTCTTCAAACCTTTCAAAGACCTACAGAATATGGCATTTAAAATGGTTTAGGGTTTTTCTTGACGGTGAGACATAAATGCTCCTGGCAATACCACCTGCACCAGAAAGGAAGATGGAAGATGGACATCGAAGAAACGCGTTATGAAGTTTGCTTTCAATATAGAAAGACTAGCCATTTGGACAAGATACTGCTCTTGTCTGGACTGTTTGACTTTATGCTGTATAAACTGGACATGTGGGACCCACAGAAAAGTGAATGCTGATTCAAAATGGACATTGCTACAGAATTCCTGCTTCATGGAAGAGTATGCCAGAGAATCTGCAGGACACAGAGAAAAGTGACTGACAAACTGCCAATACAAGAAGACAGTCTGCTAGACACACTATGGCCTATGGGCTGAAGATGGAAGATTACAGAAGAACTTCAGGTGACTAACAAGGCAAGATGTCTCTGTCATTTCTAGAGTTTATATATTATCCTTCTGTGGTCTTTGAAGGAGTTGAAGACAGATAGTTATGGTTATAGTTTTCCTTAGTTAGGCTTAAAGATAAGTTACATATCTGACTTTAGACTCACAAATATAGGATAGATGATAGAATAGTTTTTTAATCTTGCTAAATGTTAATGGACTAAATATTGTTAACTGTGATTCTTATTTTATAACTGTTATGTTATATATTTTGCTATGTTAAGGTTAAAACCCTTCTTTTTATTTAGACAGAAAAGAGGAAATGATGGGAGATGTCATTCTGTATATGTTTTCTCATACTGGTTAATGAATAAAGCACTGTTGGCCAATAGGAAAGATAGGAGGGACTAGGAGACAAGGAGGAAATAGGAAGTTGTAAGGAAGAGCCAAGATGGAGAGTCTGGAGAAAATAGAACCGCCAGCTGCCTCTCACTGGTAAGACCATGTGGAAATACATAGAAATGGGTTAATAATTAAGACAGAGCTAGCCTATAAGAAACAAGTAACTGGCCAACAGCATAATATCAAATACAGAGTCTCTGTGCGTTATTTGGGGCTGGCGCTGCGGCGGGACAAGACCGGTGGCGGGAGGAAAACCCTACTCCTTACACTCTGGCAAGACTGTAGCACAATGGGAATAACCACAGGCATGAGATCAGAAGTTCTGTTTCAGACATGAGCAATCTGAAAAAATTACACTGTCCCCAAAGCCTAGGAAATCCCTGTGAATCAAGAATGTTAACTCTTAACTCACATAATTATGATGTTGTATGTGAAAGATCTCTGACTCTTTGACATACCACAAGGGACTAGAATAGCAGCTGAACCCAATTCTAAATGTTCATGGTTTTCCAGAACCATTCATTTAATTTCTACTATAATTCAAACCTGACTCATATTCATGTTAGCATGAATACATTGCTTTCCCAAGGTATGTGCAGACTCAATAATGTCCTTCTCTACCACAGGGATATAAAAAGCCCTGGCACATACATATTTGATATACAATCCACCTAATACCTGGGAAAGTAATTTAATAAATGCCAATGATCTGAATAAAATTTATAACAAATACTATGTGTCAAATATTGTTATAAATGCATTACCTGGATTAATTCATTTAATGCAAACTATAAGATAACAAAAAAGGAGCTACTTATTTTCTCTGTGCCTCAGGCAAAGCAACAAAAATAGAAGAATCTGTTATGTTTCAGAACAGTTGCTAAAATAATAAGCAGCCTGATTTTGTGCAGCTGTTCCTTGTATTGCCAGCTTTAGCTTAAGAATAGAGTGACCACTCCAAATTCATGCTATAGAATTTCACAAATCATCCAGGTGGCTAGTTGATAAAAGAGGCATACAACAGCTAGAGCTACAAGCCTTTACAACTAAGGAAGAGGTCAACCTGATCCAATTGCAATACTGTTAATCAAAATATTTCTAAAAAACACTGGGGATTGTAAATGACAAGGGAAGTTTTTGTCCTTTTAATTTTTATTCTCTTGATTCCGCAAGTCAAAGACTTTCATTTTGTACACTAATAAGGGGTATAGGCTTTTCTGAAAATCTGACAGACTTGCAAGTGTTGGGGAATCTCGTTCTAAGATACCAAAGAATAAAGACATACTTGTGTAGGATACATTCCATAGTTTGAGGTAACATTTTCACCTTGGAAGTGGCTATGGCTCTTTTTATCTCTAAACCTACAGCTATAAATATGTTAAAATTGTCTTAAACACTGAGAAATTTTAAGTATTATTGAATTACTTTCAAGAAATGATCAGAAGTTATTACAGTCAGGTTTTTTGAAACACAAAAAAGTGAAACATATTTTAAATAGAAAGGGCATTTGACAGAATATATAATGATTATGCAATTAGAAAATTTTTGATAAGTTTACACATACTAAATTTTCCACTATTGTAATGAAAGAATCCTTCCAAAGACAGATGGCCATATTATACATTCAATCAGAAACATAAAATAGTGATTTCTGAGACTCAGATGCCTCCCTCCTTTTTAGGCAATGTAAAATTCAAACCCAGGGAATGATGTTGCCCACTGTTAGGGTGGGTCTTCCCATCTCAATTAACCTGCTAAAAATAATTCATCACAGACATGTACAGAGCTCTGTCTTCCAGGTGATTCTAGAGTCTGTAATTAATTACCAATATTAACGATCGCATTTTGTGTGTCTTGGTTCTCAGCTTGACTATATGTGAAATAAACTACTATCCACCTATGGGGCAGCACACATGTGAAAGATTTTCTGCTTGACTTGAAGTGAGGGATTCCACTTGTAGCCCAGACCTTTGAGGTAGGAAGACCTTTAGTCTGAAACTTGAGGCAGGAAGACATACCTTTAATATGAGCTATACCTTCTACTGGAAATCTATATAAGGACAAAGAAGACAGAAACTTTTGCTGTTTGCTTCTTTCTAGCACATCCATTCCTTCCCTGCCTTTAGATCCTACTTCTTTGGGATTTCAGCATATACAGAAAACCATCTGAGATATCCAACCTTGTGGTACTGATAAACTACTACATTTTTGTTTATTCTATTCACAGCTTGCCATTGTTGGATTAGCTGGACTGCTGCCCTTAAGTCATTCCAATAAAATCAGTGTGTGTGTTTGTGTATGTGTGTGGGGGGGGGGGATTCATTACTTAATTTTGGTGACTCTAGAGAACCCTGAATAATATACACATATTTGTACAAAATATGACTTTTTTAGTTAGATTAATAATTTACTACATAATTTATGTAAATGTTATTAACAAGTGACAAACGAGAAAGGGAAGACAAATAGAGGAAAGAAAAACATTTTGTTGCTTCAGAAGCAACAAATTCAAGTTTGAAAAATTTACAGCAGGACAAGAAAGGAAAGCCAAAGTGATGTTTAGACATTCCTTAAACATTCAAGGATTGTGAACTCCATTCAAAGTTAGTGGTTCTCATACATAAGGATACTGGAATGCCTGAAGGATTTGCTAAAACCCAGCACTGAACCACAACTTCTCAATGTCTGCATGATGAGTGGATTCCTTGAAACTGCTATGGCTGTTCCTATGGAGCACAATTTTGAAACTTCTACTCCAAACGGACTCTCTGAAGAACTTCCAATGGTGGAGAGACTCATGTGCAGACAACTCAGTTGTTCTTTAGAGCTCACAGTAGAATCAATAGGTGATTATGTAAAGAATGACAAGACTGTCTGCTGCTGTGTTCTGAGGCAGTGGAGAAGGGAAACGACAACCAAGAGCTTCAAAAAGTTCATGATTCCTTTCAAGGTTATGACTTACAATACCTGGGTGAATGACTATGATATCTTGTGTGGTAAAAGGTCTTTCCAAGAACCACATTCTTGGGGGAAAATGGTGTAGGTACACAATGACTGAGAGAAACCAGTGCCCTGTTGAGCATTTAACAGCTTTATCATATAGCAAGAGGGGTAAGGAACACTGAAAGCAGTGCTTAATGATTTACCTATTCAATCAATATAATGTCTCTGAAGAGGGAAGATACGTACACTAGTGTATCAGTATTTCAAGCAAAAAGACAAATTCTGGACCTAATAATGCCATATGGGTGTGATAGACATGACTTTAGGTTGAAGGAATAACCATAAGTTTCAGAGAAGCTAGGCAAGCGTATATTTGTGACACCAATTGACACCCAAGGTGAGCAATAGAAATAATATGCAGAAGAGGTATTAGTCTCAAGGATGTACAAAAGAGCTCAAGTATGATAGTGCATACCCTTAATCCTATCACTCAGAGGACAAAGACAAGCAGAGCAGATATCCTTGTGTTCAAGACTTAGCCTAGTACACAAAATCAGTTCCAGGCCAGCCAAGACTGAATAACAAGAAAAAAAAAAAAATATCTTAAGAAAAAAAAAAAAAAAAAAAAAGGAACTCCCTGGATTGGCCCCTGATCCTGCTGCTCCTGTCTCCGGTCCCCTTTGAGAGCACCCTTGGAGCTCTGATACACCCCCACCCATCCCAACCTCCAGCCTACCCCCCTACCCTGTGCCCTACCCCACCTACGATCCTGCCACTCTGGTTGAGCACTGGGACAGAGGGTGGAGCCAACAGTCCACCCTACTTCGGAGACCTCTCAGAGCAACTCCGAACAAAGGAGACCTGACTATCCACGTGGGACCACCTGTAATTTCCACCGGCTTGGTCCCTGACCCCGCCTCCAGTCCTCTGCTGGAGTCCCAGGCCCCTCCCAGAGATCCGCCTATCTCTGCGGGTCCACTTGGAGTTCCTGCAGGCAAGATCCTTGACTCCCAAATCCGGGCCCCTGCCAAAGAACGAGGTCTCAGCTGGAGAACGCCAGTTTCCAGTGAGATCCCACTACCCTGCAAAACCTTCTCAAGTTCCAGTCCAGCCCTCGTCCTCTTCTGCCGGCTATTGGCCAGAGAGAAGCCTACTAGAGAGCTTGGACCACACAGAGATACAGACATTGAATCTTTGATCCACATAAGCCCATCTGGGAAGGACCATAGAGAGAGGGAAGAGACACCACCAACACCTACAGGAAGAAACTATGGGAAGAAGGCAATACAAGAGAACACCTAACAACAGAAAGACAAACATGACACCACCAGAATCTAGGGAATCTACACCAACTAGAATGGAACACAACAACAAAGCAGAGGAAGCAGAAGGGTACGACTTAAAAATCACCATCATAAAAATGATAGAGGCCCTCAAAGAAGATATGAGAAAATCCCTTAAAGAAATAGAGGAAAAAACAAACAAAAAAGTGGAAGAAATGAACAAATTCCTTAAGGAAAGTACAGAAAGCCAAGAAAAAACAATTAACCAGGTGAAGGAAACGGTTCAAGATTTGAAAACCGAAATTGAGAAAATAAAGGCAACACAAATGGAAGGAAAGCTGGAAATTGAAAAGCTGGGCAAAAAATCGGAAACCACGGACACAAGCATAACCAATAGAATTCAAGAGATGGAAGAGAGAATCTCAGGCGCAGAAGATAAACTAGAAGAAATAGATTCATCGACCAAAGAAAACCATAAATCCAACAAATCCTTAACACACAATATCCAGGAAATGTTGGATACCATGAAAAGGCCAAACCTAAGAATAATAGGCATAGAGGAAGGTGAGGAAGCCCAGCTCAAAGGTGCTGAAAACATATTCAACAAAATCATTGAGGAAAACTTTCCAAATCTGAAGAAGGACATGCCCATGAAAGTACAAGAAGCATACCGAACCCCAAATAGGCTGGACCAAAGAAAAAAGACCCCTCGACATATAATAATCAAAACACCTAGCATACAGAATAAAGAAAAAATATTAAGAGCAGCGAAGGAAAAAGGACAGGTAACATATAAAGGCAGACCTATCAAAATTACACCTGACTTCTCCAAGGAAACCCTCAAGGCCAGAAGGTCCTGGATAGATGTTCTAAAAGTATTAAGAGAACACGGATGCCAGCCTAGGCTACTATATCCAGCAAAACTCTCAGTCAATATAGATGGAGAGAACAAGATATTCAATGACAAAACCAGATTTTCCCAATATGTATCTACAAATCCAGCCCTACAGAAAGTATTGGAAGGAAAATTCCAACCCAAGGAAGGTAACTACGCCCACAAAAATGTAGGCAACAGATAATCCAACTACACCAGAAACCTAGGGTGAAGCAGAACAAATATATTCACAATACCACTGCCAACAACAAACCTAAATCAAACAACCATCAACAATCAATGGTCCTTACTCCCCCTCAACATTAATGGTCTTAACTCACCTATAAAAAGACACAGATTAACAGAATGGATACGAAGACAGAATCCATCCCTCTGCTGCATACAAGAAACACATCTTAGCTCCAAAGATAGACATTACCTCAGGGTAAAGGGTTGGGAAAAGATTTTCCAATCAAATGGAAATAAGAAGCAAGCAGGCGTAGCTATCCTAATATCTAACAAGCTAGACTTCAAACCAAAACTAGTCAAAAGAGATGAACACGGTCATTTCATATTCATCTCAGGAGAAATCCATCAACACAAAGTCTCAATTCTGAACATCTATGCCCCTAATACAAAGCCACCCACATTCGTAAAAGAAACACTACTAAAACTCAAAGCTCATATAAAACCTCATACACTTATAGTGGGAGACTTCAATACACCACTCTCAACACTAGACAGGACCACAAATCAGAAACTCAACAAAGAAACAAAAGAATTAACAGAAGTTATGTCTCAACTGGGGCTAACAGACATCTATAGAACATTCCATCCAAAGACAAAAGAATATACCTTCTTCTCTGCTCCACATGGAACCTTCTCTAAAATCGACCACATACTAGGAGACATAACAAACCTCAACAGATACAAGAGAATAGAAATAGTCCCCTGTATCTTATCGGACCACCATGCTTTAAAATTGGAATTCAACAACAATACAAATAGCAGAAAACCTGCAAACTCATGGAAACTTAACAATGTGCAATTGCACCACTCCTGGGTCAAAGAAGAAATAAAGAAAGAAATTAAAGACTTTCTAATATTCAACGAGAATGAGGATACAACATACCCGAATTTATGGGACACCTTGAAAGCAGTGCTACGAGGGAAGTTCATTGCACTAAGTACCCATATGAAGAAAACAGAGGATAGTCACATAAATGAATTAACAGCGCAACTGAAAACCTTAGAACAGAGAGAAGCGAATTCACCCCGCAGGAGCAGACGCCAGGAAATAATCAACTTGAGGGCTGAAATCAACAAAATAGAAACCAGGAAAACAATACAAAAAATCAATGCAACAAAGAGTTGGTTTTTTGAGAAAATCAACAAGATTGATAAACCTTTATCCAAATTAACGAAAAAGCAGAGACAGAACATGCAAATTAACAAAATCAGAAACGAAATGGGGAACATAACAACAGACACAGAGGAAATCCAGACAATTTTCAGGTCATACTTCGAAAATCTGTATTCCACAAAAATTGAAAATTCAAAGGAAATGGACAAGTTTCTGGATAACTATCACTTACCAAAATTAAATCAAGAACAGACAAACAACTTAAATAGACCTATAACCCGAAATGAAATAGAAGCAGTCATCGAAAGCCTTCCAACGAAAAAAAGTCCAGGGCCAGATGGATTCAGTGCAGAATTCTACCAGACATTCAAGGAAGAACTAATACCACTACTCCTCAAACTGTTCCACAAGATAGAAACAGAAGGTTTATTGCCAATCTCTTTTTATGAGGCCACAATAACTTTGGTACCCAAACCTCACAAAGACACAACTAAGAAAGAAACTACAGACCAATATCCCTGATGAACATCGATGCAAAAATACTCAATAAAATAATGGCAAACCGAATTCAAAATACATCAGAGAAATCATCCACCATGATCAAGTAGGCTTCATACCTGGATTGCAGGGATGGTTTAACATACGAAAATCTATCAACGTGATCCACCATATAAACAAACTGAAAAAGAAAAACCATATGATTATCTCCCTAGATGCAGAAAAAGCCTTCGATAAAATTCAACACCCTTTCATGATAAAGGTATTAGAGAGGTCAGGGATAACAGGAACATACCTAAACATAATAAGAGCAATATACAGCAAACCAACTGCAAATATCAAACTGAATGGAGAGAAATTTAAGCCAATTCCTCTAAAATCAGGAACAAGACAAGGCTGTCCTCTCTCTCCATATCTCTTCAATATCGTACTAGAAGTTCTAGCTAATGCTATAAGACAACAAAAGGAGATCAAGGGCATCCAAATTGGAAAGGAAGAAGTCAAACTGTCTCTATTTGCAGATGATATGATAGTTTACATAAGCGACCCTATAAACTCTACCAGGGAACTCCTACAGCTGATAAACACCTTCAGCAAACTAGCAGGATACAAGATAAACTCAAAAAAATCAGTAGCCCTATTTTTTTCAGACGACAAAGAGGCAGAGAAGAAATCAGAGAAACATCACCCTTTACAATAGCCACAAGCAACATAAAGTATCTTGGTGTAACGCTTACCAAACAAGTAAAAGATCTATATAATAAGAACTTTGTGACTCTAAAGAAAGAAATTAAAGAAGATACCAGAAAATGGAAAGACCTCCCATGCTCTTGGATAGGTAGGATAAACATAGTAAAAATGGCAATCTTACCAAAAGCAATCTACAGATTCAATGCAATCCCCATTAAAATCCCACCACAATTCTTCACCGACCTTGAAAGGATAATAATCAACTTTATATGGAAAAACAAAAGACCCAGGATAGCCAAAACAACCCTATACAATAAAAGAACATCAGGAGGCATCACCATTCCTGACTTTAAGCTCTACTACAGAGCTATAGTTCTGAAAACAGCCTGGTATTGGCATAAAAATAGACAGGTAGACCAATGGAATCGAATTGAAAATCCTGATATTAATCCACGCACCTAAAACACCTGATTTTCGACAAAACAGCTAAAATTATACAATGGGACCAAGACAGCATCTTCAACAAATGGTGCTGGCACAATTGGATGAGGGTGTGTAGAAGACTGCAGATAGACCCATGTCTGTCGCCATGCACAAAACTCAAGTCCAAATGGATCAAAGACCTCAACATCAATCCAGCCACATTGAACCTCTTAGAAGAGAAAGTAGGAGGTATCCATGAACAAATTGGTATAGGAGACTGCTTCATGAACATAACTCCAGGGGCACAGACACTGAAAAAAACAATTAATAAATGGGACCTCTTCAAACTTAGAAGCTTCTGTAAGGCAAAAGACACAGTTGACAAGACCAAACGGCAGCCCACTGACTGGGAAAAGATTTTCACTAATCGTATATCCGACAAAGGGCTGATCTCCAAAATATACAAAGAACTCAAGAAACTAGTCAACAAAACACCAAATAACCCTATTAAAAAATGGGGTACAGAACTGAAGAAAGAATTCTCAATGGAGGAAATCAAAAAGGCTGAAAGACACTTAAGAAAATGCTCCACATCCTTAGCTATCAGGGAAATTCAAATCAAAACAACTTTGAGATACCATCTTACCCCTGCCAGAATGGCTAAAATTAGAAACACCAGTGATGACTTATGTTGGAGAGGATGTGGAGAAAGTGGAACACTCCTCCACTGCTGGTGGGAGTGCAAACTCATACAGCCACTTTGGAGATCAGTATGGCGGTTCCTCAGGAAAATGGGAATTAGTTTACCACAGGACCCGGCAATCCCCCTCTTAGGCATATACCCAAAGGATTCACATCAATGCAACAAAGACATCTGTTCAACTATGTTCATAGCAGCACTATTTGTAATAGCAAGAACCTGGAAGCAACCTAGATGCCCTTCAATTGAAGAATGGTTAATGAAGATGTGGCACATCTACACAATGGAATACTACTCTGCAGAAAAAAATAATGGTATCTTGAAATTGGCAGGCAAGTGGATGGCACTTGAAGAAACCATCCTGAATGAGGTAACCCAGTCACAAAAAGAGGAACACAGTATGTACTCACTCATATATGGATTTTAGACCTAGATCAAATGATCACCAGCCTATAATTCACATCACCAGAGGAACTAGGATACAAGTTGTATTCTAAGAGATTCATATAAAGTCCCTCACAGAACTGGGAAGGGACAAGTCCCCCAGACCTCAGGTATAGTGGGGGAGGACAGCTAATGGAGAGAGAAGTAGGAGAAAATGAGAGGGAGGAGAGGAAGGCATGTGCGACGAGGAGGATTGAGCCTGGTTAGGAATGGAAAATAGCAAAGAGAGAGAGAGACAGAGACAGAGAGAGAGAACATAAAAGAGGGAGCCAATATTGGTTTGAAGATAAAGTTGAACACAAAGAAAGGTCGAGGGAACTACAAGACTGCTCCCAACTAACAATCTCAGCTTTCGTGGAAAGGCTATCATAAATGCCCTTCCCGGAGAGTGAGATCAACAACTAACTTCTCCATGGAGTCCTCAACTAATGCCTGTTGAAAACAGGAGCAAACACCCATACATAAACACTGAGTCAAACTAGAACCCAGAAGCAGATGGAGAGGACAAGACCATGCGGTAGAAGTACATAGAGACAGCTTACCTGAACAAGGAGGAGCTAAGGGCCACTAGACTGATAGCTGGGAGCCAACAGGGGTCTGACTCGGACCCCCCTGAATATGGGTCTCAGCCAGAAGGTCTGAGCAGTCTAAGAGACCTCAGACAGTGGAGCCAGGATGTATCCCTGGTGCACAAAAGGACTTTGCAAACATATCCCCCATGGAGGGATAACTGCCTTATTCTAGAGATAGGAGAGAAGCCCTAGTCCCTACTTCACAGGACCTGTCAGATCTACATGACCCCAACTGGATGGCATTCCCCTACATATTGTATTGTGGTGGGGGGTTGGGAGGGGAGGGTGTTTAGAGTGCATGTGAGAGGGTAGAGAGGGCAAAAGGGAGGGAAGGAGGGAGGGAGGGCTTGGGGGGAGGGAGGGAGGGAGGGAGAGGGAACTGGGATCGACATGTAAAATAATTAAAAAAAAAAAAAAATAAATAAAAAATAAAAAACGCTTTGACTCCAAAATTTAAGTTGAAGAACAAGTTACTGGGGAAAAGTATTTCTATTTTTGTTTCCACAGAAAATGAAAAGATGTGGATTCCTTCCAGACTAATGTGGTTTGATCACACCAGACCGCCTGAAACAGAGTACAAGCTGATCCTACATTCCAAACAGCTGGACAAAACAGCCCTACAGACTACAGCTAGGATATCTGAATCTTCTTCGAATCCCCCAAGACAGCGCCCCTTACCAGCAGGAAGTAGTTTGGAAAGAACGACGCCCAAATTCCCAAATATTGTGTATAAATGTTTGTTTTCATTTAATTGGACTTTGTTAAATAAAATTAAATAAAAAATAAAAAAACAAAAAAAAAAGAAAAAGAAAAAAAAAGCAATGGAGAGAAGTATGAAGGGGCAGTCTTAGAAGAACAAGGGAGTTTCAGTGGGTTCTACACCATGACATTGAAGACAGAAATGTGAAGGATAGTTGCAAGAGGTAAGGTGGAGAACCAACCAAAGTGCTGTGATTCAACAGCTGGATTTCAACTAGTCATTCTTTACTACTCTGTCAAGTATCTCTTACTCATGTCACTGCTCATGACCAAACATTTTTACTTCCATATAGAAAAGAAAGTTGCTTTTCTCCACATAAAAAAAGAGCTCTATAAACATGAAAACTCAAAATGAAGAGTACTTCTTGTTTGGGGTTGATTTTGGTCTTATACTTAATACTATATGTCCCATGTTGACCTCATACTTACTGTGTAGATGAGGAGGGCCTGGGACTTATAGTTCTAAACTTCTAATCTTCCTTCTTGTACTTCCCAAGTATGGCATGGGAGTATGAGAGGCATATGATATCAGGCCCTGTTTATTAATATTGGGGTCCAACCTACAGCTCATTCCATTTTAGGTAAGCATTTTACCTACTGAGTTATAACTCTAAATATGCTTCTTGAAGCTATTTCTTCGGATGGTCAAAAATGAAGGAGGTCATGTAGTACTGGAGTCCCTTTATGCTGGAGGCTGATTGGACTCCAATATATAACAAATGTGAGGTCAGCCTAAGCTGCATATTGTGATCCACCCTCAAAAGAATTAATGAAGAATAAATAATTATTCTACTCTGTAGATCTCATAACAACTAAATTCATATTTCTTTTTTTAAAGAAACTATACAATTGCATTTGAAAATTCAATAGGACAAAATAGATCTTGTTTGTTTCTAAATCCTTGTGTATTTCTTGGAAGAACACAAAACATTTTGCAAGTTCGTGTTCATATATTTATTTTTCTTACGTTAGCATATATTAATTTAGCTTTTAGAAGTGGTGCTTCATACCTGTAGTCACAGTGTGGGGGCAGATACAGGAGTAATGTCACAACTTCACTAGCTGGGGCGACACAGAGAGAGGAAGGGACAGCCAAGGGAGGGAGGGAGCAAAAGGAAAGAGAAAACTGACCAAAATCATTAATTAAACTCCCAAGATTTCAGGATGATGGCATAAGAGAAAAGATATTAATTTTTGTTTTTCTTATCAACTTTTACTATAGCAATCTTTGTTATTTTTGTCTAAATTTTGAAACTGTTTCTTTAAAAAGAGAAAAAATGAGTATCAGTTGCTTGGTTTCTATAGTAATTTCTTCATGAGTTATGATCATGGTGAAAGCAAAGAAGACTCATGGGTCTTACAAAATTCATAATGTCCTAAACAAATAAGACTGGCATATTCTGGCACTTGTCTAATATGAAACAGAACTGTAGCAATTCTGTGCCCCAGACATAAGTCCCTCTCCTCATCTTTCCACCTGCTACTTGTGTTAGATAGGATTTAATGAAACATATTTGAACATCATTTAGGTCATCTTCTCAAGTTGCAAATAAGCCTCTTTTCTCCTAAGGAAAATGAAGAAGTAAAGATATCATCACAGAAACATTTGCTCTAGAAAGCTGAAAAATAAATATACCAGAGACAAAAAAAAAAAAAAAATGCTTCTTTGCAGTAATTTAATCCTTAGAGTAAAAATAATTCCCAACATAAGCCATGTTCTTGAAGTAGACACGCCAGTGTTGATCACACCAGCAGGGTTTCTCTCTCCAAAGGAAAAAAAATGAAAGGGAGACTAATTGAATAGGGCATGGAGGACCTGGAGTCTTCCTCCAACCCTCTCGCCTGACAGTTGAGTTATGAGGTGTCACAAAATAGAACAGAATTACTGTAAGAGCTGTCCAAATAACTTATGGCATTGAATCACATCACCATCTTCAGGAGATAATCCATGTCAGCAGTGAAAGTTTAGTGTTATATGGATTTTTCTCCAAAACACCATACTTAACAGGCAACACCACTGAAAGGTGAATTTAATGGCAGGGTGAATTATTTAATAAAATTGAACTGTACCCCAACATGGGATGAGAGCTGATGAAAAATGTATGTAGAGAAGACAAAGTCATTTAAATTAAGTACTAGATGTGAGTAGCAAATAATAATCAGCCCACATTGTTAAGATACCAATCAAACCAAAGATTAAAATGATGGAGGAATAACACTATTAAAATTTATACATACTTACAATTGCCTTTTCCTTTTCATAGGTGTAAGTTTAAATTAATCTTTAAATTCCAAATATATACAATAGATATTTATTCTATCACAATAATTTAATATCTCTTCTACAAAAGTAATTACTTGAATAAATGCAAGATTAATTTATGTGTTAAGACTATCTCTGAATGTGAGCTACCATCATCTCATCAATAGTTAATTAATTAAGACAATTATGAAATGATAGAGTACACAAGCAGACAGGTAACATACCAGTAGTGATTCCATTTACATATCAAATAATGAGGCTCCAAAGACCTTAAGTAGCCTTAAGATAAATGGCCATTTGCCATTGATCTTGACCTTGTGATCAGTGTGTAATTTTCCCCTAGTATGAGTACCCAGCTCTGATCAATTGCTAAGTGTGTCAAGGCAGTTTATTTTCCCTGGCTGCAGACAATTTTCTGCATTGGGTAACCTAGTATATTCTCTGCTCTGTGCTGATTTGAAGTTCTCCTTTAGAAATATAAGGATTGGTCAGAATGTCCTTGATCCCTTTCCAGTTCAATAATTTTCCATTCCACAGATTCTCTCAATAAAAGAGATAATTGTACTTACCAGAAGTTTTATGTACAGGCATGTATCAAAGCAAAGAGTAAGTAGCTAGCACAATACTACAATCAGTATTGAAAACACTATGTACCCAATTTATCTCCAAATTGTCTTGTGTACCCATCATTTTCTTCCATTTCTATCCCAACACCCTAGCTCAGTTCCTCATGCATTTTTCAACTGCACTTTTCTGGGCATTAGTTTACAACATATTTCTTAACAACTTCTTCCACCCACAAGCCATACTGTCTGCTTGCCATTTCATATTGATCACTTGAAGGAAAAGCTCCAATTAAGTCACACCTTTGGTCAACAACTGTCTAAACAATGAAATTTTTTTCTCCATATCTTCATGTTCAAAACCTTTGGTCAACAACTATCTAAACAATGAAACTTATTTCTTCATATCTTCATGTTCACAGCATGGCCTTGTCCCATGCTAATGCTCTGTAAAATTCTTAGTGATGAACAGGAGAACACCAAGGTCCAGCCTGAGCCCAGGACCCTTCAAGGCCTTCAGAGACTTCCTTTCTCCCATCCCATTCTGGGTGTACAGTGTATCACCATGGCTTTGCTTGCTTGCTAGTTGTTTTGGTATGCAAAATGTTCACTCCCCAACATCCCTGTTAAGATAACAGCTGCTGCACCCCACAGAGGTTGGCAGATATACCAGGCCTTGAAAAATAAAGCTCAATTACGCCTGTACATTGACACCCAAGAAAGTTCCAGATTCCACTTGTAGAT
Organism: Phodopus roborovskii; assembly: GCF_943737965.1. Classification (NCBI taxonomy): domain Eukaryota; kingdom Metazoa; phylum Chordata; class Mammalia; order Rodentia; family Cricetidae; genus Phodopus; species Phodopus roborovskii. Next base: position 35,145 of record NW_026125669.1, on the reverse strand, counting down.
GAGGAAATTTCTCAGATGTTTTCAACCTGAGGCTTCCCAGATCATGATGACTGATGTTTCAAGAAAGGAAAACAGTTTGCTTTTTTAAAGGGCAGAAATAAACAGAGATAGAGTTGATTAAAAAGCCACTTGTGGATTTAGATACGATTCTACTGAATGCCCTAATTCATTCTTACAATTCCAAAACAAATGAACCAGTAATCATTTTAATCTAATTCCATTTAAATTCCTTTCATCTATGGTCAATATGTATGTATGTATGTATGTATGTATATATATGAAAATAATACACACTATACAAATACATGTCCTATCAAAACTATGAGCGATCATCAATAATATCTTCCACATATGCTCATGTTTATATCTCATTTTAACCATATCCATATATACTGTCATCATAGTACCATCATGTGTACTACTGCAATAATCTCAGTACTAGTGCTTAGTGTGTGTGTGTGTGATTGACCCTGCAGCTAGACTAGAGGTCAACATGTTCCTCTTGTCCTTTACTGTCTCTCCATCCTATAAAGCATTGGAGTTTCAGGGTTAAGCCCAACCATACTCCATACTTAGAGTTTGGTTTTGAATTTCTTTTTTTTTTTTTTTTTTTTTTTTTTTTGGTTTTAATTTTGATGAATACTAGAGATTTGAACTCAGGTCCTCACTCTTGAACAGCAAGTGATTTTTACCTACTGAACAATCATTCCTTACAACTCATATTTCCATTGCCCTCACAAAAATAAAGTTGAACTTGGTAACAATTAATATTATACATATAATATATATGTAATATTATGGTTATAATTCCTTATAGTTTCCAATTTCCACTTCCCAGTCCCCACTTTTCACATTCCTTTCCAATTTCCATAATTCTGGCTGAATGAGTCAGAGCTGTAAACTACAGTTTCCTCTCAAAAGTTTGCAACTGTGTGGTTGATTCTACAAGGCTGATGGGCTAGAACATTGGGTTTGTGTGGAGTTGGAATGATGGAGATCAGGAATTAAGTGATGTTGAACTATCTATATTTAACCTAACTAGCCATTCACCGCTCATCTGTATCCAACCTGGCATCCTTTCATCTATCAGAAGAAACCTTTAAGTATATTAACTTAACAGCTCATGAGCCTCCACCAACCCTAAAGCTAAGAATGCTATAACATAATGTTAAACATATAGCAGTTTTCCCTGCATTGCTTTAGAGTATCAGGTTGATGTACCCATCAAGATACTTTCAAAAAGTGCCATCATTTAATACTTTCTTCTCTTTTGTTTTCTGTTGACTATAAAGGTTTGTATACTCTGATTTGGGGTACTCTGAACCCATATTCTAGTGCCATGGTCATATATATTTAGTTCAGCATAAATTATATCCTAGATCCTTTTAATGTAAGAGCTGTGTTTTGCATTGGCATTTGGGGCAGTTAAATGTAGGTCCCTAGAGATGATTCCCTTCCATTTGGGGAGCCACTGAATTGACACCAAGTGTGTTTTTTCTTTTTAAGTCATGCCTTGAGTAGTATGAGAAAGCAATTGATTGGCTCCATAATATTTGTGCCACTATTGAACCCATGTGTCTATCTTGCCAAACTGTTCATTAATGCAGTTCACAGACTTCACTTCTGGACAAGATCATTAATCAATCCCACCACACCAGCATCCCACACAGTACCGCACAGTACTATGACAGCTATCTAGAAGAGAATAACTTTCCTGGTCAGTATCGACTTTATTTTTCCTTATCCTGTAGCAAATATGTGTAGCATAGTCAGCAATAGAGCCTTGTCATAGAGTTCTGGTGGGCAAATAAGAGCAATGGATGTGTTCTGTATTGTCTGAAGGAGGATCTCTTTGACACTACAGACTAACACCTCAAGGAGGAGCCATAGTACACATTCATGAGTTCAGTGGCACCACACCTGGCACTGTGCTTTATGATCATTGTTGAATTAATGTAATTGTGTAGATGTCTTTTGTCTGATGGTCTACTGTTAGCCTATATCTATGATTTCATACTTATATTAAAGACTGCAATTTAGAGATTGTTGTGTAACAGTCAAACCAACAAATAACAGGAGATTTTAGTATTTAATAAACAGGTATTTATGGTTCATTTTCTTTTGTGTAAATTTGGACTTACACTCCTTTTCAAATTATTCAGCTTGACCTATTAGTTTGGTTTTAGTTTAAATGTTAAGTCTCCTTAGCTTATCAATAAATATTTTTCTTTGGTACATATTACACATATGCTGTATGGTATAGCTGTGTGGTAAAGTTCCTCTAAAACAGTTTGAGGGGTTGGAAAAATGGCTCAGTAGTTAAAAGAGCTTACTGATCTCTTAGACCAGAATTCAATTCTCAGAACCCACAGGAGATAGCTCACAGCTGCCTGTAACTCCAGATATGATGCTTTCTTCTGGTTTCTGTGGCCCTAGCAATGCTTACACATATGAACAAATCTGCATAAAATGATTAAAAATAATAATGTAGGTATTTTAACAGTTTTATTCAAACTGGGTTAAAGGTAACACAGGAAAACAATTATTAGATCTATGAATTTCCAATTAACAAATAAAATAAAAAGTAAAAGAGAACTAAGTAGCATCCATGTAAGCTTACCCTAAATTCCTTTGCATTAAATAATGTAACAAATGTTTTAGAGCAGAATATCCAGATCCAGCAGCTCCATAGACTAAGTTTGGCTACCTGTCCCAGCATGCCAATTAAACAAATGAGTAATGATGAGGAGTAAACAGGAAATTTTGTCAAAGTGGCCACATTGAAAGAAACAATTTACAGGGTCCAATAACTGATATCCTTCTTCAGAGTGCTGACAGTGGCTTTCGATGTAAAAATTGACAGAAGGGATACAAGTTATTCATGATTAAGCCAAGCTAATAAGAGATCTCCTTTTATTAGCTCAGTCCTGCATATACAAGGTTATCTGAAAAGTGCTTAGCAGATTGAATACAGAAACAAGCTGATATTCAGAAAATCATTTCTTCTCCCTGGGAAACTTCTTTCTCCTCCTTATAGGTAATTTCATTCAAAGGGTATGGTTCATGTGGTGTGGGGGTGAGAGGGTAGGTCTTTGTTGTCCCTGCAGTACTAAGTGACCATAAATTTAAGGTCATGACTTATCTTTATGCTTTAAATGTTTAAGTGATGATTAAATAAGTGATTATCATGGAGTGATTAGTATGCAGAGTCAACCTGACACAAAGTAAAACAGAAAAACAGAAACTGAAGATGATGCCAGACCTTTATCCTATCTTTGTTTGCCTTGTGAACCCAGATGAGAGGGCATGCCTTTTGACAATGACAATCTCTTAGTGCCAATTACAATAAAACTTAAGTATTAAATAAATAAACCCATTTTAACATTCTGATAAAAGCACCAGAGACATCTTTAAGATAGTTCATTTGCATTGCCCATGTTTCCAACAGGGCTTCCTTGGTTGTCATTACAATCTGAGATTAATGTCTTAAAAATTATTTTTCTCAATTCAAATTTTTTTCTTTTTTGTTTATTTTATATAACCAAGTCCATTTAAATGAAAACAAACATTGGTAGACAATATTTGGGGATTTGGGCGTCGTTCTTTCCAAACTACTTCCTGCTGGTAAGGGGCGCTGTCATGGGGGATTCGAAGAAGATGCAGAAATCCTGGCTATAATCTGTAAGGCTGCTTTATCCAACTGTTTTGAATGTAGGATCACTTGGTACTCTGTTTCAGGTGGTCTGGCTTAATCAAACCACATTAGTCTGGAAGGAATCCACATCTTTTCATTTTCTGTGGAAACAAAAATAGAAATCCTTTCCCCCAGTAACTTGTCCTTGAACTTAAATTTGGGAGTCAAAGCATTTTTATTATTATTATTTATTTTATTTATTTATTTTTAATTTATTATTTTACTTGTCAATCCCAGTTCCCTCTATCCCTTCCTCCCTTCCTTCCTCCCTCCTTCCCTCCATTTTACCCTCTCTGCCCTCTCACATGCACTCTAACCACCCTCCCCTCCCATCCCCCCAACCCAATTCCATATGTAGAGGAATGCCATCCAGTTGGAGACATGTAGATCTGACAGGTCATGTGAAGTAGGGACTAGGGCTTCTCTCCTGTCTCTAGATTAAGGCAGTTACCCCTCCATGGGGGATGTGTTTGCAAAGTCCTTTTGTGCACCAGGGATACATCCTGGCTCCACTGTCTGAGGTCCCTTAGACTGCTCAGTCCTTCTGGCTGAGACCCATATTCAGGGGGGCCTGAGTCAGTCCCATGCTAGCTTCCCTGCTATCAGTCTGGTGGCCTGTTAGCTCCTCCTTGTTCAGGTAAGCTGTCTCTATGTGTTTCTGCAGCCTGGTCTTGTCCTCTCCATCTGGATCTAGGTTCTACTTTGACTCAGTGTTTATGTATGGGTGTTTGCTCCTGTTTCCAACAGGTATTAGATGAGGGCTCCATGGTTAAGTTAGTTGTTGATCTCACTATCCAGGAAGGGCATTTATGGTAACCTTTCCTCGGAAGCTCAAATTGTTCAATTCAAAAATTTTGCAAGGAAAAATAAGAAAGTAATCATCAATGAAATGTTTAAAATATGTAAAATTTAAACACATAAAATAGACTTTAAAGGATTTTAAATGAGAAATTAAATACTTTTTGATAAGAAATGACTTTATATGATAAAATAGGATTGGGTTCTAACATAAGCCATTTTTCAAAAAATGGAATACAATAGGGGAACATAAAGTATGTCATATAGAGATTTGTCAAAGTTAAAACTGGCTGAAAATGGCATAAGTATGACTAAGTTGTCTACAATTAAGGATTTAAAAAATCCCAAAGGCCAAAATGTAGAACACTGATGTATAACTGGACCCTAAGTCTGTATAGCAAAATAAGATTTTCTTAAATTTTTTTTGGTTTTAATTATTTTTTCTATTTTATATAACCAAGTCCATTTAAATGAAAACAAACATTTATAGACAATATTTGGGAATTTGGGCGTCGTTCTTTCCAAACTACTTCCTGCTGGCATAACTGGACCCTAAGTCTGTATAGCAAAATAAGATTTTCTTAAAAATTTTTATTCTGCCTTTAGTAATAATTACTTCCTTAGAAAACTGGCTTGGAGAAAAATAATTTTATTTTATCCCTTACAGAAATGCATTAGATTTTTCCCAGATGTCTCCAACACAAGAACATAAGTATGTCTTAGCAATGTTTATTTTTCCATTGAATTGAAGTATTCATTTGTCATAGCCACAAATCAATTAAAAGAATCTATTATAAAGAATTATTTGTACCTGGAACATTACTGCTCTATCAAATTACATTTTTTAGTGGACCAGGTCTTTGGGGCAACATATATCACATAGGCTAAAATAATTCAAATTTCAACAGTAAAAGACTAGCAATTTACACAAGATTAGAAATATGTAACACTTGGAATTTCAGAATATTCAAAACCAGAAATGGGTCAGAGAGCCAAATAGTCAAGGTAGCAAGTGTCACAGCTGCTTAATATCTGCAGATTATGGTTTCTGATATCTCCACTGTGTCTATCCATTTAATCAATTATTTGGTATATTTTTGACAAATCTCTTTCCTAGAGCCTACTCATTGACATAGAAAATAGATTAGCCATTTAACCAATACCTTAATACAATCTAAAATTTAAAATTATACAGTGACTCCCTTACCACTTTTTCTCATTTTATAGAACCATATTATGGGATAATATTTAGTCAGAAGTATACAGAAGGGAAGAAAGTTTCTATGATTTTCATATGCTTTCCTACCCAACAACACACTGCTTTCTCCAAAGACAAGACGGTTTAACTCCAAAGACACTTATAATAGTATTAATAAGATTAAAATATACTCAAATTCTAATACTTAGAGTCTTTATGATGTGCTTAGTATTTGATAAAGCAATGATTAATATCACTTTCTTTCCAATGATTGAGTCCTCCTATTTTAATACCAAGAATAAGAGACAAGAGGCAGACAGATAGACATACATACTCCTTATCAATAGCCATGTAATGTTCTTCCCTAAATCAGAACTCAGATACAGTCTCTGAACATGAACTTCTAGATGTCAAAACCAAAATAAAGCTTATATCCTCAGAATTGGCCTGCCTTGGTATTCTATTAAAGTAACACCAAACTGATTAATACAAGGGGTTTTATGAAAATAACATGAAGTCAGTGAATTACCTCCCAGTTACAATGAGCCACATTCTTACATCACAAGGTGTCTGTTTTAGTGGAAAAAAAAAAAAAAAAAGATTTCTCAAAGGCAAATACGATAACTTATATGAAGTCCTGGAAAAGCTGGTTCTTAGTTATACTGATGGTTTTCTCATTTCAAACCATAGATATATTTAAGAAGACAAATCTATAGGGGAGGGGATGTGCAGTCTGATGAAGTGGGTAAGAGCATTTGCTCTTGAAGAGGACCTAGTTTTCAAAGCCCTCACAACCATCTATAAATCCAGTTCCCTGAGGATTCAATGCTCTATTTTGACCTCTGTAGGCATAAGGCATACACATGGTACACTTACATACATGCAGACAAAACACTCATATGTACACAATAAATCTAGATTTGTTTTTCAAAAGTCATCTAAGAATTCAGCACACCAACACATCTTCTCTCAAAGGGCTTATTAATTACATTTCTGATTTTTATCATATTTATTATTCTTGATCACCTATAACAAGCCAGTTCCTACCTTTCTGCAGAAAGTGGCATATAAGAAGAAAAGATTCTTATTCTACATTTGCTTTTGTTAGTGTGGCATCTTCATTATCTAATTTTAAAAGCCACAAAAGTTTTCAATTATTATTACTTTCAGTTGGTCAGATTTATTGCTAAGTATGATACTATACTTTGTTTAGATTAACATGTTACCCTACTATTATTTTAATTACTTAGTAAAGTAATATAAATCATTAAAAAATACTTCAAAATAGATTAAAGAATTTGTGACCACTAGGCAATGTTTACAGAAAAATTTCCTCTAAAGAGAAGGATAAACGCATCAAAGAAGACACAAGGACAAATAACCAGATAATCAAATGAAATCAAAGAAACCCCCACAAAATAAAAAAGGAACAGACAACAACTCATATCTTCAGTAATAATTCTAAATATTAATGATACAAATTTCCTAATAAAAACACACATACCAAGAGATTCGGTTAGAAAACAGGATCATCTATTTACTTCTTACAAGAACACACCTCATAACCAACTATAGACATCACCTTAAAAGTAAAAGAATGAAAAAAAGCATTCCAAAAAAATGAAGTTAAGAAACAAGCTGTGTGTATGTTCTACAAACATAACAAACTGTTAAATAATGGCTTTAAAAAAGTTTAAATAATGGCTTCAAATTAATAAAGGCATAAGCCTAATTAAGTAACTATTATAGGTGATAATATCTATTAATAAAGTTTAATATGAATTAATATGGAAATATCAAAATAAATTTTTTTCTTTTTGTTTTTTTCCTTGGTTTTTTTTTTTACTTTTTTCCTTTACTTATTGTTTATTTTTATTTTACAAATTGATCCCAGTTCCCTCTCACTCACTCACTCACTCTCCCCTCTCTTTCTTTCCCTCCCCCCAACCACCCTCAATTCCCACCCACCCCCACCACTGCATGTGTAGAGTAATGCCTTCCAGGAAGGTGATCTAAATCAATCAAGTCATTTGGAGTATGGACTAGGCCTTCTCTCCTGTCTCTAGGTTCAGAAAGTATACCTCCATGGGGGATTTGCACCCAAAGCCATTTTGTGCACCAGAAATATATCCTGGTTCCACTATCCGAGGTCCCTTAGACTGCCCAGGCCTTCTAGCTGAGACCCATGTTCAGGGGGTCTGAGTCAGTCCCATGCTAGACTCCCAGCTATCAATCTGGGGGCCCACTAGCGCAGCCTTGTTTAGGTCAGCTGTCTCTATGTGTTTATGTACCCTGGTCTTGTCCTACCTCTCTGCATCTGGATTCCAGTAAATATCAGTGTTTAGTTCTGGGTGTATGTTACTAATTGCATCAGCTACTAGATGAAGGCTGTATGATGGTGGATAAGTTAGTTGTAGATCTCATTAACAGGGAAGGGCATTTATGATAGCCTTTGACAGTTGCTACTATTCTGGTAGGAGTAAGATGGTATCTCAAAGTTGTTTTGATTTGCATTTCCCTGATAGCTAAGGATATTGAGCACTTTCTTAATGTCTTTCAGCCTTTTTTATTTCCTCTATTGAGAGTTCTCTATTCAGTTCTGTACACCATTTTTTAAATAGGGTTATTTGGTGTTTTGTTGATGAGTTTCTTGAGTTCTTTGTATATTTTGGAGATCAGCCCACTGTCAGATGTAGGATTGGTGAAGATCTTTTCCCAGGCTATGGACTGCCATTTGATCTTGTCAACTGTATCCTTTGCATTACAGAACTTCTCAGTTTCAGGATGTCCTATTTATTAATTGTCAATCTTAGTGTCTGTGCTACTAGTGTTATGTTCAGGAAGCATTCTCATGTACCAGTTTCTTCACAGGTACCTCTCACTTTCTCTTCTAAGAGGGTCACTGTGGATGGATTTATGTTGAGGTCTTTGATCCATTTGGACTAGAATTTTGTGCATGGTGATACACATTGATCTATCTGTAGTCTTCTACACACCATGGTTCAGTTGTGCCAGCACCTTTTGTTGAAGATGCTTTCCTCCTTCCATTATATGCTTTTAGCTGTTTTGTCAAAAATCAGGTGTTCTTAAGTGTGGGGATTAATAATTGGATTGGCCTCATAAAAAGACTTTGGTAATGGTTTCTATTGTGCGGAACAATTTGAGGAGTATGGGTATTAGCTCTTACTTAAATTTCAGGTAGAATTCTGCACTGAAGTTATCTGACCCTGGGCTTTTTTTGGTTGGGAGGCTTTTGATGACTGTTTCTTTTTCATTAAGAATTATAGGTATATTTACATTGTTTGTCTGTTCTTGTTTTAATTTTGGTGAAGTTATCCAGAAATTTGTCTATTTCCTTTGAATTTTCTAATTTTATGGAGTACAAGTTTTCAAAAAATAACTTGAAAATTGTCTGGATTTCCTCAGTGCCAATTGCTATGTACCCATTTTCATTTCTGATTTTGTTAATTTGCATGTTCTCTCTCTGCTTTTTTTGTAGTTTGGATAAAGGTTTTTCTATCTTGTTGATTTTCTCAAAAACCCAACTCATTGCACTGATTTTTTTGTAATGTTTTCTTAGTTTCTACGTTATTGTTTTCAGCCCTCAAGTTTATTATTTCCTGTTGTCTACTCCTCCAGGGTGAGTTGCTTCTTTTTGTTCTAAAGCTTTCAATTGTGCTGTTAATTCTCTAATGTGCCTATCCTCCATTTTCTTCATTTGGGCACTTAGTGCAATGAACTTCCCTCGTAACACTGCTTTCACGATGTCCCATAAGTTCGGGTATGTTATATCCTCATTCTCATTGAATTCTAGGAAGTCCTTAATTTCATTCTTCATTTCTTCTCTGACCCAGGTGTGGTGCAATCACACATTGTTCAGTTTCCATGAGTTTGTAGGGTTTCTGCTATTTGTGTTGTTGTTGAATTCCAACTTTAAACCATGGTGGATGATAAGATACTGGGGACCTAGGGACTATTCCAATATTTTCTTTTTCTGGTGAGGTTTGTTATGTCGCCTAGTATGAAGTTCCATGTGGAGCAGAGAAGGTATATTCTTTTGTGTCTGGATGGAATGTTTTATAGGTGTCTGTTAAACCAAATTGATACATAACTTCTGTTAGTTCTTTTGTTTCTTTGTTAACTTTATGACTGCTGGTCCTGTCTAGCAGTGAGAGTGTGTGAGCAACTATGAGTGTGTGAGGTTTTATGTGAGCTTTGAATTTTAGTACAGTTACTTTTAGGAATGCAGGTGATTTTGTATTTGGGGCATAGATGTTCAGAATTGAGACATTGATCTGACTGATTTCTCATATGATGAATATGAAATGACCATGTTCATCTCTTTTGATTAATTTTGTTTTGAGGTCTAACTTGTTTAATATTAAGATACCCACATCTGCTTGCTTCTTGGACTCTTTGATTGGAAGATATTTTCCCAACCCTTTACCTTGAGGTAATGTCTGTTTTTGAAGCTTAGTTGTGTTTCTTGTATGCAACAGAAGGATGGATTCTGTCTTCGTATCCATTCTGTTAGCCTGTGTGTTTTTATACCTGTGTGAGTTAAGACCATTAATGCTGAGGGAAAGTAAGGACCATTGGTTACTAATGCTTGTTTGTTTTAGATTTGTTGTTGGCAGTGGTATTGTGAATATATTTGCCCTGCTTTATCCTTTGGGTTCTGGTGAAGTGGGATTATCTATTGGCTATGTCTTTGTGAGCTTAGTTAACTTCCTTGAGTTTGAGTTTTCTTTCTAGATCTTTCTGTAGGGCTGGATTTCTAGATACGTATTGTGAAATAGCTTTGTCATTAAATATCTTTTTCTGCGTCTATAGTTATTGGAAGTTTTTCTGGGTATAGTAGCCTGAGCTGGCATCCGTGGACTCTTAGTACTTGTAGAACATCTATCAAGAACCTTCTAGCTTTGAGAGTTTTCAAGAAGAAGTAAGGTGTAATTTTGATAGGTTTGCATTTATATGTTACCTATCCTTTTTCTTTCGCAGTACTTAATATTCTCTCTTTATTCTGTATATTAGGTGTTTTTATTATTATGTGTCTAGGAGTCTCTTTTCCTTGGTCCAGTCAATTTGCTGTTTAGTATGCTTCTTATAATTTCATGGGCATGTTCTTCTTCAGATTGGGAAAGTTTTCTTCAATGATTTTGTTGAGTATGTTTTCTGCACCTTTGAGCTGGGCTTCTTTGCCTTCTTCTATGCCTATTATTCTTAGGTTTGTACTTTTCACAGAGTCCAATTTCTTAGAGCCAAAAATTCCTAATACACACCCCAAAAATTCAAATGGTAGAATCTGAATTTTTAAAAAAAAAAATCCTATGATAGAATTCCACAACTCTGTAAAATCATCACCATATTACGGCACAAATATATATATAACTGTTTGAACTTCAAAAACTTCACTGTTTTCTGAAAAATGAGAAACATTCATTATTTTTGAAATTTAAAAAGAAAGGAAGTACTTAAGGGTAGTAAAATCATGTTCACTGTAACTATATGCTACTTTTGTTCAATGATTGGTGACAGAAAAAGAAATCAGTTCATGAATATTTAACAGAAAATAAGTTTTGACCAACAATTACATAATTCCCATAATTGAAATTACATTAATAGTGGCATTTAGATTTTAATGACCTAATGATGCATTAGTAAGGAATATATTGTGGTCTGAAAGAGAATAACTCCCAAAGGATGTGGTACTAGACATGGTATGGGCGTATTGGAGGAAGTATGTCTCTGAAAAGGCATGTTGTAAGGTCTCTTTTGCTCAAGATTCACTCAGAGTGACTTTCAGTCAATGTCCTGTTGCCTTTGGCCAAGAGGTAGCCAGCACCATGTCTGCCTGCATGGCGCCATGCTCCCCATAGTGATTATAATGCACTGAACTTCTGAAACTGTACTAAAATCACCCCAATTAATGTTTTTTTCTTTTTTCATTTTAAATAAGAGTTGCCATGGTCATGGTGTCTCTTCACCGCAATAAAATCCTTAACTAATCAGGATATAATTATGAACTAATTTAAACAGAATTTTTTTTCACTTAACACCACAAAATGTTCTAAGAAGATTGTAGAACTATGACTTTTTTTCTTCACATGTGTGAATTTCCATGCTGATTTTATTAAATAATCACATTAGTTAAAAAGAAATCACCATAATCTTATAAATTTGAAGCTAAAAATCAAAAAAAGAATTAAGCTATAAACATTTATCTTCATTTCTTTACTCACAAATTATCCTGAAATAAAATGTACTCTTGTCTTGTTTGAGGAAATATTCTAAGCCATTGAATTTATCATGCTGCATTTATTGGTGCTGGGTTTGGCAAAATGCCAGACAGGAGAACAAGGCTCTAATTTCCAAACAGTCTAGTATTTCATCTTGGGCTGAAATACAAAAGTAAAACATGTAGATCAAACACACCTGAATTCTAGCATCACATTTACATGGGTCTCCCTGATCCCCAGAGAAGAATTTGATTAAACAGATAAGCAAAAACTGTTCTGTTGGCAAATTGTTACTAAAACAAATTTATGCTTTAAACTGAGTATAAAAACATACTAAACTAAATTTTATTAAGTATAATATATCATCATTGTCTGTCAACATTGGTATTCTTTGTCATGAAGAAACACCATGCAATAAAACCACAAATTTGGGGTGATAAGTAAATTCAGTGAAAATAGAAGATTAGACAAAAATGATCTCTGGAATTTTTTTCTTTATTTTTTTTACTCTCACAAGAAAGAGTCCTAAGAAAGAAAAGAAAAGGTTCCTGTTAACACATACACATAAGTTAACATCAAAAAATAGTGATGATTGTGTTATTCTAGGTCTGGCGTGGCCAAGCATACCTGTAACTCCATCATGGGAGGCAGGTTCTGTACAACTATGGTTTAGAGACTAACCTGTAATACATGGAAGGAAAAAATATATCTCCAAGACAATAACAAGCAAACTGATGAATACCAAAGCAAAACAAAACAAAACAAAAACCCCAGCAGTTGGAGCATTCTATTATTGAATTTCAGAATTTCAGATTGAGTAAACTTTTTGTTTTACTTGGGTTTGTTTTTTTGAGACAGGGTTTCTCTGTGTACCTTTGGAGCCTGTCCTGGAACTCATTCTGTAGAACAGGCTGACCTCAAACTCACAGAGATCCTCCTGCCTCTGCCTCTCAAATGCTGAGATTGAAGACAAGCACCACTAACACGTGGTTCACATTGGGTAATCTTTATAATTTGTTTCTCTGATTTGATGTTTGAGATTACTCAAAGGATTTTAGGTTTCTTCTTGCAAATAGTTTCAATGAATAAGAGTAAATAAATTATAAAATTCCAAAATGACTTAAATTTATATAAATCTTCCACCATGAGGCATAATGGGTAGTTTCAGTTTATTACCCCAGAGGTTTTCTGTATATTAGTTCAAATTACTCACTTCAAATCAACATTGAGTTAGGAGTAAAGGGAAATTTCCTGTTCAAAAACCTGCTAAGACGCAACATAGGAAAATAAAATAACCTGGTAAAATCATTTAAAGAATAAAATGACATGAAATGCTGCAATGATTGTTTATTTTAATAAGCAAGGTTTTCTCTGATGGTCACTAGTACCAAAGTCACAAACACACTTCTCTTGCTTGTGTTCTCTTATTTTTTTTTATAGCTTTACACAGATATTGCTCCATCTGGAAGCCAAACGATATTTTGTGATAGCTTTCCCTAGTGTTTTGAGCAAGGCTGAGGAAAAGATGCTGAATGTTGAATTATTTGAAGTTAAAATACTTATGCATATTATATTTTCAGAGTTAAGAGCTGTCTAGTTGTTGACATAGTTTCTTTCCTAGAAAGCAGTGAAACTAAAAGAAAATTTGTGTACATGGAGATTATACTTTTTCAAACTCTATTAATTATACCAGAAATGCCAGCCATGTTTGTTTATGTATTTTTTATTTATTTTATATAACCAAATCCATTTAAATAAAAACAAATATTTATAGACATTATTTGGGAATTTGGGTGTCGTTCTTTCCAAACTACTTCCTACTGGTGAGGGGCGCTATCATAGGGGATTCAAAGAAGATTCAGAAATCCTGGCTGTAGTCTGTAAGGATGCTTTGTCAAGCTGTTTTGAATATAGGATCACCTGGTACTCTGTTTCAGGCCATCTGCCTAAATCAAACCACATTAGCGGAAGGAATCCACATCTTTTCATTTTCTGTGGAAACAAAATTAGAAATCCTTTCCCCAGTAACTTGTCCTTGAACTTAAATTTTAGAGTCAAAGCATTTTTTAATTATATTTATTATTTTACATGTCGATCCCAGTTCCCTCTCCCTGCCTCCCACCCTCCCTCCTTCCCTCCCTTTTACCCTCTCTGCCCTCTAACCACACTCCCTTCCCATCCCCCCACCCCAATTCCATATGTAGGGGAATGCCATCCAGTTGGAGACATGTAGATCTGACAGGTCCTGTGAAGTAGGGACTAGAGCTTCTCTCCTGTCTCTAGATTAAGGCAGTTTTCCCTCCATGGGGGATGTGTTCGCAAAGTTCTTTTGTGCACCAGGGATACACCCTGGCTCCACTGTCTGAGGTCCCTTAGACTACTCAGTCCTTCTGGCTGAGACCCATATTCAGGGTTCCTGAGTCAGTCCCATGCTGGCTTCCCAGCTATCTATCTGGTGGCCCTTTAGCCCTACTTGTTCAGATAAGCTGTCTCTATGTGTTTCTGCAGCCTGGTCTTGTCCTCTCCATCTACATCTAGGTTCTACTTCGACTCAGTGTTTATGTTATGGGTGTTTGCTCCTATTCCTAACACGCATTAGTTGAGGGCTCCATGGATAATTATTTGTTGATCTCACTCTCCAGGAAGGGCATTTATGGTAGCCTTTCCAAAGAAGCTCAAATTGTTATTTGGCAGCAATCTTGTAGTTCTCTAGACATTTCTTTGTGTTCAATTTTCTCTAAAAGCCAATATTGGCTTCCTCTTTTATGTTCTCTCTCTCTCTCTCTCTCTCTCTCTCTCTCTCTCTCTCTCTCTCTCCTGTCTTCTATTCTTAACCATGCTCAATCTTCCTGGTCACACATGTTTTCCTTTCCTCCCCCTCGTTTTCTCCTACTTCTCTCTCCATTCTCTGCCCCCCCACTGCCCCTGAGCTCTGGGGGGACATGTCCCTACCCGGTTCTGTGAGGGACTTTATATGAATCTCTTAGAATACACCTTGTATCCTAATTCCTCTGCTGGTGTGAATTATAGGTTGGTGATCCTTTGATCTAGGTCTAAAAATCCATATATGAGTGAGTACATACTGTGTTCCTCTTTTTGTGACTGGGTTACCTCATTCAGGATGGTTTCTTCAAGTGCCATACACTTGCCTGAGAATTTCAAGATACCATTATTTTTTTCTGCAGAGTAGTATTCTATTGTGTAGATGTGCCACATCTTCATTAACCATTCTTCAATTGAGGGGCATCTAGGTTGCTTCCAGGATCTTGCTATTACAGATAGTGCTTCTATGAACATAGTTGAACAGATGTCGTTGTTGCATGGATGTGGATCCTTTGGGTATATGCTTAAGCGGGGGATTGCCGGGTCCTGTGGTAAACCATTTCCCATTTTTCTGAGGAACCGCCATACTGATCTCCAAAATGGCTGTATGAGTTCGCACTCCCACCAGCAGTGGAGGAGTGTTCCACTTTCTCCACATCCTCTCCAACATGAGTCATCATTGGTGTTTCTAATTTTAGCCATTCTGGCAGGAGTAAGATGGTATCTCAAAGTTGTTTTCATTTGCATTTCCCTGATGGCTAAGGATGTTGAGCATTTTCTTAAGTGTCTTTCAGCCTTTTTGATTTCCACTATTGAGAATTCTTTCTTCAGGTCTGTACCCCATTTTTTAATAGGGTTATTTGGTGTTTTGTTGACTAGATTCTTGAGTAGTTCTTTGTATATTTTGGAGATCAGCCCTTTGTCGGATATAGGATTGGTGAAAATATTTTCCCAGTCTGTGGGCTGCCGTTTGGTCTTGTCTACTGTGTCCTTTGCTGTACAGAAGCTTCTAAGTTTGGAGAGGTCCCATTTATTAATTGTTTCTCTCAGTGTCTGTGCCCCTGGAGTTATGTTCATGAAGCAGTCTCCTATACCAATTTGTTCATGGATACCTCCTACTTTCTCTTCTAAGAGGTTCAATGTGGCTGGATTGATGTTGAAGTCTTTGATCCATTTGGACTTGAGTTTTGTACATGGCGACAGACATGGTCTGCAATCTTCTACACACCCTCATCCAATTGTGCCAGCACCATTTGTTGAAGATGCTGTCCTTGCCCCATTGTATAATTTTAGCTGTTTGGTCAAAAATCAGGTGTTCATAGGTGTGTGGGTTAATATCAGGATTTTCAATTCGATTCCATTGATCTACCTGTCTATTTTTGTGCCAATGCCAGGCTGTTTTCAGAACTATAGCTCTGTAGTAGAGCTTAAAGTCAGGAATGGTGATACCTCCTGAAGTTCTTTTCTTGTATAGGGTTGTTTTGGCTATCCTGGGTCTTTTGTTTTTCCATATAAAGTTGATTATTATCCTTTCAAGGTCAGTGAAGAATTGTGGTGGGATTTTAACGGGGATTGCATTGAATCTGTATATTGCTTTTGGCAAGATTGCCATTTTTACTATGTTTATCCTACCTATCCAAGAGCATGGGAGACCTTTCCATTTTCTGGTACATATTCTTTAATTTCTTTCTTTAGAGCCACAAAGTTCTTGTTATATTGGTCTTTTACTTGTTTGGTAAGCGTTACACCAAGATACTTTATGTTGCTTGTGGCTATTGTAAAGGGTGATGTTTCTCTGATTTCTTTCTCTGTCTCTTTGCCGTCTGAAAAAAGTAGGACTACTGATTTTTTTTAGTTTATCTTGTATCCTGCTAGTTTGCTGAAGGTGTTTATCAGTTGTAAGAGTTCCCTGGTAGAGTTTATTGTGTCGCTATGTAAACTATCATATCATTATTTAACACCAGCACTCAAAATGCAGAGCCAGGCAAATCTCTCTGAGATCAAGGCCAAACTAGTAGAATAGAGCTCTCTAGGCTAGCTAACACTATGTAGCCAGATCCTGTCTTTGCAAAAATGTATTTAATACACCTCCCCTCCCTAACATAACAGTTTGCCTTGGCTACATTAAACATCTTACATTAGCCTGAAGTTTGTCAAAAAATTAATTAATTAAAACCTAATAAAAAGTGTTATCACATATGATTTATTCAGTATAATACACTGTATATTAGTGTCTTTTATCCCTGTGATCAAATGGTAGGTAAGGACATGTAGTTTGCTGTCATTGCCTAGTATCATGACAGAAGGTGATAATAACCATTTCAGAAAAAAGACCAAATCTTAAGGCATATTGATAATGCCTATCAACTTTCTACAATCATAAAGTAGAAAAATGATCGTTAACTGTCATAAGTCAGGGGCCATCTACAAGTATATATACACTAAACTCACAAAATCCAATAAGTTCAAGAGTTTCAATTCTAAATTTGGTTATGGGTGTAATCGCATATTTTCAAGTTTTTCTATATGGAAACAATGCAAAAAGTACTGTTTTGTTCATATATATATATATATATATATATATATATCAACTAATATCACTTTCATCACAATGAATATAGTTTAATTATACGTTATAAATACATAATAGTGTAGTAACTTTCCATGTCTAAGACATACCCACCCACCCACCTATTCCCTGCCCCAAAAAAAGAATTTTTGAAGGGCCAGAAAAATGGTTCAGTTGTCAAGTCTCTTATTTCTCTTGCAGTGGATTCAGTCTTGGTCCCCAGTACTCACAAGTGGCACACAACCACCTCTAACTACGGTTCTATGGAATTCAGTGTGATCTTCTGACCTCCACAAGCGCCAAGCACACACAGTACACACACATGCATGCAGATAAAAAAAACACATATACATAAAATAAAAATAAACCTGTTTAAAACTTAAATGCACCTAATCTGTAATAATATGTTCAGAACTGTGCCCATTGTTAATATGCTTTCTAGAATATGTATAAAGAAATTCTCATTGCCATCATTATGACATTGTCATCTTTACAGGAAAATGTTTTAATAAAATGTTTAGGGAAATCTTAAATCATTTCATAAATAAATGTTTTTCATCCTTACAAATTATCTGTTATATCACAATTGCATTCTCTTGAACTCTAAGTTATTAGGAATTCATAGTTAATATATGTGCATGTCCTTTTAGTTTTAAGGTCATATAAATATATTACAAAATATATACATCTGTTTTGTAATATTTCATCTCTTTTGTATATATGAAACTAAAAGAATAACATAAGACATATGAAGATGAGACTTACAATTTATCCTATATATATATTATTGTCCTAACAACCTTTATGAAAAATATTCTGTATTGATCAAGGATTCTTAATTATTGGCTCATGATTCTACAACTGCACCGAATAAACCTCAAATTGTATTTAAGTTGTAATTTATGTAACTTATTAATGTAATGTAATGTAATGTAATTACATGTAAACTTTGTACACAGTGTGTGATTTTATGCATGAAGGTTGAGTTCAGTTGGAGAAATCCATAACTGAATGGCAGTGGAATAGGAGTAGGGCATATATATTTATGATATGGTATCTAGTTTTATATTCTATGATGCCTACATGGAAGAATAGTCTTTAAGTAATTAACCAAAATTCAACAACCTATAAAATAAAGAAAATAACACTTACTTCATATATGGTCCTTCCATGAAGTTAATGAAACCTAAAGATCAGGTTTCTGGCAATGTATGGAGATTCTCGTTTGTGAAATTGTGTCCTTTTTCTGTATTAAAAAAAAAAAAAAAAAAAAAAAAAAAAGAAAGAAAGAAAGAAAGAAAGAAAGAAAAATGTGCCCATATTTTGAGCATCTTCATAACCTAGAAGTTTGAATCCTTTTATTTATTTTTTTTAAGTTTATACATAAGCCGGATCCCCCTGCTCGTGTGTTCTGTCCGCATCGAGAGCGCCCTGGAGCTCTGATAAACCCCCACTCATACCCACTGTGAGCATGCTCCACACAACCTGTGCCCTACCCTGCCCATTGTCCAGCTGCTCTGGTTGAGCACTGGAACAGATGATGGATCCAACAGTCCACACAACCTCAGGGGACTTCTTGGAGACACTCTGAACAGAGGAGACCTGCCTATCCAGCGGGACCACCCATAATTTCAACCTGCTTGGTCTCCGACCCCCACCACTGGTCCTCTGCTGGAGTCCTGGCTCCTCCCAGAGATTTCCCTATCTCTGCTGGACCACTCGGAGTTACTGCCAGCATCTTCTACTGGAACCTGGTCGTTGAACCCATCCACGGACCCCTTTCTGTGGAGAGACCTCCAAGAGAGCTTGGACCACCCAGAGATATACATATTGAACCTCTTACCCACATAAGCCCACCGGGGAAGTACAATAGAGAGAGGGAGAGACCCCACCAACACATACTGGAAGAAGCTATGGGAAGACAGCAAAATAAGAAACCCCTAACAACAGAAAAACAAGCATAACACCACCAGAATCTGGGGAATTTACCCCAACTAGAACAGACTACAGCGACAAATCAGAGGAAGCAGAAGGGAATGATTTAAAAATTACCCTCGTAAAAATGATAGAGGCCCTCAAAGAAGATGTGAGAAAATACCATAAAGAAATGGAGGGAAAAAACCCAACAAAAAAGTAGAAGAAATGAACAAATTTCTTAAGGAAAGTAAAGAAAGTGCAGAAAGCCAAGATAAAAAAATTAAGCAGGTGAAGGAAACGGTTCAAGACTTGAAAACTGAAATAAAAACAACACATACCAAAGGAATGCTGGAAATAGAAAAACTGGGCAAAAATTCGGGAACTACAGAATTCACCAGAATTCAAGAGATGTAAGAGAGAATCTCAGGCACAGAAGATAAACTACAAGACAAAGATTCATTGACCAAAGAAAATCAAACAAACCCTTAACACTAAACATCCAGGAAATGTGAGACACCATGAAAAGGCCAAACCTAAGAATAATAGGCATAGAGAAAGATGAGGAAGCTCAACTCAAAGGTGCCGAAAACATATTCAACAAAATCATCAAGGAAAACTTTCCAAATCTGAAAAAGGGCATGCCCATGAAAGTACAAGAAGCATACTGAACCCCAAATAGGCTGGATCAAAGAAAAAAGACCCCTTCCCTCAACATATAATAATCAAAACACCTAGCATAAAGAATAAAGAACGAATATTAAGAGCAGTGAAGGAAAAAGACAGGTAACATATAAAGGCATACCTATCAAAATTACACCTGACTTCTCCATGGAAACCCTCAAGGCCAGAAGGTCCTGGATAGATATTCTAAAAGTATTAAGAGAACATGGATGCCAGCCTAGGCTACTATATGCAGCAAAACTCTCAATAACTATAGATGGAGAAAAGAAGATATTTAAAGACAGAACCAGATTTTACCAATAAGTATCTACAAATACAGCGCTACAGAAAGAAGTAGAAGGAAAACTCCAACCCAAGGAAGGTAACTATGCCCACAAAAATGTAGGCAACAGATAATCCAACTATACAAGAAACCATGCATAAAGCAAATCTAATATATTCACAATACCACTGCAAACAACAAACATAGATCAAACAAGCATCAACAATCAACGGTCCTTACTCACCCTCAACATTAATGGTCTTAACTCACCTATGAAAAGACACAGGCTAACAGAATGGATATGAAGACAGAATCCATCCTTCTGCTGCATACAAGAAACACATCTAAGCTTCAAAGGTAGACATTACCTCAGAGTAAAGGGTTGGGAAAAGATTTGCCAATCAAATGGAACCAAGAAGCAAGCAGTCATGGCTGTCCTAATACCTAACAAGTTAGACTTCAAACCAATATTAATCAAAAGAGATGAAGACAGTCATTTCATATTCATCGCAGGAGAAATCCATCAACACAAAGTCTCAGTTCTGAACATCTATGCCCCTAATACAAAGTTACCCACATTCGTAAAAGAAACACTACTAAAACTCAAAGCTCATATAAAACCTCACTCACTTATAGTGGGAGTCTTCAATACACCACTCTCAACACTAGACAGGACCACAAATCAGAATCTCAACAAAGAAGCAAAAGAACTAACAGAAGTTATGTCTCAACTGGGGTTAACAGACATCTATAGAACATTCCATCCAAAGACAAAAGAATATAACTTCTTCTATGCTCCACATGGAACCTTCTCTAAAATCGACCACATATTAGGTGGCATAACAATCCTCAACAGATGCAAGAGAATTGGAATAGTCCCCTGTATCTTATCAGACCACCATGCTTTAAAATTGGAATTCAACAACACAAATAGCAGAAAACCTGCAAACTCATGGAAACTGAACAATGTGCAATTGCACCACACCTAGGTCAAAGAAGAAATAAAGAAAGAAATTAAGGACTTTGTAATATTCAACGAGAATGAGGACACAACATACCCGAACTTATGGGAAAGCAGTGCTACAAGGGAAGTTCATTGCACTAAGTGCCTATATGAAGAAAACAGACGATAGTCACATAAGAGAATTAACAGCACAACTGAAAGCTTTAGAACAGAGAGAAGTAAATTCAGCCCAGAGGAGTAGATGCCAGGAAATCATCAACTTGAGGGCTGAAATCAACAAAATAGAAACCAGGAAATCCATTAAAAAAAATCAATGAAACAAAGAGTTTGTTTTTTTTTTGTGAAAATCAACAAGATAGACAAACCTTTATCCAAATTAACAAAAAAAGCAGAGAGAGAACATGCAAATTAACAAAATCAGAAACGAAAAGGGGAACATAACCACAGACTCAAAGGAAATCCAGACAATTTTCAGGTCATACTTTGAAAATCTGTATTCCACTAAAATTGAAAATTCAAAGGAAATGGACACATTTCTGGATAACTGTCACTTACCAAAATTAAATCAAGTACAGAAAACCTAAATAGACTTATAACCTGCAATGAAATACAAGTACACTTCGAAATCCTTCCAACCAAAAAAAGTCCAGTGCCAGATGGATTCAATGGAGAATTCTACCAGACATTCAAGGCAGAACTAATACCACTACTCCTCAAACTGTTCCACAAGATAGAAAGAGAGGGTTCATTGCCAAAATCTTTTTATGAGGCCACAATAACCTTGGTACCCAAGCCTCACAAAGACACAAATAAGAAAGAAAGCTACAGACCAATATCCCTGATGAACATCAATGCAAAAATACTCAATAAAATACTGGCAAATCAAATTCAAGAATACATCAGAGAAATCATCCAACATGACCAAGTAGGCTTCATCCCTGGAATGTAGGGATGGTTTAACATATGAAAATCTATCAACGTGATCCACCATATAAACAAACTGAAAAAGAAAAACCATATGATTATCTCCCTAGATGCTGAAAAAGCCTTCAACAAAATTCAACACACTTACAATATAAAAAATTTGGAGAGGTCAGAGATAACAGGAACATACCTAAACCTAATAAGAGCAAACCAACTGCCAACATCAAACTGAATGGAGAGAAACTTAAGCCAATTCCTCTAAAATCAGGAACAAGACAAGGCTGCCCTGTCTCTCCATATCTCTTCGATATCGTACTTGAACTGCTAGCTAAATCTATAAGAAAATAAAAAGGAGATCAAGGGGATCCAAATTGGAAAGGAAGAAGTCAAACTTTCTCTATTTGTAGATGATATGATAGTTTACATAAGCGACCCAATAAACTCTACCAGGGAACTCCTACAGCTGATAAATACCGTCAGCAAAATAGCAGGATGCAAGATAAACTCAAAAAAAAAAATCAGTAGCCCTACTTTTTTCAGATGACAAAGACACAGAGAAAGAAATCAGAGAAACATCACCCTTTACAATAGCCACAAGCAACATTAAGTATCTTGGTGTAACGCTTACCAAACAAGTAAAAGACCTATATAACAAGAACTTTGTGGCTCTAAAGAAAGAAATTAAAGATACCAGAGAATGGAAAGATCTCCCATGCACTTGGATAGGTAGGATAAATATAGTAAAAATGGCAATCTTACCAAAAGCAATCTACAGATTCAATGCAATCCCCGTTAAAATCCCACCACAATTCTTCACTGACCTTGAAAGGAAAATAATCAACTTTATATGGAAAAACAAAAGACCCAGGATAGCCAAAACAACCCTATACAATAAAGAACTTGGGGAGGCATCACCATTCCTGACTTTAAGCTCTACTACAGAGCTATACTTCTGAAAACAGCCAGTATTGGCATAGAAATAGACAGGTAGACCAATGGAATCAACTGAAAATCCTGATATTAACCCACACACCTATGAACACCTGATTTTTGACCAAACAGCTAAAATTATACAATGGGGCAAGGACAGCATCTTCAACAAATGGTGCTGGCACAATTGGATGTGGGCGTGTAGAAGACTGTAGACCCATGTCTGTCGCCATGCACAAAACTCAAGTCCAAATGGATCAAAGACCTCAATGTCAATCCAGCCACACTGAACCTCTTAGAAAAGAAAGGAGTAGGTACCTTTGAACGAATTGGTATAGGAGACTGCTTCCTGAACATAACTCCAGGGGCACAGACACTGAGAGAAACAATTAATAAATGGGACCTCTCCAAACTTAGAAGCTTCTGTACAGCAAAGGACACAGTGGACAATTCTAAACGGCAGCCCACAGACTGGGAAAAGATTTTTCACCAATCCTATATCCGACAAAGGGCTGATCTCCAAAAATATACAAAGAACTCAAGAAACTAGTCAACAAAATACCAAATAACCCTATTTAAAAAATGGGGTACAGACTTGAAGAAAGAATTCTCAAGAGAGGAAATCAAAAAGGCTGAAAGACACTTAAGAAAATGTTCCACATCCTTAGCTATCAGGGAAATGCAAATCAAACCAAATTTGAGAAACCATCTTACTCCTGCCAGAATGGCTAAAATTAGAAACACCAATGATGACTCATTTTGGAGAGGATGTGGAGAAATGGGAACACTCCTCCACTGCTGGTGGGAGTGCAAACTCATATAGCCATTTTGGAGATCAGTATGGCGGTTCCTCAGGAAAATGGGAATTAGTTTATCACAGGCCTTCTTAGGCATATACCCAAATGATCCTCATGCATGCAACAAAGACATCCTGCTTAACTATGTTCATAGCAGCGTTATTTGTAATAGAAAGAACCTGGAAGCAACCTAGATGCCCCTCAATTGAAGAATGGTTAATGAAAATGTGGCACATCTACACAATGGAATACTACTCTGCAGAAAAAATATGGTATCTTGAAATTTGCAGGCATGTGGATGGCACTTGAAGTAACCCCATCCTGAATGAGGTAACCCTGTCAGAAAAAAGAGGAACATGGTAGGTACTCGCTCATATATGGATTTTAGTCCTAGATCAAAGGATCACCAGCCTATAATTCACACCACCAGAGGAACTAGGATATGAGGTGTATTCTAAAAGATTTGTATAAAGTCCCTCACAGATGGGGGAATTGACTATTCCCCTAGAGCACAGGGGAAGTGGCAGGGGGCAGTGAATGGAGAGACAAGTGGGAAAAAGAGAAGGGGAGGAGAGTAAAGCATGTGTGACTGGGAAGATTGATTTAGGTAGGAATAGAAGACGAGAGAGAGAGAGAACATAAAAGAGGGAGCCATAATTGTTTTGAAGAGAAAACTAAACCTAAAGTTAGGTCTAGAGACATACAATACTGCTGCCAACTAACAATTTGAGTAACCGTGGAAAGGCTACCATAGATGCCCTTCTGTGATAGGGAGATCAACAAGGAACTTATCCATGGAGCCCTCATCTATTACCTGTTGGAAACAGAAGCAAACACCCATACCTAAACACTGAGTCAAACTAGAATCCAGATGCAGAGGAAGAGAACAAGACCTGGTTGCAGAAACACATAGAGACAGCTTACCTTAACAAGGAGGAGCTAATGGGTCCCCAGACTGATACCTGGGAATCCAACATGGGTCTTACTCAGTCCCACCTGATTATGGATCTCAGCCAGAAGGACTGAGCAGTCTAATGGACCTCAGACAGTGGAACTAGGATGTATCCCTGGTGCACAAAAGGACCTTTGTGAACACATCCCCCATGGAGGTTTAGTGCCTTAACCTAGAGAGAGTACAGAATCCTAGTACATACTTCAAATGACCTGACAGACCTACATGGCCCCATCTGAATGGCAATGCCTTACATGTGGATTTGGGGTAGGGGGATTGGAGGGGAGAGTGGTCAGGGTACATGTGAGGGGGCAGAGAGTGTAAAAGGGAGGGAGGGAGGGAGTAAGAGGGAATTGGGAATGACGTGAAAAATATTAAAAATAATAAATTAAATTAAAAAGTGTGGTACATAACTGAAGAATTCTCAATATGGGAATCCAAAATGGCTGATAGAATCTTAAGAAAGTGCTCAACATCCTTAGCCATCAGGGAAATGCTAATCAAAATAATTCTGAGATACCATCAGATTGGCTAAAATTAGAAACAGTAATGACAGTTTATGCTGAAGAGGGTATGGAGAAAGAGGCACTTGCCTCCATTGCTGGTGGGACTGCAAACTTGTACAGCCATTTTGGAGATCACTATGGTGATTCCTCAAGAAAATGGGAATCAGTCTACATAGGACCTGGTTATTCCACTCTTAAGCATATACCCAAATGATCCACATCCATCCAACAAAGACATCTGTTCAACTAAGTTCATAGCAGCATTATTTGTTATAGCAAGAACCTGGAACAACCTAGATGCCCCTAAACTGAAGAATGGATAAAGAAGATATGGCATATTTACATAACAGAATACTACTCAGTGGGAAAAAACAATGGAATCTTTCATCCTTAGTGAGGTAACCCAGTCATAAAAAGAGGAACATGATATGTACTCACTCATATATGGATTTTAGGCATATAACAAAGGAACACCAGCCTAAAATGCACACTGCCAGAGCAACTATGATACAAGGAGGAACCTAAGAGATTCATACAAGGTCCCTCACAGGAGGGTAAAGGAACAAGATCTCCTGAGCATAATGGGAATAAGGGGGTCAATGAGTGGAGAGGGAGTTAGAAGATTGCGGAAGGGGGAAGGAGAGGAGGACATGTGGGACCAGGATGATTGATTTGGGGGATGAATAGATGAGAAAAAAAAAGACATACCATAATAAAGATAGTCATTATAGGTTTTAAGAGAAAACTGACTCTAGAGAAATGTCCAGAGACCTACAAAAATGACAGGATGACCCCAACTAATAATCTGAGCAACAGTGGAAAGGCCACCTAAATGCCCTTTCCTGATATTGAGTTTGATATCTAACTTATATGCCATCATAGAGCCCTCATCTAGTAGATGATGGAAAGAGAAGCAGACATCCACAGCTATACACTTAGCCAAACTCTTTGAATCCAGTTGCAGAGAGTAGGAGTGATAAGAAAATGGGGGCAAGACCAGGCTACAGAAACCCATAGAGACAGCTTTCCTGAACAAAGGGGAGTTAATGGACCCCCAAACTCATAGCTGGGAAACCAACATTGGATTGACTCAGACCCCCTGAACATGGGTCTCGGTTAGAAGGCCTGGGCAGTCTAAGGGCCTCTGACAGTGAAACCAGGATATATCCCTGGTACAGGAAAGGACTTTGGGAGCACATTCCCTATGGAGGGATATACTCCCTTAGCCTAGAGGCAGGAGGAAAGGCCTAGTCCCTACTCCAAAAGACTTGACAGATTTTGTTGTATCCTCTTGGAAGGCATCAACCCTCCATGTGGAGTGGGGTGGGGATGGATTGGTAGGGGATTGGAGGGCATGGGAGGGAGAGAGAGATGAAGGGAGAGTGAGGGAACTGGGATAATATGTAAAATAAGAAAAATCAATAAATATAAAAAACTAGAAAACAACAAACACTTGATTAGTGTTGGTTATCATATTATAATCATCTGCTATAGGAAATATTCTTTCTTTTATTTTTCAATTGCTTGTCAAAATTATTGCTTAATACCTTCAGTAATGTGGATTAGGAATTTTTAAAAAGAAACTTAAAGTGTCAGCAAAGTCACCTTAATTTTTTTAGAATTCAACTTGGCATGAACGAACTCAAGAATTAGGAATATGGGCTAAAAAAATGGTTAGCCTTTGGCATTTAATAAAGACAATGTTTATACTTTGCTGAAAAATATCAAGATGTTTATTCAGATAAAACTGATATCATGCAGAAAAAAGTGCCTGAGATCTCATACATTTGTCAGTTGGCAGATACAAGAGCAAATGAGGCCTCACCAGAATTATTCAAATCTTATTACCTACACAGTAACAACTAAATTGTCAAGAACTTAAGTGTTTACAAAAATGGTAATGCAAACATCTGAGTCATATTACTGGAATTTGGGTCATATAATAACTGTTTCACATATACACATTCGCAGGTCAAATTACAATTCATAATAAAAATGTTATCATACTTTCCAATACTATATCTAGAATGCACAAACATTTCTATGAATTAAATTTATACAAAGAACCATAAATATCAGTGAATTATGATTAAGCTCCACTAGTGTTTTTTCAAATTAAAATATATGCATACATATATAGTAGTTATACATAAAATTGACTCATTAGAATGATGTAATTTATATTACAAATGATAGGTGCTTGAATATTATCTCTCTCCAAATTAATAACTCATTATGGAAATGTTCTCTATGATTTAGAATAAAAGGAATTTAAAGTATGACACAGTTGCTTGTTGCAATGCCTTAAATCCTGGAGGAATATGTAAATCAATGTTAGCAAGAGATGCATGTAAGTTATATGTGTTTATTATAGATGTGCATCGTGTAAGATAAAATTCTTTTGGAGAAAAATATTTGTCTTGTATTTGAGTCAGTCATAAAATCCCCTGACAAATTAGCTAGAGGACAGTATGAATGTGAAAATTATTGAGTTTTGCTTTGCTCAATAAAAATATCAAAGTTTGTAAGGAATTTTCATAGAGTGAGTTGAATGGCCTACAATCACAGTGTTATTTCCTGCTTCATGCTGTGTCCGTTTAAAAGGATAGAACTGGTTACCACATTCTTTGTTTTGCTCTTCAGAGAAGTCATTCTCACTGTTGAAGAATTGAGAAGGTAGTTGGTTGACCTCTCGGGGTAGGACTTCCTTCTGCAGCAGAGCTGGCTGTTGAAATGTTTCCTGAAGCTTTCACTGAGCAGGTAAAGAGCAAAGGGATTGACACAGGAACTGCTGAAACTCAGAACTCGGGCCACTAAGGTGACAATCAAGTGACCCAGAGAAGGGTCGATCTCCTTGTAGTTGAAAGACCTGTACAAGTAGAGGATGTGGTTGGGAAACCAGCAGAAGACAAAGCAGGCCACGAAGACAAACACAATCTTAGCCAATCGTTTCCGAGCCTCCATCTATGAATGACAGAAATATACCTATTGGTCAAAGGGAAGCAGCAATAGCCACAGTCCAAACTCTCAGAGGCAAGGAATTCATCAGGGCCTGTAGTCACTCCCAAATATACAAATTGATTCTTTACCTCATTAAAGTGATTGCTCTAATAGCTTAACCAAGATTATTTTGTTTACTACATTATTTTCTTTTAAAATAGTTAGCATTTATTCAAAGTCATATGATAAATTATACATGACAATATTCTTGTCAAGGCTATAATATTAATAGATGCCTTAAAACATTTTCTTTTTATTTAAGGTAGGACCACGTAAAAAATATAAATTACTTTGCTTATATTAAATATACTAAATTAATTAAACATAGAATATACACAAATGTATATATTTTCCAAGTAATATAGTATTTTAAACAAAAGTGACCTATTGAAACATTGACCTATTGACTATTTTTTCTTTTAATTCTATTTCTTCCCCCTCTCCACACTCAGGTAGATAATAAAAAAGCAAACAAAAAATAAACATAGAAAACCAAAACTGAAACATACAGTTATGATAAAATCTGGATTTTAAAACCCCAAGTGTCTATTTATATAAACTAAAGGGCCTGTTTGCATAAACATTTTGTCTCCATGATTCCAGATACTAAGATACAAATGATTCATTTATCTGAAACATTCGTTCACTATCTGAATCTTTAAAAATGAATGTCTACTTTTCATTTTGCTATTCATTAATTAATGAAGGCTACCTTGCACCGTGGGAACCTCTGACAGCTCCTGTTGCTGATTGGAGGGTGACTCAAAGAACATTGCCTCTATGTTCACCCACCACAAACTCTAGTAATCTCAGATTTAGTTAAAATTGTCAAAAAGCAGCCATTGCCTCCCTATAACATCTGTGATTATGGAAGTTCTGGCCCATTAGTGTTTTTTTTTCCCCTCTAGAAATATAGAAACTTACAAATGGAAACTTCTACACAAGAACATTGTTTCACCTTCACACAAATAACTTTAACCAAAATTATTATTGCATGCTCTTTAACATGCAAAAAAAAAAAAAAAAAGTAGCTAATCTGTATCTACTTTCAACTAATGTTCCGGAAGGTTGCACAGTTGTAATAGACCAATGTTCCCAAACACATTTGGTATCACATTCTTTCTCTCTGCTTCTATGCAGTTCCTAGAGCTACACACTCAAGCCCCAGTCCAAGCCCTAGGCACTGCCCTGTCCTCTTTAGAGAGACATCCTTCTTCACATTTCTAGTCAACCTTACAGGGAGATCAGGAAAAAATACTAATCAATTTATACTTAAAATCTGGAATTTTCAGACAGATCTTCATCTTTGTACAAATATTCTCATGTATTTAAAAAACAAACATCATTTTTTATTTGTTATCCATTCACATGTACATATGTGTGCATGGCTTCAGGGGATCTGAACTCAGTCCTCATACTGCTAAGCAGCCTTTTTACCAGTATAACTGCCACCAAGCATAGAGACTTCAGTTTCTACCGATGACATGCCAGTTCTCATCAGTGGCTCAGATGCCTAATAAATGGAATCCAGATAGAACCCTTTAACATGTTACACAACCACATATAAGAAAGTCTCCAAGATCCTATCAGTTAAGGCAATTGAAAGCCCAAAAGCACTCTTGGTATTTTGTGCGATTAACACCTGTAACATAACACACATACAAACACACAGCTTACCTGCTTTTTGGCATGTTCATTGGATTCTCCTGGAAGATTGTGTGCACTTTTAATTAAAGTCTTTGCAATGTGGTAATAATAATTGCTGATAATAACAAGTGGTATGAGGAAATAAACAAGAAAAATAAGCACTGAGTGAATCTTCGGGTGTAACTCATCCGTTTGCGGGTAGGGTATGCATGCAGTGAAACTGCTATTATCCAAATTACCAATTCGTGCTACTTCTGAAAACACAGCTTCAGGGATTGCTAACAACACAGAGACCACCCAGATGCTCACAGCCTTCACACTGGTCCACAGCACCACGCCAGAAGTCTGCATGTCCATGGGATTCACAATAGCTCTGTACCTAGGACAAGAGGCTCAAATTACTCTCTAGTAAGAAGAGAATGGGGGTAAATGAAAGAAAAGAGAGGAAGAAGGGAAGGAGAGAGAGAAGGAGAGGGAGGGAAGAGATAACTAAATATCACTGGTAGAATAGGTACCAACACTTCTTTCTCTGGCTGTTTCCTAACATATGGAAAATACAAATTTCCTGGCCTCTCATTGTCTCCAATTCATTCCATGGCTTGTTGGCACAGAGCACAAGTAAGGAGAGGAAAGTGTTTTAAAGTGGAATCTCCTAAGAAATGGTGATTGGCTTTTTCACAGTGATTTTCTCTCCAATTGATGTAGAGTAGTAGATGTATCATTTTTCATTGAATTTGATCAGCTATTAGATTTTCTTATTTAAATGCTTTCATTTCTATTATGCTTGCTATCTAAGGGAAATAACTGAATTGTCAACCGTCTGCAAAGCAACGCAGTTAAATTCTACCTTGATTCGGTTCTCATGACTTCAGAGTTTGGGACTTTCAACATTTTTCCTTAACATTTTCTAGTCAATAAACCCTAGATATGAGTCCAGGGTGAATTTTTTCTCCACAGTCCAAATGAGAGAACTGAAAATTGAAGAGTATTCTGTTTTTTATAGACCTATTTATTTTGTTAGACCACACAGAGGCCTACCCTCTCAGCTCTTGGATATTAGTGTCTATGTTTAGTTGTGATAGGTGGTAAAGGACTCACATTATGTCTTAATCCTTAAATCCTTAACTTCTCATGACCACACTTTACATGAAGTAGTGATACTCCAAACAAACCAAACTGTATATAAGCAAGCTGTATTTATCTTTAAAGGTTTTGAAGTTATAATATATCTAAGAGCTGAAACATAAAATATAATGAAAAAGTGATTTGAGTCAGACTAATTCATCATTTTCTATGATTCCATTTAGAAAAGTTACTTCAGGCCTTTTGATTTTCACTCTGAAGTAAGGATAAAAACATCTACCTCCCAAAATTTACATATTCATTGAGTTTTAATGGTTATCAGATATCTGATACAAGCAACTTATCAAAATAAATAGATAAGTAGATAGATGATAAATAGATAGATTGTAGACATATGATCAATCCCAGTTCCCTCACCCTCCCTCTCTCTTTCAGTCCCTCCCAATCATGCCCCCCACCACCACCCTCCCAACACATTCCCCCCACCAATCCACAGGGAGGGAGATGTGATGGGAGATGTCATTCTGTATATGTTTCTCATACTGGTTAATAAATAAAGCAAGCACTGTTGGCCAATAGGAAAGGAAGATAGGAGTGACTAGGAGACAAGGAGGAAATAAGAAGTAGGGAGGAGGAGTCAGGATGGAGAGCCTGGAGAGAACAGAACCGCCATTCCTCCGCTCTCGGTAAGACCACATGGAAATACATAGAAATGGGTTAATAATTAAGACAGAGCTAGCCAATTAGAAACTAGCACCTGGCCAATAGCATTGTATCAAATACAGAGTCTCTGTGCATTATTTGGGGCTGGTGCAGCAGCAGGACAAGACCAGCATCAGCAGGCAGAAAAACCCGTACTTCTTACAAAGATGCATTTCAGGAAGGATCAAAAAAATCTTCAAGTCATTTGGTCTAGGGACTAGGCCCTCCCACTTGCCTCTAGGTTAGGGGAGTATCCCTCCATGGGGAATGTGCACCCAAAGTCCATTTCTGCACCAGAGATACATCCTGGTTCCTCTGTCTGAGGTTCCTTAGATTGCCAAGGCCTTCTAACTGAGACCCATGTTCAGGGGGTCTGAGTCAGTCCAATGCTGGTTTCCCAGCTATCAGTCTCAGGGTCCATTAGCTCTTCCTTGTTCAGGTCAGCTGTCTCCGTGGGTTTCTATAGCCTGATCTTGTCCCCATTTTCTTATCACTCCTCCCTCTCTGCACTGGCAAAACAGTGTTTAGCTGTGGATGTCTGCTTCTGTTTCCATCATCTACTAGATGAGGGCTCTATGATGGTAGATAAGTTAGTCATCAATCTCATTATCAGTGAAGGGAATTTATGGTAGCCTTTCCACTGTTGCTCAGATTGTTAGTTGAGGTCATCCTGTCATCCTTGTAGGTCTCTGGACATTTCTCTTGAGTCAGTTTTCTCTTCAAACCTATAATGGCTCCCTCTTTTATGGTATTTTTTTTTATTTCTCTCTCTCATCTATTCATCCTCTGACTCAATGTTCCTAGTCCCACATACTCTGCTCTCCTCTACTTCTCTTTCTCCTAACTACCTCTCCACTCACTGACCCCCTTATTCCCATTATACTCAGGAGATCTTGTACCTTTACCCTCCTGTGAGGGACCTTGTATAAATCTCTTAGGTTCCTCCTTGCATCATAGTTTCTCTGGCAATGTGAATTATAGGCTGATGATCCTTTGCTCTAGGACTACCATATATGAGTGAGTACATACCATGTTCCTCTTTCTGTGACTGGATTGACTCATTCAGGATGGTTTCTTCAAATTTAAGCCATTTGCCTGTGAATTTCGAGATTCCATTGTTGTTTTTATTGTTGTTTTGTTTTGTTTTCCCCCTCTGAGTAATATTCCATTGTGTAAATGTACCACCTCTTCTTTATCCATTCTTCAGTTGAGGGGCATCTAGGTTGCTTACAGGTTCATGCTATTACAAATACTGCTGCTATGAACATAGTTGACCACATATCTTTGTTGCATGGATGTGGATCATTTGGGTATATGCCTAAGAGGGGGATTGCCAGGTCCTGTGGAAGACTGATTCCCATTTTCCTGAGGAACCACCATACTGATCTCCAAAATGACTGTACAAGTTTGCACTCCCAACAGCAGTGGAGGAGTGTTCCCCTTTCTCCACATCCTCTCCAACATAAGTTGTCATTGGTGTTTCTAATTTTAGCCATTCTGGCAGGAGTAAGATGGTATCTCAGAGTTGCTGTGATTTGCATTTCCTGATAGCTAAGGATATTGTGCACTTTCTTAAGTGTCTTTCAGCCTTTTTGATTTCCTCTATTGAGAATTCTTTCTTCAGTTCTGTACCACATGTTTTACCTCTGATATTTTAAAAAAATAAAATAAAATGACAATGATCCTCTCCACACCATCTAGTAATATTCTTGCAAAGACATATTCTTAGATAATTTGAAAAAGTAAGTTAAAATACCCTAGACTAGGTAATTTGTGAACCCCAGGAAGTTATTTTATACCCCAGAAGAGTAGGAAGTCCAGGATGAAAACTTCAGTAGATTCAGTGCCTTGTGAGAGTGCCCTTTCTGGATAGCACATTTTAGGTCCAAATCAGCCCCCACCCCCAAATGGCAGTGCTGGTGACAGTGCCCCAAACAGAAGGACTGGCTGTATAAGCAGAAGGATTTTATTGAATAAACAGAAGCTGCACCTAAGAATTTCTCTGGTATCTCTTAAGGCTGATTTCTGTTACCAGGAAAGTCACTACCTCCCTTATCAATTACTTCAACTATCTGGATTAAGGGCATCTATTTTCCGATTGGTCTGAGACAGCCTGCTCAGCTTAAAGAAACATCCCCCCCACCTCTGCCCGATGAAGATTCTGTAAAACCCACTTTCTTTCCCCACAAGATGTACCCTCTTTCTACCCATAGAGTGGCCCAACCAGTTGTTTCACCACCTTCACTTATATGTCATTAACATAGTCTTCCACTGGGTCATTCTTACAATGACCCTACTCTAAACACCTAATCATCTCCCAAAGCTTCCACTTACCTGTCATCAATGTTTAGTGGGAAAATATTTCAATTTATGAATTTTAGGAGGACACAAACCTTCAGGTTATAATATGCACTGTGCCCCTAAAAAGATGATAGAGAAACTTAAATGGTTATAAGATATATAAACTGTTCATTGTTTTGACCTACTAGCAATAGGTCAAAATTCATTTAGAAGATGAACCTAGATCAACAGGGATGATTCTTGTCACTTTCTGCAAGACAAGAGGGTTATATCTCAGGGAGTCTCTAAATGAAAAGGCAAGTTCCAACTTCTTTAAATAAAGAATTATACTTGGAAAAAGAAGAGATTACAAAAGTTGTTAGCACTGTAACATAGCTTGCAACTATAAATGAGCATTTGTTTTTTTTGTTTTGTGGAGGAAAAGGAAGTACTGGGTAATAAACCCATGGCATCACACATTCAAGGCAAGCACTATACCACTGAGCCATCAACCCAGCTCTGAAAGAATATTAATGCTGCAAGTTTATCTTTGGAAGAATATAAAGCAATAAGTAAAGTCATCTAAAGCATATTAAAGTGGGCATGTTTTATCATGCTTTTTCAAATATTTACATAAAACATGAGAAAGATGTCCCTTAGAATGAAACCTATTTAATTAAAATCAGTAGCACAGCAGATATGTGTAAAATGTTACATTTTTTCCTTATAGTCTTGGAGAGATTTTTTTTCTAATTGAAAGTTGAAGATTAATCAATCAAAAGACAGGCATAGAGAAGTATAATTAATATCCCTATATTAAACATCAACGAATAGATGTCTTCTTCAATTTGAATCACATTTATGATATCTGTATGTAGCATAAATTTAATGTAAATATAAAACTAAATTTAATGATAATATAAAATAAATAGAAATTAGATCATTTTTACTTCGTGCAAAAAAAATCAGAACATGTCAAAATCTGTTTCTTTAAGCATATCTAGTTAAACTACCATTTTCGTTTTCTTATCTAACTTTAATATGCAGGAAGGATGCCAACAAGGAGTCTGGGTGTGAACCATCAATTAGCAGAAGTAAGGCTATTGCTCGTTGTTGCTCTACTAGTACACAGTACAATACTCAGAACACATAATGTGTTCTCAGTAATTGGTTATGGGC